>NC_030682.2:18160226-18772726 GCF_000004195.4 Xenopus tropicalis | reverse complement strand
ATCTTACAAGGTTGGATATCAGTGACAGCATGGAATGCCTCAAGGCATTGATCCCAAGAACCTTAATGAGTGGCATGCCATATAATGGTAATTACATAGAATGAATACATTCTAAAACAGAAATTTAAAGTGTCTTCTAGTTAATCACTTCCCAGTCTATGGTAGATTGTACGAAAACCAAAGGATAACTTCAAACATGCTGGACAGCAGGATATCCACTGCCCGGCGTGTTTGAAGTAATCCTTTGGTTTTCGTTTTGTCTCCCCTATATACCAGTTTGGGGCTTCAGGCACCCGGACCACCTTTTGGACACGGTGAATTCCTTCCTGACTAAGGTTATTGTCGATCGTGCTGGGACTTTTGACTAATGCTACCTAGCAATAGACCTGGGGTGTATACACCTGGGTCCTTTTTCCTATTTGGGATGGACCCATATATTTATAGAAAGAGTTTTGTAGATTTAAATTGGAGCTTTATACAGGCTTTTTGTTTTATATTTACTTCTTTTTCTTTGTCTGCATTTAGTATGGTAGATTGCAACTGTTTTTTGTACTTTTCACCCAACCTTCCTTTTCATAAATTCATGGAGACCTGAAAGGACCTAGAATAAAAACAAGAACCTGGGAGACAGGCCTACAGCATAGACCTCAGAGGTGGAGATAGACTGCTTCTTGTCTCATTGGAGTCTCTAAGGGAACACAGAAGCTTTGATGGCTCCACAACAACATCAACTCAAAGGAAGCATTCATGCTGGCTCATTCGTTCCATAGCCTAACACTTACGTACATGTGCCCTTGAGGACTATTATAGCAGAGGGGGATCCTTTCTTAAAACATTCAGCGTGCCAGCAAGTCTTATTCTTATCAGTCCTTAGGCTTACACCCTTTAATTACCCAAATATTAGTTTTCTTTCAAGTGGGGAGCATTGAGTAATCCAGACAAATGTGTTCATGACCCCAACTAAAACAGTTGTCATACTAACAGCCCCATATGGTTATTTTCAGAACCAATAAATCTTGATAAGGGCCGAGGGAACAAAGGTTTCGTCATTTATTTTATGACTAGTAGTTTGGGACAAGATCACAGAGAATGCAAATTCCATCTGGAAGTACTATAAGCTGGATAATGTAAGAGTCTCAAATTTTCTCAAGCTTTGGTGCTGCCTGGGATAGCTGGGATAGTTGCCCTTATACAGAAGGCCCCTGGTCCCCAGTATTCCAGGTAATAGATGCCATACCTGTATAACATAGCAGCTGGCTTATAAGTTCATCTGAGGTTACTCTTTGTTTGTTCTTTATTTAAAAAGACCATTTTGATCATAAAACCCATTTCTTACATTAGTGCAAAATTTAGCCCTTAGCAGGGATAATTAGTGGAATGATTGGAATAGTAAAGCTTAGCAAGGGAAAGGAAACAAATCAAAAGTTGTGTAACCTAAGTAAATGGTCAACATTTAGGCACTTTACATTGGAAGAAGCACACCTCTATTCACCAGCAAATGCCTTTAAGCCATTTATTTTATTAGAAATGCAGCACAAGTTTTCGGGGGAACACCCCCTTTTTCAGGTGCGATACATACAGTACACAGTGAAAAACTACCATTAAATAATCTTCATAACATGTGACACGATCATGTGATCAATTTAACCAATTAATCCCTTTATCGGATTGTGCTGTGATGTAGTGGGGTTTTTAAGATAATTTATTGCTGTATTTTTTCTAGGTAGTGGCCTATAAGCATTGCTACCAAATAATTACTGGCTAATATGTAATTGTTATGGACACTTTGGACTATGGATGTTAAGCATTATGGGTAGTGATGAGCAAATTTCTTCGCCAGGCATGGATTCGCAGCAAATGTACACATTTCGCCATTGGTGAATTGTTTAGCGAAACTTCAGTGAAATTTTGCAGCAGAAAAATTTGCAGCGCGTAAATAAATGTAGTTGCGTGCCAAATTGGGCACAAAATTGGGCATGGGCGTGTCAAAAAAGCGCGGGCGACAAAAAAAAAAAAGACGCAGGTGACCAAAAAAGGATGTGAGCAACAAAAAAAAATTGCAAAACAAATGTGTTTTGCTAATTTTTCGCCGTTTCGCAAATTTTATGGCGAAACGGGACAGATTCGCTCATCACTAATTATGGGGTTAAATTGATCACATGATTGTGTCACATGTTATGAATGATGCGTTTCAGTGTGTGGTTATTGCACCTGAGGAAGGGGGGAAAGCTTGTGCTACATTTCTGCTGAAATTTTGAAGGCATTTGCCGGAGTATAGAGGTGTGCTTCTACCAATATAAGGTATGACTGAATGGTGTTTGGCTTGGAAGCAGCCGGGGAAGTGAATACACTTTGGATATGTGTAAGTGGTGTGCTGAAGAATTAGTTTTCTTTGGCCTGTAACATTTCCGTACATCTTTATAAAATGTATATTTATATATAATATATACAATATAATATTGCCTCTGCCTGGGTGCTCCCAAGCTTGCCAATGTAGGGACCCATAGGGTTAAGCTCCCTATGGCTTTACTTCCCTACTTTTCCTTATCTGTACTGTTATAGGGTAGACAGTTTCTTAAGCTATCCCTTACAGGTTTAGCTCATTTAACCACTCCCCTTGGCAGACTATATAGTGTCTTGCACAAGGAAGTGTTTTCCTCTTTGGCTGCTGATCTGCTACCTGAAGCAGAGCTCCATCGAGCCTGGGTACAGATCCGGCCCAGTAAGCCACTATCCATCCAAATTAAGTCGGGGACAGGGCCCCGTGAATGAGGAAAAGACAGTATAGCAGCATATTTCATAGCACCCTCTAGAAGTGGTGAGTTCAGACAGAATTATACAGAAAGAGCAGCCATTTGCTCCATCCAGGATAATAGCAAAGGAGTAGTCTTCCTAACAGGCATTACTGGCCTTAGATTAGGGACACAGAAGTGCTAGGGAAATAGGTTGGCAAATATGCCTTGCCCTAACCTCCACAAGAGCATGGGACTATGCCGGTGAGCTTTCCTACCTATCACTCTGTTGTTGTTCTACCTGCCCAATCCTCTTGATGAGAAGGGATACGCAGGGGAGCATCATACTTCTGCTATTGATCATAATTACATCATCTGTATAACTGCATACTGTTCTGCATAACATCTATTAAGTGAGTATACTGAAATACCCTGAATACCTTTGTCTTGGACAAATAAAGTATTACCCAGTTCATTCATAAGAATCCTCTGGCGTCCATTTCTATCTATTGCACCACACTACTTCAGCTAGTTGTAGTTCAACAACACCCTCAGCTCCATTATATAACTCCCACCTAGCGGAGGCCCACTCCTGTGCATTAAGGTCGCATGTAACACATGCTCTACAGCACGCTACTAGTCTGGGTTGGCCATATTATAGCCAAATAGGTGTTACACCAGGAAGACATTATTATGCCGGCTCTGGACCACTGGCACCTCATTAGACACCATGGATTCCAGGATGGACGTTAGTGCTCAGGGCATTGGTGTAGAATTCAAAGATAAAAGGCCAAGTAAAACCAATGATGTTGCCTTTATATTTGGTCACCTTGCCTGAGGTCGGCACTCCCGCTAACCTTAGTATTCTGATCCTGTTATTGACCTTGGTCTGTCCGGACTCTCTGAATGCTGCCTGCATTGAACATTTACCTGGACTCTGTATCAGTAATACTAGTTGTACTGTGCCTTGGACTATTGCCTATTATGTGGTATGTGGCAGTATCTGCCTTTGATTATTTTTCCATTGAACCCTACCTGTCCCAGTGCCTTTGGGTTCTGCACCTTTCCAGCCCATTTCCCAATCTGCTAGCTGGGGGGCCTTTGCCACCCTTAGTTTCAGGTTTCATTTTACGTCTAAAATATTTGGTGGTATCCCTTTAAGACAATATACCCTATGCTTGGATAGACCATCTCCTGTTTCTTTAGCCTTTACTGAGAATCAGTTGTTTTAAGTGTTTTTATCCTTTTTATTTATATATATTCAGTGCACTGGGGTAAATGCATTAACTAAAAGCATACTTGTAGCTCCGGAACCAATTGGAATGTTCTCAGTCTCTATTATAACATGATTCATGCTGGCGAATTGCTGAATGCTAGATATTATTGAAAGTTCCATTAAAGCTCTGACCAAATAGAAAACAATGCAAACATCTTGCAGAGGGAAAAGCCTAGGGTTCTAAAAAGGAGTATTGAACCTTTTAATAAGAGCTCTGATTTGTAGGTGAGTAAGAACTTGTAGGAGGAGTGGAAACATTTTGTGCCTTGGAATGGAAAATAATATAAAAAGGTTAAACCTGCAGTATATACACAAATGGGCAATGCTTGCCTTGCCTTCTCCTTAATGTATATATATGTCTAGATGTTACTTTTCACAATAAACATTGTTAGGGTCAGATTCACTAAATATCAATATAAATTGCTTTATAATTTTGGAATAATCTTGGTGAATAATCTCCTTCAAATACCTTCCCACCAGCGATAATATAAATCACCAGTGGGAAAACATATGAGCCGCTCCGGGTTTGTGAGGCGAGGAATCTTCAGTTGACTTTGGAAAACCAAAGCAACGTGTTTTCCCACCAGTGATTTCCCACCAGTGAGAAGGCATTTGAAGATTTATTCTGGGCAACTAATCTTCTTCTCTGTCATTGCCCTTCTATTCAATTATAACAATCAGGGTCCATACCATCATAAGCATCATACCAGTGATAAGCAACTAGGGTTGCCACCATTTTTTTTTGTTTTCTTACCAGCCTTTAGTTTGGGGGCTGGGCAGTGACATCACTAAGGGGTGGAGGAATGGGCGGGCTAGGCAAGGGAATGGGTGAATAAATGGCGGGATGGGTAGGGAAACGGGCGGGACAGAAAAGGGAGTGATCTGTCATGGAGAGAGTCAGGGTAGGGGGGGATTATAGGTAGGGTTGCCACCCTTACAAATTGTTATGTTATTATTATTAACATTTATTTATAAAGCGCCACCATATTCCGCAGCACTGTACAATAAGTGGGTTTCATACATTGGACATACAGAGTAACATATAAAGCAATCAATAACCGATACAGGAGGTGAAGAGAGCCCTGCCCAAAAGAGCTTACAATCTAAAGCAATAATTTGAAATTTGGGTTATTTCCACTGATCTTGCTTTCCTTTCCCTTTCCTTTATAAACAGGCCAGTTTGTTCAAAGTTCCCTATCTACCTTAAAACAAGCAAACACCTTTTTTCTCTAATCAGCAGCTTATTATCAGGGGCTTTTGGTGGACTGGTAATTAGTTTTATCCACACCTTTGAAGTTGGTTGGGATCAGGAAGTGCTAAAACAGCGTGGCCAATACGTTGTTCGTGGTCCATCAGTCGATCCCCCGAGGATTCCTGGGGGACCGCGATGCTGAAGTGCTCCGTGAATGCGTACGCACACACGCCGCACTTCCGCATTCCGCGTCGGGCCGGTCGATTGTGACCGGACCGAGTCTGCCACCCCTGTGCTAAAGTGAAAGTGGCTTTATATTCTTGTTTGGTGCCAGAAATAACAGAAACCAGAGATATATCTTTATTAATACAATAGGCAAAAAGGATCCTATTCACAAAGCTCATGTTGAAAAGGAGTGTGTAATGGCCCTTTAAGAATGCTACATACGGGGGGGTTTGAATACACCAAATATGGTTTTTATATTCTTCCTAGATTTTTATAACAAATTAAGGGAGTTTTTGTATTTCTTCTATAACTTATTATTGTGTCTTAATTAGACACAGTTTTGTACCTGTGTATCTCAGTAGTTGTTGGATTTAACGTTTTGCGCCCAAACTGAAATATTGCTGCAGATAAATGTACAGTAGTTATTCACCATAAAACCTCCGATTAAACCAAGCAAGATAGTGAAGATAGGGTAGGAGGTCCAGATAGGGTTGTTACTAATGACTGCACAGAGCACAGCTTGACTATTTCTAGGCTTCAGAAAAGCATTCTTGGCTCAGGACCGAACCACGGAATTCTGGGTTCAATCACAATTCATAGCCTCTGCCCAGATAATAAAATACTTATTTATAGTTTGTTGGCATAACATGTTATGGGCTAATGCAGCAAGCAATCCGGGTTATTAAAAGTGTGTCGCTATAATGTCAGTTATGCGGATTTTATAGGCTGCTTCTGCCTTCTATCTGAATAGCGCTGAGTTTTATGTCACTACAATCTGCTACCTCTCAAGGCAAAAAAAGCCGTTTCAACTAGAAGACTGCATTTTTTTTGTAATATAAACCCAAAGGCTCCCAAGCCTTGTGATGCCGTCTTTGGGGGCTTCTTAGGCGCAAGGGGGTGCAGGGAAGTGTGAGTGCGTGATATACTGCTGTATATGAGATGTTATTGTTAACTACATGTTTTATACGTTGCTCTTTGTTCTGCTCACTGTACTTTCTATTCCCAGTAGCTGTTAGTATATTATGTGCACATAAATCATTGCTTTGCCAGTGCTCAGGGGTGGTCGCTGGGGTCATAGTTTAGTATTGTTAACTTTCTGCCCTTATCCCCTTATGCCTGTGTCCCACTAAGTGCCCCAGTGGGAAGGTTTTGTACAGCTAAGGGATTTTTTAAGCCACTGGCATAAGCAACCCCAGAGAGGGGAGGTAGGCTTGGAGGCAATATGCCACACTAAGCTGGGATGTAAAAATATGCAAGCCCCGTATACCCTTAATGGGACTGCACGAGGCAAATCCCTAATGGAGAAGGACCTTGGAGTCCTTGTGGATAATAAACTTGGCTGTAGCAAGCAATGCCAGGCAGCAGCTGCAAGGGCAAACAAGGTTTTGAGCTGTATTAAAAGGGGTATAGATTCACGGGAGGGAGGGTTATTCTTCCCCTTTACAGAGCGCTGGTAAGGCCCCATCTAGAATATGCTGTTCAGTTTTGGTCTCCAGTGCTCAAACGGGACATTATTGAGTTAGAGAGGGTCCAGAGAAGGGCAACTAAGCTGGTAAAGGGTATGGAAAGTCTCAGTTATGGGGAAAGACTGGCCAAGTTGGGTCTGTTTACACTGGAGAAGAGGCCCTTAAGAGGTGACATGATAACTATGTATAAATATATAAGGGGATCATATAATAACCTCTCTAATGTTTTATTTACCAGTAGGTCCTTCCAACGGACACGAGGGCACCCACTCCGTTTAGAAGAAGGGAGGTTCCATTTAAAAACTAGTAGTTAGGCAGGTTATATATAGGCATTATGGTTGAACGTGATGGACGTGTGTCTTTTTTCAACCCAACTTACTATGTTACTATGTTACTATGTAAGCTTCACACTCAGATATATTCATTAGCTGTGTTACTTCTCTCATATGCATGAATTGCTTTTTAAAACCTACAAACCTGTTGCTAGCATGAACTGTTTCTCTCTTCATAAGACAATTATCTGCATGAACTGCTTTGCTTACTCACTAAGCATGTGTTGGCATGAACTCTACTGCTTTCCTCACAAGATCATTTGCATGAACTGCTTTGCTTACTCACACTCTATGGTTTTCCAGTCCCTTAGCTTAGGGTCTGGGGTGGGAGCACCTGGACCACACTGATGGGGTAATGTAATAAAAGACACTAAGTTTCCCAGGAGCAGTAACCTATAGCAACCAATCAGCAGGTAGCATTTAGTGGTCACCTGTTTAAAAGCAAACATCTTATTGGTTGCTATGAGATACGGCACCTGGGCAAACTTAGTACCTTTTATTACAGATGGGGGAATGTATGTTTTGGCATGAACAGGGTTGGACTGGGTGTCCAGGGCCCATCGGGGCTGTCACCCAACCCTAGTCGCATACCTTCCCCCCACCACTTGTGAACCTCCACCCCACCCCCCTACATGCCACATTGCTTATATTTGCAGCTGTGATCGGGTTGATAAGGGAGGAGCACCTGGGTTAGAGATTGAGCAGGTAGCGGAACTGAGTCGGTGGAGCCCACAAGGGCCAAGGCCCACCAGGTTTTCTCCCAGTGTCCCGCCGGCCCAGTCCAACCCTGAACATAAACTCTACTGCTTTCTTTACAAGATCATTATTTGCATGAACTGCTTTGCTTACTCACAATGCATGTGTTGGCTTGAACTCTACAGCTTTACTTAAAGGATCATTGTTTCCAGTTTGTGTGTTGGCATGAACTCTACTACTTCCCTTACAAGGTCATTGTTTGCATGAACTGCTTTGCTTACTCCCAATGCATGTGTTGGCTTGAACTCTACAGCTTTACTTAAAGGATCATTGTTTCCAGTTTGTGTGTTAGCATGAACTCTACTACTTCCCTTACAAGGTCATTGTTTGCATGAACTGCTTTGCTTACTCACAATGCATGTGTTAGCATGATCTCTACAGCTTTACTTAAAGGATCATTGTTTCCAGTTTGTGTGTTAGCATGAACTCTACTACTTCCCTTACAAGGTCATTGTTTGCATGAACTGCTTTGCTTACTCACACTCCGGCTATCATATAAAGTAGCTTGAATTCATTTGTTGAACTGTTTTGCTTGTATTGAAAGGCAAGATATTTGTATATTTGCTTTGTTGTCCTCAAAAAGGGCCACTTTTTAAACTTTAAAGGAGACATATTGGATAAATGGGGAAAAATGCTTATTTTGTAGGCAATTATGAATAATACATGGTGCTGGTTTCACTTTGGGCTAAACATTAATCCTATCTGTAAAAATGGCCCCTTTATTGGAGCTCCCTATAGATCCTCTCACTTTGAAATGAAGGGTGGGTGTGTCCTAACAGTCCCTGCCAGAAGCACAGTAGGAGGGGAGAGCCAATCACAGCCCTGCACTCACACAAGCACAGACAGGCTTCAGTTCCCTATCAGGTCAGCCTAGCTGCTGATTGGTTCCTATCCTACAGTGCCTTTACTGAGAGCCGCCGGCTCCCCAGCTCACCCAGAGAATTCAGCCGGCAGGAAGTGGAACAGATGGGCGGGGCTAGTGGGGTTTTTGTGGAATTTCTCAATAAATCAGTCAGAAACACAACTTTTTAAGCACAATCCTTCTATATTTAGAGGAGTATAATTCCCTGGTACATTCTTAATTTTTATAGGATATGTCTCCTTTAAGTCACGTTTCCGCATTTATTAACTATGCTCTTCAATGAAAAAAGTAACTTATCAGGACATAGATATATGGGTTCAGCTCCTGAGAATTCGCAGAACTCTGCTTTCATTTTCTGACTTGGCGTAGATTGATCAAAACTAATTGCTGATTGGTTGTTTCTGGAAGCTTGTGCAGTTAGCGCCCCTGTTACTAAACTAAAACCCTGTGTGTAATAAATTGTTCACTTTATTGGCCCATCAAGTCTGTGTGGTCTAAAATGCAAGGAAACAGAAGCTTTCATGCACACTACATGCATAGGGATGGGACTTCAATACAAACACAGCAAGTCCAGTTGATTTGACTTATTACTACAGATATACCATGGCCTGGGTGAATGAGAAACTTTACAAACACATAAAATATTTAATGTATGTGTGAGCGCTGATACCTACATATTCAGACAAGAACAATTTGGATTCTGTAACGGTTTATGCAGTTCAGTACATTGTGTCCCAGACTAGTAATGTAATTGTGTAAGTGGTATATAAAGAAATTAGAATGAATAGAATGGAAAACTGAAGAATTACTGAAGCGGCGTAATCAAAATTTGTGCTTAGGGAGACTGATATAAATGAGAGTCCTGATTAAATGGTCCTGCTGTGTCCTACAAAAAAAAACATTTTTGGGAAGTACAGTAGCTAAGAACTTAATGTACCCTGTAGTTTGTTATGGAATCAGGGCCAGAACTATAGGTAGGCAGAAGAGGCGGCTGCGTAGGGAGCAACGATTGGGGGGCGCCAGACAGGAACCTCTCCTGCCTACCCCTAGTCATCTTCCTCTGTCATTGCCCCCGCCGCTTGTCATTAACGGTGGAGGCAATGACCGTTTGGATCGTGCCCCCCCTGGCACCTCTCCCCCCCTCGCTTGTGCTGTGGCGCCTTCGGGGGGGAAGTGCCCGACCGGGTTGCCTATGGCACCCGGTCAGCTTGGCCCGCCCCTGTATGCCATACATATATAATGCATTACAATGTATTCAGGGGCGTATTTAGGACCTAAATACGCCCTTACGTCATGCTTGTGAGCGTGATGTCACGTGCTGCGACCCCCTAGCTCCATCGCTGGATTTCATATTGAAATCTGTGGCAGAGGCTGGGGCATTTTTTTTTTAATAAAAAAAGAAAATATAGGCAGCCGAGGGCTGCCCCCCAACCTGCCGCCCTAGGTAGAGCCCTTGGGTGCCTTATTGTTAATATGCCCCTAAATGTAGTGGATATCCATTCCTACAATGTGTGTGTATGTGTATATACAGTATATATATTTATATCCCCTTTTCCATTGGCTATGGGATGGAATCTAGCTGCCTGGAAAGTTTTTATCTGAGCTGGGAAACTGGTATTAATGGAACAGCCCCACTGGTGGCAGATTACTTTCTATTATATTAAATGGTGGGGAGCAAGTTACATCTTTATTATTGAACAATTTAGAAAGGAGGCTGTAGCCCTCAAACAGGACTGGGAGGACCTAGTAAAAATCTTGCGTCTCAGAGAACATGAAGTATGGCAGAAATACCTAGATGAGAATTTGAACCTGCAGCGTTGGTTCCAACGATTTAGGTAATGCTGAATTCCATTGGTATTTTTTTAGTTTTATTAAAGTCATAGTGTAAGTGGGCAATAGGTACATACCCCCTCTGTATGGCTGTTATGACCCCAAGTGAGTAAAGCACTATATGGAGGGCAGTGGAAGAAGCCTAGGCAAAGGCTATGGGATTTGATTATTTATTAGAGCTCTTCAGGCAGGACTGAACCTGTTATCCAGCTAGAGCTTTTGAGGAGACTGTTACTTCAACTAGACTGAATTAGTCAGTTCCATCTGTATTAACTAATTATCTGGTCCCCTTGTGTCCCTATAAAACTCTACCTGTTTATTCTATGCGGTGTGTTAGAATTTTATTTCTCCCTTGGCGTAAATCTTAAACCCTAGAGTCACTATGCAATAAGGCTTCCCAGTGTGTCCATAGAAGGTGACATCGGAATGAGGTTAGGGTAGTCAAAATGGAATGATTGGCTCCTTTTAAAACACTTCCGTTATTGGATCACCATTAGTGATGAGCGAATCTGTCCTGTTCGCTTTGCCATAAATTAGCAAGAAAATTCACGAAATGGTGAAAAATTCAGGAAATGCATTTGGCGTGTGATTTTTTTTTGTCGCCCGCGCCTTGTTTTTTTTTTTTTTTTGTCGCCCGTATTTTTTTGCCGCAACCGTGCCCATGTTTGACCGCACCCTTGTTTGACATGACAGCACCCAATTTGACGCACAACAAAAAAACAAAAATTACACGCAGCAAATTTTTCCGCAGCAAATTTTCACAGAAGTTTCGCAAAACAATTCACCTATGGCAAAATGCGGAAATTCACTGCAAATCCATGTTTCGCACTTATTTAGGATAATTTTCCATTTTGTGTTACCAAACCATGATAAGTTGTGTATCATGTATTTGTTCATTCATAATTACTAGCTTCTTGAGAAAACAGAAAGTTTATATTATGCGTTAAATCGGAAGAAAACTTGTATTCAAGTATCCAGTATGTGGAATTTCTGAGCTTGCACAATCTAGAACTAAGAGAAAAAAAATTATCTTGTGCCTTAAATTGCCAAGAGATTTATCGTGCATAGTGCATACCAGGGGTGTCGAACTCAATCAGAGAAGGGGCCAAAATCTAAAATCCAGCCTAAATCGCGGGCCGAATGGTTTACTGAACCCCCATACAAAGTACCCCCAATTGCCCCCATAAACAGTACCCTCCATAGACAGTAGCCCCCACACAAAGTGCCCCCAATTGCCTCATACACAGTACCCCCCATAGACAGTAGCCCCCACACACAGTGCCCCCAATTGCCTCATACACAGTACCCCCCATAGACAGTAGCCCCCACACACAGTGCCTCCATACAAAGTACCCCAATTGCCCCCATAAACAGTGCCCCCAAAAATAAGTACCCCCAATTGCCTCATCATACACAGTACCCCCCATAGACAGTAGCCAGCCCGCACACACAGAGCCCCCACAGAAAGTACCCCCAACAGACCAGTGATGTCGGCACCTCCTTCTCTCTTATGCCACGGCAACAGGCACTACTATAAGGTTGCGCCTCGTCGCTGACGTGTGACGTCATACGCACGGGTGCAACCTTATAAAAGGGCCTGTTGCCGCGGCATAAGAGAGAAGGAGCCGCTGGCGCTGACGAAGAAGGTATGTTTTTGCACGTGCGTGCAGTGATGACAGCGCGGTGCGGGCCACATTGCAAGGCCTGGCGGGCCGGATTTGGCCCACGGGCCTTGTGTTTGACATGTATGGTGCATACGATCAAACGTAAAATTGTGATACAGTGTAATATAGTTAAACTGGATGCAGTTAATGGAGCCACAAGTGGCGTGTCTGATTCTGAAAGCTGGATATTATTATGGACATCAGACACATCAAGTACTTCAATATGGCAAAAAGGAAGGTTCCGGAAAAACACACACACACACAAGCCTTTTCCAAGAATGCATTCATTATTGTTCGTCTCCATAGAAAAAGGATGTATTATTCAAGGAGCAACATCTATAATACGAAGCCATTAGGCCAGCTCTGTATAAACAAACAGTAACATTTTTTTATTTCATATAGAGGATATTTCCTAGGCAGCCGTGATGAAGCCCAGACATTGAAATATGGCAATTTGTCAACAAAAACACATGAATTGTGAGTTTATAAATAAGAGTTAGCCCAACAGTCTTTCACGAATAATGCGTCTTAAGGCCGTTGGGTTTCCAGACAGGCGATTGCACGTGGCATTTACCAGGTTAAAGGGGAAGTTCATATTATATTAATTTTAGCATGATGTAGACATTGAAACTCTGAGACAATTCACAATTGGCCTTTTTTTATCTTTTGTGGTTATTGAATGATGTTAACCTGATAATAAATATGCCATTTATTTATTTTCAAGGCCAAGCAGCAACACCTGGCACCCAGAAAGCAGATTCATTCTGTCATTTTGTATTATTTATTGCTAATCTCTCTGTTCTAACTTCATCTTCCACTGTCTCAGCCATACCAATGCCTGGTTGATAGGGGCAACCAGATAACGGTTTAAATTCCAAACTGGAGAGGTGCAGTAAAAAAAAAAAAGCAAAAGAAAATTCAAAGGTCCACTCAGGTCCCTGTAGGGTGCAATGAGCAGTTATATAGAAACATGTACCCACTATTGTAAAATATAATTTTAAAATACAAAATATCTGTAAAAAAAAAGTTCCCTGAGGAATTTCATGACCATATAAAGGGACCAGGTCAAGGGCCGAGTTCTATCCTTACTTCCTTGTCACTTAGGTCCATAGTGTTTGCCTATGTCACCTAGGATTAATAATCCAACACAGTTTTTTGTGGTGGAACAAATATCTACTAGACTATCCTTGTCCCAAAATTCCACTCTATATTATGGTTTAGGCTCCTCCTTAAGAAGTTCTTGCCTTAGGTTCTCCAGCACATTAACTTGTAAGGAGCACCGGGAGACCAGCGCGCATTCCTACCTTCAAGCGCGCCGGTCCCCGGACTCCTCCGGTACAGCGCGCTCCTGCGCGCACCTCTCTTCGGCGCGTCCCGACGCGCAATGGCAAAGGGCGCGCGCGCGCATGCGCAGTAGCTTTAGGTCCTCCCGGCGCTGCGCGATGACGTCAGTGGACGCGCTGACGTCACCTTGGCGCCAAATTCAAACTTAAAAAGCGGTTCCTTGCTTGTTTTCATTGCCCAAGCTGGTCCTGATTTCCTGGTGCCTTGCTAAGCTATATTATATCTGATTCTCTGGTTTTTGACTCCCTGCCTGACTTTTGACTACGATCCTTGCCGCCTGCCACTGACCTTGCCTGACTCTCTACTACGATCCTTGCTGCCTGCCACTGACCCTTGCCTGACCACGACTCCGATTTCAGCTTTACCCTTGGTACCGCGTTGAATAACCTTGGCCGTAAGTAGGATCCCTGCCTCTCCCGCCGCAGAAAGTCCGGGGCCCCAAAAGGGCGTCGGTGAACACCGGGGTCGGCCGGGCTCTCCTGCTTATCTAAGGGGTTATTCCGGGCAGTTACCGGGCTCCTAAGCATACAGACTGTAACATAACTATTTCTTAAAGGTGGACTCCACAGAGACAAAAATGTGGCATGAGAGGTTCTTGTGAACTTAAGAAATATGGGATCCCTTGTTTGTTATAGACTGGGAATACTCAGAAAACTTTTGGGCAAATTGAAATCACCCCTACAGGAAATTTGCTCCCAAGTTAACTCTTTCATATCACCTACACAAACAATAATGTTTCAGAAAAATATCTCTAACATCCTCCTTTGTTATTGTACATTCCATACTCATCTGCTCCATATATTGGTCCTTAAGAAAAAAAACCCCCATATTATTTAGTTAAAACAGATGTTACTCTTCTAACATCCGATAGATTTGTTCTTGTGCCTCTGATGAACATATCTGGTAAGTGTCCTTCCTCAGGCACAGAACATAGCCTGACTAATGGTGCATATAGACTCTGAGAGTTGCTATTCCTGTCAGTGCTATTGCAGATCATTACACTAATATGAAGGCAGAGCACATCCTGCACTGTGTTGCGTTTCCTAAGGAAACATCTACTCTAAATATGGCTTTAATGTTTTAAAACAGGTAACCACTTGAACTGGTCTCTCCTTCCATATGTCTTCCATATGTATTACTAGGCTAGCTATTTTTAGCATATTTATCTTAACAAGTTCATGGTGTCAGTTTGAACACCAAGGGGACCATTAATTAAGATTTTTTTTTATGTTTCGTTTTTTTCGAGATTTACATACTGTATACGTTTTTTTTCTCAAAAAATTTTAGATTTTTTTTTTAAAACCCACAAATGTTCGAGATTTATAAAACTTTATCAAGGGGTGGTGGTCCTCAACATAAGTCCCACCAGCAAGGCACATGATATGCAAAGTATGAAGGGGACACAACTGGGGCTTGTACTACCCATAGGAAGAGGAGGTAGTGCCTGTTTTTCAGGCAATACCTCATCACTTGCATTGTTGGTACAGGTATGGGATCCCTTATCCGGAAACCCATTATCCACAAAGCTCTGAATTATGGAAAGCCCGTCTCCCATAGACTTCATTTTAATCAAATAATAGAGTTTTAAAACTGATTTCCTATTTCTCTGTAGTAATAAAACAGTACTTTGTACTTGATCCCAACTAAGATATAATTACCCCTTATTGGGGGCAGAACAGCCCTATTGGGTTTATTTAATGGTTAAATGATTCCCTTTTCTCTGTAATAATAAAACAGTACCTGTACTTGATCCCAACTAAGATATAATTACCCCTTATTGGGGGCAGAACAGCCCTATTGGGTTTATTTAATGGTTAAATGATTCCCTTTTCTCTGTAATAATAAAACAGTACCTGTACTTGATCCCAACTAAGATATAATTACCCCTTATTGGGGCCAAAACAATCCTATTGGGTTAAATTAATGTTTTATTGATTTTTTAGAAGGTATGGAGATCCAAATTATGGAAAGACCCCTTATCCGGAATACCCTTGGTCCCAAGCATTATGGATAACGGGTCCTATACCTGTATTATATTTTGTGTTTTGGTTATATTAATGGAGTTCAACCATATTACACTGTCAAACGTAACATTAGAACATTGTTACCCATTCAAGCATTATTGTTCTGGAGTCCTGCATAATTCCAAGAGCATAACAATAGAAGGTCTAAACAAACCCAGACCACCTTGGGCACTAAGAATCAGATATTTACACCTAGGGGGAGATTTAATAAGACACGAACACTCCAAGCGTTCGTTCGATTGGAGTGTTTCATATTTTCATATTTTCGCTGATTTTTTTCGTGTACGAAAGTTTTGGATTCATTCAAGCTTTGTTATCATGCCTTTCCTTGGGCCAGGTTGGAGCTGCAGAGTGCCATTGAGCCCTATGGGAGACTTTCCTTGGGCCGGGTTGGAGCTCCAGAGTGCCATTGAGCCCTATGGGAGACTTTCCTTGGGCCAGGTTGGAGCTGCAGAGTGCCATTGAGCCCTATGGGAGACTTTCCTTGGGCCAGGTTGGAGCTGCAGAGTGCCATTGAGCCCTATGGGAGACTTTCCTTGGGCCGGGTTGGAGCTGCAGAGTGCCATTGAGCCCAAGAGAGACTTTCCTTGGGCCGGGTTGGAGCTGCAGAGTGCCATTGAGCCCTATGGGAGACTTTCCTTGGGCCAGGTTGGAGCTGCAGAGTGCCATTGAGCCCAAGGGAGACTTTCCTTGGGCCGGGTTGGAGCTGCAGAGTGCCATTGAGCCCTATGGGAGACTTTCCTTGGGCCGGGTTGGAGCTGCAGAGTGCCATTGAGCCCTATGGGAGACTTTCCTTGGGCCGGGTTGGAGCTGCAGAGTGCCATTGAGCCCTATGGGAGACTTTCCTTGGGCCAGGTTGGAGCTGCAGAGTGCCATTGAGCCCTATGGGAGACTTTCCTTGGGCCGGGTTGGAGCTGCAGAGTGCCATTGAGCCCAAGGGAGACTTTCCGTGGGCCGGGTTGGAGCTGTAGAGTGCCATTGAGCCCTATGGGAGACTTTCCTTGGGCCGGGTTGGAGCTGCAGAGTGCCATTGAGCCATATGGGAGACTTTCCTTGGGCCAGGTTGGAGCTGCAGAGTGCCATTGAGCCCTATGGGAGACTTTCCTTGGGCCAGGTTGGAGCTTCAGAGTGCCATTGAGCCCTATGGGAGACTTTCCTTGGGCCAGGTTGGAGCTGCAGAGTGCCATTGAGCCCTATGGGAGACTTTCCTTGGGCCAGGTTGGAGCTGCAGAGTGCCATTGAGCCCTATGGGAGACTTTCCTTGGGCCGGGTTGGAGCTGCAGAGTGCCATTGAGCCCAAGAGAGACTTTCCTTGGGCCGGGTTGGAGCTGCAGAGTGCCATTGAGCCCTATGGGAGACTTTCCTTGGGCCAGGTTGGAGCTGCAGAGTGCCATTGAGCCCAAGGGAGACTTTCCTTGGGCCGGGTTGGAGCTGCAGAGTGCCATTGAGCCCTATGGGAGACTTTCCTTGGGCCGGGTTGGAGCTGCAGAGTGCCATTGAGCCCTATGGGAGACTTTCCTTGGGCCGGGTTGGAGCTGCAGAGTGCCATTGAGCCCTATGGGAGACTTTCCTTGGGCCAGGTTGGAGCTGCAGAGTGCCATTGAGCCCTATGGGAGACTTTCCTTGGGCCGGGTTGGAGCTGCAGAGTGCCATTGAGCCCAAGGGAGACTTTCCGTGGGCCGGGTTGGAGCTGTAGAGTGCCATTGAGCCCTATGGGAGACTTTCCTTGGGCCGGGTTGGAGCTGCAGAGTGCCATTGAGCCATATGGGAGACTTTCCTTGGGCCAGGTTGGAGCTGCAGAGTGCCATTGAGCCCTATGGGAGACTTTCCTTGGGCCAGGTTGGAGCTTCAGAGTGCCATTGAGCCCTATGGGAGACTTTCCTTGGGCCGGGTTGGAGCTGCAGAGTGCCATTGAGCCCTATGGGAGACTTTCCTTGGGCCGGGTTGGAGCTGCAGAGTGCCATTGAGCCCTATGGGAGACTTTCCTTGGGCCGGGTTGGAGCTGCAGAGTGCCATTGAGCCTAAGGGAGACTTTCCGTGGGCCGGGTTGGAGCTGCAGAGTGCCATTGAGCCCTATGGGAGACTTTCCTTGGGCCAGGTTGGAGCTGCAGAGTGCCATTGAGCCCTATGGGAGACTTTCCTTGGGCCAGGTTGGAGCTGCAGAGTGCCATGGAGCCCAAGGGAGACTTTCCTTGGGCCGGGTTGGAGCTGCAGAGTGCCATTGAGCCCTATGGGAGACTTTCCTTGGGCCGGTTTGGAGCTGCAGAGTGCCATTGAGCCCTATGGGAGACTTTCCTTGGGCCAGGTTGGAGCTGCAGAGTGCCATTGAGCCCAAGGGAGACTTTCCTTGGGCCGGGTTGGAGCTGCAGAGTGCCATTGAGCCCTATGGGAGACTTTCCTTGGGCCGGGTTGGAGCTGCAGAGTGCCATTGAGCCCTATGGGAGACTTTCCTTGGGCCGGGTTGGAGCTGCAGAGTGCCATTGAGCCCTATGGGAGACTTTCCTTGGGCCGGGTTGGAGCTGCAGAGTGCCATTGAGCCCTATGGGAGACTTTCCTTGGGCCAGGTTGGAGCTGCAGAGTGCCATTGAGCCCTATGGGAGACTTTCCTTGGGCCAGGTTGGAGCTGCAGAGTGCCATTGATTCCTATGGGAGGCTTTCCTTGGGCCGGGTTGGAGCTGCAGAGTGCCATTGAGCCCTATGGGAGGCTTCCAAAATCATGCACAGAAGGATCAAAGTCGGAAAGGTTTTCCTGCATTTTACTATTGTTCGGATATGAAAATTTTGTGACTTTCGGATCGCCAATACGATATTATCGTGACTAATACATTTTTTTGTAAGCATATTTGTGCGATCTTAAGAAATTATCATATCCAATCTGAATTTTTCCCATTCGGGATTTGAACTCGTGTTTTAATGAATCGGCCCCCTAGAGAGAACACTGCCATATAAAGTATCAGTCACATAAACCCACAGGCAGTGTGTGATGCACCAGGATCTTCCACTGACCAAGAAAGGTGAGTAAATCAATGAGTTACACAGTGGCCTTTGGGCTTTACCCAACTATCTTGGTCAGTTGATGATTCATGTTTCGCTAACACAGAATTAAAAATAAGCTTCCGCTCACCATGACTACATTACTCATTTCTGCTAGAGAATTTCCCAAATTGACCAACCTACAACAGAACGAGTAACGCAAGAATATGAGGCTTCCTGTTTCAGAGATGAACAAACAGTATTTGCTCCTCACCAAAACTGAAGGAGCTAACTAGACCTTCTGGGTGGCCGCCCATCAGATTATGTGTGATTAAATGGCATACTGGATGAGAATACTATAAACTAGGTTGTACTCTGTGCCATTAAAAAGTTTGACTCACCATAAACAACTGTGGATTGTCTATATACACACTTCCTTGGGCCGTAGCGTCGGCATGCATGTGGCTAGCGCCGCTGCAGCCTGGGGTGTACATTCTCATGGAGGCGCAAGTAAATATTTACATTGGAGCTGAAAGATGATCTGACAAAACTATAATTCCACTGTGCTACTCGCAGTATGGAACAAGCTCATATCCCCCCATAGATAGCAAGGGATGATTCTGTGAGGCTATAAACTTCGAAGTCAGTTTATTAAAAAGTAACAGAAATTTATGGCTTGAAAATTCGCAGTGTTTACTTGCCCTTATTTTCTGTGGCAAAAATACTGCATAGTTTATACAAGGGATACAATTTAAAACAATTGTAAAGTTTGTTCCTATGTTGAAATCGCACATGGTTTTTGCACTTTGCACCCTCACCAATTAGAGTTTTGAAATTTGTTTTTTTTTTCTTCTTTTTACAAAATGCTCCAGTCAATAGCTCTCCTCCAGCAGAATCCTGCATTAAAATTCTTTTTCAAAGAATTTTAAAATGTGACATGGGTCTTGCCATATTCTTAGCTTCCCCAGTGGCGTCAGCTTGTCTTGTGCTCTGATAAATTTCACTTACTCTTTACTGCTGCGCTGCAAGTTGGAATGATGTCAGCCCTTCCCTTTCCCTCCCAGCAGCCGATCAGCAGAACAATAGGAAGGTTACAAGATAGCAGCTCCCTGATAACAGCATATCCAAAAATGCTCCTATGCCCCACCTACTAGTAGATATTAGAATGCACTAAATAGTAAAACACCCAAGTCCGGCTTGGGACTCCTCCAGTGACATTGGGAAGACGAAAAAATAGGTTAGCTGGAAGCAGTTCTAATGTGTAGCGCTGGCTCCTTCTGAAAGTTCAAGATCAGGCATAATGCACTGAGATAGCACCTACACACCAATATTATATCTAAACAAAAATATATTTGTTGGTTCAAGAATAACATTTTAAATTTGCAATATAAACTGTGTAATTTAGTAATAAAAACAACACAATAAAAATCACAACTGAATCTCTTTAAGTTGCACATCTATCAGAAAGCACAAGTGGACATGGGCCGCAACTGAGCCCCTATGTCAGGTGGTATTGCACCTCCTGGCTCTATACTCTGTGCTTGCAAATATAAAACAAAGTGCAGACCCACACACCAGTGCTTTATAAATGAGCACTAAGGTGGCGCTTTTGCATCTTGGCACTCTGGCACCTGTGTCCAGACAATATGGAAGTGAAGCCACAATGACTGGGGTACGCTGTAGATGGAATCAACATTTTATATATTTTTTGTATCCCCGTGGACCTAGATTTTTAAAAAAAATCTTTTGAAGGGCAGGTGGGTCTGAGCAAGAACACAATTATAGGTTAATATGCAACATTGTCATTCATTTTCTGTGTTCTGGAATAATAATATGTTAGGCCCCAGCGGGAAATTGAGGAGTATTCCCAGATCTACCATTTCCCAACAAGCTCTGCAATCGGATAGCGGCCCTACGGTCAGCTGTTCTTCCTTGCAGAACTGGGGTCTGAAGCTTAATTCCCACCGGGATGTTATTTGCAACAATTTCTATATTCTTCATGTAGATTTCTTCCCATGTTCTATAGAAAGTCAACCAGGTTAATTGATGCCTGGAGAAACAGTACCTTGTGCTTGGTGGTGACTAGGCTGCATAAATGTGTATTGAAGGCAAAATAATCCTATTGGGTTTTTTTCATATTTAAATGATTTCTATCAGGCTTAGGGTATGGTGATCCAAATTACTTACTCCTCCAGGTCTCAAGCATTCTGGAGTAAACAAGCAAACACACAGGGACTAGCCATAGATTTGCAGTGAATTTCCACATTTCGCCATTGGCGAACTGTTTCTCAAAACTTCCGTGAAAATTCTCTGCAGAAAAATTCGTCTCACTTAAAAAAAAGTAGCGGGCGAGTCAAAATCGCATGCGGTCGCATCAAAAATGGGCGCGGACGCATCAAAATTGGGCACAGTCGTGTCAAAAATGGGCATGGTTCGCAAAAAAAGACACGGGCGACGAAAAAGTTGCGCGATAAATGCATTTCACAATTTTTCTGCCGTTTCCCGAATTTTTTTGTCGTTTCTCCAATTTTATGGAGAAGTGAAATAGGGCAAATTCACTCATCACTAACAGAAACGTTTAAATTGCAGAAGTGGCTGGAGAAGCAGGGAACTACCCTGGGATTTGGCCCATCTTGCCCCCAGTAAAGCTGCCCATACACGGGCAGATCCGTTCGCTTGTCGATCTTCACCCAATATCCCCACCTACGGGTGGGCGATATTGGGTAACATTTAGGCAAATTTGATAGTTTGGCCCTGGGGGATAGTTGGCAATGGGGCAGTTGGTTCGGGGACCGCACCAACGAGCCGATGCAGTCCCCGATCTGACTGAATTTTCTAACCTGGCCGATCGATATCTGGCCAATTTCAGGCCAGATATCGGTCGGCCAGGACCCTCGTTTCTGCCCCTACACGGGCCGATAAGCTGCCGAATCGGTCCAAGGGACCGATATTGGCAGCTACAATTGGTCCATGTATGGGGACCTTAATAACTCCCCTCCCACAAGTTACCAGGGGCGGCATAAAGCCATGGGGGGGCAGCACTGATCCCTGTAACGCCCCTGATTGTAGTTATGTGCCGCTTCGTTACCTGCGTTACACTGAGCATGCACAGTTGATACAGACTGAGCTTTAACTGCACATAATTCATGTTTAGGATCATTAACAAAAGGAGATTAAATGGAGCAAACCCCTCTGTGCATACATAATGAAAATGGGGCAGTATTGGGAGGGGGCATAGGGGGGAGTTTTGGGGCAGGGGGGGCTTTGCACAGCTGGTAACTGAGCACAGCTTTTTTTCATGCTCTTTTTTAAAAATAACCAAAAATGTTGATTAATGCAAATTGGAAAGCTGTTTAGAGTTCCATTATGCAAATGTGGGCTTACAACGTTACACCTGAGCTGCTACAGTGACCACGTAGGAACATCTGAGCGTGACGCTGCCACATGTAACGTTTCTCAGTATTCCGCGCAATTGTGAGGTTCTGCACAATAATAAACAAGCACACAATGTCCTTAACAAAAAAACTAAACAATAAATATGCTAAAGCCTTGCCTTTATTTAACACTTGTGGCTCTGGGTGAACTGAGGACTCAGATTTCTTTACAAACATGTCGAGAACCCAGGTAGTGTGACCTTATACACAGCTTGTCTGTATCTGTCACCCCCAACCATGTGTGTGTATGTGTGTGTTTAAGTTGACGTAAAGAAACACAGTAATTGTTTTTACAGCAATGTTACAAAGCCATATCTCCTTTGCTATACTGTATATAGCACACTTGGGTAGCTAAGTAAAATGGCAACCCAGGAGGCATGTAGGGAAAGGTGGCAACCCAGGAGACATGTAGGGAAGGGTGGCAGCCCAGGAGACATATAAAGAAGGGTTGCAACCCAGGAGACATGTAAGGAAGGGTTGCAACCGAGGAGATATGTAAGGAAGGGTTGCAACCCAGGAGACATGTAAGGAAGGGTGGCAACCCAGGAGACATGTAAGGAAGGGTTGCAACCCAGGAGACATGTAAGGAAGGGTTGCAACCCAGGAGACATGTAAGGAAGGGTTGCAACCCAGGAGACATGTAAGGAAGGATTGCAACCCAGGAGACATATAAAGAAGGGTTGCAACCCAGGAGACATATAAAGAAGGGTTGCAACTCAGGAGACATGTAAGGAAGGGTGGCAAACCAAGAGACATGTTAATAAGGGTTGCAATCCAGGAGACATGTAAGGAAGCCCGCTTTTTTCTTCCTGCCTTCTGTTCCAAAGTGAGTAATGCTGCACCTATTGACACAGGGGAACCTGGAGCTACTGCCATCTTCTGACTAGGGTGTAGCTCCAGGGTTCCCTTTGCACCCAGCACCCTTGCACATAAAGAGTTGGATGCAGACATCACTCGCACGCCGAACATCGGTATGATGACAAATTAGATTTCTGCACAATTGCGTCCGATTTCTGATGAAACGTACACAGTTGTGTTATTTGTGGTAGTTGTGTTAGGCACAGCACAATTGCACCAATAGCTTTGCCCCCTTGATACAGCAATGGCACTGTATTGCTGAAGTAAATGAGCTCCAATTTGTTCTTTGTAGCTACATTCTCGACCCCTTTAATATCATAAGCTAAAAGCAAATGCCCTTTCTACCCATCCATGACTTGCACTTCCGCTTCCTCTGCAAACATCACCATGGTTGGACCCAACCCTTACCTGCACTCCCCCTGCCCGACCGCTCCTGCCCCAACTCGTTAAATTACGCACATTCAGGGGAGGACGTCGGGTGAGGGGCCCTGCGAGGGGGGTCAGGGGGGCCCCTGCAAGGGGGGGAGGAGGGAATTAGGGGGACACGCCTGGCGGGGGCACCTGCAGGGCCCCTGGGGCAGAAGCCCCGGTGGGCCCTTCACCCCCAGTCCGAACCTGAACATCACTATAACACAACCGTGCTACCAAGAGAAGGTGAATTAGAGATCCATATGTTCCACATGTAATAAATACTGAACTACAACATAAATATTTATTGATAGACCCTTGAGTTTTATTCAGAGTTCGGAATACATCTCTATTCAAGACAAAGCTCGTTCACCTTAAAGCCACAAGCCCTATCCACAAGCAAGCTATGTGCAAGAACCGGTTTATTTGTTTTACTGTTCCAGTTGTTTGATTGGGACAGGGTGACCAGGGCTTCACATGTATAAATGCAACCAAAACAAACAAGAATGTAAATATTTATATTTCCCCAGATTGCTTGTGAAATGAAGAACATGCTGTGTTTGTGTTCAGATTTATGAAGTACACAACATGTTCGAAACAGATCTTTAAACCTGAAGGGGGGCAATAACGTAAAACCATTTTTATGATGGGCCGGGGTTAGAGAGAGTTTATTCTGACCCAAATGCCGATTTGTAGGGTTTATTTGGTACATGAACTGAAATCATGGGGGGATATCTGCTCCAGGCAGCCTATCAGACATGATGTTAATTGAATAAGATTGATTAGTGCAAATTGCTGAGGGGTTGTTATGGGTTTCTTTGAAAACGTTGCCCTATGTTACTGCATAAACTCATTAAAGGAAAACTATACCCCCAGAATGAATACTTAAACAACAGATAGTTTATATCATATTAAGTAGGCTACTAAAGAATCTCACCAAACTGGAATATATATATCAGTAAATATTGCCCTTTTACATCCTTTCCCTTGAGCCGCCATTTAGTGATGGGCTGTGTGCCCCCTCAGAGATCAGCTGACAGGAAATAATGCAGCTCTAACTGTAACAGGAAGTAGTGTGGGAGCAAAAGGCAGAACTCTGCCCATTCATTGGCTGATGGGGCCTAGCAGGTATGTGTGCCTTGGCTTGTTTGTGTGCACTGTGAATCCTATGATCCCAGGAGGCGGCCCTTAGTACTTAAAATGGCAATTTTCTATTTAGGATTATCCAATAGCACTACTAAAAAAGTATATTTCTATAAAAATGTTTTATTTAGCTGAAGCAGGGGTTTACCTTGTTCAGGGGTATAGATTTTCAAGGCTCCATCTGCAATACATATTGTGTTCAGGTAAGGTATGGAATACAATATATTCTCTAAACATATAAGTTGTACATAGAGTTTGGTGACATCACTAAGCATCAATTGTATCTTATGACATCACTACCATATATAATGAACAGGTTATTCTTGAGTATTACATGTATAAATATAACCTTTGTAGGGAGAATGGATTTCCCACAAGCGGACTGTATAATAAAGGCAATAGCTCATTGTGGTAGAGAACTGAGAACACTCCCCTTTTAGTGCCTATAGATGGAGCAGACACCGGTAAAGCACCTGGTACAAGGAAATGCCCTTTGCTTTGAATTCTTCTTAGCGAGCAGTCATACGGTGCCACCCATTAATGACCCCTAGGGAAGGTCTGTGGAGAATGCCATTTATATGACACAGTTCTTGCCTTCCACATAGAAGTCAATGCACTATTTAAACCCTCTATAACACTTTGTTCCTTTATGACTTAACTACTCAAGAAATGTTACAGTTTGTTATGCATTTTTAATTAGCTTTATATAGCCCTAATGATTATATGCATGACTGTACAGGGAATATTTCAGGCTCTCATTTACACATCAACTACAAAGGTTAATGAAATTGCATTGCTTGGGTGCCTGTAGCTATATGTTCATTAATAGACTAATGCGTCCTGCTATTATTATAGTTTTTTTCTCATTAGGAATCTCAGTACAACAGTCGGCTAATGTTAAGAGACTGTAGAATTACATTCAGTGATACTGAGATATACCAGGCTCACAAGGGCTTATGGGAGGAAGCAATTACACAAATGACAAGTGGTTGGGGGACATCATGCCAACCAGCCAAGCCATAAAGGGACATAGAAAGTCCTTAAACAAGAACTAACCCAGATTAATTAAACACAGAGCATTTTTCTGATGGTCACCTCCACCGGTCACTAAAAGTATTAATACATCTATTCCGATCCTGTTCTGGTGCTGTCTAAAAGCAAGAAGAACATTTAAATGGTTAAGGAATTAGTTTTGGCCATTTGAGAATGCTGGGGGTAATGGTATTTCCCCCCAGCATCAAGGTACAAGGTACTGTTTTATTATTACAGAGAAAAGGGAATCATTTAACCATTAAATAAACCCAATAGGACTGTTCTGCCCCAATAAGGGGTAATTATATCTTAGTTGGGATCAAGTACAGGTACTGTTTTATTATTACAGAGAAAAGGGAATCATTTAACCATTAAATAAACCCAATAGGGCTGTTCTGCCCCAATAAGGGGTAATTATATCTTAGTTGGGATCAAGTACAGGTACTGTTTTATTATTACAGAGAAAAGGGAATCATTTAACCATTAAATAAACCCAATAGGGCTGTTCTGCCCCAATAAGGGGTAATTATATGGGTAATTATATCTTAGTTGGGATCAAGTACAGGTACTGTTTTATTATTACAGAGAAAAGGGAATCATTTAACCATTAAATAAACCCAATAGGGCTGTTCTGCCCCAATAAGGGGTAATTATATCTTAGTTGGGATCAAGTACAGGTACTGTTTTATTATTACAGAGAAAAGGGAATAATTTAACCGTTAAATAAACCCAATAGGACTGTTCTGCCCCAATAAGGGGTAATTATATCTTAGTTGGGATCAAGTACAGGTACTGTTTTATTATTACAGAGAAAAGGGAATCATTTAACCATTAAATAAACCCAATAGGGCTGTTCTGCCCCCAATAAGGGGTAATTATATCTTAGTTGGGATCAAGTACAGGTACTGTTTTATTATTACAGAGAAAAGGGAATCATTTAACCATTAAATAAACCCAATAGGGCTGTTCTGCCCCCAATAAGGGGTAATTATATCTTAGTTGGGATCAAGGTACAAGGTACTGTTTTATTATTACAGAGGAAAAGGAAATCATTTTTAAAAATCTGAATTTGTCTATCTGATTATAATAGAGTTGATGTAAAATGGCCTTTCTGTAATTCTGAACTTTCTGGGTAACAAATCCCATACCTGTAGTTGGTATCTTCTATGTATTTCCCCTGAGAAGTGAAGATGAGAGCACAGCTGGTTGTGTTGCAGAATATTCAAGTTTTTGTCTACAGATGGAACAGACTTTTGTGATACATCTGGCACAAGGAAATGGCACTTGCATTTTTGAAAAAATGGTGAGCTGTGTTATGCCTGATTCTTCACTTGCCATGCTCATCTGTACTTGTGTGCATTCATAGGAAAAGCAAATGCAAGATGGCATTCCACAGATGGAGCATTCCTCCTAAAATGACTTAGAAGGAAATATGATATGACCGTCTGTGGAGAATGCCATTATTAATAAACATATTGGCAATATAATCTTTCTGTTCTTTAATTTACACCACGTAAGACCTCAATATATTATTTAAACCCCTTTTACTGTTTGGGCTATGCCTTTCTATTATTTGTATATAGCTCTAATGAATATATGCATGACTGTATGCGGAATATTTCAGTCTCTCATTTACACAGCAGCCACAAAGGTCAATTAAATCGCATTGCTTGGGTGCCAGCAGCTATATGCTAATGTAACAGACTAATGAATATAGTTTTCATTATTTTTTTAATAACATACCATTCCTATCTCTTTAAGATAATGTTAACATAAGTCAGCTGTAGCAGTAGAAATATAGATATAGAGAAGGCTCGATAGGACCTACAGGCCGGTGGACGTGCAAAAATGACAAGTGAATGGGGCAGAAAACCCACCCAGTCTGTGGCCACTCACACAGATCCAAATAACAATGACTGATTCATTCAGCAGATGGTGTGAATGAATGGATCCGAACAAAGGTGGGAAGCGGCGATGAATGGCTGTGATAAGTGGTGTGGAGTGAATGTGTCTGGGAACGCACTGAAAACAGAGCAATCAGTAGCGGGATAGCCCATTTAAACTGGTAGCCATGACAGAAATATTAGGAGTCTCATACTTGTCTCTAGAAGCCAGTCATTTTAGGGAAGGTTGAAAATCAGACTGACTGAGGCAGGGAATTCCTGCTTAGAAGGGGCATATTTATTATGCTGTGTAAAACAAAATCGCCAAAAAAACGGCGTAAAAAGCTGTGTAAAATAAACGGAGAACATCGCATTCTGAACACCAGATTGAACGCCGTTATTTTACGTAAGTTCCGGCGGAAGAAAAAAACGAGCTGTTTTTACACAGCGAAGCCTGGTGATGTGTGGCGAATTTTCTCTCCGTTTTTTACACAGCATAATAAATATGCCCCTAAGGGACAGACTCATCAAAGTACAAGTTTGAAAATTCAGATTAGATACGATAAATTCTGATGATCGGAAATGTCACGAATATGCTTCTGAAAAAATCGTAATAGTCACGATAATATCGTATTGGCGATCCGAAAGTTACAAAATTTTTCTATCCGAACATTCGTAAACATCGGGAAAACCTTTCTGACTTTGATCCTTCAGTGTATGAAAGGAAAGTCTCCCATAGGGCTCAATGGCACTCTGCAGCTCCAACCCGGCCCAAGGAAAGTCTCCCATAGGGCTCAATGGCACTCTGCAGCTCCAACCCGGCCCAAGGAAAGTCTCCCATAGGGCTCAATGGCACTCTGCAGCTCCAACCCAGCCCAAGGAAAGTCTCCCATAGGGCTCAATGGCACTCTGCAGCTCCAACCCGGCCCAAGGAAAGTCTCCCATAGGGCTCAATGGCACTCTGCAGCTCCAACCTGGCCCAAGGAAAGCCTCCCATAGGGCTCAATGGCACTCTGCAGCTCCAACCCAGCCCAAGGAAAGTCTCCCATAGGGCTCAATGGCACTCTGCAGCTCCAACCCGGCCCAAGGAAAGTCTCCCATAGGGCTCAATGGCACTCTGCAGCTCCAACCCGGCCCAAGGAAAGTCTCCCATAGGGCTCAATGGCACTCTGCAGCTCCAACCCGGCCCAAGGAAAGTCTCCCATAGGGCTCAATGGCACTCTGCAGCTCCAACCCGGCCCAAGGAAAGTCTCCCATAGGGCTCAATGGCACTCTGCAGCTCCAACCCGGCCCAAGGAAAGTCTCCCATAGGGCTCAATGGCACTCTGCAGCTCCAACCCGGCCCAAGGAAAGTCTCCCATAGGGCTCAATGGCACTCTGCAGCTCCAACCCGGCCCAAGGAAAGTCTCCCATAGGGCTCAATGGCACTCTGCAGCTCCAACCCGGCCCAAGGAAAGCCTCCCATAGGGCTCAATGGCACTCTGCAGCTCCAACCTTGCCCAAGGAAAGTCTCCCATAGGGCTCAATGGCACTCTGCAGCTCCAACCCGGCCGAAGGAAAGTCTCCCATAGGGCTCAATGGCACTCTGCAGCTCCAACCCGGCCCAAGGAAAGTCTCCCATAGGGCTCAATGGCACTCTGCAGCTCCAACCTGGCCCAAGGAAAGCCTCCCATAGGGCTCAATGGCACTCTGCAGCTCCAACCTGGCCCAAGGAAAGCCTCCCATAGGGCTCAATGGCACTCTGCAGCTCCAACCCGGCCCAAGGAAAGCCTCCCATAGGAATCAATGGCACTCTGCAGCTCCAACCCGGCTCAAGGAAAGCCTCCCATAGGAATCAATAGCACTCTGTAGCTCCAACCTGGCCCAAGGAAAGTCTCCCATAGGGCTCAATGGCACTCTGTAGCTCCAACCCGGCCCAAGGAAAGTCTCCCATAGGGCTCAATGGCACTCTGCAGCTCCAACCCGGCCCAAGGAAAGTCTCCCATAGGGCTCAATGGCACTCTGCAGCTCCAACCCGGCCCAAGGAAAGTCTCCCATAGGGCTCAATGGCACTCTGCAGCTCCAACCCGGCCCAAGGAAAGTCTCCCATAGGGCTCAATGGCACTCTGCAGCTCCAACCCGGCCCAAGGAAAGTCTCCCATAGGGCTCAATGGCACTCTGCAGCTCCAACCCGGCCCAAGGAAAGCCTCCCATAGGAATCAATGGCACTCTGCAGCTCCAACCTGGCCCAAGGAAAGCCTCCCATAGGGCTCAATGGCACTCTGCAGCTCCAACCCGGCCCAAGGAAAGCCTCCCATAGGAATCAATGGCACTCTGCAGCTCCAACCCGGCCCAAGGAAAGCCTCCCATAGGAATCAATGGCACTCTGCAGCTCCAACCTGGCCCAAGGAAAGTCTCCCATAGGGCTCAATGGCACTCTGCAGCTCCAACCCGGCCCAAGGAAAGTCTCCCATAGGGCTCAATGGCACTCTGCAGCTCCAACCCGGCCCAAGGAAAGCCTCCCATAGGAATCAATGGCACTCTGCAGCTCCAACCTGGCCCAAGGAAAGCCTCCCATAGGGCTCAATGGCACTCTGCAGCTCCAACCCGGCCCAAGGAAAGCCTCCCATAGGAATCAATGGCACTCTGCAGCTCCAACCCGGCCCAAGGAAAGCCTCCCATAGGAATCAATGGCACTCTGCAGCTCCAACCCGGCCCAAGGAAAGCCTCCCATAGGAATCAATGGCACTCTGCAGCTCCAACCCGGCCCAAGGAAAGCCTCCCATAGGAATCAATGGCACTCTGCAGCTCCAACCTGGCCCAAGGAAAGTCTCCCATAGGGCTCAATGGCACTCTGCAGCTCCAACCTGGCCCAAGGAAAGCCTCCCATAGGGCTCAATGGCACTCTGCAGCTCCAACCCGGCCCAAGGAAAGCCTCCCATAGGAATCAATGGCACTCTGCAGCTCCAACCCGGCTCAAGGAAAGCCTCCCATAGGAATCAATAGCACTCTGTAGCTCCAACCTGGCCCAAGGAAAGTCTCCCATAGGGCTCAATGGCACTCTGTAGCTCCAACCCGGCCCAAGGAAAGTCTCCCATAGGGCTCAATGGCACTCTGCAGCTCCAACCCGGCCCAAGGAAAGTCTCCCATAGGGCTCAATGGCACTCTGCAGCTCCAACCCGGCCCAAGGAAAGTCTCCCATAGGGCTCAATGGCACTCTGCAGCTCCAACCCGGCCCAAGGAAAGTCTCCCATAGGGCTCAATGGCACTCTGCAGCTCCAACCCGGCCCAAGGAAAGTCTCCCATAGGGCTCAATGGCACTCTGCAGCTCCAACCCGGCCCAAGGAAAGTCTCCCATAGGGCTCAATGGCACTCTGCAGCTCCAACCTTGCCCAAGGAAAGTCTCCCATAGGGCTCAATGGCACTCTGCAGCTCCAACCTGGCCCAAGGAAAGTCTCCCATAGGGCTCAATGGCACTCTGCAGCTCCAACCCGGCCCAAGGAAAGTCTCCCATAGGGCTCAATGGCACTCTGCAGCTCCAACCCGGCCCAAGGAAAGTCTCCCATAGGGCTCAATGGCACTCTGCAGCTCCAACCCGGCCCAAGGAAAGTCTCCCATAGGGCTCAATGGCACTCTGCAGCTCCAACCTGGCCCAAGGAAAGCCTCCCATAGGGCTCAATGGCACTCTGCAGCTCCAACCTGGCCCAAGGAAAGCCTCCCATAGGGCTCAATGGCACTCTGCAGCTCCAACCCGGCCCAAGGAAAGCCTCCCATAGGAATCAATGGCACTCTGCAGCTCCAACCCGGCCCAAGGAAAGCCTCCCATAGGAATCAATGGCACTCTGCAGCTCCAACCTGGCCCAAGGAAAGTCTCCCATAGGAATCAATAGCACTCTGCAGCTCCAACCTGGCCCAAGGAAAGTCTCCCATAGGGCTCAATGGCACTCTGTAGCTCCAACCTGGCCCAAGGAAAGTCTCCCATAGGGCTCAATGGCACTCTGCAGCTCCAACCCGGCCCAAGGAAAGTCTCCCATAGGGCTCAATGGCACTCTGCAGCTCCAACCCGGCCCAAGGAAAGTCTCCCATAGGGCTCAATGGCACTCTGCAGCTCCAACCCGGCCCAAGGAAAGTCTCCCATAGGGCTCAATGGCACTCTGCAGCTCCAACCCGGCCCAAGGAAAGTCTCCCATAGGGCTCAATGGCACTCTGCAGCTCCAACCCGGCCCAAGGAAAGTCTCCCATAGGGCTCAATGGCACTCTGCAGCTCCAACCCGGCCCAAGGAAAGTCACCATACCGAAGCTTGAATGAATCCAAATACGATTTTGTTGAACAAATTGTCGCCAAATTGTCACAAGGTACGAAAAAGTTGCGCAAATTAACAAAAAAGTTGCAAAAAATACACACAGTACGAAAACTACGAAAAATACAAATTTTGTATTCAGAAACAATTGTACTTTGATAAATGTGCCCCTTAGTGTTAGTAGACTTGGTGCAAACTTTGTGAGTTTTATGAAAGATCTTTTTTAATCCCAATATGTTCTACTGATACTCTAACATAAATATAGCAATATATTTCTCATCCCTCAAAAATAAATAAAGAGAAATGATTTATAAGCAAGCAGTTAGAATATTGCCACAATCAGTACTTTCCAGTTCTCCTAGGATCTTTAAAAGGACTACTGTTTTGTCTGTTGTATTGTTGGAACATGTGGTACTTACAGTACTAGCCTAAGTTCAGGTTTTCACTACGGGCTCCTTCAACCTACAATGTAGGGCTCCGTAAAAATATATTGCATAAACCAGCTTATATGTAAAACCCTGCTTCACCCAAACCATTGCCATGAATTGGGTAATACTAAATTCTCCCTAAAAATTAAGGTCTGTCCCCTAGGATCGTACAATTCTCAGTACACACAAATAAACTAATCCACACATACATGCTAGGCACATTATGCACATCAACCAATTAATAGACAGAGTTCTGTCTATTGCTCCCACACTTCTTCCTGTTACCGTTAGATCTGCATTATTTTCTGTCATGTGATCAGTATATACAGTGATATATATATATATTACAGTTTGATGAGATTCTTTAAAGGAGAATGCAAGTCAAAATGTAAAAAGCATACTGCCCAATAGTCCTCCTATTGTTAGTAAAAACCCCACACTTTTGGCTCACCTAATCACATATTTACTCAGTCACACTTACTTCACATTTTCTAGAACAGGCAGCCATCTCTAAAGGTATTCTCCCTTCCTTTCCCTCCTTGCTTCATACTGCACATGTGTTTCATTCCCTCCCCCCTCCCCTCTGCCAGATCCGCTTCTGATTGGCTGGTGGGTATGTATAGCTCAGAACAGGAGACAGGATCAAGTTACACACATGCTCAGAGAATAGGAAGGCTGCCGCTGGCACCTACAGGAAGGGGAGAGAGATTTCAGTGATGTCACTGTAGGCTTCACACTGCTGTAGGCTGCCAGCACCATATCTCAGAGAAGCAAGCAGGGATCTGGGAATTTAGATATGCAGTAAGTACTTAAAAATAATGCCTTTAGACTTACTTTTAATTTATATTATCCTTTCATTGTCCTTTAATAGTATAAATTACCTATTCATTAAGTATTCATTCTGGAGGTATAACTTTCCTTTAAGGTCCTAAACATACAGTACAGTATTTTGCTTAGTACTGCTGTTAGACCAGGCCGGACTGGCAATCTGTAGGTTCAGGCAAATGCCAGAGGGGCTGCTGTAAGATTCCATAGACAGTCACTATTTATTGGGCTGGTGGGGGGCTGTTTGGGTCTCTGTGTACATAAAATGCCAGGGTCTGTTTTGAATCTTAGTCCGGGTCTGAAATTAGCCTCTAGAATTTTCTTATTGAAGGTCCCAAACCACTATTTTATAAATAGGGATGTAGCGAACATCGCCAAAAATGTTCGCGGACCCGTTCGCGGACTTTCGGCAAAACTCGCGAATATTCGCGAACTTTGCGAACCCCATAGACTTCAATGGGAAGGCGAACTTTAAAACCTAGAAAAGCCATTTCTGGCCAGAAAACTGATTTTAAAGTTGTTTAAAGGGTGCCACGACCTGGACAGTGGCATGCAGGAGGGGGATCAAGCAAAAATTTCTCTGAAAAATACTTTGTAAAAAAAACGCCAAAAAATAACGCCAAAAAAACTCCAAAAAAACGCCAAAAAATAACGCCCAAAAAAAACACAAGCTATTCCTATGTTTATGCAAAGGCGAAAAACAGAAGCGAAAAAACGCGGCGGAAAAAACGAGGTGAAAAAACGCGGCGCAAAAAAAACCCGCGGCGAACCCAAAATGGCGAACATCACCAAAAGTTCGCGAATTTGCGGACTTGCGAACACCCGATGTTCGCGCGAATTAGTTCTCCGGCGAACAGTTCGCTACATCTCTATTTATAAACTGTGAGAGGGGTCTCCCTTGGGGGGCCTAGTTGAGAGTGATCCCCAACCAGTGGCTCAGGGGCAACATGTTGCTCACCAACCCCTTGGATGTTGCTCTCAGTGCCCCCAAACCAGGGAGTTATTTTTGAATTCCTGACTTGGGGGCAAGTTTTGGTTGAATAAAAACAAGATTTCCTACCAAATAAAGCCCCCTGTAAGCTGATAGGGTGCATAGAGGCTGCCTAATAGCCAATCACAGCCCTTATTTGACTCCTCCATGAACTTTTATGGTACTTGTGTTGCTCTCCAAGTCTTTTTACATTTGACTGCTGCTCATGAGTAAAGGTGCCCATACACCATAAGATCCACTTGTTTGGCGATGTCACCATGCGAGATCTTCTCCCGATATTCCCCAACTACGGGTGGGCAATATCGAGAGGATCCAGGGTAATTGGATTATCAAATTATAATGGCAGGTATAGGAAAACTCGGTCCGGGGACCGCATCAACGAGCCGATGTGGTCCCCGATTCGACTAGATTTTCTAACCTGCCCGATCAATATCTGGGCGATTTCAGGCCAGATATCGGTCGGGCAGGCCTGTTGGGAGTGCCCATACATGGGCTGATTAGCTGCCGAATCTGTCCAAGGGACCGATATCAATAGCTACTATCGGCCCGTGTTTGGGGACCTTAAGAAAGGTTGGGGATCCCTGCAGTTGAGGGACATTTAGAGAATGAGTATTTGTTACATGTGACTTATCTGTAGACCTATTTGGAAGCTGGAAGCCTGAAAGTCAGAAAGGGTGAGATTGGAAAAAAAACACTTAAATGTCTGTAAACTGGATATGAAATAAATGAAATCAGAGGGGCCCAGAGTAATTTTTTTAAACACAAATGGAATTGTTCATGCACAAAAATTGCCTAATCTATGTGAATTACGTATGTATAAATGCATGAAAGGTTTAAATGTCACAGACCGTTGTTAGTATTTGGACTGAATCAAAGAGAAAATGACAAGTATGTGGTGTGTAATTCCAAATATGGATTTGGAAATGTTCCAGAATTAAAGATATTAATAGCTTTGTTTAACTGCCGTCCTTGTTACATCCCCCCATGCGCTCGCTTCCTCTGCCCGAGGGCTGTCATTTTATATTTTTATCTGTTCTGCGTAAAGTTCATTCCGTATGATCTGGCGACGCTGTTGGCCTTCAAATGACCCGAAGAACAGATGGAATCCGGCATTCCTATAGGGGCTACGCAACAATCAGGTGCCCGGGCCACCCTTGGCATGACTTTGCATTTCTAAGTCACATGACAGCTTTCCAAATTGTCCCATTGTACACAAAATCAAATATGTGCAGCTGACTGGCTGAGTGGGAAGACTATTAAGGGAATTCATATTCTGATCCCACAGGTTCATATATTTTAGGTAAAATACCTCTACATGCATGATGGGGTTGATTTAAGACACTAAACTCCCCTTGTGTAGTTACTTCTTCCATAATGTAAAGGGACAAAACTAAAACAAGAAGTTGGATAGTTTCAAGCAGAAACAGCCGAATTACGTGTCCATCAAACAACCACCTTTGAGACACTCATCTATAACTGAACTGTCATTATCAGTCCGGCTGTGCTAATATTGAAATAAAGGAGTAAGAATTGTACATAGACTTGGATGGAGAAATTCAGCCTTATTCAATGTGTTTAAGCCTTTTGCCTGATCCTGTTCTATGCTTTGCCTGTTTTGCTTGATTAATACCAACCTGTTACCAGTACAGGTATGGGATCCATTATCCGAAAACCCGTTATTCAGAAGGCGCCGAATTATGGAAAGCCCCTCTCCCATAGACTCCATTTTATTCAAATAATTTAGAATTTTAAAACTGATTTCCTTTTCTCTGTAATAATAAAACAGTACCTGTACTTGATCCCAACTAAGATATAATTACCCCTTATTGGGGGCAGAACAGTCCTACTGGGTTTATTTAATGGTTAAATGATTCCCTTTTCTCTGTAATAATAAAACAGTACCTGTACTTGATCCCAACTAAGATATAATTAATCCTTATTGGGGGCAGAACAGCCCTATTGGGTTTATTTAATGGTTAAATGATTCCCTTTTCTCTGTAATAATAAAACAGTACCTGTACTTGATCCCAACTAAGATATAATTACCCCTTATTGGGCCAGAACAGTCCTATTGGGTTTATTTAATGGTTAAATGATTCCCTTTTCTCTGTAATAATAAAACAGTACCTGTACTTGATCCCAACTAAGATATAATTACCCCTTATTGGGGGCAGAACAGCCCTATTGGGTTTATTTAATGGTTAAATGATTCCCTTTTCTCTGTAATAATAAAACAGTACCTGTACTTGATCCCAACTAAGATATAATTACCCCTTATTGGGGGCAGAACAGCCCTATTGGGTTTATTTAATGGTTAAATGATTCCCTTTTCTCTGTAATAATAAAACAGTACCTGTACTTGATCCCAACTAAGATATAATTACCCCTTATTGGGCCAGAACAGTCCTATTGGGTTTATTTAATGGTTAAATGATTCCCTTTTCTCTGTAATAATAAAACAGTACCTGTACTTGATCCCAACTAAGATATAATTACCCCTTATTGGGGGCAGAACAGCCCTATTGGGTTTATTTAATGGTTAAATGATTCCCTTTTCTCTGTAATAATAAAACAGTACCTGTACTTGATCCCAACTAAGATATAATTACCCCTTATTGGGGCAGAACAGTCCTATTGGGTTTATTTAATGGTTAAATGATTCCCTTTTCTCTGTAATAATAAAACAGTACCTGTACTTGATCCCAACTAAGATATAATTACCCCTTATTGGGCCAGAACAATCCTATTGGGTTTATTTAATGGTTAAATGATTCCCTTTTCTCTGTAATAATAAAACAGTACCTGTACTTGATCCCAACTAAGATATAATTACCCCTTATTGGGGGCAGAACAGCCCTATTGGGTTTATTTAATGGTTAAATGATTCCCTTTTCTCTGTAATAATAAAACAGTACCTGTACTTGATCCCAACTAAGATATAATTACCCCTTATTGGGGGCAGAACAATCCTATTGGGTTTATTTAATGGTTAAATGATTCCCTTTTCTCTGTAATAATAAAACAGTACCTGTACTTGATCCCAACTAAGATATAATTACCACTTATTGGGGGCAGAACAGCCCTATTGGGTTTATTTAATGGTTAAATGATTCCCTTTTCTCTGTAATAATAAAACAGTACCTGTACTTGATCCCAACTAAGATATAATTAGCCCTTATTGGGGGCAGAACAGTCGTATTGGGTTTATTTAAGGGTTAAATGATTCCCTTTTCTCTGTAATAATAAAACAGTACCTGTACTTGATCCCAACTAAGATATAATTACCCCTTATTGGGGGCAGAACAGCCCTATTGGGTTTATTTAATGGTTAAATGATTCCCTTTTCTCTGTAATAATAAAACAGTACCTGTACTTGATCCCAACTAAGATATAATTACCCCTTATTGGGGGCAGAACAGTCCTATTGGGTTTATTTAATGGTTAAATGATTCCCTTTTCTCTGTAATAATAAAACAGTACCTGTACTTGATCCCAACTAAGATATAATTACCCCTTATTGGGGGCAGAACAATCCTATTGGGTTTATTTAATGGTTAAATGATTCCCTTTTCTCTGTAATAATAAAACAGTACCTGTACTTGATCCCAACTAAGATATAATTACCCCTTATTGGGGGCAGAACAGCCATATTGGGTTTATTTAATGGTTAAATGATTCCCTTTTCTCTGTAATAATAAAACAGTACCTGTACTTGATCCCAACTGAGATATACAGTAATTAATCCTTACTTGGGGCAAAACAATCTTTTTGGGTTTAATTAATGTTTTAGTGACTTAAGGTATTGAGATCCAAATTACAGAAAAAACCCTTATCCGGAAAACCCTTGGCCCAAGGATTCTGGATAATGGGTCCTATACCTGTACCGCTATGCCTGTTTTGCCTGTCCTGCACCCACTACTAGTCTTGCCCATTCTGCCCCAGTAACTGCTGTCCCATAAATTCTTGCTAAACTCCATGATTGCCCTTGACCCTGACAATTTGTTGAGTTAAGCAGGTAGTTGCCATAAAACCTATACCACAGTATCCACTGGCAATGTAAGTGTTACCATGGAAGTTACTACTGTCTTGGGCTTGTTTGCTATTAATAGTTATCCTATATCACGTGGGTGATTTTGCGCCATGTGTGAATATAAAGGGTTAAATTATTTTCAGATTTGGATAGTAGCTCTTAGAGGCACTGGTGCCATTCTGTGAATCTAACAACTTTCAGTATGGAAGCTCCATTCCCTATGTGTTTCCTGTTCATACCTTGTCTACTTCTTCCCACCTACAACCCAGAAAGGTATGTTCCAAGGGGGTTACATACCATAATTACAGTACATAGGGTTGAAAAAAGACCAGAGTCCATCAAGTTCAACCCTTCCAAGTAAACCCAGCACACACAACCTATACTTACCTATCTATACACTCACATACATACATTATATATACAAACATTAATACAACTGGCAGAATGAGCCATAAAGCCCATGGAGATTTCAAACCCCCTTAAAAGGAGAGGAATTATTTTTTCCAAATGAGGGGAGGCCCAGGGACCAACATCCCTACCATTAAATCCCTTTTGATTCCTATAGACCCATCAGCCCCTATGGATCTATGCGACCTGAAGGAACAAAAAAATAAAGAACTGCAGTATACCAGCCTTTCTGGCTTTGCTACACATGGGGGCACATTTACTAAGCCACGAACGGACCGAATGCGTCCGATTGCGTTTTATTCGTAATGATCGGTATTTTGCGATTTTTTCGGAAAAATGTTGCGACTTTTTAGTTACTAATACGATTTGTGCGAAAAAACGCGAGTTTTTCGTAGCCATTCCGAAAGTTGCGCAAAATCGGGCGATTTTTCGTAGCGTTAAAACTTGCGCAAAAAGTTGTGCTTTTTTCGTAGCGTTAAAACTTGCACGAAACATCGCACCTTTTAAGTTCTAACGCTACGAAAAAGGTGCAACTTTTCGCGCAAGTTTTAACGCTACGAAAAAATCGGCAGATTTTGCGCAACTTTCGGAATGGCTACGAAAAACTTGCGTTTTTTCGCGCAAATCGTATTGGTAACAAAAAAGTCGTAAAGACGCCGAAAAAATCGCAAAAAATACGAAAAAGTCGCAAAATGTTCGTTTTCAAATCAGAATTTTTCCAATTCGGTTCAGATTCGTGTCTTAGTAAATGTGCCCCATGGACTGTGGGAGACTCTGGTTAAATCCTGCCAGTTGGTGGCGCTGTTACAAACTCATGTCTTAAAATGGCACCAACATCTTGTGCTAATTGCTACATTAAAATTACTAGAAAATCCTATCCCTGAAGTTCTTTTTCCTGAGAAATATGCCATGTTATGGTTTATGGGTAATGAAGGCCTGTTACAATTACCATGACAACAGTTGCCAGGGAACTGTTGCCATAAAAACTGTTTCCAAGTAAGCTTGTGCCACAATAGTGGCAATAGAAAAACCTTAAATTTAGATGGAGAAAATTTTCATAAATACAGTTGGGACAATAACCATTGTCATAGTGGCTGTTTACAGTTTCTGTAAAGAGTGTAAAGACAGTTGCTATGGTAACCTTGGGCACAAAACTAACTTTTTAGACTATACAATTTTTGAGCACTTTTTTTTTAAATTGTTGTTTACTGTAATTGTTATATATAAGATTGTACAGCGCTGCGTACCCTTGTGGCGCTTTATAAATACATACATACATATAAAGGAAACTATTTATCCCAGATGGCAGTTGATGAATCAGTCATTCATGAAAAGGAATACTAGGAATATTGCATTTCCTTTACATATTCAAAAAGTGCGGTGATCTATTTTTACTCAGGTATGGGGAAGTGTATTTTATAGGACTGTTTCTGTTTTTATCCTGGAAATAAAACAGCAGCCCTGCCTTGCATTATGTCAGACAGACACTGAGAATTAGAGCTAGCGTCGAAGGCAGGGATCGCTTACCCTTACTATACTGCTCTCAGGAGATGCCAATGATTGATTCAGTTATAAATGTGGGAGAGATTAGCTAAGGCAGGGTAAACAAAACATAGGCTACTGTCTGCCACCCCTGGTACAGGCTGTTTCCAGTCCAAAAAGGTGTACTGGCAGTCACAGCTGGTTTACATTAAACTCAGTTGGGGGTTATTTATAAAATTCGCACAGTAAACCCATTTGCCCTGCCCACGTTTATATTTATAAAGCTGGACAAGATCGGTGCATTTAATGTGCAAACATAATTATGATTTTTATTTGCGTTGTGAATGTCCTTAAAAGCTTTTTAAATATGGCATATTTGCAAACTGCGAATATTTACAAATTTTCAAATTGCGAATGTTATATTTGCAAAGTGAAAATCGGCGCAATATTCATGCACAATAAACACACACAGAAGACATGCAAACCGCAATATTTGCGAATTTTTGTGTGCAATTCGCATTTCATGAAAAAAGACGTGTACAGCAGTGCAAAACTGCAAGTGTTTAGGGGAAACACATGCACAAACAACAAATATGTCCCTCTTCACCTCTTGTATTGTTATTGATTGCTTTATATGTTACTCTGTATGTCCAATGTATGTAACCCACTTATTGTACAGCGCTGCGGGATATGTTGGCACTTTATAAATAAATGTTAATAATAATAATAATATGTATTATGTGAACTTTGTAAATGATTCCCAATGACAATGGAAGTTTCATGTGTCTTTCCACCCATTGAAAAATGCCAGCAGAGAAACGGGCAGGTATGACATTAGCCTAAGCAGAGCAGCTATCATTCATGGGCTCTTTGCAGCCTTTTTTCATATAAAATGAATATTTACTCTGCATATGCTGGCCAAATAGGTACATTACTTTAATTTATGGTATTATTTGGCCTGTATTTATTATTAACGGATCTCCTAGCCTCCTATGTTGGCTGTAGGCACTGGTTTTGGCATCACATGGCTTCTAATCCTCTGTATACAGAATGTTTTGTGGATAAAAGACTGAACAAATGAGCCTCCCCCCCATGTTTGTATCTCTTCCTGCAGGATTTCACTTTCTATAACAGCTTGACGTTGGCATGATACTTCAGCAGTAAAAAATCCCAATTTGAAGAGCGATACCCTGCGATCCACCTCTAACCTTTACTTTTATTTACTTAAAGTGGCACTGACTAATGTCTTAGGTACTCCGGCTGGTATTCTATCTGCCATACTGCGAAATAGAAGATACGGAATAGGTTATAGTTTAAAAAAGAGAAAACATTATGGTAAAAATAAATATATTTCTACCGAGTCATTCTGTAACATGGAAATCATAAGACTTGGGCTAAGGGCGATCAGGTGTAATGGAGGCAAGATACCAAGAAGTGTACTTGAATGCAAACTCTTGGGCGCCATTAATAGAAAAGTTCAGGGTGTTTCTGGGCCACTTGCTAACTGGGTGTTATTCACAAACATCATGTATTGGGGTCAGCAGGCGTTACTCCTGAGTGTCCCCAGACTCCAAAAATAAGGGGTCATTATAGCATTAATCCTACCTTTGCCCCAACATTTAAAAATTGTGGAGTTACTGAATAGGAATCTAAGGGGAAATATAGTGCATCTACCACCAACTCTGCCCAGTGCTATGCTGCTATCCCATCTCTATTGGAATATGAGGAATAGAGAGTTTGGAGGATCAATAATAATATACTCTATCCCCTAGACAGCAGGGACATGGATAGATAGCACGGGGGTCATTCTCCTAAACCCCATCATCATCCTCTTGCCATGTAACTTGATATTAACTAGAAAATGCTGGAGTTCTCTGCAATTTGAGCTCTTTGCAATGTGAGGGAATGGGTTAAATAAAAAATGGTATTATATTCACCTATGACAAATATAGGTGGTTAATGTGCCCAAGGTATGAGCATTGTCCCTTTGGTTCTCATATAATAAAAAGCTTTTATGTTTCTAAAGCAGAAAACTAATATTTTACCTTCCAGTGAGAGATACTTTTGGTTGTGCCACCCAACCGAGATCCTTGCCCCCCATGCCAGAGCCTGACCACAGAGGAAGCAGTAATGTACAGTATAAACAAATCCCGACCAAGCAGGCTTCAAATAATATAAAAATTACATAATAAACTGAATATTTATTAAATCAATACTTAACTTTTGGAACAAGAGAGTAGATTCTTGTACTTGAAGATCTTTCCCTCTTGTTTCCTCCTCTGGAGGGTTTTTCATCACATTTATTTGCTGTTGATAAATATGCCACTCAGAGTGCAGCCATTACTTCTGCTCTCCCGTTATCGTTATGCTCTCAGTTTTGCATATGTTTATTGGCCAAATGTAAAACTGTAATCTCTGCTTGCCTGGAGCATAGCACACATGGTGGTTTTTAGGGGACAGCCAAAACGAATGCCGATTGGTCCATAAAATAACTGAAAGTTCAGGCTTCACAATACCAATAAGAAGCAATAGGAATTTAGGTTTAAATTGAATTATTATCTCGTTTATGAAATTGGGTTAGACTGTGTCTCTGAATCCATTAAGAATGAAACCTGTTCTATGGGCAGGTTCGGAGCACCGGGAAAAAAATAAGGCACCCAGGCCCCACAACCCCCACATACCCAGGCCAGTTCCCCCCCTGCAGGTGCCACAGCCATATGACCTGTGCACTGATAGACTTCAGTCACACTTTACTGCTGCTCTGCAAGTTGGAGTGATATCCCCCCCCCCCCCTCCTCCCCGCTCCCAGCAACCGATCAGCAGAACAATGGGAAGGGAGCAAGATAGCAACTCCTAGTAGGTATCAGAATAGCACTCAATAGTAAGAAATCCAAGTCCGGCTTGGGACTCTTCCAGTTACATGGGAGTAGGAGAAACAATAGGTTAGCTGAAAGCAGTTCTAATGTGTAGCGTTGGCTCCTTCTGAAAGCTCAGACTCAGGGACACTTTACTGCTGAGCTGCAAGTTGGAGTGATATCCCCCCCCCCCTCCCTGCAGCCGATCAGCAGAACAATGGGAAGGGGGCAAGATAGCAGCTCCCAGTAGGTATCAGAATAGCAGTCAATAGTAAGAAATCCAAGTCCGGCTTGAGACTCTTCCAGTTACATGGGGGTAGGAGAAACAATAGGTTACCTGAAAGCAGTTCTAATGTGTGGCGTTGGCTCCTTCTGAAAGCTCAGACTCAGGAACACTTTACTGCTGAGCTGCAAGTTGGAGTGATATCCCCCCCCCTCCCTGCAGCCGATCAGCAGAACAATGGGAAGGGGGCAAGATAGCAGCTCCCAGTAGGTATCAGAATAGCAGTCAATAGTAAGAAATCCAAGTCCGGCTTGAGACTCTTCCAGTTACATGGGGGTAGGAGAAACAATAGGTTAGCTGAAAGCAGTTCTAATGTGTGGCGTTGGCTCCTTCTGAAAGCTCAGACTCAGGAACACTTTACTGCTGAGCTGCAAGTTGGAGTGATATCCCCCCCCCCCCAGCAGCCGATCAGCAGAACAATGGGAAGGGGGCAAGATAGCAGCTCCCAGTAGGTATCAGAATAGCACTAAATAGTAAGAAATCCAAGTCTGTCTTGGGACTCCCCCAGTTACTTGGGACTAGGAGAAACAATAGGTTAGCTGAAAGCAGTTCTAATGCGTAGCGCTGGCTCCTTCTGAAAGCTCAGACTCAGGCACAATGCACTGAGATGGCGCCTACACACCAATATTACAAAACAAAATACATTTGTTGGTTCAAGAATAAAAGTTTAAATGACAGAGTGAATTATTTTAGAAATAAGAAGTACCCCCCCCATAAAAATCAATTTAAGTATTTATTCTTGGGGCACAATTTCCTTTAAAATGCCAATGTGGGATACACATACTATCAGAAAATTATATTTGCCGTGCATTTTTTTAAAAAACTGTTTTACATTATATATTTGTATAGAGACTTGCAATGTTTTCAGGCTGCTCTGAATCCTTTTACCGGCCCACTTTCCATGTTTTATCTGCACGGAGCTGGATGTAACAAACAGGCTTATTTTAGAGCCGCGCCATGGACCTGACTGTGAGACCGGGGCACAACACCTCTGCTCTTAATCTGACTGATTCAGCAAACTTACTCACTGCCTCTCCACTACCCAGCGAGTCTGTTTAATGCCTGTTCTACGAGGCTTATAAAAGCCTGGCCTATTTCAGGAACACATGATTGCAGGAGCTTGGGGGAGGTTAACCCTTTCCTGGCTAGTACAGAGAATAGGATTCTGTTAGAACTTCTGCCTTACAGCACCAGGGTCCTAGCTTTGATTGTAACCAGAGGCAAAAGAACATAACATACATGTATAGGATCCCTTACCCAGAATCCCGTTATCCAGAAAGTTTGAATTACAGGAGGGCCATCTCCTATAGACTCTATTTTAATATAATAATGTTTGTAGTATAATACTGGCCTTTGGGTCGCAAAGTAGGTGATGATGCCACATGGGGCAGCCAATGACATCACAGGGTGGAAATGGGTGAACTGCGCAGGGAAATGGGTGGACTAGGTGGGAAAATGGGTGAAATGGGTGGGAAAAGGGTGAAGTATAGGTGATAAAGGTGCAATCCATCAGCGGGGAGTGTCAGGGATGGATTTGTAGGGTATTACCGTACATATTTACCGGCAATGACATTGGTGGTAAATTTTTAATTCCGGCCCCCACCCTAACTCATAATTTATTGGCTGGGCCGGTCAAGTACCGGCTGGGTAGTAACCCTAAACCAGGAACAATTAAATACAAGGTTGAACAAGATGAATTTGTGCCATTTTCAGCTACCAAATTTCTTGCATCGGGCACATTACAAAAAACAGCACAAAATGATTTTTTGCCCAGCACGGCAAGCTTTTATCCCCAGCTATACGTAAATGGATGCACCATTTTGCACACACAGTTAGGCATAAGCAGTGATACAATGCCTACATATAAACAGTGCATCATTCATTATATGCATTACTGGCAGGTATCCATGGGCACCCATTAATGCCCGGCCAACAGTCAGAGTATAGGGCTCCATTGTACCTGTGAGCAGCACAAATAAATAGCTGTACTGGTGCCAGAAAACATAGGTGTGAGTCAGTGAATGTATTTGCATTACTAACAGATCCTCTTTCTTTATACAGAATAGTGTGGGTGACTTGCTTTCTTGCGCATCATGTAAAATCCCCAGCAGCCTATAATCAGCTTCCCATACTCCGGGGCCGGTACTTAAGTGCTTGTAATCGTGTGTTTCTCCCCCCGCCGAGTCTCTTAACTGCACTTAATAACAGCAGATTATGGGACCCCATGGGAAAGTAAAACAGATTACATCTGATCTTCCCCTTTCCTTATCTCCACAATCAGCAGGTCCCCTCCATTACTGGGACACAAACACGCTCTTGTACAAGATGCCATATTGGTTTGGGGTATCTTATTGTTTGCCCTGTACAGATGCATGAATAAATGGTAAAATCAGAAGCAAAATACACGTTTAATCACCTCCGACAGACAACATAAAAGCCTAAAGGTGGCCATACACGTGGCGATCCGACGATGTTTCGTACGACCATCGGTCGCACGAAACATCGTAAGATCCGCCACACACCATTCAGGGCTGAATCGGCAGGTAAGGAGGTAGAAACAATAGGATTTCTACCTCCTTCTGCCGATTCAGCTCTGAAGGGAGAATTTTGGTCAGGCGCCTTCTATGGCGCCCGATCAAAATTTTCAAACTTGTCCGATCGGCGAGTCGTCCGATATCGGCAGCTTCCTGCGATATCGGTCGACTCGCCGACATGCCATACACGCACCGATTATCGTACGAAACGAGGTTTCGTACGATAATATCGGTGCGTGTATGGCCACCTTAAGGGACACATTACTTTCATCTTGGTCTGAATTTAATCAAAAACCTCAAGCTTTTGCATAGCTTCACTGCATACAGCTGTGTAGGCAAATCCCAGTGACTTATCTAATAGTCAGAAGCAAAGTGATAACGAGTGCAACTCCCATAAACCCACCAGTACGTGGTCTCATTCCCATTACTATGTATTTCCACTGTCATTTTCCAGTACAACCTTTTGTTAACTGACATGGGAGGAGCTGAACAAAAGCTGTTATCATTTTCAAAAATATCTCCATTTCTCTTTTTTTTACGCATTTCTGGTGTGTGCTGGGCAATGTTCTGCTGCTAGCTATATTCCACTTTCATAAAATCAGATATTTGAAAAACTGCCGTGGAGTGTTTCCCCTTTCCCTGCTTAGCTTTCTTATCTCAGTTACTCTGCTGCATTATAACAGAAACAGAGAGAATCTCAGCCATAAAGCACAACACAACTGCTGCTCTGTGAAAGGAATGAATGAGACTCATAGTCCATCTGAAGTTTCTTTTTTTTATACTTAATGAAATCAGTTCCCCCCTCAAAGCAACTTTAATAAATACTACATTTTATTTAGGCACATTTTAATAAGGCAATGAACTAGTACTACACACTGCGAAACCTCTACAATAGCTGCTTATTAGCATGTTGTACATATGTATGATCCCACCTATCAGCCCATGTTGTACATATGTATGATCCCACCTATCAGCCCATGTTGTACATATGTATGATCCCACCTATCAGCCCATGTTGTACATATGTATGATCCCACCTATCAGCCCATGTTGTACATATGTATGATCCCACCTATCAGCCCATGTTGTACATATGTATGATCCCACCTATCAGCCCATGTTGTACATATATATGAATTCCACCTATCAGCCCATGTTGTACATATGTATGATCCCACCTATCAGTCCATGTTGTACATATGTATGATCCCACCTATCAGTCCATGTTGTACATATGTATGATCCCACCTATCAGCCCATGTTGTACATATGTATGATCCCACCTATCAGTCCATGTAGTACATATATATGAATTCCACCTATCAGTCCATGTTGTACATATGTATGATCCCACATATCAGTCCATGTTGTACATATGTACGAATTCCTCCTATCAGCCCATGTTGTACATATGTACGAATTCCACCTATCAGCCCATGTTGTACATATGTATGATCCCACCTATCAGTCCATGTTGTACATATGTATGATCCCACCTATCAGCCCATGTTGTACATACAGTATGTATGATCCCACCTATCAGTCTGTGTGTGCCTAGCTAGCTAGTTAGGATCTCTGCACTGTCTGACTCCACACTGAGTTGAGTTTGTTGTTGGTGAGAGTGAGGAGGTGCAGCTCTGAGTGGTGGGGAGTTTCAGCCTATTCTGCTGGACCTGTTACTGGCCACTCATTCATTAGAATGTGAAATGCGCTGGGAAGGATCCCCTGCTGCCTCTGTAGTGTTTCTCTGATAGAGGAGCTTGTGCTTTGCCAGAAGTTCAGCTACAAAGTGCTGGGAGTGATGTGAAGCCAGAGCAGCGGAGGGGAGTGAGTGCAACTGTTGCCGGTGGCACATAGTAAGCAGCAGTTCATTATGCAGATCTGTCAATGTGCTGGAAGGCTTAGCCCAGTCACACTGGCAGCTTAGTGCCCACAGGATCACTGCCTGGGCATCTCCTAGATTAGAAATATTACAAGTGATCTCCTGGGAAGGGGGGACGCTTTGTGCATGATCAGTGCCCTGGGCATCCCATTCTGGACTCTATGCCATTGGATCTAATGCATTTGGATGTTCACAGCAGCAGCAGAATTCTAGCAACCTGATCCACTCTGTGCCATGGAGAACCTTGTATATATGCTTGTACTGATGGTTCCCTTCCTGTTGCCCGTAAGTATCTGCCTTGCATGCATTTGTTGTGGAATGTCCCCTTCCCTGTATACAGTGCTGATCCCTGTGCCTTCTGCCTGCAGGTTTAATACTCAACTGCCACAGGGTGTACCATTGGGTTCTGCTGCTAGGGAAGATGTAGAATGTATAGATAAATGCATTTTATGCACATAACCAGTGCCAACACCCGCCTTTGTTATACTATAGAGCATAGTAATTATATCTGCACTGGCAAGGGTTAAACTCATGCAGAATAAGTTGTTCCTTGTTATATTCATAGCCCCAAACTTTAGTTATAATGAAACTCCTCAGGGTTTCATGTCTTTATACAGGTATGGGACCTGTAACGGGATGCTTGGGACCTGGGGATTTTCTTTCTAGAATTTGAATCACCCTACTATAAGTCTACTAAAAATATTTTAAACACAATAGAACTGTTTTGCTTCCAATATCAATTAAATATATATTAGACTAAGCACAATGTACAGTTTTATTAAAATGGAGTCTATGGGACATAATTTGGAGCTTTTTGGATAACGGGTTTCTGGATAACATACCTGTAAATCCTAATACAGGTATAGGATCCTTTATCCAGAATGCTGGGGACCAAGGGTATTCCAGATAAGGGATCTTTCGGTAATTTGGATCTCCATACCTTAAGTCTACTAAAAAATCAATAAAACATTAGTTAAACCCAATAGGGCTGTTCTGCCCCCAATAAGGGGTAATTATATCTTAGTTGGGATCAAGTACAGGTACTGTTTTATTATTACAGAGAAAAGGGAATCATTTAACCACTAAATAAACCCAATAGGATTGTTCTGCCCCCAATAAGGGGTAATTATATCTTAGTTGGGATCAAGTACAGGTACTGTTTTATTATTACAGAGAAAAGGGAATCATTTAACCATTAAATAAACCCAATAGGGCTGTTCTGCCCCCAATAAGGGGTAATTATATCTTAGTTGGGATCAAGTACAGGTACTGTTTTATTATTACAGAGAAAAGGGAATCATTTAACCATTAAATAAACCCAATAGGGCTGTTCTGCCCCCAATAAGGGGTAATTATATCTTAGTTGGGATCAAGTACAGGCACTGTTTTATTATTACAGAGAAAAGGGAATCATTTAACCATTAAATAAACCCAATAGGGCTGTTCTGCCCCCAATAAGGGGTAATTATATCTTAGTTGGGATCAAGTACAGGTACTGTTTTATTATTACAGAGAAAAGGGAATCAATTAACCATTAAATAAACCCAATAGGACTGTTCTGCCCCAATAAGGGGTAATTATATCTTAGTTGGGATCAAGTACAGGTACTGTTTTATTATTATAGGGAAAAGGGAATCATTTAACCATTAAATAAACCCAATAGGACTGTTCTGCCCCAATAAGGGGTAATTATATCTTAGTTGGGATCAAGTACAGGTACTGTTTTATTATTACAGAGAAAAAGGAAATCAGTTTTAAAAATCTGAATTATTTGATTAAAATGGAGTCTATGGGAGACAGGCTTCCCGTAATTCAGAGCTTTCTGGATAACGGGTTTCTGGATAAGGGATCCCATACCTGTACTGCTCTCCCCTCCAGTTTATATGTCGCCTCCTTCAAACTGAGTGCACACAGCATACAGACATATCTTTTGGTAGCCCCCCTATGCCTTTTAGTAGTCTTCCCAGTCAGGTAGGATTCATACATACAGAAATGAGTGGTTATTACTGTGCACATTGGGGGAGTTAGGGCTAATGGCACAGCGCTTACTGCATATGCCAGACATGGGACCTTAATGGGGATGTAAATAAAAAATATAAAATAAAAAATGTAATTCAGAGCAACTTACAAGTTTGCATTCATTGCCTTGGTTGGAGATCAGCTGATTAGTGATAAGTGAATCTGTTTGTGAAAATGCCTCAATTTTTTCACGGCAACTTCTTGGTGACTATTTCAATGCACAATACACTGGAGCCTATTGGTGTTTTATCGTTGGCACATTTTTCCGCAGGAACCTTTTCTCTGTATAATACATTGGGGTCTATTGGCGTCATTTAGCAGAAGTTTCGCAAAAATATTTGTTAATGGCAAGTGATTGTTTTCCCGTGATTGCTAGCACATTGGCAGAAAAGTTAAAACTTAATTGAATTGAAAAAAATTGATCCATTCTTTTTTAAAATTTGACTGCTGAAAATCCATTTTCTGTCGGATTCTATAGAAGGAACCTGGATTTTAGTTGCCCATTCTTTCAATGGATACATTTTGAAAATGCCAGACAGTTTTACACAAAATGTGAAATTTCTCCAATAAGTTTTCCCCTTAAGATCAGTTGCACAGAAAGGGATAATGTCAGCTCTATATACTTTGTACAAATATTGTATAACCAGTAAATTCATAAAAACACAGAAATTCATGTTGATCATGAAGCATTCTAAGGCATAATCTTCAATTTGGTCTTATGGTTTTGAGTTATTGAATAATTTCCATTTTTGTATCGCAACTGGATTTGGTTGCTAGGACGTAGTTACCTTAGTCACGAGACAGCAGTTTGGAAGACAAAATATTCAATAGTAGGATAAGCAGAAGAAAGTAGGAAAGAAATAATCATTTTGATTTTATGATCGTTGGGGGTCCGTGACCGCCCACCAACTCAGCTGTAACCTGGGAAAAGGTGAGATAAGAGCGGTTGAATTGTTTCCTAGGAAAGATCTATAAAATGCAGAGTGTGTATTTGAAGGTAATCACTTTCCTTACAATTATTGCATCACAAAGGGTCTTGGATTTGATCCCAATGATGGCACTTTCTGCATAGCGTTTGGTTGTTCTTCCCCGAGTCTATGTGGCTTTCCTCCAGGTATTCCACTGCCCCCTTCCAACTTATACAACTAATACATTAAATGCCTCCAAATGAGATTGACCCTAGTCTGTGTCTGGTATAGAAATTAGAGTGTAAGCTCATGTGTGGGGGGGGGGAGCTCTCTCTCTATGAAGTTCTGCATGTCACACTGCCTTACATAAGTGTTTAGACCCCTAACCAGTGTTACCTAATAACAAGCTCTATACTGGAATTGTTTTTAGTGTGATATTTGGATTTTAAAGCACCAACATTAATAATGACCTATTATGTGAAAATATGCCCCACACTTTATTTTATACATGTAATTACATTTCTTTACAGGGTTTACTTTTGATTGTTTGTTCAACCTCCTATCACAAAAATAACTAGCTCATGTTTTTTCAGGGGGTACGTAGGTAGGTGCTTTGCACCCTATATAAAAAGAAGGGGGGCTTAAATAGGAAACACCGTTCTTAAAGCAATTCAATTTATTTATATGTTTTGTCCATAAATATTTCATTCCATAGAAATCTCCACAGCTTGGCACCCTGCTAGGGATTAATATGGGACCTTATAGGGCTGGTTCACCTTTATGTTCATTTTAATTAAGTTATAGAATGGCCACTTCTAAGAAACTATTCAATTGGCTTTTAAATGGGGGTCACTGACCCCGGCAGCCAAAAAACTATTGCTCTGTGAGGCTACAGTTTTTTTGCCAATTTTACTTTTTATAATTTATTTCTCCATTCAGCACCTCTCCTATTCATGTACGAGTCCTTCTTTTAATACCTCAGCCCGCAGTCCCGGATTCTTACTGAAAATTCCCTCATTTCCCTCTGATTTCCTACACTGAACACTAAAAAGATACAATGTTTCTCAAACTTAATTAAATAGGTAGCTTTTGACAGAGAGCTCAGAAATCTTAACAAGCTACAGCTGCACTTAGATACAATGATTTTCAAACTTAATTAAAAAAGTAGCTTTTGGCAGAGAGTCCAGAAATCTGCACTTAGATACAATTATAACTAATAAGCTAAACCAGTCTCTTGGGGGAACTGAGACTTGAAGCTTAAAGGGCAACTTTACCTTTTTTAGCAAAACTGTAATAACAAAACAAAACCTCTAGAAATGTGTTCAAACTTTAAATAACCTGCCAAAGTTTGTAAAATGGGATTTAGGGGGTGTGGTCACTAAATGGGCGTGGTCAATAATTTTCGCCAAGGTGTGTGTGCCCTTTCTTTTTGTGCCTCTTTCCATTTTTCAAATGTTGGGAGGTTAGAGATATCTGCTGAAACTCCTAACTGGAGAGTTGCTGAACAAGTAATAAAAAATGGAGACCAATTGCAAACTGTCTCAGAATATTATTCTCTCCATCATAATAAAAGTTAACCCAAAGGTGAACAAGCCCTTTAATTAGATCCATTTAATAGATCTGATAGAGGCTGATGTGCGTCAGTGATCTAGACAAGCTGTAGAGGGCACCATTGGACTGGTGGATGTATCTAAAACCAACACTATTGCCTTAGTTTGGCAATAAAAATATTATTTTATATGTGTATATATAAAATTATTATGCATATATATTGTTATTATAATACATAATAAAAATATATATATATATAATGATCACAGTGAATTTATAAAGCAACAACATAGTGCTCAGTGCTGTACAATAGAAGGGTGTACATGTCAAAATTACAGATTACATAGACATATTGACCAATACAGGAGGTAAAAAAAGAGGGTCCTGTTCATTAGAGCTTACAATTTAAAAGATTACTATGTTTAATAGGCAGGGTCGGACTGGGGGTGCAGGCCCCCCCCAGGGGCCCTGCAGGTGCCCCTTGGCGGACGCGTTCCTTGCATCGCCACCCCAGGGGCGGGCCAAGGGGACAGGGCACCTTACCCATGCCGTAAAGTATCGCACACTTGCGTATTGGGGGGCGCACAGAGGTGTTGCACGGGGGGAGAAGGGTTTGCCACACTAGAGAAGTGCTGGGGGAAATGGAGCACTTACTATAGGTACTAGAGGTACCTGCCTGGCCCCCCATTGTTGAGCCCTAAGCAGTTTTCTGCCTACCCCTATTTCCGGCCATGGTATAGCCCACCATAGTTGCCTCCCTTCAGCAGACCAATTGACTGTAAGTGCTGTGTGACACCAGTAATCCCCTTTTCTATCCTAGTGCATCAGGAGGTCTGATATATAATCAAGTAAAGTAAATATCTACCAGAGGATAAAATCCTGTAGCCCATGCAAGTGACAGTACTAATATAATACATATCTGAGATAATTACTCATCCCGTTTGAATCACGAAGGATACTGATGAATAGAATGGAACAGATTAGAGAATATAATCCAATTGCAGAAACTAGCCCTAAAGTTTGTGGGGAAACGCATAAGAGTGAGAAAGCTCTATTACATACCCCCCGAATCCGCGGGCTGCTCGCTCTGGGGCTGTTTGTCCAGAATCAAGGTCCTGAGACACTAAACATTTATTCGGAATCAATCAATTCTAATCACTTATATCAGTGCAGAGTTTGTGATTTAATAATGACTATATGGAACTCAATTTAATCAGATCAATTCAAAGTGAATTCTGCGCTGATTTAATTTATATCGAAGATCGAACAAATAGAAAATAAATATAGAAAATTTAAAAAAGTAATTTGTAGCCTACAATGGGATTTAATAGTTTAGAGCGGTCATTCTCGGGGGGGTCTGAGATAATGTTAGAAGTAATTTATGAAGCATAATCGCAGCTGCAGTCGAGGAAGTTGTTGCACAAATCGGCACCATTGAATAAAGGTACAGGTATCGGATCCCTTATCCGGAAACCCATTATCCAGAAAGTTCCGAATTACGGAAAGGCCATCTCCCATAGACTCCCATAGATTATAAGCAAATAATTCAAATTTTTAAAAATGATTTCCTTTTTCCAAGTAATAATAAAACAGTACCTGTACTTGATCCCAACTAAGATATAATTACCCCTTATTGGGGGCAGAACAGCCCTATTGGGTTTATTTAATGGTTAAATGATTCCCTTTTCTCTGTAATAATAAAACAGTACCTGTACTTGATCCCAACTAAGATATAATTACCCCTTATTGGGGGCAGAACAGTCCTATTGGGTTTATTTAATGGTTAAATGATTCCCTTTTCTCTGTAATAATAAAACAGTACCTGTACTTGATCCCAACTAAGATATAATTACCCCTTATTGGGGGCAGAACAATCCTATTGGGTTTATTTAATGGTTAAATGATTCCCTTTTCTCTGTAATAATAAAATAGTACCTGTACTTGATCCCAACTAAGATATAATTAATACTTATTGGATAGAAAACAAGCCTATTGGGTTTATTCAATATTTAAATGATTTTTAGCAGAGTAAAGTTACCGAGATCCAAATTACAGAAAGATCCCTTATCCGGAAAACCCCAGGTCCCGAGCATTCTGGATAATAGATCCCATACCTGTACTTGCACCTACAGCCGCTCCTTGTATTTGTCATAAAGTACCTAAAGTGTTGGGCACAGATGTCATTTTAACACTGAACCTCAAAAATGATGTCACCCCAGCACTGAAAAATTTCAGTGTAATTGCGTCCAACGCATGGCCAAGTGTGGGCGACAGGCCCAAATTTTGGGTGCGACACAAAGGCCAGAGCCTAGGGCGGCAATGATTCGGGGGTGGCACACTGCCCACTGGGTGCAGCTTCACTGGGGACTGGGTGAGAGATTTTGACAGCCACTTAAATCTCCTGCCCATCGCAGTGGAGAAGCCCAGTACAGGATTGGTGAGGGGCTATGGACTGGTGGGGGAGTTGAGAGCATCTGAAGGTTAGTCTGGGCTACAGAGAGGGGGTTTGAGCAGTGTAGGGGGGACAGGTTTGGGGGGGCTGGGGGGCACAAGTTTAAATCTGGCCCTGGCCAGCAACTGAGTCAGGTATATTGCCACCTCATTGTCACTGTCACTATCACAAAATGGAATCAAAGCCGGCCAGACATTGGCCAATAAAAGCTGCAAACTAGTGGTCTGTGTAGGGGCCTACGGGAAAATTAGCCTGATATCGATCAGTTTAAAGATCCCATGGGATGAGAACTGTGTTGCTGCATTGATCTGGTCCTCACAAAACAAGTCTCTATAGATCCCCATTATAAATTGATAACTGGCTCTTGGACAACTTATTGGATTATCCCAAAAATCAACAGCAAAACTGTATAACTATCTGCCATATGAGTGGGTGAATGGGCGGTTGGGGCCCCTGAGTTAGCAATGATATTCTCATATTTCCCACAGGTCATAGAAAAAATTCCTTCTTTGGTTTCAAAAATATATTCCAAATAGAATACAAAAAATGGAGAGTCTTATTTATGTGTTTAAACGTCTAGAATTACATCCCCTAAATCTATTGGTAATTAAGCTGAGAAAAGAATGATTTGTTGGCAGAGGAGAAACCTGACGTTTATCTTTGAGGGGCAAATAATGGAGATTTTTTTTTAAATACAATAAAATTACAGGTGAAAAAAAATCTTCAATGTTTTGTAATTGTTATTTACCAGGTGCATGGCTTCCACCCAGAATGCAGGATGAAGCTGGCACTCAAGCAGCAAGAGATGAAATGCATGGCCAAGCTGAAGGCACAGGCAACAGAAATATCGTCAGAAAAAGGTTGGAGCCAACACAATAGATTGGGGCTTTTTTTAGATACTGGGAATTATTGTTGTGTAGTTTTAGTTACCCTTGTCGAAAAGGATGGAACATAGGCTGCCCAACTTCTCTATCTATCCCTGGATACAAAATATCCCTATAGAAGGCAAGAGAAAAGAAAGAGGGCTTGCTACTGAACCTGAGGGTATCTTTAGAGGCTATCATGGTGTCTCCACCTTTTCTGGAAGAAAATACTGGCCCTATAGTTTCATGTTTTTTCCCTAATAATAACATTGGCATCAAGCAACATATTTACAGGCCAGGCTGGTAAAATACAAACTAGGTGGCAACCATACATGGTGCCCACAATGCTCTCAGATATCAGAAGGCCACATCTTCTGTTCCTTTTTCCTCGCCCTACAAACGGTCTAAGCCCCCTGCTCTTATTTATAGCCCCATTGTAGAGCAGTTAATAGGGGTTATTTACAACTCGAATATAGCGCTAACTGTGTTCCTCAGTGATATATTTGCGAGGGGCAGTAGGGGGAGGGCACAACATTAAGACATGGAGGTTAGGGAGCGGCAGAGGACTCAGGCTACAAAGGGCCCTGTTACTATTGCCTGCAGGTAGTATTGGTGGTGATGTAAGGGGTGGGATGGTGACATAAAGGGGTGGGGTGATGTCATGATCGGGGTTTAACAATGAAATAAGGTGGGCCATGGGGTGGATTCTGGATGGATCAGGATATTGAAGGGGTAAATCGGGGTTTAAGTGTTCATTCTAGGCTCACAAGGAAAGGGTATTACAAGTTTACTAGCAAGTACATTGCCGGTGAATTTGTAATATCTGCCCTGGCCCTTTTTTAAAAAAAAATATCAAGTGACAACCTTAATGACGCTGTACTGGGCACCTTGCACCAGATTTTATCCGTTTAGCCATTCCCAAGGGGCAAAAGTGCTGCCTGAATGAGCTTCTGTGCCCCTTTGTGCCTTGCACTTCATCCCCCTAATGCCATTAACACCTCATTGACAAATATTAGTGAATGAGCTGCAAACAGTCTGACAGTCTCTGATCTACAAGATACTACTGATCTTTTATTTACTGTATGGTTGTGGCTATACAGGCACATCTATACGTACGGTCCAATACCAAGGCAGGTTATAAAGCCGGTTATACATGCAGTATATACATATGACAGATAGGAATCTAAACAGAATGGCAGAGGGATTTCCATATGGCAATGCTAAGGGATTACACCGGCAGTGGTGGGGGTTCGGATTAATGCCTTGGACGCTATATATGACATTGACATTTACAGTAGTTCTGTTATTTCTATTTTTCTGCTGATCGGTGAGTAAAGAAACAGTTTGTTGTTTTCTGCATTTTCTTGCTAAACAACCAATGACAGTAAATAACAGTATCCTTGTGTTCCTCTTGGACCATGAAACTGCAGCTCAGTCCATCCCATGTGTATAGCAGGGCCATAGAGCGGAGGCTTTCACTGTGAGATTCATTCTGCCCTTATAGTTTCCCAGCTGGCTGTACATTCTGCAGTTATGGGAGGAGAGTTTACAACAGAAACGTCCGTCCTATAGCTCTGCCAAAAAGAACAGCACCCTCTGAAGTATATGGAGCACCCTTCAAATTACAATACACAGCAGAGTACTATTTGCTGCACCCAATGATGTGGCTTTTGAGACAGAACCACATTGCTGCAAACCTGTAGCCCTTCAGGCATCATTGAAATACAACTCACAGCACCAACAACTGATGGTTATTGAATGGTGCTGAGAGTTGTAGATCATGAGCAGCTGAAGGCCCATAGGTCCGACTTCATGTAAAGATTGGGTCACTGCATATCCTGTGTTTCCCTGGTCCCTCTTACACCGGGTCGGTCTAACCGGCTGCAGGGTCCAATTGGAACTATTTTGGCAAGGCCCCCTAGAAGGAGTTTCGCTATCTGGCATAGGGTTCCAGGGCTGGGTGAACAGTGCCAGCCTCTTCTTCTGTCCAAGTGACTGCTGCCAATGGGGGTTTGGGGGAGGCTGGGCCAATTGGGATTGGGGGCGGGCTGGCAAGATTAGGGTTGGGGGTATGCTGGGCCAATTGGGATTGGGGCGGGCTGGCAAGATTAGGGTTGGGGTTTGACTTGGGCCATCGGGATTGGGGGTGTCCTGGGCAGGTGGGGGAGCAAGTCAAAGCTTCTGGCTCCTTTCCCAAGGAATCTTGCTTTCTGTTTTACATTAGGTAATAATGCCAAGTTTTTCCTTCCCTGGCACTACATTATTATACATATTCATTCTTTTACTGGCTTTAACTTTAACATAGCAATTTCTGGTGTCGATCAGCATCCGCTGTGAGTAACTAACATACAGTACATTAAGGGTGCTACAAACATTTCTTTTCAAATGTTAAATGATTCATAAATCATTGTTTGCTTGTCTGATTGAGGGACAAATTGTGTATCCGCATTTGCCTCGCTACGCACTCTTTCTCCAGTCACAGGTTCAGCAGGGGGCTAAGTTTGCATTTTCCATTCAGCGTGGGGGGCTACATAGCCAAAGAAGGGTAAACTGGGGTGCAAGGTTGTAGCAATTAGAGGCCTTAACAAAATGAAAAGTGGGAGTGGTAAGAAAATCAAGAGAAATGAGATTAGACGCAAATATAATCCTTAATCAGTAGAGATAACACTAATACATTTAATCCAGGATCAAAAGCTAAAGGGACTGAAAAAATATAAAAACAGTGTGACCATCCTTTCCCATGACTATCTCAAAGCCCAAGATTCAGGGGTCATTTACACTGCAGTGTTCATAGTGCAAAAAATCACTATGAATGCACACTGCATTCTGCTGTCTGACATGGAGCACAGAGACCAATGGCTAGCCCAATGAATTGAGTGCTGCCTGCGAAAGACAGCAGTCTACCCAAGAGGGGCGGGTGGGGGGGCATGAAGGAATCATTCAAACACACAGGTTAGGAAGAATCCTTACTGCCTGCTTTATGGCAACTTTAAAGATGGGAGATGCCTATTTGTTTGGCTAACCTGGGACCATGGACAAGTGCTCTTCTTGTTTAGAAAGCGCACCAGCCTTGGTAAGTTGTGCAGAGTGCAGCCCAACCTTCGGAATTGTTCTTCCCAATGATTCTCCACTCTGCACCTTCATTCAGTGCATTTGGATGATTGGGGAAACAGGGTGGCGCTCTCTGCCAAATGGTTATTTTTAAGAAGAGGAGCGATCTGGGTAATTTTCCTATAAATTAACACCAATAAAAGATACCTCTAGGTCAGGGATCCCCAACCTTTCTTACTCGTGAACCACAGTCAAATGTAAAAAGTCTTGGAGAGCAACACAAGCACCATAAAAGTTCATGGAGGAGCCAAATAAGGGCTGTGATTGGCTATTAGGGGCCTCTATGCTCACTATCAGCTTACAGGGGCTTTATTTGGTAGGAAATCTTGTTTAGGCCCCTGTGGCTCCTGGTTTCCACCCACTGCAACTTTCCTGAGAATACTCCCACTGGAATGGCAGGCAGCTAGTTCAAAACAAAATGAACAGCCTGTATATATCAGTGGGGGTGTTTTTAGTGCTAGAATACAGGAGATTTCAGAAAAATAAAAGGTTCCGTTTAAACACAAGTTTATAAATCAGAGATGTCAGGCTGGCAGCCCTCCAGCTGTGGGGATCCTACATTTGCTTATATTAGGGATTTGTACTGTTTTGGTACTGGTTTCAACAGCTGCAGGATAAGAAGTTGGATAGGGATGATTTATACCGTGTATCGTACCATGGATATATAGGATTTATATCTTTCCTGAAATAAAATGTGTTTAAAATACTTCACATAAACTCATCTTCCTCCACCCCCCCCCCCCACATATCTACTATATCCACTGTCTTATGCTGGGATAAAATGTTATTATAGAAAGAAATGTCTCCTGGCAGCTATATTCCATTATATATATATATATATATACCTTAAGTCTACAAAAAATAATTGAAACATTAAATAAACCCCCAAAAATTTTTACAGAAATCTTATTTAAAAATGTGAATCGGCTAGAATGTAAATGGCCGGTGGGATGGCATACGCGGCACCGATTTCGGCAAATCACACCGGCGATTTACATTCTAGGGGAGAATTATTCACCCTAGTTACAGCCCTTAGGGGATAAATAGGGGATGGGAGGTGGGAAGCCTTTATACAATACATATCTGTATCTGTGCATCCTAATGTGACTAATGGGTGATTTAATGGGTGCATATGTATAGTTTTTAATTAAGATTATAGAATGAATTTTTATCTCATTTGTACTTCATTTGAATTAATGAATTGCATTAGTCACGTACCGCACACCCTGCTCCTATTCATACATAGTACAGAAAGAGATCTGTGTAGCATGTCACATCCATGTAAAATATGGCACACTCATATAACATTCCAAGATATATATATATGACTTTCCCTTCTGGCCTGCCAGACTAGGTTACATAATAGCTGAACTGTTCAGAGCTTCAGAGCAATCTGTGCCTTTCTTTGTAAATGTCAGACGTGAGGCAGGAATCAGCGTGACAGAAGGAGCAAATGAATCATTTCTGAGCTACAAAAGTTATAAAACTGTCAGCCGAGGGTTGCGAAGTTGCAACCGGATTCAGAGGAATAAGTTTGTACCTTCTGCAACCCTATAAGTCAGTGGAAACACAAATGCCATTAAATTATAAAATCTACCTTTGAAGAACAACTAACCTGATGGTACTGAATCCCTGTGAAAGTGAAGATCCATTTTCCAAATATGTTCCTTGTATCTCCTTACCTTCCTGATGTTGGCAAACTCCATCAGTGGGCACTGAGCCGCCATAGGAGCTTATTCAATAAGCACTAGTGCCAGTCATTATATTCTTTTTGTCTTTGTCCAGCAGCAGGGATAGGGTGGGCAAAACAGTATGTGACGAGGGATATGGGGACAATTTTAGACACATAGAGCTGACAAAGTACTGCTGGGCACCTCGGGTGGGGCACTAACTTTCACTAATTTCTAACAGAATTTGTTTTAACTGACCTTTACAGCAAAAGTATTTGTTTATTAACCTGCTTGCTGGGTAGGCAGCATTACTTGTCGCCAGACAAAATACAGTACTCCTCAGCAGGGCCCGAATTTTGTTTATTTTCTACAAATTGTCAGTATAATTTATAGATAAAGGCAGGGTTGGACTGGGCCGCCAGGACACTGCGAAAAATCCCGGTGGCACAGACCTGACCCTTGCCGGCGCTCCCCCTGCCAGACCGCTCCTCCCCTGATGCGTTAAATTTACACGATCGGAGGAGGACGTCGGGTGGGGGGCCCTGCGAGGGGGGCTAGGGGAGCCCCTGGGGGGGCGGCATGGGCACCTGCAGGGCCCCCGGGGCGGGAGCCCCGGTGGGCCCTTCACCTCCCAGTCCGACCCTGGATAAAGGTTATTCTGCACAAAGAACTGGTATGTATTCAGATATGTCCTGATTGTCCAGAAATTTTGCTGGTGGGGGGGAGCAGGGGGCTGGACCCACAAATTTATGCCACTCGCAGTGGTTGTTGGACTTTTCCTTTTCAATCACACATTGGCTCATGAAATGAGTACAAATATAGGGAAACCTTGATGTATCAAACAATTGTGCTGTACTGATCAAGAGCGGGCAGGGGGTGGCACACTGGCAACCCTGACCTGTTCTTCTACCTGCCCCCTAACATGCACCTCATGTGTGAGTGAGTGTAGGACTGGCCAGACCGGGGGTGAGTGAGTGTAGGACTGGCCAGACCGGGGGTGAGTGAGTGTAGGACAGGCCAGACCGGGGGTGAGTGAGTGTAGGACAGGCCAGACCGGGGGTGAGTGAGTGTAGGACTGGCCAGACCGGGGGTGAGTGAGTGTAGGACTGGCCAGACCGGGGGTGAGTGAGTGTAGGACAGGCCAGACCGGGGGTGAGTGAGTGTAGGACAGGCCAGACCGGGGGTGAGTGAGTGTAGGACAGGCCAGACCGGGGGTGAGTGAGTGTAGGACAGGCCAGACCGAGGGTGAGTGAGTGTAGGACTGGCCAGACCGGGGGTGAGTGAGTGTAGGACTGGCCAGACCGGGGGTGAGTGAGTGTAGGACAGGCCAGACCGGGGGTGAGTGAGTGTAGGACTGGCCAGACCGGGGGTGAGTGAGTGTAGGACAGGCCAGACCGGGGGTGAGTGAGTGTAGGACAGGCCAGACCGGGGGTGAGTGAGTGTAGGACAGGCCAGACCGGGGGTGAGTGAGTGTAGGACTGGCCAGACTGGGGGTGAGTGAGTTTAGGACAGGCCAGAACAGGGGTGAGTGAGTGTAGGACTGGCCAGACCGGGGGTGAGTGAGTGTAGGACAGGCCAGACCGGGGGTGAGTGAGTGTAGGACTGGCCAGACCGGGGGTGAGTGAGTTTAGGACAGGCCAGAACAGGGGTGAGTGAGTGTAGGACAGGCCAGACTGGGGGTGAGTGAGTGTAGGACAGGCCAGACCGGGGGTGAGTGAGTTTAGGACTGGCCAGACCGGGGGTGACTGGGACGTAGTTGGCCAGCTTGAATATATTGCAATATATTAACAAACAATCCCTGTTTTGCTTAAAGGGGAGGGCATTGCTTAGTAGCTTGATATATATATTGATAATGGGTGAGTGCAGAGGATCTCTTGTTGTTGTCCAGGGTTTGACTGGTCCAGAAGGGCACTGGGAGAAAACCTAGGGGACCCTGGCCTGCCCAGGACTGGGACAGGGGGATCGGATTGCACTGCAACTGTGTTGTTGGGGTGTTGAGGTGGCGGCCGCAGTGAGCCCGGACACCCCAGTCTAAAATTGGAAAGGGCTGCCTTGCACCCATCAGCACTGTGTTCTGAATTGTGTGCTGGATTTTTATGCTCTAGCACATGCATATGAGGAATTGGTAAATTACCTTTGTCCTCTGCTATTGGCTTATTGGGTGCACCAATCGACATACCCATGCAGGCCAGCCTATAGGCAAGAGACGTTGATTTCCTTTGCGTACAAAAGATGCATGTCAGATTGAATTCAGTAATGCCCACTACAAAGACATGGAAATAGACATTTAATTTTTATAAAAATTTTTATTAATACAGGTATTGGACCCCTTATCCGGAAACCCGTTATCCAGAAAGCTCTGAATTACGGAAAGGCCGGCTCTCATAGACTCCATTTTAATCAAATAATTCAGAAATTTAAAACTGATTTCCTTTTTCTCTGTAATAATAAAACAGTACCTGTACTTGATCCCAACTAAGATATAATTACCCCTTATTGGGGGCAGAACAGCCCTATTGGGTTTATTTAATGGTTAAATGATTCCCTTTTCTCTGTAATAATAAAACAGTACCTGTACTTGATCCCAACTAAGATATAATTACCCCTTATTGGGGGCAGAACAGCCCTATTGGGTTTATTTAATGGTTAAATGATTCCCTTTTCTCTGTAATAATAAAACAGTACCTGTACTTGATCCCAACTAAGATATAATTACCCCTTATTGGGGGCAGAACAGTCCTATTGGGTTTATTTAATGGTTAAATGATTCCCTTTTCTCTGTAATAATAAAACAGTACCTGTACTTGATCCCAACTAAGATATAATTACCCCTTATTGGGGGCAGAACAGCCCTATTGGGTTTATTTAATGTATAATTAATCCTTATTGGATGCAAATCAATCCTATTGGGTTTAATCAATGTTTTATTGATTTTTTAGTAGACTTAAGGTATGGAGATCCAAATTACAGAAAGACCCCTTATCCAGAATACCCTTGGTCCCGAGCATTCTGGATAACAGGTCCTATACCTGTACTGTAAAAGTCATTCAGGTCTTTGCTTTTCCTTTGGATAGCACAGAACTGTCTTTGGGGGTGTACATAGGGGTGAGTACCCTAGATCCTGCACATATTACAGTTGTAGGCAGGACAGCAGAACAAGATGGGGACAGTGGTGCAACAGGAAGACAGCAACATCTATGTTACCTGACCTGCAGCTGCTCTTTAGCCGTTATACAAGTAGAATAGCAGCTTTAGGGCCACACAAACTGGGATACTGCATCATATTCCTGTTTTGCTCTGGAAAACTTGCACAATGTGCTTGTGTTTTACTGTTTGCTGCCATATTGACTGTATATGCCCCCGCACCAGAATGAATGGCTAATAATTCCTGTTTTATACTATTGATAGGGTGCATCGGCATTTGGGATAACATTACATGTTGGGACACAGCTCGGCATGGAGAAAAAGTCACGCAGAACTGCCCGGTTGCGCTGCGGCATATCTTGAGGAAGCAAGGTAATGTATTGAGCCTACTGCCAACATACGTGGGGGGGTTAAACTAACATAGCAACCAATTAGATCTTTTATTTCATTTTGTAACACATAATAGACTGATCAGAACAAACTGGTTGCAATTCAGCACCTGTGCTATTAAATTAGTTCTCCACAAAGATTATCTCAGTTATTATTATTATTATTATTACTACTAGCAGCTATTCATAAACTCCAACATATTTCGCACAGCTCCTATAAAGCCCTGAATGTCTCAGCTTTGTAGTTTCAGCCTTTCCAGTGTTGCTACAGGTATGGGATCCATTATCCAGGAACCTGTCATTCATAAAACTCCAATATATGAGAAGGTCATCTCCCATAGACTCCATTTCCATCCAATAATTTACATTTTTTTTATCTTTGTAATAATAAAACAGTGCCTTGTACTTAAAGGAACACTGTCATGGGAAAACATGTTTTTTTTTTCAAAACCCATCAGTTAATAGAGCTTCTCCAGCAGAATCCTGCATTGGAATCTGTTTTTCAAAAACACAGATTCTTTTTATATTTAAAAATGGGGCTAGCCATATTCTTCATTTCCCAGGGTGCCAGAGCCATGTGACCTGTGCTCTGATAAACTTCAGTCACACTTTACTGCTGTGTTGCAAGTTGGAGTGATATCCCCCCCTTCCAGCAGCCGATCAGCAGAACAATGGGAAGGGAGCAAGATAGCAGCTCCCAGTAGGTATCAGAATAGCACTCAATAGTAAGAAATCCAAGTCCGGCTTGGGACTCCTCCAGTTACATGGGAGTAGGAGAAACAATAGGTTAGCTGAAAGCAGTTCTAATGTGTAGCGCTGGCTCCTTCTGAAAGCTCAGACTCAGGCACAATGCACTGAGATGGCGCCTACACACCAATATTACAGCTAAAAATTGGTTGGTGGTTCAAAAATAAAATTTTAAATAGTAGAATGAATTATTTGCAATGTGAACAGTGTAATTTAGAAATAAAAAGTGCAGCATAAAAATGACAGAATCCCTTAAACCCTAACTAAGATATAATTAATCCGTATTGGAGACAAAACAGTCTTATAGAGTTTAATTAATGTTTACATTTTTTTAGTAGACATATATTATGTAAGATTCAAATAACATAAAGACCCCTTATCCAGAAAACCCCAGGTCCCAAGGATTCTGGATAAGAGTTCCCATACCTGTATTGTCTCTCAGCCTGACCATAATTAACCCTATAGCTTCCTATAGTTCTCCTATTTTATTATAATACCCTAAGAAGAAGCCCAGGCTGTATGTGGTATCACTGGGGGTCAGACCAGACTGGGTTGTAAATAGGTAACAGAACTTCTAAGAACTTCTTAGTACATTTCTACCAGCGTGTGTATCCCTCTGTTATAAGCACAATTCTGAAGAATAATTGTAGTGTATTGTGGCCCTTTAAACATGCCAACCTAAAGCCTGGCAAGTCCTACAGTTTCATTAGTTATCAACATACACTGCTATGAGTGTGCCAGCCAACTGCCATGGTGCTCTGGGAGGTACAATGTGCCGGACATTCTTTGGTGACTAAATCAAGGCAACTAATTGCAAGAGCAGACTTTTCCCATTAGAAAGAAAGAAGTAGAACTGGAATTGCTCCAGTAGTTAAAACTCCAGTTAGGGACTGATACATTGGCATTACTTGCACGTGGCTGGAAAGGTACCGTTTATTTTGGCCAGGTTGTACAATCGAGTGCTTGATCTGATTAAGTAATGGGCAGAAAGGATTAAATGCTCTATTGTAGATGATGAAGATGAGATCAATGTTTATATGTACAATTTCCCCCTGTTAAACTAAACATTTGTTCTAATAATGTATTAGGTATGAGGTATGCCAATGGTAATGCAAAACAGCATTTTCTATTTGTTCATATTCTGGAGAGTCCCTCCCAACTGGCCCCCATAAACGGTATTAGAGGACTTGTTGATCTCCTAAGTGTAGTACTGGTATAGGACCCGTTATACAGAATGCTCGGGACCAAGGGTCCCGTAAGGGTCTGTAATTTGGATCTTCATACCTTAAGTCTACTGAAAAATTAATAAAACATAAATTAAACCCAATAGGATTATTTTGCATCCAATAAGGATTAATTATTTTTACAGAGAAAAAGAAAATCAATTTTAAAAATCTGAATTATTTGATTAAAATGGAGTCTATGGGAGACAGGCTTTCCGTAATTCGGAGCTTTCTGGATATCGGGTTTCCGGATAATGGATCCCATACCTGTATCAATAGCCAGGATCACTTAAAGGGGAAGTAACCTTTCAATAAACTTATTGACTGCAACTGTGTCTCAGCTTGCTGCAATTATGCTAGAATTCGGGGTAAAAAAAATGCTACATAGTGGGTTAAGGAAATGGTGCTTTATTAAGTCTTAAATTAGCCTTATAGTATGCTGTACATGGCCCTATTCTAAGCAGTGTATCAATTGACGAGGGCACACCCCAGTGAAACCTTACCTACTTCTTTTCAGTCTGAAACTTGTCTGGGTCACAGACCCCGGCAACCAAAAACAGATCCATTATATAGCTTCAATTATATTGAATTCATATTGTTTATTTCTGTATCTCTCTGTTCAGCCCAACAACAGGTTTTCAGCTCAATATTTAACTTTTTTTGTAGTGTAGAGAGCTCAGTTGCTCCCTAGCTATGTTAAGAAAATAAAATCACATCCCACACAATTAATTCTAAATTATTTCCCCAGGAAATATAACCAGAACATGCAAAAGAACTGGCTGGACGGATATATACCCTGACATTGTTGAAGCCTGTGGCTACAATGATAGTGAACCGATGAAGGTAGGGTCCTGTTGGGAATGGCTGATGTATAATGGTGGCTATCTGAGTGTATAATGAAATATTATATATATATATAATGAAAGATTTCCCAAACCTGTGTTTTCTGAAAATTTTGTACATTGTACACACACACATATATACTTGAGTAATAAACCTTTCTATATTTGCATTAACATATTGCTCACAATTCTTTAAAGGAGACATATTGGATAAATGGAAAAAAAGCTTTACTCTGTAGGCAATTATGAATAATATACGGTGCTGGTTTCACTTTGCTCTAAAAATGAATCCTCTCTGTAAAAATGGCCCCTTTATTGGAGCTCCCTATAGATCCTCTCAGGTCTCTGTCAGTGTTTCAAATGAGGGGTGGGTGTGTCCTAACAGTCCCTGCCAGAAGCACAGTAGGAGGGGAGAGCCAATCACAGCCCTGCAGTCACACAAGCAAAGACAGGCTTCAGTTCCCTATCAGGTCAGCCTAGCTGTTGATTGGTTCCTATCCTACAGTGCAGGGTACTGAGAGCCGCCGGCCCCGCTGCACATCCAGAGAATTCAGCCAGCAGGAAGTGGAACAGATGGGCGGGACACAACTTTTTAAATCACAATCCTTCTATATTTAGAGGAGTATAATTCACTGGAACATTCTTCATTTTTACATGATATGTCTCCTTTAAATCCTGGGAGTGCTGTGTTTGTTGCAGTTGTTTTGGTACTAGCTCCCAGGTTTAGTTTCTGCAAAATTTAGGAGCAGTCTACTAAGAGCTTTGGTAGAATTGTGCCTCCATCTTTCCTTCTCATCCATGAAAAGATTTTGATTTACCACCGTGCTTATTATCCCTTTGGTTTCTATGGGTTATGCGCTTCACATCACTATGCATGCCTGTGTCTTCGTAACAATAAAACAACTGCATGGGATTCTTTGTATTGCTCCAATATTCAGTTCAGGCTTTTGTCTAGAGACGTCTATGGCACATAGATAGAAATGAAAGCACACACATGAAGGGAAAATGATTTCATAAAATCCTAGAAATGCAAAGGATTTTCAGGATGGGCAATTGCTAGCGTTAGCTAATGTCTTTATATATGGCTCCCAATGTAATGTCAAGGAGGAGTGTTGGCAAGGAGGCTAGAAATTGCTTTTTACTGGAAATGTTCTGAAGGAATAAATGGAACAAAGTGAGGTGCTTTAGGGCTAAAAACTAGAAAATTCTTTGAGGCAAATTATCAAAAAAGAGGAATGGATGAAAGGCTGTGAGAGGTGATAATAAGGACAGAGCGCTTCAAATTGGCTGATTCGCTATAAGTGGTCTATAAATGTAAAATATCACTGTATGGTTGGCTATTTCTCCTGTTCAGGCCATTGATTTTTTAGAAAGAACAAAGCTTTTTGAATACCTAACACGGCACATTCAGTTGCTTTTTCACATTTTCTTTTCTTTTTTTCTTTATGTTTATCCATGTATATATTCTAACAAGAGACAGGCTCGGACTGGGGGGTGCAGGGCCCACTGGGGCTGCCACCCCTGGGGCCCCACACCCCCAAGGTGCCCCCAGCAGCTGCATCCCGCACCCCCCACAGGGCCCCCCTAACCCTCTGCAGGGGCCCCAGTCACCCACCTGACATCCTCAACTGAGCATGCGTAAATGAAACACATTAGGGAGGATATCTGCGGCCATGGGAAGCAGCAACATGGATTGGGTCTGGGCTGCCAGGGTCCACTGGGTTTTGTCTCGGTGTCCCGGCGGCCCAGTCCGACCCTGACAAGAGATGCCTTAAATCCATAATCTTTGGACTCCCAAAGCTTCCACTAAGCTTGAATATTGAATTCAATTTGTTGCATTCAGTTGTCTAGACTTTAAGGGGCTCATTTACTAACCATCGATTTTCTATTTTAAACTTGATTCGGGTTTTTTGAAAAAAAAATTGTGGGGTAAAAAGTTTTCCGAGATTTACTATGCGTCTAAACAGCTAAAAATCCGAATTCGACAATTCACCAGAATAAACTTGCCAAGTTCATGTAGAAGTCAATGGCAAAGGCTGCAGTTCGGCATACAGCAGGAAAATATCTGGGGGGACTGGGGGGGGGGTGCAGGACCACTGGGGCTACCACCCAAAGGGCCCCACACCCCCAAGGTGCCCCTGCCATGCCCCCCTAAACAACTGCAGGGGACCCAGCCACCCACCCAACGTCCTCCCCTGAGTGTGCGTAAATAAAACTTACTTTCAATGCGTCAGGGGAGGGCCCACCGGGTTTTTTCCATGCCCAGTCCGACCCTGACTTGCTGCCATTGGTTGGTTGTTTGCTGACATCATAGGAGTGTTAGATGTTTGGATCCAGAAGGCTCCAAATTAGGGGACAACCATCTCCTATTGGGTCCATTTTAAGCAAATAATTCCTAAATAATTCTTTTTCTCTGTAATAATAAACAGAACCTTGTTTTTTATCCTTACTAAGCTGCATGAATCCATATTGGAGCCAAAACTATCCTATTGGGTTTATTTTGAAAACTATTTACTCGGAAACCCAGAAACCCGGAATCCCATGCATTGAATTCTGTCGGGGCAAGTACAATATTCAGTGCAGTTACACCCAGCACAGCCCCTGCCATGACAATGATATATCTATCCGCTATACTGTCTATATAGAATGTTCCATTTTCTAATTGTGCAGATAGGTATTGCAATTATTCACACATGGTATCTGCCTAGGCCAAGGGATATAAAGGAATTAACCATTACACTTACCACATTGAGAGGCTTAGGCTGCATTACACTAATTGAATGTAGGACAAATACATGAATGCTAAAAATAAATATGACGGAAGGAGCATTCTGTATGTGGCAGTTGCACGGCAGTTTTGGATCCTAGAATAACTTTCCAACCATCATCAAAGCTCAAAGTAATAAAATGCTTTCTTCAAAGTAGCGGATGAATGGGTTTAAGTTTCAAGGTTGCTGTGGTCCTATCTGTGGGCACAATTAATTCTTCTAACTGCCACCCAAGCTTTGATCTGTCTGACAAGTACCCTCGAAATACCCATTTCTTCAGCCGAAGACTAGTGCTTACCCAGTCTAAATGTAACTGTTGAGGCATGGGTCGGGGGGGGGGGGGTGGTATGTAGAGGATAGAAGCCAAAGTTGTGGGGAGGGGAAACATGGTGTTACTCCTAGATAATGTAACCCCATGTTTCTGACTAAAAAAGAAGTTATATTTTTGGGCAAACCATGGGATTGATCAGTGCTGTCCAACCTTTTTTACACCACACCCACTTTAAACCCACCCATATTAACTCAAACATTTTGAAGACCATACTCACAAGTCATATTTAGCCATACCCTCAAATCCATATGGCTCCTCCTCCCCTGTGGATAGCGCACCAACCCCCATCACATACTTATACACCTTAGGGACCATATAATAACTATTTCCAAATTCACCTCCCACAGGCAGCATAGAGCAGAGTATCGTACACACAGGCAGCATAGAGTAGGCAGACTATGGCACACACAGGTAGCATAGGGCAGGTAGAGTATGGCACACACAAGCAGCATAGGGCAGGCAGAGTATGGCACACACAGGCAGTGTAGGGCAGGCAGAGTATGGCACACATAGGCAGCATAGGGCAGGCAGAGTATGGCACACACAAGCAGCATAGGGCAGACAGAGTATGGCACACACAGGCAGTATAGGGCAGGCAGAGTACAGCACATACAGACAGCATAGGGCAGACATAGTTTGGCACACAAAGGCAGCATAGGGCAGGCAGAGTATGGCACACACAAGCAGCATAGGGCAGGCAGAGTATGGCACACACAGGCAGTGTAGGGCAGGCAGAGTATAGCACACATAGGCAGCATAGGGCAGGCAGAGTATGGCACACACAAGCAGCATAGGGCAGACAGAGTATGGCACACACAGGCAGTATAGGGCAGGCAGAGTACAGTACATACAGACAGCATAGGGCAGGCAGAGTATGGCACACACAGGCAGTATAGATCTGAGGTGTGAACAATGGAGGGGCTTACAGGTGTAAACAATACAAGGGCTTACAGCCTGAATCTGAGATGTGAACAATACAGTAATCACAGTACTGATACCAAAAGCAAGCCGTCTCAGCAGCCAGACAGATGGGGGCCACACAGAGGGGGGCTGCATGCAGCCCGTGGGCCACCAGTTGAACAGCACTGGGATGGATGAACGGCATAGATGATAGTAGCTAAGAAAAATAACCTGTGGCACTAATGGATAAATATTTTTTCCCACTCAATCTTGAGATGTAAAGATTTAACCAAAAAATGCAAATTATATGTTATGTTTACAGCACAAAAATCTATTCTAATGTTTGTGTATTAAAGCCTTTCAAGAATGAAAGTGGAAACGTACTTATGAGCTGTTACTTACACTAATTGCACCTAAACAATGTAGCTCCTCTAGCAACTAGGACTGCAATAGGGAGGCAAGAGCATACGGCCTGGAGAAAGGGAAAGAGTGAGTCACCGGGTTCTATGTTAAGAATCCAGCGAGCTTTTGTTATGAAAAATCAGAATGTTAAGTGGGTTCTGAGAGATCCCTGCTGAAACCTCTTTGATTCCCTAAGTAACATTTTCTGTGCAGACATTTTAATAATGGAACCATGGAGCTGTTAGAAAATACAAAACATTACTGAACAGGTAGCGCTCACTTGATGGCAATGCAATCATTGATGTCTGTACAAAACAATAAAAGAAATGTTCAGAGATTTAAACAAGCTTCTTAGTTTCATCATGTTATATACAGGTATGGGACCTGTTATCCAGAATGCTTAGGACCTGGGGTTTTCCGTATAAGGTGTCTTTATGTAGTTTGGACCTCCATACCTTTAGGGGCCAATTTACTAATCCACGAACGGATCGAAAGCGTCCGAATGCGCTTTTTTCGTAATGATCTGTATTTTGCGATTTTTTCGTCGCCCTCGCGACTTTTTTGTAAATTGTCGCGACTTTTTCGTAGCCGTTACGACTTGCGCGAATTGTCGCGACTTTTTCGTATTGAGCGCTAGTAAACGGCGGGCAAACCTTTCAGATTTTTTCGCGACAGCTACGAAAAAGTCGCGACAATTCGCGCAAGTCGTAACGGCTACGAAAAAGTCGCGACGGCGACGAAAAAAACGCAAAATGTTCGTTTCCAATTCGATTTTTTCCCATTCGGGATTCGGATTCGTGGATTAGTAACTCAGCCCCTAAGTCTACTAAAAAAATCATTTAAACGTTGAGTTAACAAAACAGGATTGTTTTGCCGGCAATAAGGATTAATTATAACTTATGATTCTTTGTTCTTCTTGGTGGGAATGAATCTGAAGCCAAAGCTTGGGCGAGGATGGTGTGACCAGAGTAGTTGTTCATTTGCTGAAGGACTTGATACCTTTCCTATGTCGGGGAGAACTATCCTTCCAGTGATAATACTGTAATCATAAGAGGTCCCCTGCTGGGTCTTGCAGTAGTAAGATACAAAAGTCTATTGAGCAACAGGTAGTTAATTGAATTATGCAGTAGGGGTCCGGTAATTATGGACACAGATACCTGGCACTGTTACTTGTAAACCAATATAAAACATTTGTTTCACCTAGATTCTATTATAGAGTAAGCCAACAGGTAGGGAGGGTTCAGTTGCTGATGGAAGGGTACACCAACTGTATATGATAAGCACATGTGTTAAGGATGTTCATGGAACTTTGGTTGACTTTTACTATTGCAGAACACTGTCAGATAACTTCAGATTCCTCATACAAGTATGTGATGGATACTGGTCCTAAATAATAAGATATTCAGCAAAAAATATGTTCTTGCTTAGTACTTCTGTATATAAATAACACTCATCAGGTCCCCATCAAACAGATATCAGTCACGGAACCTAGAATTACCAAGCAACAAAGCAAATATTTTGCCTACAGGACACGAAGGGGTTTGAGAGCAGCTGATAAATCATTTACACCTGTTTGATAAAAACGGACACATCAGTTTATATTTCCTCCATACGGGGCAACAGACTCATGTCTAAACACTCATATAGCTGTTATCTTATTAATAATTACCCTGTAAGATTCATTTTCCCTAAAGCAATGAAGCCGTGATTGCAACATGAAGACACACACTTTGGACATACACTTTAAATGTAATATTTGTATCCAGGGAGATACACACAATAACGTTAGTGCAGTTTTTTCCGTTTCCATGAAATTCTGTATTTCAAAATGTGGAGCATGTCTAATTTTTAATTTGGGTCTAAATATTTATATATGTAGGGGATTGATAAAGTTGTTACCCTTCATGTTTGCAGGCAGTCCATTAAAAAGAGCAGTTGCCAACCCTGTTTAAAGCTGGCCATACACGCACCGATAATATCGTACGAAACCTCGTTTCGTACGATATTCAGTGCGTGTATGGCAAGTCGGCGAGTTGACCAGTATCGCAGGAAGCTGCTGATATCGGTCGACTCGCTGATCGGCCAGGTCTAAAGATTTTGATCGGGCGCCATAGAAGGCGCCTGAGCAAAATCTGCCGTCAGGGCTGAATCGGCAGAAGGAGGTAGAAATCCTATTGTTTCTACCTAATTATCTGCCGTTTCAGCCCTGAAGGTTAGTGGTGGGTCTGATGATCTTTTGTGCGACCGATGGTCGCACGAAAGATCACAGATCGCCACGTGTGTGGCCACCTTAACAGTATGCCTCAGGCAGTTCCTAACTGACCAGGAGAGGTCATTGTTCTACTATGGTATAAAAGGGAGAAGCTGACCAGGATCTTCACCTTGGAAAGGTGTCATTTCAAAATATGAGTTTACCATGTAATATTTATTATAGGCTGTGTGATTCTGGTGATCTGGAAAGAGTCTTCAGATCCAAACATTCCAAAAGTTGCGCTAATACTGAAATCTTGTTTAAGTACCCCCGATGTATATACATTTTAGCTCCCCTTATATTGAATTATCAACATCCACCCTACTCCTCTAGCTCCATCCCTGGTGCAAGTCAAACAGGGGTCCACTTCCATTTTCTTAATATACATTTTCATTCCCACCCTCTGCCATCAGTATTGATGTCCTCTATATAAACCATTGTGTAACACTTACTGCATCATTTTCTAAATGTTACATTTCTATTACCCTCCCATATAGATTGTAAGCTCTACGGGGCAGGGACCATCCTCTTGTGTCTTTGACTCTTATCTTATTGCAACTGTACCTTGTATTTATTTGTATTTATTGTTATACTCTGTATTTATCTATTATTATTAATAACCCCCTGTTTGTATTAATGTATTCTATTGTACAGAGCTGCGTACATAAGTAGCACTTTATAAATAAAGATATACATACATACATACATACATTAAACACATACAGTTAAGTGAAATGACAGCAGAAATTACAAATTAAAACATTTTCAGAGGGAAAACCAAGCCCGGCTGGAACAGCAGGATACAGATTAGGGACGTTTAATTACTCGAGCAGGTTTCTGCCAGCAGATTAGTGCTGTATAGAGAGATCTCACACTAATTACAAGGTGATTTGTCCCAGAAATTATCCAAGGGGCTGGCAGTATTGATGCAAAGGCTGCTTAATCCTGTTAATGCGCTGCAGTGATATGTATTTGAGTTCATTAATATTAAAGGCCACATAAAGTCTGAAGCACAGCCGAGGGTCTAATGATGCCTATTGCTGCATAAATATTGGGGGATCTGTAAAAATGAGAGGCGATTATAGGAGAATTTGAAAGCAAGATCCGCTTGGTTTTCAGTCATCCTAGAAAGAAGCCAGTAGGGTTTCTGTGCTACAAGTTATATTTAAGGCAAAGCTATTAATATTTGACAACTAAATAGAAATCCCTTGTGCATTTGCAATTAAAATATTGTAAATGGGCGATCGTTCCGCCATTAGTGTTGCAAGTTTCCATCACATATATATAACATAGTACCCTGAACCGTGTATCTGTCCAACTGGAGGCCATATGTGGTCCTTTATGAGATATTTATGGCCCAAGGGCTCCACAGACCCCTGTAATGCAGCATTAAACCAAGAAGCCTCTAAAGGCTGGACAATAGCCATTACCCTGTACCTGGGAATATGCCAGATTAGTATCTTTTCATGTAACTAAAACCCAGCCACTGACACCAGCATTTTGTGCTTACTTGTCAATTTGTTTTTCTTAAATTTCCTCTGATCCATCAAAATCAGACAGCTCAGCTGCCACTCAATTTAATAGTGATAGGTCTACTTCAACGACACAAACTGCTTATGATTTTTAATGCCATCCAAGAAAAAAGGAGCAAGAAAATCATATTACCAATTTGAAGTTGGTCCAATCCAGCATAAAAACCAAGACCAACACATTTACTTGGGGGACAAGAAGACAAACTGACTAGCATCCTTGAAAAAGAAAAAAAAATCTCCTTTGGGGGGTTTAACTAATATCTAATACCATATCTTGGCTCAGTGGTTGCCCTGTATTGGCTAAAACACAAGCAGGGGACTGAGGGTTCCACCATTCATAAGCTGTAACAAGGGAAGACAAGAATATAAAGATATTGATGCCCCAAAATTCTTAGTCCTTCAAGTCTCTTGACCAGTTAGCCCCTTTATAATAGATGTCTGTGGACAAGTAAGTAAGGAAACTCCTTTGCAGCTGCATCAGCATTGGGGTACTGACAGACACGCGTTTTACTCAATGTACCCCATGGTTACCGAGCAGCCAAATAGCCGATATTTCATGCTCAACACACTGAGGGTTGTTATTATGTCTCCTATCTCTGCCGTACACTGCTCGCTCATTCAACATGGTCATTTTATAGGGCCTTGGTTATATTTTTAGTACTTGGCAATGAATCCAGTAATGATTCAAGTGTGTTTGATTTGTGAAATTAGCTCTTTGTTTAAACAGCCAATTGTGTGTATTTTGTATATCTCTGTTTGCACATGACCATTGGTGGAAAATGCCTGTTGCCATCTTATTAAACACAGCAGGGAGCTGGGTATAATGTTAGCGGAAAAAAGCATTACTGGTTATCAGCATATTCTGTCCTAATCGTTGATCAAACGAAGAGTAATTTAGCTCAGGATTCACAGCTCTTGGTATTGAATATTCATTCCTGTGCTACTGAGGAATAATTGACAATGACCTCAAAATGTCCTGCTTTTACAAAGCCCCCATATCAGGGGAGGTTCCAGGCCTGCTAGCAGATCCAATGCCCGTGCCATGGGTGGCCAGCAGATCTCATACAAAAAGAGGCCTTCCTTTTGGCTCTTCATGGTGGCCCTAAAAATATTCCAGATTATGCAATGACAGTAGCACTGAACTATAATAAACTGTCATGCCAAGCATGGTCAGACTGGCCCACTGGGGTACCAGTAAAAAATGCAACCAGTCCCCAGTGCAGATTTGTCCTGCTGCCCAACCACTAACTGTCACCTGTCGATTTGGCCCATGGTTCTACAGCAGCGGTTCTCAACCTGTGGGTCGGGACCCCTTTGGGGGTCGAGCAAGCCTTTCACAGGGGTCGCCTAAGACCATCGGAAAACACATATTTCCGATGGTCTTAGGAATAATTTTATGGTTGGGGGTCACCACAACATGAGCAACTGTATTGAAGGGTCGCGGCATTAGGAAGGTTGAGAACCACTGTTCTACTGGTTAATTGGCTGGTGTGTGCAGTGGTGGAGGGGTAATGTGGCTGGTGGCAGTGGGTGAAGGGGTTTGCCATATAGTAATAGAGGTCAGTTTTCTTGGTGGGTCCCTAGAATGTCCTGCATTATAGTCTTTTTAGGCTTTTTGTTCACTCAGTATTGAAGCTGAAGGTTCTCTGTGAATATTATGGAACTAAAGAAATGTAACAAAAGGGGGACTATGGGTATTAATAGGGAAGCTTGAGAGCCAGAAGCAACTTTATAGAAGCCAGGGGGTGGAAAAAGTACAACAAAACTATACAAGAACTATTTCATGTGTCCGACAGACTGTATTATAAGGTATAATGGCTTTTTAATTGTACGGTTGCAGTTCCTTTATCAGTGGGAAGGGAACATTCTATAGCATGAAATGACTCGCTCATTAACCTCTAACAATATTGATTTAACTCAGCCTATTAATTTATGAACGGGTAGTCCTTTCAATGGCAAGCCTACTGTATGTATTCGCAGCACCGGGGAAGCAGTTCTATTGATGCTGTTACATTTTCAATTAATATAAGCCTTTCCACTAGTCTGGCTTTATTGATTGCTAGCACTGTTTATAGCCCCTTGTTATGAAAAGCTCTGCAAGAGCAATCACTGGGCACTTTATTCTTGGCACAATTGCCAATCACTATATTATCAGCGGTGCCGGCCAGTCCCGGATGGAAACCATATTGGTGTTGATGGCTGCTCACATTGTTTTACACATTGTTCTCTGAATAAAATAATTTCCCAGAACTAATTCTGCAATCCAATCTGACTAAGCTCATCCATTCCCTTCTATCCATGCAGCCAGGTCTGTCTTTAGGTTGGTGGGGCCCCAATGGCAAAACAGCTTTTATGGAGGGGCCAAATTAATTATATATAAGACTCAACCTATCATCCCATCAGCTTCTGGCTGTCAGTGGGTGTTGGGAATTGCACATCTACAACAGCCGAATGGCCATGGATTAGGCAGTAGAGATAATAAGGGTTTAATGTAATCAGAGGTGGAGATTTTCTACAAGTCTAGTAACCCATAGCAACCAATGGGCAGGTAGAATGTATTAATGAGCTGTTTAAAAACAATTACCTGATTGGTTGCTAAGGGTTACTAAATGGTGGCCAAGTTTACACCATTTATTGTGTATGTGTTATTGTTGCCATCTGTCATTTGCTGAACTGCAGATCTGTATTATTTCTGTGAAGAGTTTCCGAACAGGGTAATGTACTAAAAGGTGCTAATTGGCTACAGGTCTAGTAACCTATAGTAACCAATAAGAAGCTATCCAATGGTGTGTAATGGTCAGATACTTAATAATAATCATTTGATTTGTTGATATGGGTTACTAGTTAGTATACAAAGTTAGTCCCTTTTACTACATTACCCCATACGTTGCTAAATAAGAGACTAATAAGCTCAGCCAAGTTTCCCTTGCTGTATTAAGAACCAATGGAGCAATATACCTGATTATATATATATGAAATGGGTGGTGTAGTTGTGTGCACACACGCCTGCTTGAAGCAATTGGTCATATTCATTAGTAGGATCAGAAAGACAAGTTGCTTTATGTTTCTCTGGCCGATGAAGGTGCTTAGACTTTTCAGATATTGTTGATCATGATAATTGTATGGCTACAGTGACCCCAGTAATTTGCCAGTACACATATTTCTGATTCGGTGACCATGTTGTACCAAGGCAAGATAGGAGGAGTTGCATCACATTGATCATTGGTTATGACATCACTGCTTGTGCATTATGGAGTCAATTCTGTACCCTGCCATTGGGTAGTGCTTCATGTAGCCCAATTTAATAAGATACGTTACATTGCAGTGGTTAAGAAGAGGTTTCCTGCATGTAAACTTCATAATCATCTTCATTATGAAAATATATGTTTTGAAAGTACTTACAAAATCTTAAATGACTCCCCTACTTGGTCTGTTGTATCCTCCACAATCATATTCTTTGAGAGCTGAATATATACATGTATGGGACCTGTTATCCAGAATGCTTGGAACCTGGGGTATACTTTAAGATACTTTACTAAAAAATCGTTTAAATATTAACCCAATAGGATTGTTTTGCCACCAATAAGGATTAATTATATCTTAGTTGGGATCAAGTACAGGTACTGTTTTATCATTACAGAGAAAAGGGAATCATTTAACCATTAAATAAACCCAATAGGGCTGTTCTGTCCCAATAAGGGGTAATTATATCTTAGTTGGGATCAAGTACAGGTACTGTTTTATTATTACAGAGAAAAGGGAATCATTTAACCATTAAATAAACCCAATAGGGCAGTTCTGCCCCCAATAAGGGGTAATTTTATCTTAGTTGGGATCAAGTACAGGTACTGTTTTATTACAGAGAAAAGGGAATCATTTAACCATTAAATAAACCCAATAGGGCTGTTCTGCCCCCAATAAGGGGTAATTATATCTTAGTTGGGATCAAGTACAGGTACTGTTTTATTACAGAGAAAAGGGAATCATTTAACCATTAAATAAACCCAATAGGGCTGTTCTGCCCCCAATAAGGGGTAATTATATCTAAGTTGGGATCAAGTACAGGTACTGTTTTATTATTACCGAGAAAAGGGAATCATGTAACCATTAAATAAAACCAATAGGGCTGTTCTGCCCCCAATAAGGGGTAATTATATCTTAGCTGGGATCAAGTACAGGTACTGTTTTATTATTACAGAGAAAAGGGAATCATTTAACCATTAAATAAACCCAATAGGGCTGTTCTGCCCCCAATAAGGGGTAATTATATCTTAGTTGGGATCAAGTACAGGTACTGTTTTATTATTACAGAGAAAAGGGAATCATTTAACCATTAAATAAACCCAATAGGGCTGTTCTGCCCCCAATAAGGGGTAATTATATCTTAGTTGGGATCAAGTACAGGTACTGTTTTATTATTACAGAGAAAAGGGAATCATTTAACCATGAAATAAACCCAATAGGGCTGTTCTGCCCCCAATAAGGGGTAATTATATCTTAGTTGGGATCAAGTACAGGTACTGTTTTATTATTACAGAGAAAAGGGAATCATTTAACCATTAAATAAACCCAATAGGGCTGTTCTGCCCCCAATAAGGGGTAATTATATCTTAGTTGGGATCAAGTACAAGGTATTGTTTTATTATTACAGAGAAATAAAGGAAATGTGTTTTAAAATTTTGGATTAATTGGTTAAAATGTAGTCTGTGGAACATGACCTTCCTGTAATTTAGAGCTTTCTGGACAATGGGTTTTTAGATAACAGATCCCATACCTGTTCAGGTTTCCTGTACAGAGCTTTCCATCACTTAGGCATGAACGTCATTTTGGACTATGGTTTTGTTTGAGCTGAAAGTCCAATCAGGCCCATGACTAAGTACCATTTTTAAATGCTGAAATATAAAAATTCTCTTTCTGCATCATTTGAAACCCTGGCAGGGGAGAAGGAACCAAAACACTGATGTTACAAATTTAACAACTTCTCCACAGCTTACAGACAGCATGCAGGAAGTACATAACCCACAATGCATTGCACTGTGACATTCCATTCCTTGTGTGCAGGGAAGGCAGGCTGAGGACAGTCTCCTAGAAACTAGTTATTTGGCACATAGGCCTAAAATTTAGATCATACCATATAGGGTCAGTTTAAACTATTTATGGTACTTTACAACTGACCCCCGAGATTGTGACACCAGAGCAGCAACCCATAGATGCGTGGGACGCTTGGAAGCTGATAGATAAAGAACAAAGTTAGAAGCCAATGTAGGACTGCTGGGTGCATACTGAATTTCAGTTTCTTAATTTACCCTTTCATAATGTCATTCCTGAACGCCTCGCTTAACTTATCTAATTTCAATCAAGGCAAATAATCCCCGCCGGCAAAATACCCCTCTCTTACAGTGTTACAGAAAGAACAGGCCAATTTCCCCTATGAATAGGGTTTTAGATTACACAGTATTATGTAGAGAGAGCAGAACTAATTATTTAATATTCATTTTGGAGATTGGACAATGGAGAATGTAAATGTAACATTTCGAAGCATGAATTCGGGTTATTTGATACTGGTATTGTTCCACGTAGCAGAATTGAAATGTTTTGTTAAAATAAATTGAGAAATGCTTTCCAATAAAGGAGAAGAAAGAAGGAACGTGAGTTCCGTCTCAGTGACTTGGATTTTGATGCTACCTGTGCTCATTGACCCAAAGGCAACCTGCCACTTTGGGTCACTGACGCTCCTTGCATTGCGACTGTTCAGCAAAGTCTTTAGTCCAGCAACTAATAGAAGGTATAACAAATAAAATACACACTGCATATACACTAGGTCAGTTTGGTCATCGGCTGGAGGATTTTTTATGTGGTTTTTATGAGTTTTCATTTCGAACCTTTTTAGGTAGAAGAAACCTAATCAATGTCCAACCCCTCCAAACAAAACCATGGAGCACCATGTCAAAATGTATGACAACATGTAGGGCGGGAGAAGAGTAAGAACTGACTGAATTTGGCCCACTCAATAAGTTACATGCAAAGTACAAAAACCACTGAGTCTTCAAAATCTGCCATGCAAATGGCTTGACTTCTGGCACACATATGGGATGCCTCAAGATCAGTGTTAAGGTCCCCATACACGCTGAGATCCGCTCACTTGGCGATCCCCACCTATGGGTGGGCGATATCGGGGAGCTTGTAGTTAAAAAAATAAATAATTTGTTCATTTGGCCCTGGGGCCAAACAATCGAATTATATTGGCGGCAAGGGGCAGTCGGTTCGGGGACCACATTCAATGAGCCAATGCGGTCCCCGATCCGACTGAATTTTCTAGCTTGGCCGATCGATATCTGTGCCAATTTCAGGCCAGATATCGGTCGGCCAGGCCCCTCGTTTCTGCCCCTACACGGGCAGATAAGCTGTTGAATCGGTCCCAGGGACCGATATCGGCAGCTACAATCTGCCCGTGTATGGGGACCTTAAATGTGTGGTACATGTGGTGTAAGTCAGTTGCATGCGTGGGTGCCACATGTGTAGGTGCTTTAAGGCAGCGTTGTCACTTAATATAATTAGTCGGCCAATTATATCTCATACAGCAGGGGTCCCCAACCTTTTTAGCACCACGGGCCAGTAGGAGGCAAAAACATTTTTCCACGGACCAGAGGCAGAGGGAAGGGGGGGCGGGGCGTGGCGCATAATACATGCAACATGCTGGGGGGGGTGCGCTGCGGCCCACTGCCATGCCGTCCACGGCCCAGAACTGGTCCGTGGCCCGGCGGTTGGGGACCCCTGTCATACAGCATGTTGGAGGGCCAGATTCAGACATAGTAAAGTCAATGGAACCTCTGAACAGATTGGGGTCATAAATATCTTTTGGAGGGCCACATGTGCCCACGGGCCTCCAATTGGGCAGCCCTTATCTAGGGGAAACCTCGGAAGTAGCACTCCTCAGGACAGCTTTTAATTCCTTTTTTGCAGTCATTGTACTTTGTGTGAATTATTTGCTATTCATTGAAGCAAGTCTGAGCTGGAGCAATGACACTAGGCATATAATTGTTTAATCTGAATGTATAGGCACAAGTACAGTTATTAATAGTGTTTAAGCATTCAGAGCATAAGTACTTTAGGCTCACTATGCTTTTTCCTGATAAGATAACCTTTTGCTCTATTTGGCAAGTTGTGAGTATGAATCCCCCCCACACCATAGTCTTTGCCTTGCTTGGTTTTCTTACCCCAATACCTGACTCCCTCCTGTCACTCCATCGGGACCTTGAGGACCAAAGCGGAAGGGGTAGGTCAGTTAGGGAAGGATTTGGGAAAAGTGATTATTTATTCCCTTTTATATTTGTAGAATGGTAAGAAATTGACTGAAACAATAACCCTGTTACTTTGTTATTGGAAAGGAGGAAATGACAAAACATGTATTAAGGGTTTAGAATGCTGTAGTGCCCATATTCCATGTTCTTAATTCAGATTTAGTTCATCTATTGTTTTAAACAAAAATAAAGAAATAAAATATCAGTTCTGAATATGAACTTTAGCATCTAGCATTTACTATACTCATAAGGAAAAGTACGGGATCTGATGGAGCCTATTTACACCTCATAAACATTTCACTAGACAAGGCGCCAAGTGTTGTTTAATTATGTCAGTGGGCAGAGAATACAAAGGCCGAGAGCGAGCAGCCAGCTAATCCTGGTACTATAATTCAGAATGGATTGTCTGCTTCTTAGAAATTGCTGAAGGGGATATGCAGATCCCATTCTAATGAGAGAATGACAGATTATTCATTGCTTGTGGAGTTTACTTATTGACAGACTAGAAATGAAGAACCAGTTTCATGATTTGTTAACTGACCAAAAAAATCAGTGTTTGTTCTCCTCCAGGGCTGTCTTTCAGTGTGGTGGGGCCCAGAAAAGAAGGAAACTTTATGGGACCCCACAGACACTATAGCTATAGAAAAGTAGAGCCCATGGTCGCAGGGGGGACCCGGACCCTGGGGTCTGCTCTCTTCTTTAGTTGCAAATAAATTCCCCCTCCCAGCCATTCTTCTACCTGCAGGCAGGGAAGGGTAGACATGAGAAACATGGGGGGATGCAGGTGGGGGACCAGGGAGTGAGCAGGCAGGGCTAGGAAGAGGGTGAGGCAACTGCAAGTGGGTGGCCAGATAGGAGTGCCTGTGTGCCGGGCCCCTCCAAAGATATGTCTGTGGGGACAAAATTCTGCAATCTTAAGTAGCCTGGCACTAATGCTGGCTTGTGTGTGTGTGTGTGGGGGGGGGCAAAATGACCTGGCATTCCAAGTAGAATCCGTTCACACACCAATGCTCTTATGGGTGCTTTACCCATTTATTCATCCACTACTACATCAACACTTTGGGAGGTTTTAACTCCTTTCATCAGGACTTTCTTCCTGAGGGAGGTGGACACCCCCAAATCGATGATAAGGTAATGGCTCAATAAATGGGTTAAGCACCCATAAGAGCATTGGTGCATGCAGCCAATTTTGTATTCTTCATTGACATTGAGATGTTGGTTAGCATCCAGAGAGCTGCAACCCCCCAACTAGTGTGGGGAACGTGGCCAGTTTGGGGAACATGGCCAGTTTGGGGAACGTATCCTTCAGTATTGCTCAGTTCAGTCACGGTGATCCAATTGTTGTCCATTTGGGCAGCAGCGTTTCTGGCCTTAATGCTACCTCAGGTGGCTTTCATGATGCCGCCACCCCCCCCCCCCCCCGCACTAGAAGAGTCAAATTTCTGGTCACCCATGTTCTATTTATTCCTATGGGAATTGATAAATACCATTGATAAATACACTTTATTAAGCTCTAAACTCACATTTTGATAAATCTGCCCCAAAGTATAAGTATTTATTTTGCTGATTTCTGGTCTCGAGACCTCTGTCAGTGGTTGTTGGGAGTTTTGTTCCATCTGAAGCACAGTAGGTTGTACACTGCTGCAGTATATAAACAGACATTCCATTAACATGTTAACATGAGGGCAGAACAGCAGGCAATAATTTTAATCTCTATAAATATGCTCTAAATACTACTTTATATAGCATAAAAAATGAATGCTGAATGAATCGTGCATCTTTCTTGCCATTTGCAGCTGAATTTCTACATTATAGTACAGACAATCTACACCTTCGGACACAGCGTTTCCCTGATTGCTCTGACTATAGGAAGTACCATTCTCTGCTTGTTCAGGTGAGATTCCATGCATGCCTGTCGTTTCTAGCCATACCACATTTTAGGCTTTAATACTCCTTTATAATAGCACTATTATTATTCTTTTAAATTCTGTAATGCTAAAACTTTACTTTACAAATATCTTTTTTTTTTCTCTTAAGAAAACTCCACTGTACACGGAATTACATTCATCTGAATATGTTCATCTCTTTCATTTTGAAAGCCATCTCTGTGTTAATAAAGGACGGCTTCCTCTTCTCCAACCCAGAGTCGTGTCCTGAATCTTTGGTTAGTGGGCCGTTAATTGTAATTACCACTCTTTCTATGTTATTTAGCCTTTGTTCCTACTGGGAATATGCTCAGTGGTGTGTAACTGGGACCACACAAAAACATTTTGTAGGGTCCTCCCAGGGCTAGACATTTTGGATAACTTGTGATATCATCGTGGGATAAGTCTGGCTAAATTGGTCATATATAAAGAAGAGTAAATATCATGATCATTCATGGGGCTAAGTTAGTTTTTGACACTGGCATATATCACCCCCCCCCCTTTTTTTTTTTTACAGATTGGCTGCAAAGTTATATTAGTATTAATGCAGTACTGCGTCATGGCAAATTTCTACTGGCTCTTGGTTGAAGGACTTTATCTTCAGACACTTCTTGTGGTGATTTTCACTTCACATAAACTTTTTATAGTGTACCTACTGATTGGATGGGGTGAGTTACTTTCTGTTGTTTTACTAGAAAATAACTAGTGCAAATGGGACAACCCTTGGTTGAGAATATTGCAAATGTATTTAAATTAAACTAAACATCTGTACAAGATCAGAACTAGGTAATGTACAGGATTCTGCCTAGGATGGAGGGCTGCTCCAGGTCTAGGAGACTTAGTAAGACCAGAAAGAATTTTAGTGGTGAAAAAGGTGGGGACAATACAGATTCAGAGTCCCCTCAGGTGTTTATGATACTGGGGTATGGGAACTGTACTGAAGGGCCACAGTTAGTGCCACTATTTTGCCCTGCCTTTCCATAATGCCATACTCTCAGCCATCTTCTCCTCCTATAGCTGCCATGCCTAAATGTTCCTTTTTTTGGTGCACCAGTATGTGTGGGGTTCAGTTCCTTCTTTGAAACACCTAAATACAGTTCTGGGTAGGGATTCCACCATTTAGTTTTGACCTAGACCATCTGTTTTTCAGAAGGGCTGTCTGGGTCAAAACTGCCTGCCGGGTTCTACAAATCAGGAAATCCAGACAGGACTATCCTTGATTGATGTGACGTTCAGCCAATTTTCACATTGGCTGAACGCCCCACCCCCTGATAGCACCCTACTGCCCCTGCCAATGATCGCTCCACACTGTGACATCAAAGCCCCCCCCCCAGTGACATCCCAGCCTGCCCCCTTGCCTGGAGTTTGGGGAGCCCAAAGGTGGTAACCCTAGCTTTGTGTTTGTATTTGGGAGATCCACTACACTGTTAGTCAAAAGAAAAACAACAAATCATAAGCATGCCTAGGGCCCCAGTCTTTTCATAATCCATCTCGGTAACAGTGGTTGATATATATAAGCAAACCAAGAGGCATATTTATTATAGTGTGTAAACAAGTATCACCAGTAAGGTTGCCCATACCTACCAATCAGCAATTAGAATTGAATGGTCACCTAGAAAACAAAAGCAAAGATCTGATTGGTTGCTATGGGCAACGTTGCATTACACACTATAATACAGGGATCTCTAACCTTTTTGAACCATGAGCCACATTTAAATAGAGTTGGAGAGCAACGCAACTTTTTGTTTTTCACTCCAGATAAAGGTTTCTGTGTGAGACCGAATATATATATATATATATATATATATATATATATATATATATAAAATATAGATATGGTTTAGGATGATATTTTTCTTAAAATGGTTCATTTGTCTGCTCTGTCTCTCTTTCTTATACCAGGAATCCCTACCATATTCATTATTATTTGGATTGTGTCCAGAGTTTATTTAGACGATACCGAGTAAGTACAAATTCCTGGAATCAAGTAGATTAACTGAACTGTACTGGTTCCTGCAACTCATCATTTTCTCTTGCTTCTATAGATGCTGGGATACTAATGATCACAGTGTTCCTTGGTGGATAATAAGGATTCCAATCATTATTTCTATCACTGTAAGTAAATGTCCAAGAAAAAGATTTTTGTTATGTTCATTGGCTTTGGGACGGACATTCTGCACATGTGCTTGGATCTAAGTCCAGTAACACATCCCATAATCAGATGTGGCGTCAGTCTTGCCTTTAAAAATCACTGGATTTCTATTGCGCCTCAATGGCAATCAGGGATGTTTTGGGAGCTATGCATTGGGGTGCTTTTGGATACTTGGTAGGTAGGGATAGGGTGTGATGCCCATACACAGTTCTTTCTAAGGGTTCCCCCCAAATGATGTATAAAAATATATTACATAAAATAGACCATTTGTAAACCCTGCTTTATTTAAATCAAACATTTCATAATAATATACTTTTTTAGTAGTGTGTGTCATTGGGTATTCCTAAATAGAGAAAGTGCACACAAACAAGCCAAGGCACACATACATGCTAGGCCCCATCAGCCAATAAATGGGCAGAGTTCTGTCTTTTACTCCCACACTACTTCCTGTTACAGTCAGAGCTGCATTATTTCTGGTCATGTGATCTCTGAGGGAGCACACAGCCCATCACTAAATGGTGGCTAAAGAGAAACGATGAAAAGGGCAATATTTACTTTAACGGCCACTTAATATGATATAAACTATCTGTAGCTTAAGTATTTATTCTGGATGTATAGTTTTCCTGTAATGGGAATGACACATACCAGTGTTATGCTTTGGTATGGCTTTCCTTTGGAAGCAGACCTATCAGACATATCTGTGCATATGTGTATGGGTACAGTACTTTGTGATAGCCGGTTGGGTCTATCCAACCTTTATGTCAAAAACTGCAGCTGTACATTAGGGTTGAGATAAAAATGGAGCCACCAAAGGGTCATTGATTATTTCAGGGTTTATATTGTTTACACAGCTGCAGCATGGGGAGTAATTAATGGGATTAGGAGAGCATTATACAGAGAGTTATGGATTTTAATTAAAAAGGGGCATTCCCTAATTGGAGAGAGATCATGCAGAAAAGCCATTACTTGATAATGTCAGGCAGAGCAGCCAGCCTTTCTTGGATAATTCATTCGCCCACAGCACTTTGTACAAAATTTTACATAAAAACATACAGAAAAATAAGGAGGCCTGTGCATAATGACTAGCCCTGGTATGGAATAAATAGCATTAGTGGAATAAAATGCGCAATGCAAACAGTTTCTCTCTGTATGTTTCTCTCAGCAGATAGGCGGAGGGTAAGGGACTGTAGCAGATCTATAGTAAAGAGTCCATTTGCAATATCTAGTGGCTAGGGTCTTATTTTCCCAAGCAACCATGCAGTAATTTGAATGAGAATATGAATAGGCAAAGAACTAAATAAAAAGATCAGTAATAAAAAATAACAAGAACAACAAAATTGTAGTCTGCTAGGGTCAGGGACCCCCACCTGATTTCTGAAAAAAGGCAGAAAAGGAAGGCAAATAATTTAAAAACTACAAAAAACAGACAATTGCAAAGTTGACTAAAAGTCGACTTGAATGTGAACCTCCCCTTTAAACCTTATACATATTGTATAAGCCTGAGACAACGGCAGATATTAGGGGAAAGGATCATTAATTAATAACTGTACACAACTTGTATCTATTATGTAGGAAGGGAATAAAATAAAATGTGCAAAATAATCAAGTATTGTCTTGGCTAGAGAGTCATTTATTAACTAGTTCAGTCTACTTTAGATCCTGGGTAGTGTCTAATCCAATGTACTGTACCATCTTAGCAATACAAGTTAGAAAGCAGAAAGTGGCAATATCCTTTCACCAACAGGAATCTCTGCTGTAAAGATTAAAGGAAAACTTATGAATACTTAATACTTAACAGATAGTTCAGATCATATTGAGTTTCCTATTAAAGAATCTTACCAAACTGCAATATATATTTGTAAATATTGGCCTTTTATATCTTTGTGCTCTCACAGAGACAGGGTTGCCAGGTTGGTGGGATTTTTTGCCAAATTAGGCTACTAATTTAAAGCCCAGGTGGGTTTCTAAAGTAAAAACCCGCCAAGGTACAAATTTGGGCTAGTTTTTGGAGCCTTGGCGGGTTTGTAGTTTGGAAACTAGCCTAGTTTTTTCCTCTGACATTCCTAGCCCAGTGCATGCTGGGTAATGTAGTTTGTATCTTACAATTAGTCTACAGCTAAGATTAATATAAAACTACAATACCCAGCATGCAATGATAGACAGACGCTGAACCTGAAGCAGCAAAACTACTATAACCTGCATGGACTGATGGAAACATCAGCCATCCCAGTAACTGGAGAGGGGGCGCAGGGCATGGGTAGTGATTATATGCTTTAAAAAGGCATGTTTTCCCAGATATACTTTTTATTTTTTAGAATTTTTTTTCATTGTGCATGTTGGGCTATTTATGGGCTACTTTCAAAGTGGGTTTTGGCTAGTTTTGGCCTGGTTTGGAAAAATAATTCTGGCAACCCTGCTCAGAGATCACCTGACAGGAAATAATGCAGCTCTAACTGTAACAGGAAGTAGTGTGGGAGCAAAAGGCAGAACTCTGCCCATTAATTGGCTGATGGGGCCTAGCATGTATGTGTGCCCTTGGTGTGGTTGGTGCGCACTGTGAATTGTATGATCCCAGGGGGCGGCCCTTAGTACTTAAAATGGCACTTTTCTATTTAGGATCACCCAATGGCACATGAAAAAAGTATATTTTCATGAAAATGGTTTATTTAGATAATGCAGAGTTTTACATATGAGCTGTTTTATGCAATATATTTTTACAGAGACCTACATTGTTCAGAGGTATAGTTTTCCCTTAAGTTATAGAAAGGCCTTGTGTTGCGCAAACAGACGATCCTACAGCTTGCCGTGCCTTGATTTTGCATGATTTCTGATTTCCCCCATTGAAATTCTACCGGTAACTAACGGATAAACCCATTTTGGCTTGCAGCTTAATTTCTGCCTTTTCATTAACATAATTCGGATTCTGCTACAGAAGCTACTATCACCCGACGTTGGGGGCAACGACCAATCACAGTTCAAGTGAGTATTCAGAGAAAAGCGTATAATCAGGTGGGCCGCACATGTTCACCAGTCAAGGGGGTCTGGTAGATGGGTATAGTCTGGGCATAGTGCCAATGCAAGTGGTCTATTTGTATATCTGAAGGTACTAATAGGAGGGAGCCAATAGCATGATGTTGCACAGGCCGCTGTGGGAACCCAGGAACTACAATGTACAGGGTCAGTGGGTGCACTTGCCCATGATTCAGCAGAATAGGCAGGACGCAAAGGTGCAAGGAGCATTTTGGGGCCTTTAATGAATGATGTCCTTTGCACCCATTTTATGCCAGTCTGGAGAACTTCATGACAAAACAGTATATAACACAAACCCTATATAATATAAAATACAAACACCAATTGCAGGTTATTTTAGCGTCCTCGTCAATAGCTGTTAATAGGCGCAGACATCACTTAGACACCGAACAATAGAAATTATGCCAGCTGGGCTTCTGCGCAACTGCCTCCAATGTGTGCAAAAAAGTACGCTCAGTTGCATTAATTTTAGGGCCGGGCAACCTGGGTGGCCACACTGCCCCCCCTTACACACAGGGGAGGGAGGTAAGTGTATAGGGAGCGCAAGCAGATCTTAAAGTACCACCGTTTAGAGTAACCCTTCTACAGTATTACAACTATGTACCCTCTCTCCACTTTGTAATAAACGTGCAGGCTCTCACTCTTCACACCTAACAGTTATTAACAATTAAGCACACCAAGGCTCACATGCAGGCAGGTTGTCAAATAATCTTTCATGTGTTTATTTCTTGCTCTCCACATGGGTATCCTATAGGCCAGTTACTCAGCTAGGCAATTTCTCTCACCCTTTCCATTACCATGCAACTCTGTTCCCACCAATCCGCTCTAGTGGTTGGGTATTCCATGCTGGTACCCCTCTCTAGTGGACCATACTCCTCAGTGATACACCTCCACTCTCCCCTGGATAGGCATTTCCTCTAACTGATTCTGCCCAGGAGCCTCTTGTACTCTCTCACTAGCTGTTCCTATGCTGACACTGGATTCCCCATCTAATGGGGTGCCCATTGGAACCTGGTTCCCCTTTCTCCTCCTTGTTGGGGCGGAGGCTGTCCTTTCTGCCTAACCTGACTGCCTTGAGCACCTGCTCTGGTGGCCGGTGATATAAATGACACTTTAACTACTTGAACTATATCAAACGTAACATTTTTGTATTACCACTGATCACATTCACAATCACACTTACTAATCATACACATTTCTTATTGTCCTTGCTCCATCATTTTCCACCACCAACTGGCCAAGTCTGGTGGGGGGTAGGCAGAAACAAAAGGTACATACTTAGTGCCCCCGCTGTTGCACCCTAGGCACGTGCCTCTTCTGCCTACCCCGAGTTCCGTCCCAGGTTAATTTCTGTGAATCAAACACATTTGCATCAGATACAGTGCAGCTGCATCAGGCACAACACCCCCTTGCCACTGCAATTATTCTGGTATTCAGGGGAAAATGCTGCTCTGTGGGAAGGAAAGCATGGCCATTGTGCTTGAAATTGTACTTTGCTCACTGCCCTTGTGGACATAAATTAACCCTAGTGTCTACTGAATACTTCTAAATTTTAAGGTCATGTTATGTCCTTATATATATATATATATATATATATATAGATGTTGCAGCTGTTCTATATTTTGCCAAACTAGGGGTGAATATGACTAGACCGACCAGCTGAAATATTCTGCAATCTATAGATAACCAATCCCCATTTTATATAAAATGGAGGACATTTTTTACCTCTTTTTGTTTTTGTACACAATTAATTTGGAATTTTGGCAGATATGGAGAATTCAATATATCTGTTCTATTTTCTCCATTTGTGAATTTGAATTGCTCCATGTAAACTACTAATGTGAGTTAATGCACAGAAACTACAAATGGAGCCTTTGTTTTGACACCACAATGCCCACCATTACTTAACACACTAAATGGAAATAAGTGCAATATTTTTAAATGGGGTGATACGGCAGGAGATGGGCAACCCCACAACCTTATTGTCTCAATCTCTAGTTTTCTCTATCTGTCTTGTATTTGTTTCTATCCAACTAGCAACTGAAATTGTGCATTTTACTCCTGTTTTAATGAACATTTTTGTTTTTTGTTTGTGCCAGGAGGCTTGCCAAATCTACCCTTCTGCTCATACCCCTTTTTGGGGTGCACTACATGGTGTTCGTGGGTTTCCCAATGCCCAGTTTCAGTGATTGTCAGATATGGTTTGAATTGTGCGTCGGGTCCTTTCAGGTAAGCAGACCAAATGACGAATGTAATCATTTCATTGTATGTGTATCAAGTAGCCAATACTAAATATTCTTCTTTCCTTTGCAGGGGCTGGTGGTGGCAATTCTATACTGTTTCTTAAACACAGAAGTAAGCCATTTATATCTCCAAATTCCATGATTAGTATATTTCATATATAAAGCAAAGTAAATGTGAGAAAGCGAGGCTGCAGCACAGCAACACATGTGGCCTTAGTAGACAAGATATATTCAGTGCCAAATACTGCACAAGTCTGGTTACAAACACTCAACCGCTGATTGCAGATTTGTCCTGGTTCTTAGGCACCCAAAATTAACCTAATTTAATTTTTTACTCAGAATTAAACGCTCATCATATTACCAACAAGAATCTGAGCTCAGAATTCATTTGCTGTTTCAAAGCCAGGATCATTTTTACTTGCATTTTTTTAGCATATGGTTCCACTGAAGTGGTTTTTTTTTGCAAAATAGACGTTTTTCTGGTATGGAGTCTGCTTCCTCTATAGTTACGCCAGTGCATGGTGCCATTGTCTTAGTGCAGTCTGGGCAAGCTATCCCCCCCAAGCTAAAATACCCATGGGTGAGCCAAACCTGGCTCACCCATGGGTCATACAGCAGATTCTAGTTCATCAAATTAATCACCAACACTGTTACTAGACTTCTCCCCTCCTCTAGTAAAATCCAGGGGGAACTCTACCCAAACACAACTTAAGCTTTTTTAAAAGTAAACATAATTTCAAGCAACTTTGCAATATACATCAATTAACAAATATGCAACCTTAATATTATAATTTTTAATGTAATAATATGGTTTGGAACAGTTCCGTAAGCCCCGTCCCCTGTTCCCTAAGCCCCACCCCCTGTTCCCCTGCTGATCTGGCTGACTACTTTGTGACTCAAATAAAATGTAACAGTAGTCGCCTGTCCTCAGCCTGCCCTCAGCCTGCATCCTCCCAATCCCAGAATTCCCTGCACACGTGATGTCAATAAGGAAAGGAACATCACAGTGCAATGCATTGTGGGTTATGTAGTTCCTGCATGCTGTCTGTAAGCTGTTGAGAAGTTGTTACAAATTGTAACATCAGTATTTTAGTCCCTCCTCCCCTGCCAGGATTTCAAATGATGCAGAAAGAGAAGGACTGTTTTGCAGCTATATTTCAGCATATAAAAGTGGTATTGAAGGAACAGATTACAGTGACAGGTATATTAGGGGTTTCTGAGTTGTGTGGGGCTCTAACAAATTTTGGTTTGGAAACCAGAGTTCCCCCTTAATTGTGCGTTTCCCCCCCACCAGGTGCAAGGAGAGCTAAAAAGAAAATGGCGGAGCTTGGACTACATCCGCTACAAGAAGCACGATAAAAGGATGCACAGTTTGACTATTTCTCGCAATGGCTCCGAGGGTGTACCCCAGTTTCACAGGGACTCAAGGGCCCAGTCCATTATGCAGACAGAAACCACAATGATATAATCCAAGCAAGAACATACAGGACAATCAATTGCCAAATATTAAAGACTTCAAAGAATATACGAGGCTAAATGGTATTGCTATCAGCAGAGGGCCAGACTGACTCTGCAGAGACCATGTATAGCCCATATATCCAGTGGAGCTTTGTACAGATGGTGGGGTGGGGGTTAATATAATGTTGCACTTCAATGTTCTATAGATTTTTACCATGCACTTTTGTATCTAAATTATTATATCTGTACCAGTAAATCTCTTTTTGTGTAGTGAGCTTTGTTCCTACTGATATCTGCTCTTTTTTTAGGAATTCTGGATGCAATTCCTGTAAGGAAAACACAAAATCTTCAACTAGGAACCCTTTTCATTGGCAATGTTTGTCCCAACTAACTGAGAGCAATTAATCAGCACTTAGGTTTTATTTGTATCCAGCAGTAAAAAATGATAAAAGCAAATATATAAGTGGTCACCAACCAGTGGCTCAGGGGCAACATGTTGCTTACCAACCCCTTGGATGTTGCTCCCAGTGGCCTCAAAGTTGGAGATTTTTGAATTTCTGAATTGGAGGCAAGTTTTGGAGGCATAAAGACCATGTGTACTGCTAAACAAAGCCTCTAGTATTTCTGCAAGTCCACATTGGGCTACTAATTAAACAATTTGAGTCCTAATTGGTCAACTATTACAAAAGTTTTTGTCTTTGTGTTGCTCCCCAGCTTTTTTTTTATTGAAATGTTGCTCATGGGTATAAAAAGTTTGGGGACCCCTGGTTTAGAGGTGGTAAACGTTGCCTGCATTGGTCTATAATCCCCTATTAGAAAGAAGGGCTGTAGCTAGCTTTTAATTGTCTAGAACAGGGCTGTCTAACTGGATTCCCTTGGGGAATAAGGGATCCCCACCCTTTTTTTATACATGTGAACCACATTCAAATGTAAAAAGAGTTGGGGAGAAAGTATGAAATATGTACCCTGGGGTTACCAAATAAGGGCTGTGATTGGCTATTTAGTAGCCTCTATGTGAACTGACAACCTACAGGAAGCTCTCTTTGGCAGTACCTCTGGCTTTTATGCAAACTTGCCTCCAAGCCAGAAATTCAAAAATAAGCAACATGTTGCTCCTCAGCCATTGGTTGGGAATCACTGACCTATATGTCTCCATAGACCTTTTTGTATGCCATGATTGTCTTAATCATAAATCTTTCCCAAACAAATGCAATAGTGCTTGGGCAGTGCTTTTAGAGCATCTGTGCCAGGGGGCCCTATAGTTTTACGGAAAAAGGTTTACTGATTCCTTTAACTACTTGAGACCTTTTTTTAGCCTCGTGCTAGCCACGGATGCTGGAAAAAAAAAACTGTTCATGGATTGCTAGGGGTTAATACTGTGGTGTAAATTACCCAGTGTTTATCAATAAGCCCAGGGAGAAGAGTAAATGAATTTAACAGAATTCATACATAGCATTTCTGACTTGACTGGTAAGTTCTTCTCGGCAACTTCTTTATCTTTTGGCAATGCCCAGTTACAGGAGGGTAACCTCTGGCCATTTTCAGGTAGATCACCCCTCCTTGGGTCTGTGAATTATATTGTTCGTCCTAAATCGGTACAGCTAAGAGCCCATGAGTATAAATGCAGTGAAAATATTCATATATTCAAATATATCAGTTCTTAAAACCCTCTATCATCATTATGTGCCCCAGATATGCACAGAGAATTAGAATTTGCAGTAGCTGAGGGTTTTTGTTCCCCTTATCATTGTTAAAGAATTGCGGTATTTCCCTATTTGACCGGAAACCATAAATATCAATGCAAATGGCAAAATCACTTTAAAATTAACCTTTGCTATGATGTGGGGTTCAGGTCCCTAAGTTGGACCAGTATGGCTAAATACTGGCTCAATCTATTGTTGCCCTTAGCAAAAGAAGTTCACAGATATTTGCCCTAAACAATATTTTTCTGGTTTGTGATGAAAGCAGGGGTAGTTTTTGCCCCGTAATGGTTGATAATATATAGGATTTAAAGACATTTAAGGCCAGGGCTCAGTTCCAGTCTTTTATAGTTAAGAAAATGACAATAGAACTTGGAGAACTGATAATCCTCTATAAAAACAAATAATCACTAAGCCAAAAATCTGTATTTAATTATAGTTCTATAAATATTTACGACCTGGTGTTTTTGTGAATATTTCGCTTTATTACTGGTAAAGGAACTCAATTGGCTGAGTAATAACAAACTCTGGTTACCAGTTAGCCTGTTTCCCTTCAGCTGCTCCCATCACCCATATGGCAATTTCACCCAGACGTCAGTATCAGCCCATAAGTTGTAGTAGAGAGACAAAGGGAGGCACAGCCACATACCCTACCAATAGCCAATTACTTGATGTGACATTTTGGTATAATTAAGGATTAAATGTAGCCAGACTTTTTTTTCCACATGGGTAGAATCCACCTAAAAAGTCGAATTTTACAAAAGTGAGCACCAAATTACATGCAAACTAGACTTCCCACATTTAAGAGGCAGTAGCACCTACAGATACCACTTTGCTAAAGGGAATGGTGCATTGTGGAAGAACTTTCCAGTAGGTACCATGGTTACCAATGTACAAAGGGCTCACACCTCATTTGACTTTTCTGGAAAATAGTCCGTCTTTAGCCACAACAAAGTCTGGGGTGTCTCTCTGGTGACAGTAAAGCCTTGTGTGCCATAAGCCTTATGGCAGAGGTCTTTGTGATGTAAATCTCTAGCCAGAAGCATAGAGAACCAAGTAGGGCAGCCACAGATTGAATAAAAAAGAAGTGTTTTCTACAATTTAGTTAATGATAACCTCTATCAGGAGAAAAAAAATATAGCAACTCTCCACATTTCTCCATGAATAGAGCTACTGGGGGCTTGCTAGGGGTTGTAGTTTTGTAGGAGCCTTAAAGGTTGTCTGTCTTTTGTACTGTCAGCCCCTGACCTTCTCAGAATTGCTTCCTATGGGAATGCTAGATAGCTATTTGTGCTCTCGTTATGACCCCACAGGTAGGGGTTCCTGTAACCAATACTCTTCATTATATGCCTTTGAGGCACATTGCATGCAATGCTGAGAATACCATTGTTGTATTCCTAGGGAACAGTATTTATCACTACAAAGTTGCATTGAGCTTCTTTCTAAAGTGAGTGAATGTGCCTTTGTCATATTTATTAACGGAACGTGACAATGTCCCCAAGAATTACTCCAAACCTGCTGCTGTTGAACTGGAAATTCATTTCATTTTTGTAGAACCATTTCTCCTCCCAAGAATAATATGTCCCTCCAGGCGGCTTCTCCTCTGCAGTTAAACAAAGTAGAAAGCTCCGCAGTCTTACAAAGCATTGTCATTAACCCCAGTACGATTTTGGTTTGGAATTAATTCCAATGGTGCAGCACAGAGAATGTATTCTATACACAACAGCATGTCCATATTATATGTTTATGGAACCTATGCTTTTATTTTCAAGCATAAATATGAGCAATTAAATTAATTTTTTTTATTATTATTGCTTAGTCTTGCTTGGTTATCCCCAAATCTTCCATAGTTTTCAGTTTTTGTAACTCTGCCCACTCTGAAACAACAAATAGTGCCTTGTCATTACTGTTAAAGAAGAGCAATAGTTTATTTTATTATTGTTACTACAGTATTTATTTATAAAGCACCCATACTCTTCAAACTCATTAAGTTACTAAGAAAATTTAGCAACAGATTTACAAAAAAAACAGAAAATTGTCGGCAATTTTTGTACATTTCTAAAATGTTTTCATTTTTTTCCAGTAAAGAAATGCTATAAAAAAACATTGAGAAAAGTCTCCATTTGGTAGTATAGATTTCCATCTGAGCATTCCCAGTAAAATATTGACATTTTAAATAAATACAACAGAAATAAAATGCAAGATTATTATTATTAATATTAATATTAATATTATTATTATTATTATTATTATTAATAATAATAATAAAAATAATTTGCTTTTCTATAACTGTCATCACTTAAATTGTTTTATTTTATATAATTTCTGTGCCTTGGCTCATTTACCAACTACATGTCTGGGCCAATGATAGATTGCTACCGGTTAGCTCTGTGTGCTCCAAACTGACCTGATCATGTGCCAGTTTATAGCTAGGCTTTTTGGAACATATGCCAGGGGCTGTGGTGCAATGGTAGAACAGAGCTACCAAAAGAAAGTTTCCCATTGGAGAACTAATAATTACATATGAATGTATAGCAGTTGGACTCTTTTTCAGGAGGCTAAGCTTCTCTAATGACTGTGATTTATTGCTCTCACATTACTCTGGCGAGCCGCTGGGACTGTTTTGGCACTCATGTTGGCCAGTTTCCTGAACTGAATCCCAGTAACTCTCCCTGCAAAACAGTCACCACCTTCCTTGTTTACCACATGTTACTGATCAAGCAATTGGGGGCCTTTGTAAGCCAGCTTCTTGCAACCCCCCATTGCTTGACCATCAAAGCTCCCGAGCCTGATCTAACCCACGATTCTTAGTTTCTGTGTTCTCTGACCGGTTCCTGTGTTTCCTGTCTGGTTTCCGTGTTCCTGCTCTCCTGTCCCCACATGGTACCTGTTTTCTGTGGATTCTCTGGTTTGACCTCTTTCCTCTTTACTCGACCTTGCTTGTCTGCTGACTACCAACGACCACGGCCTGCCTTACGGACCTTGCTAGTCTTCTGCCAGCCCTTACCTTCTAGCCTTTTACTGGACTCTGCCAGGACTCAGTACAATTTTGTCCTTTCAATTGATGGTGTAGTCTTCTCCTGAGTGGATCCCCTTCCTGAGATACACGGTTGGAGAAGAGATGGAAAAGGAGTTCCATCGATAGCTTGTATGATGTTACAATGCAGCAATAAAAAGTAGGGCATCTGCGGCCATACTCTACTTACCAAGAGTTTTCTAGTCCTTTGTTTTTGTTTTGTTGGCTGGAGCACGCTTGCCTGAGTATGAGTATGAATATGCTATCAGTCCGAGCTCTGGCTATAATGTGAATCTCAGAAAAGAGACAGATGTACATTGCTGCTTGTTGATCTGGTATTATTGCTTATTATAATACAATTTAAAAGCATAGCACAGTACGAAGTAAGTTATCATCAAGGTCACTGGTGACGTAGCAAATGTTCTTCAATCTATACTAATTAACTTCCATCTTTCTCGTCCCCAGGGGTATGCAGGCAGAGCTCCTTGATATTTTTGTGATTATCATGAGGTTGACAGTCTTTGCAATGAACGCCCTGAGACGTCTGTAGTTGTTGTTGAATTTTTGGTGATGGCTTACAGGGCCAACTCAGGCCACGCTCACAACTTTTGATTTTTCCTTCAGTACCATCGTGCAAAAGCTCCTTTTATGTGATAAAGGTTTTTTGTGACTGTCAGGAATAGATGTAGCCACCTATGAGAGCTCAGTGTGCATATTTTAGTGTGCATATCAAAGAAATGGATTTGAAGGTTGTTGATGTCATTAACTGGCATTTTTGGCCTTCAGCTCCTATGTAGAAAAGCCACAGTTAGGTGCTATTCACAATATTATTTAAAGGGATACTGTCGTGATTTTTATGGGGTACTTTTTATTTCTAAATTACACTGTTTACATAGCAAATAATTCACTCATTTAAAATTTAATTCTTGAACCAACAAATGTATTTGTAGCTGTAATATTGGTGTGTAGGCGCCATCTCAGTGCATTGTGCCTGAGTCTGAGCTTTCAGCCAGCGCTACACATTAGAACTGCTTTCAGCTAACCTATTGTTTCTCCTACTCCCATGTAACTGGAGGAGTCCCAAGCCAGACTTGGATTTCTTACTATTTAGTGCTATTCTGATACCTACTGGGAGCTGCTATCTTGCTCCCTTCCTATTGTTCTGCTGATCGGCTGCTGGGGGGGGGTGATATCACTCCAACTTGCAGCGCAGCAGTAAAGTGTGACTGAAGTTTATCAGAGCACAGGTCACATTTAAATAACAAGGTTTTTCCCTCAGTTCCATTGGCTCTGATACTTTATATACTCAAAATACTCCAAATCCTTTTTGGATATTCTTGACTGGCAAGGTTGCCAGATGAACAGATCTGCGGCTGCTGTAACCACCCAAGTGGTGGGGTGTTTAAAGGACAAACCTCTATATTGGACAGATCTAAACTCTTCAGCCCTGGACCAACAATCAGGTTGCAAGGGGGCACAGATAGACTAGGTGGGAGATATTTTTATTATCAATAAAAGGAGGTATTAGACCCCTCACATTCCTTTTATTACAATAATTATTTTTTAGAAAAGTATGCCAGTTACTAAGTGCCAATCGGAGAGATACTGGTCTGACTGACCTTTTTAGCCACATACAATCGGCAATAAGTGCTCAGTCAATCAAGAATGGTGGGGTCAGGCAATATAATCCTTAGTATGACCATCTAAAACAGAGGTAGGTTACTTAAGCCCATCTGGATGTTGTGATCTACAGCTCCCAGCATCCCACTGATAGGATGATTGTCCTGGGGGGTTGTAATTGCAGCTGGTCTCCCGACAACTAGAAAGCAAGTTAGTTCTGAGATCAAGGCTACATTTTTTATTGTTAATAGTTCTTATTATTAATACTTCTATTCTGGCCCTGTCCTATTCATTTCCATTCTGTCATTAAGACCATTAGTGGGACCCTAGTAATCAGACAACCATGCAGAGTAATGGGGGAATAGAATACTGCAGACACCCATGAAACTGAGTCTTTAAATGATTTGACACTTCATTGGCACAGTATGAAGCTCTTGGAAAAACATTTCTGTGGTGCCTCCCAGAATTCTCTGCTCTGTTTAGCTTTACATTTAATGAAGCACCTTTTTATTTACCGTTGACCTTCTCAAGTAGAATATACAAACAGAATTCAGCTTCCAGTAGTTGGGCATGACATGTATAATATGTATATTGTACAGAAAATCCTTTGTGGTTATTTGCATTTTGTAGCACTTTGCACAACCATCTCCTTCCTACCTGTAAGTGTAGCCCTACTGCTGGTGACATTCCTGGCAGAAATTACATAGAGCACTACATAGAAATTACATCTCTATAGCAAAAACTCCAACAAGGAGTCCAGATACCAGCTAGCCCCTCTAACTCCTTGTTGGAGTTTTTGCTAAAATATTGCCACTGTACCCTAGCCCTAATTATCTGCAGTAGGTTACTGGTGGCCAGCACTTGTCTGACCCCTGAGTATCCATTTCAAATTCAGGTAATGGGGTCATAAGGCTCTTGTTTGACACCAGGTCCAAACAATATGAATATAGAACTAGTAGGGATTCGTGGAACAGGTTTATATTGTGTGAATACTGTTGCTACAGGTATAGGACCCATTATCCAGAATGCTTGGGACTTGGGGTATTCCAGGGTCTTTACATAATTTGGATCTCTGTACCTTCAGTCTACTAAAAAATAATTTATATGATAAATAAACCCAATAGTAGTATTTTGCCCCCAATAAGGGGTAATTATATCTTAGTTGGGATCAAGTACAGCTACTGATTTATTATTACAGAGAAAAGGGAATCATTTAACCATTAAATAAACCCAATAGGGCTGTTCTGCCCCCAATAAGGGGTAATTATATCTTAGTTGGGATCAAGTACAGGTACTGTTTTATTATTACAGAGAAGAGGGAATCATTTAACCATTAAATAAACCCAATAGGGCTGTTCTGCCCCCAATAAGGGGTAATTATATCTTAGTTGGGATCAAGTACAGGTACTGTTTTATTATTACAGAGAAAAGGGAATCATTTAACCATTAAATAAACCCAATAGGATTGTTCTGCCCCCAATAAGGGGTAAGGTCAGATCTGAGACTCTCTCTGGCAGCTGGAACATTTCTGCTTTGCAATGATACAGAGAAAACAATACAAAAGGTCAGCGCACATCAATATTCAGCACCATTAAGGCTTTATTACTCTACTTCTGCCCGATGTCTGCATTTCATGTGGCTTCATTTTTTAGACAAAGAAGGCATGCGAAATCACGGAATTACAGTTTATGGCTAGGGGTTGTCCCTGGTGCAGCGCCCAGACGGGTTGCACTCTACTCAATTAGAGGTGAATGAGTACGACTGGGTCAGTGTGTGCCCCTTGCTCTGAAAGCATGAGATTCTGTAATTGCTAAAATGATTATTTTGTGAGAGATGCTGGTACTTTTAACTCATATTTGCCTTTTAATGCATAAACATGTTCCCCTCAATAACCATGTACCTTACTGAAATAAAGACTTTATTAGAAGTCTGTGAAGTCTTTAGGTTACAATTGTGAATTCTAATCTAATGTTTAATCAGGTAGTTCAGCTTTTAGTATTTTATAGAATGCCCTGTTCTTAGCAACTTTTCAATTGGTCTTCATTTTATATGTTTTATAGTTTTTTAAAATATTTTCTTCTTCTTCTACCACTTTCCCAGCTGTAAGATGGGGTTCATTTAGTTTTCATTGTTTATTTTTTGTGTGTTTTTTTAATTATTTAGCTTTTTGTTCAGCAGCTCTCTAGTTGGGAATTTCAGCAGCTATATGGTTGTTAGGGTCCAGTTTACCTTAGCAACCAGGAGGAAGATGAATAAGAGAGGGACTGAATAGAAAGATGAGTAATGAAAAGTGACAATAATAACATTGTAGCCCCACAGAGCAATAGTTTTTTGGCTGCCGGGGTCAGTGACCCCCATCTGACAGTTGGAAAGAGGTAGAAAAAGACAAATAACTTAAAAACTATAAAAAAAGATAAAATGAAGACCAACTGAAAAGTTGCTAGGAATAGGGCATTCTACAAAATACTAAAAGTTAACTAAAAGGTGAACTACCTGGTTAAACTTTAGATTAGAATTCACAATTGTAACCATAAGACTTCACAGAATCCACAGAGACTTCTGCTAAGAATAGGACATTCTATACAATAGGGGTAAACTACCCCTTTATTTAGTTTTTTTTTTTATAATGCCTGCATTATACAAAAGGGGTAAACTACCCCTTTATTTAGTTTTTTTTTTTTATAATGCCTGCATTTCAGTGAGTTATGTACCCTATTAAGGATATATTTATTCATGGGTTTTGTCTGTGATAATGTAATTCTGTTTGTATTATACAGGTCTTTCTATAGATGTACTGCCATGTTGCGTTGTAGCTCTTCTGATTCTATTTCTGGTGCTACAGTATCATTTATCTCTCTGGCACTGCCATCCTAGCACACTCGGGGGGACCTTTACTAAAGGTGGGGCTGCTATACAAGAACGCATGCAAAAACGCCTGCGTGTAAGAGCTCTCAGAAAATATGAAAAAACAAATTTCTCATTTTGCCAACATTTTTTGGTTATGAGTAGGCCATTTCTGTGCTGACGCTAATGGAAGGTGCTGGAAGGAGAGCCGGCACCCTGGCACCCTCACAAGATTAGTCGTCTGTTTGATTTGTTCATTTTAAGTTCAGCGTGAATAACACTTTTTTCATTAATCATTTTCTCTAAGGAGATAATGGGGCCTTTCATCTTCTCAGAGCCACGAGGATAGAACAGGGCAGGGGTCTGGGAAATAGAAGTGAAGAATCCCTAGTAGCAAACCTGATATTGTCCAACCTGATGGAAATAAGACTAGTTGCTAGGGCTGATAGGCACTGAAATCTGTCTGAGATAGAGGTAATAAAGCAATAAATATGCCCTAAAGGCATGTACATAATTCAGGATCCAGCCAAAAGCAAGCAATGTTTGTAGGATACGGATTCAGCCTGTATCAATTCGCTTCAGGCAATTGGGTTTAGCTGAAAACTCAAGGGCATTATTTAAGAAATTCTTACAAAAAAGGAACCAGATATACTTTAGTGTTTTTCAAACTAGAAAATTCAATGTCTATGAAGATTTTCATTCATCCAGGTCATGGTATATCTAGTATAAATAAATTTAAAGCAACTGGACTTGCTGAGTAATCATTGAAGACGTTTCACTACTCATCCGAGCAGCTTCTTCAGTTCTTCAGTTGAACTGAAGAAGCTGCTCGGATGAGTAATGAAACATCTTCAATGATCACTCAGCAAGTCCAGCTGCTTTAAATTTATTTATACTAGATAGAAAATTCAATATTTATAAAATTAAGAAAAACATTCAGTTGAAAAACTTTGCCCACTGAACCCTGTTGAAATTCTGGAGAGAAGAGTCTCTTCAACATTTATTTTATTACTATTTTTCATTGGAATTTTTAACAGTTGAGATTCTATTTTTTTTTTCCACAGAGAATAAAACGGAAGAAAAGTCAACAGTTAAACTTAAAGGTGGCCATACACGCACCGATATTATCGTACGAAACCTCGTTTCGTACGATAATCGGTGCGTGTATGGTATGTCAGCGAGCCGACCGATGTCGCAGGAAGCTGCTGAAATCGGTCGGCTCGTCGATCGGCCAGGTTAGAAAATTTTGATCGGGCGCCATAGAAGGCGCCTGACCAAAATTCTCCCTTCAGAGCTGAATCGGCAGAAGGAGGTAGAAATCCTATTGTTTCTACCTCCTTACCTGCCGATTCAGCCCTGAATGGTGTGTGGCGGATCTGACGATGTTTCGTGCGACCGATGGTCGTACGAAACATCGTCGGATCGCCACGTGTATGGCCAGCTTAACGTTAAACTAAGAAATCTCCCGCTTAAAATCATGTGATTGATTATTTCTGGAAAAACTTAATGCAACCATATTTTTAAATTACAATGTTTTTTAGTATCATTTTGAACCTGACCTGAATACTAGGGATTGGATTCAGTTTGGTGTTTGGCCAAATACAAAAATGAGGGATTGGGCACATCCCTACATTTTTTTTACATCCTTACATTTTTCTGCAGAAATTGATGTTACAGCAGGGGACTTTCTATGCTGAAATAGATTTATGGCATCTCTGGCAAGCCTAGAGCCTTGTCCATGCTAAGTAGAGACCATTTATGGCTGATAGGTACTGGATTAGGGACTAGATTAGGGATTAGGATAGGGACTGGCCTTCTTTGCCCCTGATTTTGGCATATTATTGCCCAGAATCTTAGTCTAGATGCTGCGAGTTTCATAACATCTAAAGAGCAAGAGGTTGCTCAGAATCTAGTTCCTTTAAGGTTCTTGCCCAGGATTCTACATGTGAAATCAGAAGTAATAGCTTTATAAAACCAATGATCTCAAAAAGTGTCAATGCTGGGGCTTCTCAAACTATTAAACAAAACCATCTCACACACCTTTTATCTTTTATGATAGAATTCGGTAATAATCTATTCTGAGCAGTATATAGTAACCCATCTATGGATAGTATTTAGTGGTGAGAAGGAAAACATTTGACTCATATCTATGGAGACCTATAACTAGTGCCTTTTATTGTATTACCCTAAAGGCAATATTAAAAATGATATCTATGATACTGACCACTTGAGTTTCTCAAATAAAGGGGCAGATTCAATTCAGCGGGAAAAAGTTACCTTATGGTTGAAAACTTATGGATGAGATTAAATTCAAGGAGAACAAACTGTGCTCCTAATTTAGTTTTTTTCCCATAGACTTCAATAGAATTTTCACGCGATAAACCGTGAGAAACGTTTTTTTGAATTGCATTGTATCTCAAATTGAATCTCGTCCGTTGGTTTTCTCATGATGAACCTTTCTCTTACTGAACAGAATCTGGGCCAAAACTGAGATGCTAAATTGGATGTGGTCAGTTTAGAAGGAACATACATGCAGCCATCAAAATTAAATTTTCTTGCTCGTTTGGCATATTTTCCTCAAATAGCTCAGTCTATTTTGATATGTGAAAGGGGTTTGTATATTGTGTAATTATTTTCGCTCTTCCCCCGGGCATCATTTTGCCATTTATTTGACATGTTGCCTACAGTGCTGTTTTTATTGGACCCCAGTCCAGGAAATTCAAAACAAGCAAGCCTTTTATCTCCAAAACAAATACTTTATTTAATCCACTTAAACTCTGTTTTCCTTAGCATTTTGTTTTTCCTATCTCAGTGTTATTTTATTTTAGTACAGATTGTTTACATTTGGTTAGTAGCGAACTCTAGAAGAGAGAGTGACGTGTACCAATAGACACTTGTAAATGATTAGCCATAATGTTGGATCAGTACTATATGGGTCTCTCTGAGAGAAGGAATAAAGCTGATGTATACATTAGCAAGTCAGTAGGGGCCGATCTAATGGTAAATGATGTGAAAAATCCACTTCACTCCTTGGTCCTGGTACAGGATGGAGTTTTGTATACAATGGAATAAAGGTACGGTCTATGCAAAGATACAGTATAGTCAAAGTGCTTTCTTTTGAACATCCCAGTCTCATTTTCTCCCAGAAAATCACATAACTCAGTTTCAGCAGCACAGTCCCGAATCATTAACTCCAAAAGGGCTTGAATTCGAGAAAAAGGACTATGCATGATACTGAAGCTATGACATTAGAGGGGATTATAGGCAGATAGGGGGTGTTCTTCTTTCAACGCACCAGAGGCCCCCCCTTTAGATTAGAGGAACGGAGCTTCCATTTGAAGCAGCGTAGGGGGTTCCTCACGGTGAGGGCAGTGAGGTTGGGGAATGCCCTTCCTAGTGATGTGGTAATGGCAGACTCTGTTAATGCCTATAAGAGGGGCCTGGATGAGTTCTTGGACAAGCAGAGTATCCAAGGCTATTGTGATACTAATATCTACAGTTAGTATTACTGGTTGTATATATAGTGTATTTATGTGAGTGTATAGATTGGTAAGTATAGGTTGTGTGTGCTGGGTTTACTTGGAAGGGTTGAACTTGATGGACTCTGGTCTTTTTTCAACCCTATCTAACTATGTGACTATGGTTTGGCTAGGTCACCAAAGTAGGAGACCATTGCCTGAGCCACCCAAGTACTGGGTCAGATTAGTTAGATCATGTTTTGTTCTTAGGTCAACATGTGAGTCACATAGGGGACATGCAGAATGGGTGGTACTGGACCATATCCATAGCCTAATAAGATGTCAGCTGATTAGAAGATTGTTGTGGCCCATGGGCAACTGACTGCAAATTGTGTTGAGAGCAACGGATACGAATGATGTTTTCTATTCATTCAAAATAGAATGTGAGTCTGGGCAACTACCATCGCTGTTTCCGTGCCATTTAGAGATTGGTGCCCCCTCGCCCTATTCTGTGCACTGTAAATGCGGAGTGTCGAGGGGAGGGACGGCTTGCCTGATGTTTTGTTTGTGCCAGAAATGCTCCTGACAATATATGTGCTGGAATCTGTAAACTTTTACTTATTTGTGTATCTAATATGAACTCCATCCACTTTAAATTAAGCTCCTGTCAGACACAGTACTTGGCAAAAGCAGCACAGGCTGGACCTAACATACTGTAATCAAAATGTAGACTTATTTGCTTTATTACATAGTTACATAGTTACATAGTTACATAGGGTTGAAAAAAGACCATTGTCCATCAAGTTCAACCCATCCGAGTAAACCCAGCACACAACCTATACTAACCAATCTATACACTCACATACATTAGTTTCCCTTTAATCCCATATACAAGGCCTCGTGCTCTTATCCCTTGGTGGCACAAAGGAATATTTCGCTTGTTTATTAATGTGTCCTAATCTGGATTTATTGTTGATGGCGAATGAGGGCCAACGTTCTGCTGGAATCGCCTTGTGTTTTGCAGTATACGTCTTCTTTCAAGCCTTTTAATAATAAACACAGGACACTAATAGCTTGAATATTTATAACCTCTCCAAATGTTTATGTTTATCTTGAGCTGGCTTCCCGTTGTTTAATTTTTGACTGAACATTGCAAAATAAGCAACAAGAGGGGGAAGTCTGAATTTTGTAGGGTTTTACTGAATCAGTGGTGGAGGGATACGCTTGAGGGGCCCAGCGTGGGGTGAGTGCTTGAGCAGCTCCTGGATATGCTCATTTTTATAGGTGCACACAAATAAGGTCCGTAAGATAAGAAAGAAAATGTGAAAGAACAAACAGTATCTATGCCAGAAAAGGGAAAATTGTATCATACTTACCGTGATTTTCCTTTCCTGGGAGTACTCCATATCAGCATGTTCCCATCCCTTATGCAATGGTAGTCTTAAAGCTTGTAACAAAGACGCCATAGAGGGGGTGGGGGTGGCTTTTAAAGCTTTGGGGAGGATCCTTCTGATGGGGCATGGGGGCGGGGATATCCCAGATAGTGCTGATATGGAGTACTCCCAGGAAAGGAAAATCACGGTAAGTATGATACAATTTTCCCTTTTCCCTGGTCGTACTCCATATCAGCACTATCTGGGACATAGCAAGCTAATACCCAGTTGGGAGGGAAACTAGGCTCTGGCAGACTTCTGGATGGTACTGCAATAACTTTGCTGAACGTCATAGTAGCCTATCCATTGTCATGCTAACGACTTCAGGAAAAGAACCTAGCAATGTATTGAAGACTTCAAATAGGATTGGCTGATCTCAAACCCAAACCAGGAGAAAGAATGAACAGTGATACTAAGGAAAGAAGATCCTGCTAGGACCCAGACCTACACAGAGAACACACACAGTGAGTGTGACCCCAAATTGACCATCTCATCTCCACTTGGTTAGAGGTGGACAGTGCCCAAAACACCTTAAGAACAAACTCCCAGAATTTCACAAAACTATTTAGAGGCATACCATTTGACAGCTGTGAAATTCACCGCAAGTGGGAAAATACCTGCTAAACCATAGCAGAGAATCCGGTCTCTATACACATCCGTATCTGAAACTAATGCAACATGAACATCACAAGGTAGAAGATATGCATCATGAAGGAAGTACTATAGGCAGAACCCATGTGGGCCCTGTCAGACCTTTATGAGTCCTATGAGTGCTTATGCTGACCTCTTGACCGCTAGTAGCATTCTTTCCCATAACAGTCTTTAAAGGTTGCTCTCATGCCGAGGTTACATACTAGAATGATAACCCTCCACAAGGGTAACCTAATTCCAGGAATCTCAGGTACTGCAATGACAAAACAGCCCCTAATTTTTGGGCTATATGCTGTCCCCTTATGGTAAACATTTGAGGATGACTGGCATAAAATGAAACAAGCAGGGCAACCCATGACTGATTACTACCTTGTTCCCCGAGCAAGCCAAGCAGAAGACAAACGGCAATGCCACTACATATGATATACCCTGGTAGGGAAGGCATAATCATAGCCACCATGCCGCTAAACTAATATATAGCATAGGAACAGGAAGACATAATCCCAGCCAATGTAGGTAACTGGGTAGGAATAAGGAATGTCTTTCAAGTATGAGTTAAGGTTAGAACTTCTAGACCTAACCAGTGTGTATGCCCTGTATCCGGACTAATCTGATGGAAGCCAAAAACACCCTGTTTCAAGCTTCCCAGCTGGAGGCACCCTCACCCAAGGGAGAATACTTCAGGGCAAGTAATTAACTGTTGCGCAGGTAATACTATGGGCCAGATAACTGGGCCCTAGGCAGGGAGATGTAGGTAGAACTTACCTCTAAAGACTATGATGGCACAGTCTATAAATTGAAAGCATAGGTCATCCCGAGCAGTGCGAATGTGACACATCCCTTGAGAGACAAGGTCATTCCATGCCATATGCCCTGCAATCAGAACAGTATATAACAGAAAACCCAAAGAGCAAACACGTGTCCTCTTGGGGGAACTAGGTATGGAATGGCAGCTACCCCAAAATATATTTACTCATAGCATGTAGTTGGAAGCCAGGTGAACCTTTATATATTCTCCAGCCCTGTAGAATGTATACAATATGCCTAAACAGCTGTACTCCCACAGCCAATTCAATGCAAGGGTTAGACCCTCCGAACCCAACAGAAGTGACAATGATAGCTTAGCAAGGTAATGAATAAGTCTATTTAACAGCTGCTTGCTGGGCAACAAGCACCTAACCCGTGTCAACAAAAAACAGAGCTTCGATAACAAGCGTCCAGCTGTGAAGTTATTCAAGGCAGAGAAGATACCCAGCAACCTAATTAAGATGTAATGTACATGCCATCTTATTACCCTGCTTGAGCTACTGTGATCCAGCAGATGCCATGAGATTGGCTGCAACCTGCCAGCCTTTAGGTCCCAAGAGGCAATACCAACAAGTGTAATGGCACCTTTCAAAAAAAAAAAAGTCTGTGTTATACACTAGCAATGCGGAGATTCATGAACACACTGATGGGTTTGCTTCAAACCGGTCATGGAGCCAGCCCCTATTTAACTTAAATGTTTTTGGACTGACTTACCATGTAGATGAAACTCATGAGAGAGCCCTGTAGAACACGCAAGTCAGATGCCGTTCACCAAGTGTATATACTACTAAAGTGATGCCTCCCTGTGGCACAGAGGAACACGTGTTGCTGGGCTCTAGAATAACTGCAAACTCAGAGGAATGTTTGTTTTGCAGCATATTATGGATCATGGTTTATGCCAGGCTCAATAATTACTACAGGGCCAATGGCCCCACAGTTGAACTACAGCATGTGAGCCTAACCCTTTTGGTTCAGCTGTAGTTATAACCATAATGCATTCAGCTTGCATACCACAGGGCCCAGTGAAACTTGCAGCTTGGCCCATACATACTACCTGGTCTTAAGGTGGCCATACACGCACCGATATTATCGTACGAAACCTCGTTTCGTACGATAATCGGTGCGTCTATGGCATGTCGGCGAGTCGACCGATATCGCAGGAAGCTGCCGATATCGGACGACTCGCCGATCGGACAAGTTTGAAAATTTTGATCGGGCGCCATAGAAGGCGCCTGACCAAAATTCTCCCTTCAGAGCTGAATCGGCAGAAGGAGGTAGAAATCCTATTGTTTCTACCTCCTTACCTGCCGATTCAGCCCTGAATGGTGTGTGGCGGATCTTACGATGTTTCGTGCGACCGATGGTCGTACGAAACATCGTCGGATCGCCACGTGTATGGCCACCTTTAGATGTACTGCAAAAAAGACCTACAAAACCCTGAACTGGCAACAGCTTATGAGGCTTATCGATAATAGGACACAGTGAACCATGAATTGTGCTGCAGCTTTAGGCATGCTAATAGCACAGATAAAAGAAATGCTGGAGATAGTACTCTGTTTGGGCTTCAGATTCATAAACATGCACATTGCCCAGTACAGCAAACATTCAGTCAGCTAAAGCTGTAGGTATGCTTACTGCCCAAACTGGTACCAGACTCTGGTTGCTGCAGAAACTAATGAGTATTACCTTGTACCCCGGCATTTGCAGTTTAAGCATGCATAATACAGGAACCATGAATTGTGCTGCAGCTTTAGGCATGCTAATAGCACAGATTTGGAAATGCTGGAGATGCACTCTGTTTGGGCTGCAGATTCATGAACATGCACATTGCCCAGTACAGCAAAACATTCAGTCAGCTAAAGCTCTAGGTATGCTTACTGCCCAAACTGGTACCAGCCAATGGTTGCTGAAGAACTAATGATTATTATCTGGTACCCAGACATTTGCAGTTTAAGCATGCATAATACAGGGTTCTAAATCTTAGAAAAGTGAAAAAAAAAAATCTGCTGGTGATTATTGTACAGAGAAACATACAGCATAAGTATAAGAACACTTAATGGCAATGTGCCCATGCATAGCCTGAATGAAAACTACATGGCAATACACTCTAACACATATGCAGATGAATGCTAATCACAAATCAAATAATTGTGTTAGTTTACTGGTAGCAACACAAGCCTGGCCTGACAAGGTAGGATTACAGCCCTCTGCAGTGTGCTACAAAACACCTTTAAGTGATCAGAATAAAGGGCTCTCAATTTCTATAATACTATAGCTCTCTAAGCAAACAGTTATGGCCTACCTTAGGCATCTAAAACTGGAAAGAGGTTCCTAAAGGAGGACTGATTAAAGGAAACCAGCAAACAAAATCAGTATACAGAACCTTACCTTCCCAGCCCATGGTGCTATACTCTGGGAACTCAGGATTGGAATGAGAGCCACAACACCTTTGGCTAATTACATAATTACCTTCAGCAGAGGTACTCTGGTTACACCCCAATTAGCCAGTAGGGTTATACTACAGACCCTTATACAGAGTTTTAAACATAATTAGCCAGGCTACTACTAGCTAGGCACCTGAACAACTTCAGCAGCAATACAATCTGGCTACATTCGTGATGGCAAAGTACTGGATCCATGTGCATACACATAATTATACCCAGCTAATGCAGATACAGATCTCAGAGGTACTTCAACTCTATAATGCCCTGACTACTATAAACACCTTCCACAGTAAGTGAAATATTAGTGCATTACCTGGTGTAGTAGCAGTAGCCATAACACAGAACTGGTGCAACTCTCTGGGAAGCTCAGCTGGAGTGTAGCTGATCACGTAATCACATTCACCTGAGGCTACCCAGGAATGCATCTAATTAGCCAGTTCTTAGTAGTAACTACACTACAGTGCCCTAGCAACCATAACACAATGCGGGCAGCTGAAAGGAGTTGACGCATTACCCCATGTATCAGCAAGTAGCTATAACATAGGACTGCTGCAATCTCTGGAAAGCTCAGGTAGAGTGTAGCTTAGCACATAATCACATTCACCTGAGGCTACTCAGGCATGCTCAGGCATTTCATTAGGCAGTTCCCAAGGTTACTACATGGCTCTGCCCTAGCAACCGTAACACAATCCAGAGCAGCTGAAAGGTTCAATGAATCACCCAATCTGTCTGCAAGTAACCATAATATTTGACTGGTTACATTCAGCTAAAGCTATCCAGGTATGTAGCAACTAGCAGGCAAACTAACCCATCTGTAGTACATAATGCAGCCCAATGTTTAAAGACAGCGGGTTGTCAGGCCCTTTTTTTTTTTTTTTTTTAAACACCTCTTAATACAAAACCTTAGGGAAGACTTTGTGAGGGAGGCAGTAGGCTTCGAACTCTGGCTCCATTCAAAAAAAAAAAAAAAAAAAAAAAATCGCTCCACACAGTAGAACAAAAAGGAATATGGAGATCGCCACTCAGGCCACTAACTAAATGTTGAGGACTGCTAACTTCCACCTCCCTCGCCCATCCGCAAAAATATTAAGTGTGTCGGGCCACACACCATTGCCACCAGACACTCATGGCCTGGGAGGGCATACGGATGGGGGGACTAGCACTTGCCATTGGATGCCATTATGACAAACCAGAAAGGCACATGGGATCAAATATACCAACAGCATTGTCCTACCTTATCAAGCAGAACAGAGCCGAAGATCCCAGGATATGAGGTAATGTGCAGGGGAAAAGATCTCATGGACCAAAAACCCCAGTCCCTAGGTGCCATTTCCAGTCACCTAATGCTTTCCCAAGGCTAAAAAGCAAAAATGTTGCTTCCAATGGAGCAAGGAAAGCAGAAGGAAAAAAGACACCATAGAGGGGGTGGGGGTGGCTTTTAAAGCTTTGGGGAGGATCCTTCTGATGGGGCATGGGGGCGGGGATATCCCAGATAGTGCTGATATGGAGTACGACCAGGGAAAGAACAATATCTGTGCCTGGAATCAAGGTATAAAGAGACAACCCACAATCACAAGCCATGTGAGAAAGCCATGCCTGTGACCAAAAAAAGAGACACCAATGAGATAAATGAACAGAGAACAAAACTGCTATTCTTTTGGGGTTTTTTTCTATACAGGTATCGGACCCCTTATCCGGAAACCCGTTATCCAGAAAGCTCTGAATTACGGAAAGCCCGTCTCCCATAGACTCCATTTTAAGCAAATAATTCAGAATTTTAAAACTGATTTCCTTTTTCTATGTAGAAATAAAACAGAACCTTGTCATTGATTCCAACTAAGATATAATTAATCCTTATTGGATGCAAAACAATCCTATTGGGTTTAATTAATGTTTTATTGATTTTTTAGTAGACTTAAGGTATGGAGATCCAAATTACGGAAAGACCCCTTATCCGGAATACCCTTGGTCCCGAGCATTCTGGATAATGGGTCCTATACCTGTATATGAATAAACCTTTTTTAAACCATAAACCATTTTTTTCAGGAAGTTTTACTACATTTGGTTCAGCTAAATAGATGATAGTTACCTACCGGAATATTCCAATGGACAATTGCAACATGTTTACCTTGAGCCACTTCTTGCCCTGTGAAAAAAACAGACCAAAACAGAATTCTACCACCATTATCTATCACTACAAATAGGATCAACCATATTACTCCCAACTACCCCCTTGGTGGTCATTTTTGCACAAAAGTCACAGCAATACGCAAATATGATCAGTCACTGTCCGATAGTTACAGCAAAATCCAAGACAGGCAATAAGCCATGAAAGTATTGTCCAATTGGCATACAGACTGGACTAGCCCAACAGGAGGGTTTCAGGCAACACGAGGGTCACAAGGGTCCCTGATTTTGCACTGAATGAAGAAGAGACTGGACCTGCTGTCATGGATGAGAAACAGGAGGAGAAACACCTAACACTAAGGGAAAGAAAGGAGTAGCTAGGCTGGTATATCACTGGCCTAGCCAGTAATGTAGTTGCTTGTACTCCTCCCCCTGCCCACCTCCTATCTGCCCCTAGCCCACCTCCTATCTGCCCCTAGCCCACCTCCTATCTGCCCCCAGCCCACCTCCTATCTGCCCCCAGCCCACCTCCTATTCCCTCTTCTAGCTCCCTTTCTAGCTGCCCTTAAAGGAACACCAAAAAATGAAAGAGCTTTAAAATAATAAAAATATAATGCACTGTTGCCCTGCACTGGTAAAACTGGTGTGTTTGCTACAGTAACACTACTATAATTTATATAATAAGCTGCTGTGTAGCCGTGGGGGCAGCCATTCAAGCTGGAAAAAAGGAGAAAAGGCACAGGTTACATAGCAGATAACAGATAAACTCTATAGAATACAATAGTGTTTTATCTGTTATCTGCTATGTGCCTGTGCCTTTTCTCCTTTGAATGGCTGCCTCCATGGCTACATAACAGCTTATTTATATAAATTATAGTAGTCTTTCTGAAATAAACACACAACTTTTACCAGTGCAGGGCAGCAGCACATTATATTTTAGTTACTTTTATACACTTTCATTTTTTGGTGTTACTGTTCCTTTAAAATAATTTCATTTGATGCGGACCACTGACTTCATGCACCGCCCCAATTAATATCATTGCTCCGCCCTTCATGTCATGGGCCCACCTTTGACCCAGTAAAAAAAAAAGCCTGAAAGGTTCTCTCACCTCTCTCTATATATATATAATACTGAAAAAATAGCATTGCACTCTGCAGGTCTAATTTAAAAAAAACGTAATTTATTGGAGAAAAATGAGTGGACCATTAATCTTTCTCTAATAAATAATTTTTTTTAATCAGACCTGCAAAGTGCAATGCTATTTTTTTATATGTCATTTTTTGTGTGCACCCAGGCAAGTGGACACATAAGGTTAAGGGAGGTCACCTCTTGGCACTTAACTAGACCAACACAGAATGCTGCTCATTCACATATAGATGCTAAGTATCAATCCAAGAAAGTGAATGATAACCTGGGCAGTCGTAAGTCTATAGCTTCTTTAGGGCTGTGACAGACTGGGAGATTAGTCGGCGGGCAACTAATCTCCCAGAAATGGCATCCCACCGGCTAGAATGTAAATGGCCAGTGGGATGGCATACGCGGCGCCACGATTTGCCGAAGTCACAGAAGATGCCTTGAGAGGAAACTTCCGCGACCTCAGCTAATCGCGGCGCCGCGTATGCCATCCCACTGGCCATTTACATTCTAGCCGGTGGGATGGCATTTCGGGGAGATTAGTCGCCCGCGACAAGGGAGATTTGTTTAGCGGCGACTAATCTCCCCGTGTGTCACAGCCCTTAGCAGACAACAGACAGCAAGTTGTGCCAGAGAGGGTTTCGCTTTTATGGATGTGCCTGAAACTGATGCCAAAGGGAATACTAGCCTAAGTATCCGGCTAATTGATGTATCTTGGCAATTAAAGCCTTACAGAAACAGATTCAAGATAATTGAAGTGTTAGAATTTGATAAATCTGACACTTTGCTTATTCTTTATACAGCACTGAGGGGTAGTTTGTCAGATATGGAGATGGGAGATCACTTTCTGCTGTTATAAAAGGATGCACTTTAAAGTGTTTGGAGAGCGAATATGCAGCCATTTCTTGGGGCTAAAAATGTTCCTCTGCAAAGCAAGATAAATAAACTCACAATTAAACAGATCCATTCGCTTTAAGCAAGATGGACTTAAAGGAGAACTAAAGCTTAACTAATGAAGTAGGCTAGAAATGTTGTACATTATGTTTTGGGCTCCTGTACCAGCCCAAGGCAACCACAGCCCTTTAGCAGGGAAGATCTGTGTCCCTAAAGATGCCCCAGTAGCCCCCCATCTTCTTTTCTGCTGATTCACTGCTCTGTGCTACTGTCACTTACCTGAGCTTAGCGACCTACTCACACTATACTGTATATATACACTATAAATGTCACAGTATAACCTGAGCTTAGGGGCCCACTCACTATATACTGTATATATACACTATAAATGTCACAGTATAACCTGAGCTTAGGGACCCACTCACTATATACTGTATATATACACTATAAATGTCACAGTATAACCTGAGCTTAGGGACCCACTCACTATATACTGTATATATACACTATAAATGTCACAGTATAACCTGAGCTTAGTGACCCACTCACTGTATACTGTATATATACACTATAAATGTCACAGTATAACCTGAGCTTAGGGACCCACTCACTATATACTGTATATATACAATATAAATGTCACAGTATAACCTGAGCTTAGGGGCCCACTCACTATATACTGTATATATACACTATAAATGTCACAGTATAACCTGAGCTTAGGGACCCACTCACTATATACTGTATATATACAATATAAATGTCACAGTATAACCTGAGCTTAGGGACCCACTCACTATATACTGTATATATACAACATAAATGTCACAGTATAACCTGAGCGTAGGGGCCCACTCACTATATACTGTATATATACACTATAAATGTCACAGTATAACCTGAGCTTAGTGACCCACTCACTATATACTGTATATATACACTATAAATGTCACAGTATAACCTGAGCTTAGGGACCCACTCACTATATACTGTATATATACAATATAAATGTCACAGTATAACCTGAGCTTAGGTACCCACTCACTATATACTGTATATATACACTATAAATGTCACAGTATAACCTGAGCTTAGTGACCCACTCACTGTATACTGTATATATACACTATAAATGTCACAGTATAACCTGAGCTTAGGGACCCACTCACTATATACTGTATATATACAATATAAATGTCACAGTATAACCTGAGCTTAGGGGCCCACTCACTATATACTGTATATATACACTATAAATGTCACAGTATAACCTGAGCTTAGGGACCCACTCACTATATACTGTATATATACAATATAAATGTCACAGTATAACCTGAGCTTAGGGACCCACTCACTATATACTGTATATATACAACATAAATGTCACAGTATAACCTGAGCGTAGGGGCCCACTCACTATATACTGTATATATACACTATAAATGTCACAGTATAACCTGAGCTTAGGGACCCACTCACTATATACTGTATATATACAATATAAATGTCACAGTATAACCTGAGCTTAGGGACCCACTCACTATATACTGTATATATACAACATAAATGTCACAGTATAACCTGAGCGTAGGGGCCCACTCACTATATACTGTATATATACACTATAAATGTCACAGTATAACCTGAGCTTAGTGACCCACTCACTATATACTGTATATATACACTATAAATGTCACAGTATAACCTGAGCTTAGGGACCCACTCACTATATACTGTATATATACACTATAAATGTCACAGTATAACCTGAGCTTAGGGACCCACTCACTATATACTGTATATATACAATATAAATGTCACAGTATAACCTGAGCTTAGGGACCCACTCACTATATACTGTATATATACACTATAAATGTCATAGTATAACCTGAGCTTAGGGACCCACTCACTATATACTGTATATATACACTATAAATGTCACAGTATAACCTGAGCTTAGGGGCCCACTCACTATATACTGTATATATACACTATAAATGTCACAGTATAACCTGAGCTTAGGTACCCACTCACTATATACTGTATATATACACTATAAATGTCACAGTATAACCTGAGCTTAGGTACCCACTCACTATATACTGTATATATAGAATATAAATGTCACAGTATACTGTATATATAGAATATAAATGTCACAGTATACTGTATATATAGAATATAAATGTCACAGTATACTGTATATATAGAATATAAATGTCACACTATACTGTATATATAGAATATAAATGTCACACTATACTGTATATACAATATAAGTCTGATTAGTAAATAATACAGCTTGTTAGTACACAGCAGCTCAGAAACTGGTACAATTAGCCACAGAATGTAATATTCAGCTCTGCAGCATCAGTTCTATGACAGGCTAGACTTGTTTTCTACTGGATGATTTGCAACAACCCCTAAAGCTTAGCTTCTCAACAGCTGCCCAGAGCACACTGAGCATGTGCAGTGCCCCTGACACACCTAGCAGAATCCTGTGTAGGCTGCTGCAGTAAGTTCAGTATGTAAAATATGGCATTTCTAGTCATATTTAATTTTAGGGTTTAGTTCTCCTTTTAGTTGTTGTTTTTGTGGTTTTTAGTGAGGACATATGTACATATCACACCAAGGTAGGACACCGTGTAAAAAAACCAGATGGACCCCAATGACCCAGACCTGTTGACCCCATGGTGGTCCCTCACTGTCTGATCTCTCTCCCATGATGCGCCGAGGATAAGTAAGATGGTATAGGGCTGTGGCAGGTGCCCCTTTGGGGGGTTTAGGGCCCCCGGGGGCCCTGCAGAGGCCAGTCCTACCCAGTATCACTGTACTATTTCATAAATAAATTAGTTCTGTAGTCCCCATTTCTCACATAAAAAGAATATTTGCTGCATTGCTGGTTTTAGGGCATTTACCCAGTGCCCCAGCCTCAGTAGAACTTGAATGTGCCTTTAGTAAAAGAAAGCATTACTGAATATTCACTGATTGCACCTATCTTTATGTCAGGCTGTCCAGCCTACTGCCGTGCAGCTCATACAGAACTACAATTAATCAGATGTCAGTGATTAGAGGAGCACAAAGAACTTCAAAGAATGTCTATTGACATTGCTATTAACATCCAACCAGAACTGCAACTTGGGAAATCACCCAGTCGCACTGCTAAAATGTGACCATTTGAGTGGCAGTAGATGAAACATTCCCTGGATAGGTCTTGATCAGGGTGACTTCACCCACCTGTCTGGCTGCTGTGAGTGTTTACCTTTGTGTAAGCTTTAAATGGTATCAGTACTGAGATTAACTGGCCCCTGCATTGCTCACCCCTCAGATTCAGACTGTAAACCCCTGCATTTTTTAAACCCTGTACTGTTCACATCTTTTTATCCCTGCATTGTAAGCCTCCCATTGTTCCCCTGTTCACACTTCAGACAGACTGTAGGAGCAGTGCCAGCATTGTGTCACTGTATATACTGCCAGTGTGTGCCATACTCTGCCTGCCCTATGCTGCCAGTGTGTGCCATACTCTGCCTGCCCTATGCTGCATTTGGAAAAAGTCATTATATGGTCCCTAAAGTGTATAATTATATGCTGGGGGTTGCTGAGTTATCCACAGGGGAGGAGGAGGAATATGGATTTAAGGGTGTGTCTTAATATGACATAATATAATTTTTTCACGAAGGGTGAAGGGTGATATCCCTACAGTGAGCACCAACCATTTGGGTTTTTACTGTGCCACCACCAATAATGTGGGTATGGTTTTAAAAGCTCTTGTAGTAACATGGGTGTGGTTTGAAGTGGGTGCGGTTTAAAAAGGAGTGGTCAAAACTGGCTTCCGTTATCGGCCCTTTGTCATGTAGGCCAGAAAAACTCCGTCCCTCGGTACCACAGAAGTTGGACAGCACAGTGTTAGAAGAAGACTTCCAAGGGAAGAAGTAAAGAATTGCCAAGAGAACGAGCCATAGACTTTGGACCTTGAAGTACTCTTGCCACCTGATTTAGGGAAGACAAAATCGTACCAGTGCCGTTTTTTGGGAGGGCTGTGATTGGCTATTTGGTAGCACCATATGGGCTGCTGGCCTGCAAGAGTCTCTGCTTGGGGTAAAATGATGTCTTTGTGCTACCAAAACTTGCCTCCAAGCCAGATATTCAAAACTGGGCACCTACTTTGAGGCCACTGGGGGCAACATCTAATGGGGTGGTGAGAAACATGGTGCTTATGAGCTGCTGGTTGGGGATCGCTGATGTAGAACATCCACCAATATTTCCCTTCTGCATTGTGCTCCATACAGAGGATGTAACACTACAGAGTATGTAAGTGAGTATGACATGGAAGGTTGTGACCAACCAGCCTGAGAATATGGGTGTGGGGAACAAAATAAAAGCTACAAGATGTATCTGACTATGTATAACTATTTTGTATCTGAGCAAAATAGTTATACATTCAGCTCTTAATATTTCCATTAGACATAGGCAAGGGGAAACAACATTGTCTAGAGAATAGACAAACGTTTATACAAATATCCCCTAGGGTACCAGCATCCAGAGGCTTCAGACTGATACAAAATCACATATACTGAGTGAGGCTGTGATTATCCTCCTATGGGGAGCCCAGGCAGGGGCATCAGTCCCTTGATGGACCATTTGTTTGAAGAGTTGAAGAGAACTAATGGGCTCTATCTCTGCTATAGGATGGGGAAGAAGCACAAACCGTAAAATATATAAAGTATTATTGATCTTAAGAAGGCAATATGTCTCCAACATAGCCATCATTTCCATATATATATAAAGGTGAATAATTACAGGGTAGGGAATATGACAAGCATTTACTTATTGATCCATAGCCTTGATTGCTACCGTTCAAGGAGCAGCTTCAAAGCAATAACAGAGCCATTATAATAGGTTTTTCATCTGTATAGCAAATCACTTTCACAAAGCTATACTCACTGCCTTTTCCTTTTGCATTATTAGCCCACCCATTGAACTATATGCTGCCAGTCTTTGGCCCTATGTGTTATTAGTTCTTTAGTAAACAAACGCACACTCTTTGGTGGAGCACTGAGGTGCGTCCTGTGCACCTTAAAGGGGAACCCCATCCAAACACAACTTGAGCTTTTTGAAAAGAAAATATAATTTTAAGCAACTTTGCAATATACCTGAACATTACAAAACATGCAGCCTTTTTATGATAGTTAATGTAATAATATGGTTTGGAACAGTTCCCTAATCCTGGCCCCCTGTTTTTCCTGCTGATCTGGGACCAAAGCCTCCTCAACAGCGAATAGAGCACTGTACTAAAGAAGGCCCTGTGCAAAAGAGCTTACATACTAAATACAAAGAGATGGGGAACAGACAGCTCCCACCCATATGAACAGTGCAGAGAGAGCACTTTCTGAGCAGGTACAATAAGATGCTACTGCAAAAGGAACAATATGGCAAGGCATTTCAGGTGTTTTGTTGCCCACAGAAAAATGCCCCTTTGTGTCATTGTCCTTAATTTGTCTCCCCAAATCAGAAACACTGCTGGCAGGTCTGAGTGTTATGCCTGATACCAAAATAAGCAATGCTCCAGATGCAGAACCTTTCATTCTATATAACTCACTTACTGTGAGTAAAAACATTCAGGCCTTAAGTGCCCCCTTGTGGTTGTATAGAGAGTTGCAGTCTGTTAAACCTAAATGTAAAACGGTGTCATTCCAAGTGGTTCCTGCCCCCCTTTCAATCCATCTTCCTCTCTGTATCCGCGGTTGTTTCCCTATGTCTCCTGCATGTCCCAACTCTGGCAGTTAAACGGTTGCTTCACCTTCAGTTTAAATTTTAGTATGTACAGAATGACTTATTCTTAGCAACGTTTCAATTGGTCTTAACTTTTTTACTTTGTTTGGTTTTTAAATGATTTGCCTTCTTTTTTCTGACCCTTTCCAGCTTTCAAATAGGGGTCACTGACCCTGGAAGCCAACTATTGCTCTCTGAGGCAGAAGTTTTATTGTTATTGTTTCTTTTTATTCCTTATATTTTTATTTAGGCCCTCTTCTATTCATAATTCTCTATCTTTCAAATCACTGCCTGCTTGCAAGGTTAAATTGAACCCTAGCAACCAGATAGCTGCTGAACAAAAAGCTAAATAACTCAAAAGCCGCAAATAATAAAAAATTAAGACCAATGGCAAATTGTCTCAGAATAGCATTATGTACATCTAAAGTTAATGTAATCCCAAACTATTAGTGGGGGGTGCTCGGCCCACATATCCCACCATTTATAAACACTGCAGAGCAAACACTGCAGTCACTCATGGTTGTTTTAATCCCACAATGCACTTGTAGTGATTTCTATAGGGATCACAGCCACTGCAAGCAGGTGTAAATAGCATCTAGGAAATACTATTTGCCTTCCATTGTTGCCTTTTTCTAGTTTTTAGATGAGGTTCCTTGACCCCTGGCAGCTAAAAAAAAAAACCTATTGCTCTACAATTTTATTGTTATTGTTACTTTCTATTACTATTTTATCTTTCAATTCAGGCCCTCTCCTATAAATATATCAGTCTCTTGTTCAAACTATTCACTGGTTGCTAAGGTGATTTGAACTGTAGCAACCAGAACACTGCCACAATGAAAGTGAAATCATTAAAAAAATAAACAAATAGAAAATAAAGACCAATTGCAAATGTTCTTTGAATCTACATCGTACTACAAGTTAACTATAAGGTGAATAGCCCCTTTAAATGAAGCTACTTCCTGATGGTCTCCTACAGTCTATTGGGTTATTTGATAGATATAAGGGGGGTCAATTACTTAATGTGCTGCACTGCGAAGTTGGCACAGGGGTGGAGGTAGCCCATGGGTGCCCACAGCAGCCTGCACCAATAGGCACAAATGTGCCAACTGCAGCACGGGAAGTAAATGAGCCCATATAAACTTTAAATTGTGGAGGGAGCAGCAATGTTGTTAAATACATTTGGCTTATAGGCCATTTAAAAAAAAAAAACCTATAGGGCTGATTCACTAAGGTGCGTTATTTATAGCATGCGCTAAAATTTTTATTTTTCATGTCTTAACGCACGATTCACTAAAAGCATACTTGCGGTAATTTACGCGCGATGCTGCTTGCGTTATTTTAGTCGCAAAGACTATTCGTGCCGTATTTGATGGAACGAGCGCTATTCAACACACCGCGTAAAAAAACGCACGCCATGTTACCATGTTACAAACTGGCGGCTGCATCACTCTGGGGCCAACACAGACTGAATAAATCCCACTGCAAAGTCCATATTGTGTTGCCAAAAGCTCACCAACCGCAATTTTCTTTAAGTACCGCCTGCCCCAAGTAGGGGTTAATTTTCGCACAGACTAATGCGATATTTAGCGCGTCTAAGTGTTTGTGAATCATGCGTTAGTATTATTTCTGCGCGCTAATTAACGCATGCGACTTAACACATGCGGTAATACTGTAGCGAATTGCACGTTAATTTTCGCGTCAATTTTAACGCAAAAAAGGGTGCGATAATAATTAACGCACTTTAGTGAATTAACCCTTATGTCTTTTATATGGGGGCAGTTACTAATGGCTAAGTGTTATATCTTTCATGAGTCGAGTTGTTTGCGCAAAAATATGTTTGTTTGTTTTTAATGAAAAAAAACGATTTTATTATGAGACAAAACTGACAAATTCAAAAGTAAAAATACCCCATATAAAAGCTGTCGAGGCCATGTAGAAATCAATGGCAGCTGTTTGTTTTTTTTAATTGGCTAATTTTATGCTTTGTGGTCTCAGAGGTTTTCAGGGTTTTTTGACGGTTTCATTTGTGCGTCAGAATAAGAAAAAATTGCTAAATGGGTCTCTATGAGTTGTGTTTACAATGTTTTGGAACTTCTGAAACATACAAATACCACTTGATTATTATAGTCTCCTGCAACAAAGATTTGCGCACTCACTTTACACTGGTTAGCTTTATTCCCACGGCCAGCCAGTCACTGTGATGTCACAATGAAAAGACTGATGACATCACAAGAGGCTTCCCCACTGTGAGCCGAGCAGTCAGTTAATCTCTGCGTGGCTTGAGAGAGCAACAACTTGTGGTTCTCTCAAACTCACCTATTTTTTTTAAAATTATTATTTATTTTTTAACATTTCAAATAAAATGAAGAAAACTCAAAATATCACTGAAAACATGAACGAAAAAGAGATGAAACAAAAGATCAGGGAAATGATTAGAAAGAAGAAATCAAAGGGTCTAAAATGTCTTCTTTATAAGGAAAAAAGACCAAATTCAAGTAAGTTACTAATACAAGATCCATTATATGGAAACCTGTTATCTAGAAAGCTCTTATGGGGAGGCCATCTCCCATAGACTCTATTTGTATCAAACTGTAATTGTGTTGGGTTGGAAACCCCCACAGACTGTTCTTCCACTTTGGCTGATTCTTCCCCTTCTTCTTCTTATTCTTAGCGCCCCCCATTTTCTAAAAAGTGGGCGGAGCTGTGAACAGCCAATCAGATTTTACCTATTGATTTGGCGGAAATTCAACCTGCTGCCAGTCTCACAGAATTAACACCGGGGGCCCCAAACTTTTTACACTTGGTCACTAGGGGACTGCAGTTTAAGTTTTTAAAAGTGGGCGGAGCCACCAGCAGCCAATCAAATTTCACCTTTTGATTTTTATTGGTTTGATGCCAGAGTTCCCAAACTTTGCATAGTCAGTCATTGGGTGACTACGCATTCAAGTTTTTTTTTGTTTTTTGTTTTTTTAAACTGCAAAGTGGGAGGAGCCAACAACAGCCAATCAAATTTTACCCATTGACTTTAATGGGGAAATTGAAACTGCTGCCAATCTTACAGCTTTGAGGCTACACTCCCCAAACTTGAATCACACAGTCATGGGCTCAGCCTGAATGAAAATATGATGATTGTTGGATGCCCAAAAGTGGGCGGAGCTGTGAACAGCCAATCAGATTTTACCTATTGATTTGGCGGAAATTCAACCTGCTGCCATTCTCACAGTAATAACGTCGGGGTCCCCAAACTTTTTACACTTGGTCACTAGGGGACTGCAGTTTAAGTTTTTAAAAGTGGGAGGAGCCACCAGCAGCCAATCAAATTTCACCTTTTGATTTTTATTGGTTTGATGCCAGAGTTCCCAAACTTTGCACAGTCAGTCATTGGGTGACTACGCATTCAAGTTTTTTTTAAAAACAGCAAAGTGGGAGGGGCCAACAACAGCCAATCAAATTTTACCCATTGACTTTTATGGGAAATTTGAAACTGCTGCCAATCTTACAGATTTGAGGCTACACTCCCCAAACTTGAATCACATAGTCATGGGGTCAGCCTGAATAAAAATATGATGATTGTTGGATGCCCAAAAGTGGGTGGAGCTGTGAACAGCCAATCAGATTTTACCTATTGATTTGGTGGAAATCCAACCTGCTGCCAGTCTCACAGTAATAACACCGGGGTTCCCAAAATTTGCAGAGTTAGGCACCAGATAAGAAAAAGTGGGCGGAGCCACCAACAGCCAATCAGAGTTTACCTATTGACTTTCAATGGGGAAATCCAACCTGCTGCCATTCTCACAGTATTAACACCAGGGTCCCCAAACTTTTCACAGTTGGTCACTAGGGGGCTGCAGTTTTACTTTTGAAAAGTGGGCGGAGCCACCAACAACCAGATTTCACCTTTTGATTTTTATTGGTTTGTTGCCAGGGTTCCCAAACTTTGCATAGTCAGTCACTGGGTGACTATGCATTTAAGGTTTTTTGTATTTTTTTAAGTGGGTGGAGCCACCAACAGCCAATCAGATTTTACCTATTGACTTTTAATGTGAAATTCAACCTGCTGCCATTCTCACAGTATTAACCCCAGGGTCCCCAAACTTTTTACAGTTGGTCACTAGGGGACTGCAGTTTTGGTTCTGAAAAAGTGGGCGGAGCCACCAACAGCCAATCAGATTTCACCTATTGAATTTTATTGGTTTGATGCCAGGGTTCCCAAACTTTGCACATTCAGTCACTGGGTGACTACGTACTCACAGTTAGGAAAAGTGGGCGGGGCCGCCAAAGACCAATCACATTTCTTTCATCGTTTTCAATGGGGAAATTTTAACTGTTGCCATTTTCACATGTTTAAAGTCAGGGTCCCCAAACTTTGTACAGTTTGTCACTGGGTGACTATGTTCCAAGTTTAGCAAAGTGGGCGGGGCCAACAACAGCCAATAAGATTTCACCTATAGACTTCATATGTTTAAATTTAAACTGCTGCCATTCTTTAAATATTAATACTAAGGTCCCCAAACTTTGCAGAGCTAGTCACCAGGTAACTGCGGTTCATAGTTGGGAGAAGTGGGTGGAGCCACCAGCAGCCAATCAGATTTTAACTATTGGTTTTAAATGGGGAAATTCAACCTGCTGCCATTCTCACAGTATTAACACCAGGGTCACTAGGGGACTGCATTTTAAGGTTTTAATAAGTGGGTGGGGCCACCAACAGCCAATCAGACTTCACCTATTGAATTTTTTTGGTTTAAATTTAAAATGCTGCCTTTCTAACATAACTATTTATGTCAGGGTTTCCAAACTTTGCACAGTCAGTCACTGGCTGACTACATATTCAGTGTTAGAACAAGTGGGTGGAGCCACCAACAGCCAATCCATTTCCACCCATTAAATTTCATTAGTTTATATTTAACTGATGCCATTATTTAAGTATTAATAATTCCAGAGTTGTTAAACTTTCCAGAGTTAGTCACTGGGTATTTGCTGTTCAAAGTTAGAAAAAAGTGGGTGGAGACACCAACAGCCAATCACATTTCACCTATTTACTTTCAATGGTGACAAGTAAAATGCTGTCAGTCTCACAATTTTTATGCCTAAATTCCCAAACTTTGCACAGTTAATCACTGGGGGACTGCAGTTCAAACATAGGAAAAGTGGGTTGCGCCACTAACAGCCAATCAGATTTCATCCATTGAATTTTATTGATTTAAATTTAAAATGCTGCCATTCTCACACTATTTATGCCAGGGTGCCCACTGTTTATCACTGGGTGACTTCCACTCAATGTTAGAAAAGGGGGGCGGGGTCACCAACCACCAATCACAATTCACCTATTGACTTTTATTGGTTTAAATTTGCCGTTCTGCCGTTGCCGTTCTGTAACTATTAATCCTAGGGTCCCCAAACTTTGCAGAGTTAGTCACTGGGTAACTGCAGTTCCAGGTTAGAAAAAGTGGGCGGAGCCACCAATCAGATGTCACGCGTTGACTTTTAGTGGGGAAATTTAAATTGCTGCCATTCAGACACTATTAAAACTTTGCACAGTGGTTTTACTATATAACTGTGGTCCAAGGTTAAAAAAAGTAGGCGGAGCCAACAACAGATTAGATTTCATTCAGTGACTTCACGTTTTTAAACCCAACATGAAGTTTGTTCTCAAACTTCCCTTTCTAGTTTTTAAAATGACTTCCTTTTCTCTGTAATAATAAAACAGTACCTGTACTTGATCCCAACTAAGATATAATTACCCCTTATTGGGGGCAGAACAGCCCTATTGGGTTTATTTCATGGTTAAATGATTCCCTTTTCTCTGTAATAATAAAACAGTACCTGTACTTGATCCCAACTAAGATATAATTACCCCTTATTGGGGGCAGAACAGTCCTATTGGGTTTATTTAATGGTTAAATGATTCCCTTTTCTCTGTAATAATAAAACAGTACCTGTACTTGATCCCAACTAAGATATAATTACCCCTTATTGGGGCAGAACAGCCCTATTGGGTTTATTTAATGGTTAAATGATTCCCTTTTCTCTGTAATAATAAAACAGTACCTTGTACTTGATCCCAACTAAGATATAATTACCCCTTATTGGGGGCAGAACAGCCCTATTGGGTTTATTTAATGGTTAAATGATTCCCTTTTCTCTGTAATAATAAAACAGTACCTGTACTTGATCCCAACTAAGATATTATTACCCCTTATTGGGGGCAGAACAGTCCTATTGGGTTTATTTCATGGTTAAATGATTCCCTTTTCTCTGTAATAATAAAACAGTACCTGTACTTGATCCCAACTAAGATATAATTACCCCTTATTGGGGCAGAACAGCCCTATTGGGTTTATTTCATGGTTAAATGATTCCCTTTTCTCTGTAATAATAAAACAGTACCTGTACTTGATCCCAACTAAGATATTATTACCCCTTATTGGGGGCAGAACAGCCCTATTGGGTTTATTTCATGGTTAAATGATTCCCTTTTCTCTGTAATAATAAAACAGTACCTGTACTTGATCCCAACTAAGATATAATTACCCCTTATTGGGGGCAGAACAGTCCTATTGGGTTTATTTAATGGTTAAATGATTCCCTTTTCTCTGTAATAATAAAACAGTACCTGTACTTGATCCCAACTAAGATATAATTACCCCTTATTGGGGGCAGAACAGCCCTATTGGGTTTATTTAATGGTTAAATGATTCCCTAATGAGTCCTAACATTTGGATTTTCGTGGTTTTATATATTTTTTTTAAAACCACAACTAAACTTATTTCCACAACTGTCAGTAATTAGTGATGGGCGGATCTGCTAAAAAATTTGAGAAATGCGGTTATCGTGAATTTTTGACGGTGAAATTTTGCAGCAGTTTCGCAAAAATATCTCCAATGGCAAAATTCAGAATTTTGCAGCGAATCCATGGCTGCTGAAAAATTCGCTCATCACTATCAGTTGTGAAAACTGCAACTTTTTCGGGGTGGTCGCACAGATACCTCCGTTTCAATCTCTGCACCTCTGTTAGGGTCTTGTTCACCTTAGCAACCAGGCAATAATTTGGATTAAATATTAACAATAACAATAAAATTGTAAGCTCACAGAGCAATAGTTTTGTTGGTTGCCGGGGTCAGCGACCCCCATTTGAAAGCTAGAAAACTGTAGAAGGGGAAGACAAATAATTCAGAATCTATATTAAAAAAAATGATGAAAACCAATGGCAAAGTTGCTAGCATTAAAGCATTCCATTACATATTAAAACTAACATAGAGTGATCCCCCCCTTCAAAAGTTGGTACATTCCTTTGACGCAGAAATTTCTGTTTCCTTTCAGCTATTACACGGATTCTCGTTAGGGCGCTGCCGAATTTCGTCTTGGACGTCTTCTTCAGCGAAGAGAATAAATACAGAATCCTCAAGATCTTATTTAGGACAATACTTGGCTTTCTCGTAGGCCTTCGTAAGTAACACACTTACCTTATTATTATTATTAGCAGGTATTTATGTTGATCCCACTACCCCCCAGTCTGAGTATAGAATACCCTCAGAGTGCTATTCTGAGGCAATTAGTGAAATAATAACCCCAGTAAGGAGAGTTACACTTTATACACACATAAGTGCCATAGTGTAGCTGGGATCCCTTCCGTTGCCGCTATGAATGTGCCATTCTGTTTGGTTTGAATGGATTCTGGGAAAGGGAGGACACACGCTAATTCTATTCTTGTCTGTCACACAGTGCTCCATTTTACATTGGTGCAGCCCTTCTACAATGAGCCGGGAAACAAAAATATGATTCGCTATGGAATTGCAGGTAAGTGTTTCTGAGTTTCTCTTTGTAGCTTCAAATTCTCTTTCTGTACTTAGTTGGACCTGTGATTGGTTCTGCCTTTATTTCTCCCCCTATTTCCTTCCTGCAATGGAACTGTCCCTATAAACCCTTGGCTTTTATATTATACTATTACAGGTATGGGATCCATTATCAGGAAACTCATTATTCAGAAAGCTCTGCATTGTGGGAAAGCCTGTCTCCCACAGACTTCATTTTAATCAAATAATTCAGATTTTTAAAAATGATTCCCTTTTCTCTGTAATAATAAAACAGTACCTGTACTTGATCCCAACTAAGATATAATTACCCCTTATTGGGGCAGAACAGCCCTATTGGGTTTATTTAATGGTTAAATGATTCCCTTTTCTCTGTAATAATAAAACAGTACCTGTACTTGATCCCAAATAAGATATAATTACCCCTTATTGGGGCAGAACAGTCCTATTGGGTTTATTTAATGGTTAAATGATTTCCTTTTCTCTGTAATAATAAAACAGTACCTGTACTTGATCCCAACTAAGATATAATTACCCCTTATTGGGGGCAGAACAGTCCTATTGGGTTTATTTAATGGTTAAATGATTCCCTTTTCTCTGTAATAATTAACAGTACCTGTACTTGATCCCAACTAAGATATAATTACCCCTTATTGGGGGCAGAACAGCCCTATTGGGTTTATTTAATGGTTAAATGATTCCCTTTTCTCTGTAATAATAAAACAGTACCTGTACTTGATCCCAACTAAGATATAATTACTCCTTATTGGGGGCAGAACAGCCCTATTGGGTTTATTTAATGGTTAAATGATTCCCTTTTCTCTGTAATAATAAAACAGTACCTGTACTTGATCCCAACTAAGATATAATTACCCCTTATTGGGGGCAGAACAGCCCTATTGGGTTTATTTAATGGTTAAATGATTCCCTTTTCTCTGTAATAATAAAACAGTACCTGTAATTGAAATTACAAAAAGACCCCTTATCTAAAAAACCTCCATTATCCAAACTTGTTTCGGGCCATTTCAATTGTGTGCAGTGAAAAATGTTTCTAATGGGAGAAATTTCATCAAACGCATTTGGATCAATGGGGAGGTTTTTCAGCGACACAATCCATGTAGAAATTCAAATAATGCCTTTGCCATTGATAATGCCATTTTTGTGTTTTGTGTTTGTTTAACAATTTATTTTTCTTTCCTAGTCATAATTTCCCTTGGCTGGGCAGTGTCGGCCTATTTCAGATGCATGACAATTCTCGTGTTCCCCAGCATTCTGGAAAAAAGGGCAAACATTTTTATCTGCATATTTGCCCTGAACTTACTTCTGAAAGGTAAGGGTTTATTTTGATGAGCTCCTCATGTTGCTAAGCATTGCTATGCCCATACTATCAGCCGCACTTAACAAATGTCTCTCTCCCTACTGTAGAGCCCTTCTTCAATATGTATGATAATATGTACGAAGTCCTGATCAGCATTGGATGCACAGCTGAGATGAAGATAAATCATACCAAGCTGATGCTCCAAGTCACCATCAATCCTCTGAGGAAGATCATCAAGGATTTGGTGGTAAGAAGCCCCCGGCGTAGCCAGCCACTCCCCTCTCTAAGGAATTCTCTTTATACATCCACAGTAGGGTTGCCACCTTGGCTAAACCCAAACAAAAGGGGTGGAGCTAATAACATTGGGGGAGGGGGTGGGGCAGTAACACTGGGGTAGGCATGATGAGGCCAGGGGTGGGCAGAATGTTGTCAGGCAGGGTTACACCGTCAGGTTGGGGTTATTGAGTCCCTTAGAAGCAATTGGCTGGGGGGCATTTGTTAACGTTGCCTTCTTTTCAGGTGAATGCGAAAGAGCTCAAGAACTACACACTCGGCATCTTGAACTCCTTCCAGGAAGTCAGGGCCGAAGTGGAAAGCACAGAAGGATATAATAAGGACAGAGAGCTCAAGCTGATCGAGCAGCAGAAGAAAGAGGGGCATCCCCTGAACACGCAGCAGAAGTTTACTCTGAAGAACATGCTGCGCTGTGAGGGTAAGCATTACGGCTTCTCTAGTCTCTTTTCTTATATGTTTGGTTAGGTGCCTACCCCTAGTTCCAGTCTTGACTGGGGGTCATTTGTGGAGAATGTATGAGCCCTGTAGGGTGCAAAAGTGCAGGGAGCAGGCGTTATTGACTTTCTTATGACCCCTCAGATGGGCCGCAATGAGGCCAGTGTGGATGAGATATGGGGGAAATTGTCCAATCTGGTAAATAAATCAATTCCTGCGTTTCTGTTCTAGAAAAAAAATGTTGCTTGTTTGTTTCTGGCAGGTATGATGGAGTCCGGCGTAAACAACTGCCGCAATTGGTTTAAGGGCAGGTATCTAAAATGCAAGGAGAAGATTGCTGTGCCGATCCTTTACAAAGTCATATGCCTGCCGCTGAACATGACTTTCCTATGCAACATCCAAAAGGGTACGTACCTAAGCGTGTCATAATGATAAGGGGGGAGCATTAAATATTGTAATTGATCCCAATATTAGCGATATTCCCCCACCATAGTGTTGTCCTTTCCTTCCCATTAGCCCCATCCAACAATATTCAGTAGTCACTGGTACCAATGATATTCAGTAGTGCCAATAATATTTAGTAGTTAGTGGTACCGATATTATTCAGTAGTCACTGGTACCGATAATATTCACTAGTCAGTAGTACCGATAATATTCACTAGTCACTGGTACCAATAATATTCAGTAGTGCCAATAATATTCACTAGTACCAATAATATTCACAAGTCACTGGTACCAATAATATTCACTAGCCAGTAGTACCAATAATATTCACTAGCCAGTAGTACCAATAATATTCACTAGCCAGTAGTACCAATAATATTCACTAGCCAGTAGTACCAATAATATTCACAAGTCACTGGTACCAATAATATTCACTAGCCAGTAGTACCGATAATATTCACAAGTCACTGGTACCATAGGAACTGTTAAAACCAACATATGAGGTTGATGAGTGATGAAGTGAATCAGCCCCAAAGGCTAACATCTCTCTCCTATCTGTCCCTTCTAGCTGTTCTGCCATTCTGTAAGAAGCACAGCCCAATGGATGAAGACTTTGGGCAGCTGTTTGATAATCTCAGCGCCTCTATAGACAACCTGACCTCCGACTTTGATGTCGACATTGATGTTGAAGTAAGTTTCACCCTTTTTTTTTTTTTTTTAAAATACCATAAACCCCCATCTGTTAATCTGTACCCTTCCATTCACAATACAAGCTATCAGATCTCCTTATATTCCCTGTTTTATTGTATTTGTGCAGAAGGCTGATGATTCCCGGTCGTTGAAGACTTCTTTTGCAACAGCAATTAAAGCAATAAAAAGCGGCCCGGAGAAGGTCAGGAGAATGGCTTCACTTGTGTCAGCTATATTCTGGATGAGCTTGGTGTCCGTGATGTTCATCTGTTTACTATCCACGTGAGTACCGGAACTTTCTTTTTATCATTCTGCCACAGCTATTTACCTAGGGATTCAATGCAGGGCCGCCATCAGAGGGGGTACAATTGTACTGGGCACCATGTAATCTTCTTCCATAAAGAAGCCCAGTTGCGATGCAAAAGTTGCACAAATTACAAGTTATAATGTAAATACTTTACGTAATTTCTGCAAAAACTGCCTAGAAAACAACGAAACTTGCCTAGAAACTTAAGTAACTTGCGTATCAAGCAAAAGACAATGCAATGAAACTTTGCAGGAACAAAACCCACTGACCCCCAATGAATTAAAAAACTTTAATTCCACTGCCCCCAATGTGCTGATGGACTTATTAGCACGTTAATTATTAATTTCAACTATTTTATATGAGCTTATTATGGAGTAATATCAGCTGTTTGTACTGGGTTCCATTAACTCAATTATATCAGCATTTTCTACATGAACTTTCCAGCAGGGGAATGACTGGTTATTGGGCCCCACAGCAACACCATTGGCCCCCTGATGGTTACACAATTTATATAACTTATGCAAAAACTTAGTTACCGTATATACTCGAGTATAAGCCGATCCGAATATAAGCCGAGGTACCTAATTTTACCTAAGAAAACGGGAAAAATGTATTGACTCGAGTATAAGCCTAGGGTGGGAAATGCACCCGCTACTGCTAAGTTTCAATAATCAAATTATTTAATAAAAGGACACTCACAAGTGCTTACATGACTACCATATTAATAAACACAAGGTATGGGCTGGAAAATGAGGCACATCCAACATAAGATAACCACATGCAAGGTTGTACAGGTTAATATCTCATTTAATTTTTGTAGTGTCTAGGTAATGATAGTCCTACACAGTTTTGCCCTGTTGGGATATGTTGCCATAACTGTATGTTATGCCATACCCTCTGGAGTAATAATGCTGCAGAATGCATATGCTACTGTAGCTGCAGATTGTTGCTCTGTTATGTGCACATATTGTTCTGATTCTCTGCGTCTGCAGCAAGTTGTTGTAGAGCTATAGCGTGCTACAGTTCACCTCAGAAGGTTAAAGTAGCAAGAGTACCTCTTACTTGCAGGGTTAACCTTAGTGTGTTCAGTCTACACACAAAACTGACTTGCACCAAACGGAATAAACTCACTAGGAAGGTATAAATCTGGAATAATCTGTCATCCTTATTTTTCTAATACATCTTTCTATACAGACTGCACTTTGACTTGCCTTCCCTGCCATTTTACTGCCTTGCTTGCTTCCCTGCCATTTCACTTCTACAGTTATTTGGCTCTCTGAGCTACAGGCCCAACATGCAATCAGATTGCAATGGCCCAGTATGCCCCTCCATTTGACAGTCTATTCACAGTTCTTGTACAGATCCTATTTTTTCACTGACAGTAAACAAGTCTGTCTTAAATAAGTGTCTCATAGGGGGTTCCTGCACATACATCGGCAAGCACGGGGGGTCGCGCGCTGAGAAAATAAGTCTGTCTTAGTGGGTACCTGCACATCCGTCGGCATGCACTAACAAACGTCACGTTGCTGCGCGGCTTCCCCCTTGCGGCACCCGAGCGCACAGTGGAAGTCACGCTAAGGGTTTACCTGCACATCTGTCGCCAAGAACGAATGGCTGGTCTAGCTGCGCGCCGAGCAGGAACGAAGGTTGGGCCCCGCCCCCTCCCTGTGCGCACACAGCGTGACTCTTTTTCTCGCTTGCCGACGGATGTGTAGCCAGGTACCCCCTAAGACAGACTTACCTAAGACTCATTTTCTCGGCACGCAGCGCGACCTTTGTTTAAACTTGCCGAGGGATGTGCAGGTAGGACAAGTAATCCAGCTTGCCTCGAGTATAAGCCGAGGATTCCTTTTTTAGCACATTTTGAGTGCTGGAAAACTCGGCTTATACTCGAGTATATACGGTAGTTTCAAAGAAACATACATAACTTACGTATAAACTGCACTGACCCCCAAATAAAATACCGACTTATTAGCACATTAATTATTTTACTCTTACTATGAACTACTACTGGGGCCCACAGCAACATCATTGGGCCCCTACGCGTATGCAATTTAAGTACAGTAACTTGTACAAAAACTTATGTTACCTTTAAAGAAACTTACGTACCTTACGTAGAAACGCCACTGACCCCCCCGAATTAAAATACTGACTTATTAGCACATTAATTACTTTTGCTACTGACTAATTATTGGGCCCCGCAGCAATATCATTGGGCCACTCAAATTATGCACGTTTATTTAACTTGTGCAAACATGTACGTAACTTCCATATCAAGCAATGACAGCGCAGAGCAGGGGCAGGTTGGTGGGAAGGGGTTAAACTTAGGGCAAACTACACTGACCCCCTATAAACTGAATGACTTATTAGCACATTAACCAATGAAACTCTATATATGAACTGATTATTACAGAGTAATATTGGCTGTTTATATTGCACACACAAGGAGCGTGGGTAAAATGTTGGCACTAAGCAGTTGTGTTCATGGGGGGGCCCATATAAATAACTTGTGTGGAGCCCCAAAGATTCTGATGGCGGCCCTGAGTTAAGGAAATATTAATGTATTGAGGACTAGAAAGCTATAAGTGGAACATCAGTTCAAATGAACTATTTTTCTCTATACAGAGCCTATGGATACGTATACCAGTACAACAAAAACATCCACCACGACAATAATTATATTACCACGTACTTCCGGCAAATTGATGCACGAAGGAGGAAGAGGGTGAGTGCACGGAAACCAATATTTTTTTTTTTTAAATAAACGTTCAAATGTTTTAAACCCCTTTTTCAGCCCCAAGAAACCCATTTCTCTCCTAATGTTCCCCCAAAGTACCCAGAGTTTGTGAATTGATCCGTATCTTTGTTTTTGTCATGCAGCGCCAGAGGCATCTGCTCCCACTGCGGAGAGGGGAGTACGTGAACTTTGTCTTCCCCTTTAAAATGAAACTGCAGGGAGAAGAAAGAGAAACAGCTGTGAGTGCTAGCTTCTTGTTAGAGCGTTCTTCCATTTTCCTGCTTTTCAACAAACCCAAATTCATCTTTTCCTCTTTCTGTTTACAGGCAAGGACGCTGTACACCTGCCTGCCATTCATTGCCATCTTTATTATTGTTTTTGGCCTTTCGCAAACACTTGGAAGAATATTGGCCATTATAAACAAGGCGGCGTATGTGACGTACACCTTTTCAAGTGAGTAAGCCTATGTTTTTCCTTTGTAAGAGAGTGCATATTTTCATTTCCACTGTTTGCTTTAGATTCTGATAATGTCCAGTTAAAGATTCACACAATAATGTTTTCTTTTTTCCACCGATGTAAATACCTTGCCACCGTTTTTTTTTTATAAAGCCCCCTTTTTTCTTGCCCTTTGTATCTAATTAGAGCCCCCTTTTTCTCTCTATAGGCCAGCACAAGATTGATTTTGTGATCGAAGGGACAGGATTCTTTCCTAAAGTCCTTCGCAACACAATAGGCAGGCTAAATTCAAGCTCGGTTTTGGAGCACAACGTTGACAATTCAAGTATGTATATAATTTTACTAGTCTCTTGCATTTTGGGCTGGTTTTATTGGTTGAGAATATAGTTGATAGGCTGGGTAACAGAACTGCAATAAGAATGTTTTATTATGTCATTACTTGCTCCAGCTTGTATTTATGGTTTAGTATCATTAGAAAGCTCCTGATTAGCCAGTTGTAATGCAATATTGTTTGTGAGATTAATGGCCACCGGTTATGTTACATTATTTATCATGGAGCAATGGCACGTGTATATCTTGGTAGAATAGGTCACTGTATGGAGCTTATAGTCGCCCAAACACACAGGGCCAAACTGCACTCCTGTGTCTTCAGATAAGAATCATCTGCTGAGCTCTCTATGAGGAGCCAATGGGAGGTGATTCGGGACCTTTTGGCCCTGTATGTTTGGGTAAAACACTCAAACATTCCCTGTGTGCATCAAGAATATGAAAACCTGTAGCTAGGAATGATTATTGTCTGCCCATATAACCATTATGCTTTTCTCTTTATCCCACAGTGTGTGTTCCAAAGCCGCATTTATTGACGGCAGCTCAGTACTGGGTGCTGGGCTTTAAAATTGCCTTAATCCTGCTGACACCAGTCCTGCAAGCGTACATGAATAGGCTTCCCAGGGCCATTGCCGCCTTCTTTTTTCCAAAGGTAAGACAAGTTCCTTATCTGCAGGGGACGATGATAGAGATCAGGGTCAGACTGGGCCAGCAGGGCACTGGGAAAAAACCCCAGTGGGCCCCTCTGACCCAGACCCCATCTCCATCATAAGACTGTTTTTACAAAGAAAGAATGTGCTCTACCAGCCACACAAGTTCCATTGGACCCATTCCTTGTGCCTTTGTTTCTTTCAGAGAGAGAAGGTGAGGGTCCTATACATGTACAACATGTACCTTAGAAAGAGAGCGGCCTACGCGAAGCTGAAGAGACGACAGGTCATGCTGAATGCAAAGCGCATGGAATTCATGGTAAGTTTTCACCTGTGGTTATGGAGCTGATGTGTGACCACAAGGGCAGTTGCCAGTAGCAACCAATCAGCAGTTAGTTTTCCACAGTCTATTAGAAAATGAAAGCAAAGGCTTGATTGGTTGCTAAGGTCAATGGCACCTGTGCAAGTTAGATTTAAAGTCATACATCAGCCCTTATACCAACGTATTAAACTGGGGATAATGGGGATACAGTCTCAATACCTGCTAATGGGGGTGGGAAAAGATGGTGACAAATATTTTTGTTTTCTTCTCAGATGTCGTCCTTTATTGGAATATTTTATCGGCATTGCAAATTTCTGAGACGGTTCTTGGTCCGGCGTTGCTTGGTCTGCAACTCCAGGGAGACCACAGACTCCTATGTGTGTCGGACGCCGGACTGCGATGCAGTGTATTGCCGCCAGTGCTGGAAGGACATGGACAGGTACTGTTTTGCTTGCATGCCTAAGGACGAATTTATATCGGACGCCAGCGAAAGTGACTATGAATTTAAGGAGTATTAAGGATGCCGCTACAAACCGCCAGGAGCCCGAGGATTAGAAGACAGCAGGGACAGAAGAACACACATCTGTATCCTGGAGGATACGCTTCAGATGTGTGCAACTTGGGCAGCCATCGGGGGGTGGGAATGAGGGGGTACAATGGGCCCAGCCTTTGCTATGGTCCTAAAAAAACTGTAAACAGCGGGCCCTAAAAGTCGAAGGGTCCCGTTGGAAGAAGTCGGTTCCCGATGGCAGCCCTGAAGACTCTAATGATATTCAAGATCAAGTCCACTTTAATATTGCGTGGTGAATGACCAGAGCCTTGAACACGTCTCTAAGCTTATGGATGAGCCTGTCAGGGTGCAAGCAAGCAGGTAGCACTAGGCCAGCAAGAAAGGGAAATCCTGTCTGAAAATAACTAGAAGAATAAGCAAGAGCCGGTTCTTATGAAAAGAACAGACGTATCTTCAGTGTAATTCTGTTATTCTTGTGGATGGGATCTGTTGAACTAACCCAGTATCCCATTCCGGATAATGGATTGCACACCTGTAATACTAATAAATATACAAATACCAATTAAAACGTTTCTAAGAATAGGCCATTCTGTAACATACTGTAAGGTAACCTGAAGGGGAAGCACCCAATGAAACACACAGCTACTTGTTGCAGCTACAAAATAGACAATGCTGATCATTTACTGATAACTGTCTCTATGTGTGGTTTAGCAGAGGCAATTCTCATTGTCTATTGCAGTGTATTTTCTGGTGTTTAGTAGCCACACAAAGTATCTGCTACAAATAGCATTGTGTTTCATAGCCCTAAGTATCTAGCTGCCATTTACATAGAAATAGAATAGAAAAAATACCAGTCTTTTTTTCCCTTAAATAATGCAGTTTTATATACAGACATTTCGTACAGATTCCAATGGAATGATATAAAAATAGTACTTAAAACTGTTATAAATTGTGTAATTCCTTTAAAAAAAATCAACATTACAAAAATAGGAAATAGATTAAGGGATTTTGTGGTTGATCGGTGACCGGCGTGTGTAACCCATACAGTCCCATAACATCAAGGCGCTGGGGGCAGAAAAATGAAGTACCCTATATACTGACAGCAATGTATCACATGACTGGGTTCTACCCCGCGCCTGCAGAACTCTCTGGGGCTCATTTATAAACACTGGGCAGTAACCCATAGCAACCAACCAGCTGCAGGACAAACAACGAAAGCAAACATTTGATTGGTTGCCACAGGTTACTGCCCAGGGCAAATTTGCTCAGACCCCACTTTAGGGAAAGTCTAAAGAGACCATAGATCTGATGGAAGCATATGCTATCAGTATATAGGAATTTAACCCAATACTCCCTGATACATAACACTATATAGAAGGATTTGATATTCAGCCAAAGCCTGACATATAGATTCTCTGGCCTAATTCAACTACTGACCCTATAATAAGGGGTTATTACCACTGGACCCCGTATACAGAAACTGAACACCCTGCAGCCCTTTGCAAGGGAATTATATACACCAGCCGGACCACTTCTGGGCAATTAGGGTGACATTGGGGTGATTGCTTATTTGCTGCCCTATATTAGTGGCAGGATTTTATGTACCTATAAGCTTGTTATGAACCAGAGGCGGCTCTGTCTGTGTGTCCCAATATCACATTGTTTTTATGTTATGTACAAGGACAGTCTGGTCAGCCCCTGGCAATGAGGCGGCACATACGCACACCCACAACTGTTCTACACTGACACAATAAACACAGGATATATTCCCTTACACACAATAGGTCTCCTTTTGAATGGTGGGCACAAACCACCATGTTTGAAGCCCAAAGACCTGCACTTTGAACATAGCACAGGCTGGGCTCAGCAGGACTGGATCCCTAAGGTTTGGGCTTGGGGCGCTATGTGGGCATCTCCTTATGAGCAAGTCGCAGGACCGCTATTAAGCGCAGGACTTGGTTGTGCCCTCAGGACTATAGTTTGGACCTTGCTCCAATGTACAATGTGCAAGCTGCTCAAATCCAATGGGAAAGACAATGAAAGTGGTCTATTGATGTGTCTTAAATGATGCCATTTTGTGCCCCATGGGGCTTCTCCACTTGCACCCATACAGGAGGCCTACTGTGTGTCTGGGCAACTAAGTTGAACCCTTCGTCTTGAACTGTGCTAATTACTAAGCCTGATGTTGGGAATCCTTTGCCCATCAAAATTTATCCAGACTGAGGCAAGTTTGCACCTGGGCAGTAACCAATAGCAACCAATCAGTGATTAGCTTTTTTTTCAGTGAGCTGTAGGTAGAACAATGAAAGCAACAATATAACTGGTTGCCATGGGTTACTGCACATGTGCAAATTTGCCTACTATTGATAAATGAGACCCAATAAATTGGCTACATAACAGATTTGGCCAATTAATGCCCCTTACGCAGGAGGAAGCACAAGCTGTTCAACAAGTGTCACAGTAAGGAGATGGCTTTAAATAAACCCTTAGCATCACCATGGGGTTTTTGGGCAATGATTTCCCTAAGGTCCCTAATTATAAACTGAAACACAAGTGCACGTGAGAAGGTCATGAATCTGCCCCACTGCTTAAATGTACCTATAAGATCAGAGTTCTGATTGGATAGAACCCCCCACCCCATTATAACAAGCTAACTGCCACATCAAAGCCTTCTATATTTGTTATACTCTATTTCTTCTAGTATCTTACCTATACTCTGTCACTGTCAGCTGCTTTGTACTAACATCGACCGGTATCCCCTACAGCTGCGGGGAGTTCATCAGCTCAGTGCTCCTGCCATTTAGTAAGTGCCAGTGCAACATAAGGAATCACCAAACATATATAAATATATATATATATATAACTATTTACAATACCCCAATCACATTGGTTGGAATCACACACAGAGAGAATTGCACAGGGAGTAATGATGCTTGGCTGAACATAACATTTTGCTATAAGATCTCCTGCAGAAGGAGCTGTAGCTTCTCCATCTCCCCTGTCTGGCACTTGGTCCATATCTTCTTAACATACTGGATATCCACTTTCCCAGAGGCCTTTGCCAATGCCAGTCCTGTTAGGCTACTGTTCTTCTCTGGCTCACCCAGGGTGGCCATACACAGTACTCTGGGGGAACAGAAAGGGGAGCAGTGGGTAAAGCACTCAGGGAGGCAGGAGGTGTCAGGCTTCCCGCATTTCAAAAATAAACCTTGATTGCTAACAAACATTATAACCTTAGTATTTGCTGAGATGTAAATCGCTGTTGGGATGGCATATGCGTCGCTTTGGTTTTCTGAAGCTGTCCGAAGTTTCCTTGAGTATACCATCCCACAGCCGAGTCAAGATTCATCATGGGCAACTAATCTCCCTGTGTGCCACTGCCCTTATGTGGTGAAAAGTCACATGATTTTAAGGATTCGGATTAGCCAGGACCATGGATTCGGCCAAATCTGAATCTTGCAGAGAAAGGCCCAATCTTGGTTGAATCCAGAAAGAATCCTGGATTCCTTAAAAAAAAAACCCTGCTTTAAACATTAAAAGGGAAGCCTTGCGCTGTACTTACTGATCGGACTGCACAGAATCTTTGGCTACAGGTTGCAAATCATTTTGCATCAGGTCCCAAATGTATATGCAGCAAGCAGCATCCAGAACGAAGAACACGGTAGGCCTCGTTAATGACCATTGTAGCGCAGTGACTGAATGTCCGCTGGTGCTGTCGCTCCATTGCATGATGGGAAACTCCGCGTGCAGGCTATGCAGCCTTATACACCCATCAGAACACCCTGCCTTCAGGAAACATAACAAAGGGGGAGTATTAGATAAAGGCGCTACATATGCAGCTGTTACAGATACAATTAGGAGCGGCCAGCAAGTATGGCCAGCCATCACACGTATTCTAAAGGAGGCCTTACATGGGTAGATTTCACCTGACAGTTTGAGTATTTTAGACCAATTGGGCAGCTTATCTGCCCGTGCATGGGCATCACCGATGGGCCTACCCGACTGATATCTGGCCTATAATTGGGAAGATCTTGATCGGGCAGGGTTTTTTCATCGGACTGGGGACTGCATCAGCTCATTTATGCAGTGCTCTAACTGCGCATATGCCCGCCATTTTAATTAGATCGTTTAACCCTAGGGCCAAACGACTGAACTAGCCCCATATTGCCCACCTTAGATGGGCATATCAGGAGAAGATCTGCAACCTCGCCAAACGAGGGGACCTCAATGTGTATGGCCAGCTTAACAAAGGAAAGCTGTTTTCCCCTAGAAAAGGATTTAATCCTGAGTGACAAAATGCCCTTTTCTTCTTCTTCTTCTTCTTTCCAATGGGGGACACAGGCACCTTGGGGACATCCAAAATCTGCCCTGGTAACCTACAACCACAACAGAGGGATTTGTTATTTAAGTGCCCTGCCTTCTGAACAGAGAAAGGTGAGGGTTTAACCCTATGGTGCCTGCTTCCCTTTAGGAAAAAGAGAGAAAAGTAGTTTTCAGAAGGTGACCCCCCCCCCCCCGAAGGGCAATGACACATGGGGGGCAATTGCTGCCTGCATTAAATAAGTCTTTAATGCCTTACAATTGGCCGCAATGCTAAGTTGTTATATTCCCACATATGCATGTTTATGCGATTGTGCCATCTCAATGGCTTACCCACAATACACTGGAGCCGATGGCAAGGCATTACAAGATCCAGTTTACTGTGGGTGGCAAAATACCATGTGTCACTGGCTTAATGGTCATTATTACTGAGTGCTTGTGTCCCATACACAGCAGCTATATTACAGTAATACTGGCTCAATATAAGGGATGCAATGAACCCATCAGTTTTGGATTCGGCTGAATGCCTTGCTGAATCACAAACCTCAAATTAATATTCAAATTTCAGAAAAATGTGGAAATCCCTTTCAACAAAAAATTGTCACATTCAGTTTTTCAGAGTCACATGATTTCCATTATTTGGATTCATTCTGGAAAAAGTGGATAGATAGATAGATAGATAGATAGATAGACAGATAAGTGATACAAGATAGATAGATATAGAGAAGTGATAGATAAATAGATAAGTGATATATGATAGATAGGTGATAGAGGAGTGATAGATAGATAGATAGATAGGTGATAGCTAGATAGATAGAGAAGTGATAGATAATAGATAGGTAGATAGATAAGTGATAGATAGATAGAGTTACCAGAAATGCAGGCACACTGAAAGGTGAGAAGTCAATGGCGGTTATTTTAGACGGCCTCAGCTTGCCGTGCCGAGGCTTATACTGCTTTGGCGGTTCTGCTAACCCATATCTCGTGCCCCGTGCTACAATGCCCTAGTGGGGGAAAAAAAGCATCATTGTCAATCTAACAATAAATGTTATCTTTATGGTAAAAATATTCTACTGAAACAGCAGCTTTCAAGCATTAGCATTAATGATAAAGACAAGTGTCATGGAAGACTATATACTGAATATATCCTGAATTCAGTTTAATGATACATTGAGAGCAGAGCTGTCCTGCATAGATATCAGTCTCATTGCATGTAATTATGAACAACTGGGGTACGGTTGCACTTGTTTATAAAGACTGTATCTAGTGATACAAGAAATAAGGCCTATGTATAAACAGAAATAGCCCGGGATGCGCACAATAAATATAATATATAAGAAAATGGCAGCTCCCATCAATTATACTGAGAATATATGTCCTGTGTGCAAAATTTCTATACAAGTTTTTCCTTCTCATATCCATATAAGGGAAAATAAGATGATGATATTTAAACACACTACGTATCATGGGATATATTTTGTTTTAAGAAACTATATGGTGCATGTACTAAAGATACAAATAGTGGCACCTATGTGCCTCCCCCTGCTTGCCCATCTTCAATCTAAAAGTTGCAATCTCTGTGCTTTGAATAGGACTTTTAGTATGTCCTATTATTGGCAACTTTTTGATTGGTCTTAATTTTTTCTTACAGTTCCTGAATTATTTACCTTTTCCTTCTGCATCCTATAAGGGTCACTGACCCCAGCAGCCAAAAACTAATGCTCCAGGAGGTTATTGTTATTCTTACTTATCTTTCTATTCAGTCCCCCTACTATTTATATTCCAGACGCTTATTCAAACCACTGCCTGGTTGCTACAGTAAACTGGACCCTAGCAACCAGATAGCTGCTGAAATTTCAAACCGAAGAGCTGCTGAACAATAAGCTTAATAATTTTAAAACAATGACAGATTTCGGCCTTTTACTTTGCACACCGCATAGTGCGTGACAAATGGCCCCATATATATATATATATATATATATATTTATATATATATATATATATATATGTGTGTGTATGTGTGTAAAGGCTAATAATGAGCATTATTACTTACAATATCTGTTCCAGTAAAAAAATGATTGGAGTCCTGAGGTAGAAACTTAATATTAAGGGTCTCCGGCACTCCCAGGGATAAGACATCTTTGGAAAAAAAACTAAAAAATAAACAAAGGTTATATGCATACCCAAAGTGCACCCCCACCCCCCCAATATGTGTATATATATTATGTTTGCCACTTTTTTAAAACTATTTTAGGGCAGGGGGTGTGGCATTAATGCTATGGCTGGGGAGAGGCCGGATTATGTAGCAACTGGGTCTGGGGGTAGATTGGGGGCTTAACTGGGCGGGCCAGGGGTTCTAAAGGGGTTTTTTAATTTGTAAGTTTACTTTCCTTCATTCTGTTCTAAAACAGTCTCTGCCTATGGCTACTAAGGTCACAATTATGGAAAAGTCACTAAAGGAGATTGTGGTCTCTACAGCACCCCCCCCCCCCAGCTTCCCTTCACATAACACTAAGTAGGAATAAACACTTTCCTGACAGCTGGCAAATCAACGCTCACTTACTTGCTACCGAGACGTATGGAGGCGCTGTGAGACAATTTTATTTTCCCTCCGGGGATTAAACCTGGTGAATAAAAAGTAGTGTTTAAATCTGTTCATATTACATACAGTAAGGGGCGAATTTATGCCAAAAACATAATCACAACTAAACACAATCACAAATCTTTCCATGGTTGTGATTAATTACAACACTGTCTTATATAGGAAAGTTGTTTAGAAAGACTTATTTGTTATTAATTATTTTATTTTAAAAAACTGTTTTTGGGTGGAGTTCCACTTTAAGTTAACCTTCTTAATTAACTTTATCATGATGCAGATAGAGGGTGCGATTGGTTTTCATGGTTTATTTATTTTTCGGTTATTTCGTTTTTTATTCAGCAGCTATTTCGTTTCTACGGTCCAAATTACTCTAGAAACCAGGTATCGCTTTGAATGAGAGACTGGAATGTGTAGGGGAGGACTTGAATAGAAATATGAGTAATAAAAAGCAGCAAAAGCAATAAAATTGTAGCCTTACAGAGCAATAGTTTTTTTTTTTTTTTGAAGTTGGGGCCAGTGGCCCCCATTAAGGCAGAAGGCAAATAATTAAAAAACTATGAAAAAAAATAAAATAAAGGCCAATGGAAAATAGAATTAAATTCTAATTTCTTAAATCAAACATTCTATAACATACTAAAAGTAAGTTAAAGGCAAATCACCCCTTTAACTAGTACTACTGACGCGCATTGTGAATTATGAGCTCTGTTAAAGTTGAAGGTTCTGCTGTTTACACGGAATGTACTTACCTAAATCATTCTGGGAGCCTGCCCAATCCACTTTCCTAAGCTCCACCACCACCTGCAATGATAGGAGATAGGAGTATGGCAGCTAAAATGAGAACTAGTTACATAGAACGACTTGTGCTAAAAGGAAACAAACATTATCCCATACCGTTAATTTATGCATTCTATAAAACCAATGTATCATGATATCCTTGCTTAGGGTTCTAGCTGATCAGATAATGTTCCTAGGAAACAGAGTGATACTCACCCACAGAATAAGGTGCGCGCTCTCATCCAGGGAGGCTATCTGGAAGGAAAACCCGGAGACTTCTGCGGAATGAGACAGAAGACCATATAAGGCATTTGTACAATTAAATCACAGGCATTATTAATAATAATAATAATTAAAGCTACATAAAGCCTGAGCCATAAACCAGTCAGGCACACAATAGCAAACCTAAGGCTACATTTCAGCAGTGATTTATTAGCCACAGAAAGGCATCATATATGTCGCAATTAGGTTAAAACACATGACCAATATAAAGGCGAAGACACATGGGGCAATTAGTTGCTGCAACCAATCTGTGCTGCAAACAACGTGCGATTTGTTGCAATGACTTGTGTATTAATCTATGGCTGTCATATTGGTGTGATTAGTCACTATGACCAAGTTTTTAAAGATTACACAGAGTTGGGATGGGGAACTGATGGAAGAAGGGGGGAGCAACCTGAGTAGCCTCGCGGGCGTGCCCTGAAGGATTTTTCTGAGAGCAGGAAGTCTGACACTGAAGAACACATGTACAAAGAAATAAATCCTGTGTTTCTTTTGATAGAGGACTTAAGTGTTTATGGCAGGGGGCTCAAACTCAATTTACTTGGGGGCCGCAGGAGGCAAAGTCAGGATGAGGCTGGGCCGCATAAGGGATTTCACAAAAAATTGGCTTTCAAGGGATAATGCAAGGCACGGCGGGTGGGAGCTGCTGATTGCGGAAATGACGTTATGCCATCATAACAGTTATTATGGGAAGACGTTCTGTGTGCACAATTAGCTCCTTAGCAGCTAATTGTGCACACAGAACGTCTTCCCATAAAAACTGTTATGATGGCATAACGTCATTTCCACAATCAGCAGCTCCCACCCGCCGTGCCTTGCATTATCCCTTGAATCGCAATAAAAATCGTGATCCATTCATTGCTTTTGAGAAGGCGTTGGTGCGGGCCACAAAATACTGTACCGAGGGCCGCAAAGGGCCCGCGGGCCGTGAGATTGAGACCCCTGGTTTATGGTTATATTTACATAGACACTTCTGATAAAGCTTACTTTCCTTCTCCTTTAAACACTAATTAAAAAACATTGATATTTGTCTTGTATTTTCCTGGATAGTTTGAGAGGGTCCAGTGATGGACGTTACTGAATTACAATGGGGCCCGCACAGGGAGGGCTTCCTGACTTTTTAGAAAGTATAAAATCTGACTCGCTGTGTCCCTCAGTGGCTCCAGCAATGCAACTGAAACAAAAGCAATAATCATCTCAGACACAGATATAATATGTGACTTACTGTACCTTCCTGAGAAGACAGCAGTGACATCCCATGATCCTTAGCTGCTGCACTGGATAGAGGTTCGATCGCCCTTACTGAGCACGTGTGGGTTTGCTGATCAAAAACACCATCTGCAATTCAACATGTGCATCTATATATTATTAGGGCCAATTCACAGAGAGAAAACTAAAATAACAGCACCAGTAGAACACTCCTATATGAGGGGCCTTTAGTGGGAAGAGACAGTGAAACTGTCCTCTACCTTAAAAAAAACAGTGAAAGAGTGACCCATGTTTAGAAAGCAGAGCACAAAGAGGAGCAAAGCCCTGAAATTTCACAGCCCCACTCCATGCTTTCAATAGCGGAGGGTTTATCACAAGAATGTGGAGTTTAAAGGGGAGCAATCACCCCCAGTCCACCAGCCTGCACTGTAGTAATGCATGGGTTTATGAAATGAGGGGATAAAGCTGGGTTGAGCAGTGAATAATGGTAGTTTTGTTGCAGACCGCAGGCCCCCCCAAACAAAAAAAATCTTTGGAGATACCCGGCACACACAGCAGCCCCTCCCTGGCCCTCTCTTCACCCGCCTGACTGATTGAGCCCCCTACTCCCTGCCTGATTGCGCCAGGGTAAGTAAAAAAGCAGCTGGGGTAGGGCTGGAAAGATTTAACAGCAGCTGTATGGGGCACATCACATTGCTGCCATTGCAGTCTCAGGATATGTGAATTGTGAGTGTAGAACAGTGATTTTGTTACATTGAGGGGACATTGTCCCCTTTAGGCTTCAGAGTAAGTTGGTACCAACCAGTGGAAAAGGTGGCAGCTCTAAATGTCCAGCTTGTATCTGCAATCTTCATGGTATGATGCAGGGCGGGGTCTTCCCGCAGATCCCACACTGCCACCGTCCCATCTATGGTTCCGGCAAACACCAGGGCTGCTCTGCCAGGGCTAAAACAGCAGCACTTTACCTGCAGGGTTACACACAACAGCATTTTACACAGTACCTGAAAATTAATATTTGCAAATGGGCAGTTAATAATAGAGAAGATATTCTCCAGCTAAAAGTGATTCGTACCTCTGCATCACAGACAAGGACTTTCTGAGGGGTAGAGGGTTCCCATACGTTCCACACGCAGATAATGTAGCTGTTGTCCAGATGAACAATTCCGGGGTCCTTGCATAATCCATGTACTGTAAGCAGCATATGCCTTTGGGTTGGGGAGAAGTGTAAATGGTACACTGGCCGGGCTACAAGCAAAATGATTATGTGTGTTAGTTATGAAAAAAAGCTTCAAGTAGCAATATAGATCAATTTAAGTCCAGTAAGTAACCCTTGTTTTTAGAAATTTGCTTCCTTTTAGAAATCCTAAATAAATATATCTTCCAGCAAGAAAAGGAAGTTATTTTGCCTTACTTGCGCTCCCAGTACTGGGAAGAATAAGATAATAATGAACCACTGGCACCTCCTCTCAGCTGCATGTAACGCATAATATGCAAGTTAATAACCTTTGCCTTACTGCTTCTAGTTGATAACCTTCTACCACACACATATATTGCTTTTTTTAAAATATATATAAGCGGTCAGCTGATCAATTAAAGAACCAAGGATAATGACGCCCTGAAGGAGGATTAGTCACTAGTGAGCAATTGACTAGAGATAACCCAGAAACCCCAACTTCTCACTTTGCTATTTACAACTGTAGCCCAGTTTGTAACAAATAAGCCAGATAGAACACTGACAGCCCTGACACTGACAGCCCTGACACTGACAGCCCACACCCAAAAAGCTGGTTACAAAGTCATACAGTAACCTGATTTCTAAGACACCCTCACCCTTTTCTCATTCTTTGCCTGGCAGAGAGATATATCCGAACTCAGAGGAATGGGAAAAATGTACCTCATCATTAATGTGGTCCTCGCTTCGACTTTTCCTATCCCCTTCATTGCACTGTGATCATTTTGCCCTAGGGCCAAACTATCGCATTAGCACAATATTGCCCGTGGGGGACAGAGTTTGCTTGTTTGGCGACCTTGCCAAATGAGCAAATCTTGCCATGTATTCGCCACCTTTACTCCGCTGCACCTCAGCCTCATAAAAGTCTGCCATAATAGATGGCCTGGCGCCTACATTACCTTGAAGCCAGTGCAGCTTGAATTCTTGCAATGCTGGCTGCAGTAGTATTTACACACACATATATATATATGCTATTACCAGCATTATTATGGCTAAGGCTGCACTATGTGTTGTCAACGGGGAAGGAGCTGAGAGGAACAAGGAGCTCACTAGCAAAAGACAAAGTATAAATGTTACCTTGGAGAAATGGGAGGCTGGTGTTCAACTGGAAGCAGCCATTGCTGATGGACATGCAGGGCTCTTTGGATTGGACATTCCAGTCAGACTGTTTCTCGGCTCGATCCTCTTCAAGCAGAACCGCAATAACCTTAGCAGCAAATGAAAGAATGGGTTTCAGATGTTGCATTATGTCACTAATGGCTAGATAGATAGATGATAGATAGATAGATAGATAGATAGATAGATAGATAGATACAGTAGATAGATAGATAGATAGATAGATATAGACTCACTCAATCACTTATACACAGGGTATATTTTCTTTAAACTGGGTTACCTGGCAGGCAGACTGGAGAAAGTTTGTTAATCTTTGGGAGTCAATCTTTGTTACTGTCATCATTTTCTGTGATGCATCATTTTTCTGCCCTGGGTAACCGGAAGTAGACAACATAAGAGTAAATTGAGTAAAGTGGCTGGTCACCATGAGATTTAATTAGGATGATGCAGACAATATTACTCTAAGACAATTGCAGTTGGTCTCTTGCATAGAATTTCAACTGTAATCTGGTTGCTAGGGTCCCCCATACCCTTACAACCACACTTTGTTTTGAATAACAGACTGTAGGATGAATTGGATATGGCCTGAATAAACAGAACATGATGGTAGCAATACAAATCTTACAAATGCTGATTGTTTTAGCTTTACATTAGCAGTTATAATCTGTGTAACAGTAATCACCTCCGGAGGCGACAGCGCCCTCTCCTGGATGCTGTGTCCACTTTTCCTCGAAGTCTATATCTTCTGTTTGTACATCCCGATCAACATTATCTTCATTGCACTGCACATAGGCCTAAGATTAAGACAGAAATGGAGCAGCAGTGAGGCCAAGTAGAAGACATGGAATTTATTCAGAAATCTTTGAATTCTTAACATGTTTGTGTAACTGTTCCTGGTCATAAGATTAATTTTCTAACTTGCCCTCCCCACTCTCCCCCTCCAGTGTAGCCATGCACAGTACGATCTGCTCATTTGGTGAGGTCGTTAAATGAGCAGATCTTTTCCCAATCTTCTCCCGATATGCCCACCCAAGGTAACTAATTCAACTGTTTGGTTCCATAGCCAAAAGATGGCCAAGGACTGCATTCCCCGATCCGATGGAAAAACCAAACATGCCCAATTGAGATCTGGCCAATTTTAGGGCAGATATTGATCGGACAGGCCTGTTGAGGGTGCCTATACACAGGCAGATAAAGTGCCGAATCAGTCTGAAGGATCCAAATTGTCAGCTGAAATCAGACCGTGTATGGCCACCTTTACATTACAATATGGAAGAAGGCTTTTTGTGCAAGAACTTACAATCCAAATAGAAAGAGTAATGAGATATAAGATAGAAATTGACTGGTGTGGTTGTAGAGATAATGTCTGGACACTGGCAGTTAGTGTCAAGTTGCAACCAGCAACTTTGTGTGTGGGACAATAGCTAAAGACTAAAGCTGGCCATACACGCACCGATAGGTTTCGTACGATATTCGGTGCGTGTATGGCATGTCGGTGAGTCGACCGATATCGCAGGAAGCTGCTGATATCGGACGACTCGCCGATCGGCCAGGTTAGAAAAGTTTGATCGGGTGCCATAGAAGGCACCTGACCAAAATCTGCCGTCAGGGCTGAATCGGCAGAAGGAGTTAGAAATCCTATTGTTTCTACCTCCTTATCTGCTGTTTCAGCCCTGACTGTGTGTGGCAGATCTGACGATGTTTCATGCAACCGATGGTCGCACGAAACATCGTTAGATCGCCACGTGTATGGCCAGCTTTAGGAAATGTGGTCAAGATATTTAGGGTTTTATGCAGGAGAGGAGAGAATGAAAGGTTACGGGCGGGGGGGCGGGGCATGGTAAATAACAATATGGGAAGATTTTTAGGCAAGGGGCATCACTTGAGCAGGAGGAGAGCTGTATGAGACTGGCTTTCACAAATATTAGGTGTACTAAGTGCTAATGTTATTGTCTTGTATTGGAAATGTTCCTACTCTTTGGCCCACTTGGATATTCTCCAGTGGTCTGGTACGCCAATCCCACAGTGAAGCTATGAATATAGGAGAAGCCATGTAAATACAGTCTGTTTCAGGAAGGCTTTAGTTAACTCATTTTCTAGAAAAACACCAATAAAAGACCACTAGGTGGCAGGCTGAGAATGCAATTCTTTCTGTGTATAGCAGTTTTCATGGATAAGTACAAAACTAAATATGCAGGAAAGTAATGTTCTGGGCACACAATATATCATTGCCTGTATAAGAGCTATTTAAGGAAAAGCTAAAATGCAAGCCCTACTTGTAACTATAGTATATTTCCTATTAAAAGCAATGAAAACCAATACAGGTATAAGATCTATTATTTGGAATGCTTGGGACCTAGGGATTCCCGGATAAAGGATCTTACAGTAATTAGGATCTACATACAATTACTTGCTAACAATATCAATATGGATCCATGCAGTTTTGATACCATCAAGTACAAGCTACTGTTTTATAAAAACAGAGAAAAAGGAAATCATTTAAAAAGGATTATTTGCTTAAAATGAATTCTATGGGAGGTGGCCTTCCTGTAATTGGGAGCTTTCTGGATAATGGGTTTCCAGATTAGGGATCCCATACCTGTAGAGGAATAAAAGTATATTGTTTTTTTTGTACTCTGCAAACAATTTAATTCACTCCCTACCTGTTTAGTGTTTGTTCTTCCGAAGTTTCGAATGTACATTTCATATTCTTTTACAGGGTGAAGGTCCAACAAGGACAGTGTAGTCGAAAAGTCCAAGTCGACCAGTCGAAGGATTTCTGTGCTGCGTTTTCTACAGAGTAAAGAACAAAGATGTTTTTTCTTTAAGGAGACTCAGCAAAAGCTAACATGTATGGGTGCAAAGAGTCATATAGGGTTATGGAATAAGTGGGGTATATTTATCATGCTGTGTAAAAAGCGGAGTAAAACATCACCGGTGATGTTGCTCATAGCAGCCAATCAGATGCTTTGCTTTAGTTTTCTAACTGTCAAAATCTAATTACTGATTGGTTGCCCTGGGCAACATCACCAGTAATGCTTCACTCCACTTTTTACACAGCATGATAAATATACCCCTTGTTTGCCCATGAGCAAGCAATCAGCAGATAGCATTTACTGGTCACCTGTTAAAAAGCCAACATCTTATTGGTTGCTATAGGTTACTGCTTCTGGGCAAACGTAGCGCCTTTTATTACATATGGGGGTGCATACACAAGAGCCTCATGCAAGGTGTAAATTACAAAGAGAGCCCTTATCTGGAAAACCCCAGGTCCCAAGCATTCTGGATAACAGATCCCATACCTATAGTAATTACATCTCTCATGGGGATATCTATCTATCTATCACAGGTGTGACGGAGGTTTACAATGAATAACTATGCTGATCTCAGTTCTCCCCGATTTCTCTCCCCCCCCACACGGATTGCACCCTCTCTATAATTTCATAACATTGCAAACAACTTGAGCGGCCAGTGGTGCTGCCAGGAACCCAGGTACTTCCCAGGTAGGCTGATAAGGACAAATGGCCTCTACAAGTGCACTTGAGAGCAGCACACTAATAGGGCTAAACTCTCAGTGACCCACTCCATAAGTTTAACAAGAACTGGCTTGGAAACACAGGGGGGCTTCTTTTCCAAAGAACTCTCACTATTTGCCTTTGATTTACCACTCAGAGAAGGGAAGGAAACAAAGAACAGAGATAATGTTCCTACGTTAGAGCACTTTATCAGATGAATGTTGGAGGAGTTCCCAAACTTCCAATTAAAATGTACTTAAAGCAATTTATGGGCATGGCCAGATGCATTCACGGATTGCAACAGAAAGGTCTGTCTGTACTGGAGCTCACGTGAGCAAAGCAATGTGTGCAAATGTATAGACTGAGCCGGATCCCATAGAATTACAATATTCCTTGCTTTAAATGCATGACTGTTGTTAGGAAGAAATTCTGGGGGTGATACTGCAATCAGTTCTGGGCCACAATGGCTGAATTAAAATGCTCATATGCATAGAGAACACAGGTGTGGATCAGGGTTATTTGCCATGTTTCCTATCAATGTCAACAGGTATCAGCCCTCGGTGACCCTCAGAGTTTAGCTTTTTGCTACTCATATCTGAATGGCTGCTTCGCCTCAAGGCACACCTTACTGGTACATGGCTGTGTGTGCCAGATGCTTCCATTAAGCCTGTATCTTAAATAATCTCAACTGGTTCCAGTAGTAGTTATTGCATTATATACATAGTAAGTTAGGTAGAAAAAAGACACATGTCCATCAAGTTCAACCTTTTATGCCTATATATAACCTGCCTAACTGCTAGTTAGTTCAAAGGGAAAAACCCCATCTGAAGCCTCTCTAATTTGCCTCAGAGGGGAAAAAAATCCTTCCTGACTCCAAGATGGCAATGGGACCAATCCCTGGATAAACTTGTACTAAGAGCTATCTCCCATAACCCTGTAGTATGATGTAGAGCAGGGGTGGGCAAACTATGGCCACACCCGGCCTTTTCAATCCGGCCCGCCGACTCCGGCCCTCTTAAAAGAATTTCGGGCCCCGATTGGTTGCACAACCATAGAAAAAGATGCAGCGGGGAGCTGGGGTCAGAAGCAGCCAGAGGATTCATGGAGCCGCAGGTTGGGGAGATGGAGGAGGGGGGAGTTGAGAGGCCCCGTGATTTCTGATGGCAGGCCTGGTTGCTAGGTTTCAAATTACCTTAGCAACCAGAAAGTGGTTTGAATGAGAGACTGGTATATGAATAGGAGAGAACCTGAATTGAAAAATTAGCTGTGAAAAATAGCAAAGTATAAAAGAGTTTTGTATCATCTGCAAACATTGATACATTACTTATACTAGACAATTAGTTAAAGAACTTAAAAAGGTGCAATAAGTGACTGCTGGTAATGCTTATTTAGAATAAAACATACAGCAGAGGTTTCATTTTTTTCTTTCAGATACACACAGGGAAAATGAGAACTGAAAAAATGGTACTCGTTTTATTCACTTTGCATAACACAAACGTTTTATATAAAGGAGGCCACATTAGTGCCACCTAGAACAATATATTTATTGTGCAGAAAGCAATGCCATACCTGAGGAAAGAGCCCTAGAAGCTTTCTCTGTATGCCTAAGAGAGCAGCTGCCATTTTAAATAGCTTCCTGTTAGCAGTGTAGTGTTATAACTACTCAGATAACACATTCCTAAGGGAAGGGGGAGAGAGTTCTTAGCATTCTTGTGGGGGGGGGGGGCAGGATAGGGAAGAGAGGAGAGAACTGTGAAGACTCTGGCCACTGGAATTAAGAATTTTTCTGAGAGAGAAAGTCAGACACCCAAACAACATGTTTACAAAAAAGGAGACAAGGAATCCTGTGTTTCTTTAAACAGAGGACTCTGTTGTATTTACATAGACCTTTATGATAAAGCTTACTTGGTTTTTATCTTTCCTTTTACTTTAAATGACTTTGATGTGGGGCCCGCTATATCCTAGTTACACCACTGGAGAGTGAAATAGAATCTGCCCTTTTAGCAGTGGGAGAGACTCATTTTCCATTCACAAACAATTGTTGCTTTGTGCCACATCTACAGGATAAATATCAAGTAAATCACAGCTACAATAGTTTTATGTTAAAAGCAATATGTACCTACTTTTGTTTTGAAGCAATCTGACAATTTACTTGTCGCTGTTTAGCGGACACGAAATCTATGAACACTCCACGGTGTGGTTCTCTAACAGGAGCAGCCCCTGGCTCTACAAATACAGGAAAAGCAAATTATTGTAAAGGCTTCAATTAGCAAACAAAACTGAAATATAACATACATTAACATAAATTAAATACAAATGTTTATTGTTGTTAAAGCTATTTGTTAATGTAATTGTGATTGAAAGCAGTACCTTATGCCTCCTGAAACAACAGATCAAAGGCTTGAAACAATGGAGCAAAGGCCAGCTAATTAACAGACTTGTTGCAGAAACTGGAGTTTCGACTAGAGGAGAGCTGGCTTCTGCTGCATTGTTTCCAGAGTCAGACCCAGCAGTGCAGAAAGTGCCTTCCTATTTCCTGTAGTGCAATTAATGGACAAGGAAATGTAAGACTACCTGGGAGTGCAATTTTTTAGGCACATCATTTTGTTTTAGATTTCTGAAATGCACATGTGGTATGAACTTGAGCAAGGGATACCTGGGAGTGTGGGGGAAGATAGTGGCTTCTTTTGGAGGTAAATGCACCTGGCCGGTGTGCTTTTTAAATAAGAAGAGCGTTGGCCCAGGGTAGGCATTTTAGCATGTGCCAAAGATTTTCTGCTTCCCTGTCCTTTACATGCTGGTAGGCAGAAATCTTTTATCACTGTACATTGTATAAGCTGTGCTAGACTGGTCAAAGCCAACTACTAATTGGATATGGGTTACAGTTAGCAACCGTGTTAATAAATGGACTCTGGAATCTCTTTCGCAAGTGACCTGGGCCTCTAATGATGAGGCAGAAGCTAACAACAACAGGTTCAGGCACAGTTTCATCACACTGGGCTGGCAGAACACACCCTGTTTGGACTTCTCATCACCATCTTTCCTCTTAGGAGCAGGAGGAAATGAAGCAATCTTCTCATTCTCCAAAATCATAGCCCTCTGGATGGCTTCAATTTCAGGATTCCTCTCTGGCTCCTCCATCTCTTCAGTCTCATTTTCACTATCATTTTCAAAATCATCATCATAATCCTGTTACAGAAAATGAAAGGCACAGAACTAAAAAGGGGAGCTTTTACTCAGTTTTAGAAACCTCTTTTAGCATTATTTTAGGGAAAGTTTTTTAGTTATTCAAGATGTATTTTTTATCATTAGCAAAGCTTGTAAAAATCTATAAGAGCAGGATTGCCTGCTGGTAGATTTTGTGTTTTCCTACTGGATATTATTTTCTGCAGTTTTGTTATATATTCTAACTTATAAGTTTGACAGCCATCTAAAGGCTTAATAATCATCCCTCTTAGTATGTGACAATGTAATACAGATCTAGGGCCCAGGGGGTCCTGATCAAAACTTTAAGAAAAATTAGGTGTCTAACAAAATCAAACTGGAAATGACATTATTGGCCCATTTATTTTCCCCTCTGAAAATTACCTCAAAATCCTCTTCGTAATTTGTGGAATCTTCATTTGCCTGATCAGTACTGAATGCTTGGTCAGCAGAGCCTTCATTTTCACTCTCCTGTAGCAATAAAATGATAACGTTAGCGGAGGAGATTAAGGCATTCAAATTTAAAAACAGAATTCAAGTAAATGGAATAATTAAATGCATGGCACACAAATGGCCAAATGACCGTATATGATGTGCTGCCATATTGCTGGTGCTTGCCATGCATTCCCCATAGTGCTCAAACAATCTGAGGTTGATGAGGAATGCCTCTGCACAGCCACCATTCCTATAAGTATTGAAAATATGCAGTGAAAAATGTTCTATACACACACAATAAACAATGCATATTTTCTGTCTATTCTATACCCTATGTCTAAAATTTACCTTATTATTATATTCCATTATTAAAGAGCTGAACAGTGTGTAGGAGTCTGTCTCACCCAGGATTCTATTTGCTACAATTACTCTGTACAAGGCCCTATTTATTGTGATTAGATCTTCTCACATCTCTTTATTACTTCTGAATACATAAAACCAACTCCTCATCCTACACTCTCTGCCCCCCTGTAAGAAGTCCCGCCACTACAAGTGCAGTAGAGGTTACATATAAACATTACATTGTAATAAAAAAAAAATATTTTTCCCCATTTTTTTTTTTTTTAAATCTTCTTTTCCACTAATACTTTTTTTAAAATCTTCCTGAGCTTAAACACCATTTCCTATCTAAATATACTTTATGTTTTGAGTGTGAGTGTCCACTGATTTCTGTCAGGCACGACAATAATCTTGCCCTTCAGAAGAGTGAAAACGCATCTCTGTTTCATCGGGCTGCAGCCATCAGGGTGGTACAGGTATCGGGGTCGGATAGCACGAAAATTGCATAACTTTAACCGTCGTAAAAACTTTCGAAGTTTGCAAAGAATCTTTGGTGACTCACATAGAAACTTACATGACTAAAAAAAAAGCAATGATAGGGGCAGGCAGGGTGTAGGGTTTACTCTTATGGCAAACTCCACTGGTCCACAAAAAACTGACTTATTAGCTCATTAATTAATTAAACTATGTTCATGAACTATTTATAATTATCAATTGTTTATACTGGGATCTATTTACTGAATTATGTGAGTACCACCTACAACAGTGATCCCCAACCAGTGGCTCAGAGGCAACATGTTGCTCCCAGTGGCCTCAAAGCTGGTGCTTATTTTTTGTTGCTCCCCAACTGTTTTTACATTTGAGAGTGGCTCATGGGTAAAAAAGTTTGGGGACCCCTGATCTACAAGGAATTTTATTTATATAGTCGGGAAGAATGATTACTAATGATAATATACAGAATCAAAAAGAGGGATTATTTGAAAGCATATGCTATCACTATCAGTATGAAGACAGGGATTATTTTGTGTATTTTTAATCCCTTGCAGCAAGAATAGAGTGCCAAACTGCTTCTAAGGTATGCTCCCAAGAGGCTGTTATCAATTTTATAAATACCTAAAGGGCTAATGTCAGCTGAAAAAAAAATATTACATTCCTGACAATAAAAAGAGATAACGTTTCACCCACCAAAATTTTTTCTGTTTATAAAATGTATTGCATTCTTCTAACCAGAATTTTTTTTTACAATGTTATTCAGGAGCTGAAAGCTCCTGAATAACAAACCCAGTCAAACCCATGGGCAAATTTGTTATACTGAAATTTTCCTATCCCTCCACTTCAGATGTTGCTTTACTATTAAAATCTATGGGTACCTTGCACAACACGAAAAAAATGTTCTCAGGGACTTTTTCTATTGCAGCTCTTAATGACTTATATGTGAATATGCGCAGACAGAATGTTCTGCACAAACAAATAGCTATGCCTCCATACTTTGTATTCCAGAACGTGAAAACAAATAAAAACTATCATACAAATCATGGATTTGTGCACACACAGAAGAATCCTTTTTTTGGGGTACATTTAAATAATATGTTAATGCTAACCCATTCATTCCCAATAAAACTTTCTTTTATATACTGAAAGCACCACCCAGTTAACTGAACAGAGTAATAATTAATGACAAATGTTGTTGCACTTACCTCTGGGTGTCCCTGCCTGTTTTTAATTTCTCTGTGCTTTCTTTCCCTTTCATCCATTATTTTTTCTTTTGGCAATGGTGGCTTTTTGGTCTCAGAGGATTGCTTCTCACTTCTCCTTTGATGCCTCTCTTCCCTGGGAGACCTTTCCCAATGTTTCTGTTCAGTCCAATCTACATTCTCTGCTGGTATTTCCCCATGTTTCCCTTCTCTTCTTCTTCTCTCCCCATCAACACTTGCATCTTCCAAATATTTTTCCCTATGTTTCCTCTCCCTCCTTCTTTCCCAATCTACATCTTCTGAAGATAACTCCTTAGTTTTCCTTTCACTTTTTCTTCTCTCTTCATCTACATTTTCTGATGACCTTTCCTTATGCTTTTGTTCACTCCTCTCTCGACCTTCATCTTCTGTAGACCTTTCCCTGTGTTTACGTTCGCTCCTCCTTCTCTCCCGGTCTGCATCTTCCTTTGATCTTTCCCTATGTTTCCTTTCACTCCTTCTTCTCTCCCGATCAACATCTTCTGAAGACACTTCCTTATGTTTCCTTTCACTTTTTCTTCTCTCTACATCAACATCTTCAGATGACCTTTCCTTATGTTTTTGTTCACTCCTCCTTCTCTCTCGGTCTGCATCTTCTGTAGCTCTTTCCCCATGCTTACGTTCACTCCTTCTTCTCTCCCGATCTAAGTCTTCTGTATCTAATTCTTTTCTGTGTTTTCTGTGTCTCTGCTCTCTGTCCTCATCATATCCCCTCTTTAAATAGAATCAATAGGCAATACATGAATTAGTAAGTAATCAAGATAGCATTCACTCATTTAAAGTTTTTGTTTAAAGAATACACACCCTGTTTAAAGGACATGTGAAGTCTATTTCACAGGTGCCAAAATGTTATGTACCCCCCAGTGAAATATATCACTAAGTATTTTCCCCTAAAAACTGTCCAAGCACTGCACCGCCATTTTAATTACCTTTCCTACCAGTTTCCAGGCATCCCCTGAGTGAATACCTGTTCATGCATGTGCAGTGGAGTATACTCGTCAGACTTACTCTAATGCACATGTGCAGAATGCCAAGTAATAAGAAAGCAATGTAAGGAAATCAATTTCACTTGTGGGGTTTCTTACATTTTGGCACCCCCCAGATAAATAGACTGTATGTGTCCTTTAAGACTGAAGTTCTTTTTTTTTTTTAACACTGTAAATTATAAAATATGGGTGTGCACAGAACATTTCTCCTTTGCATATATGAAATTATAGATATATAAGGGACCTACCATATTTCTTATGCTGGCAAAAGCTTGGTCAAGTAAGAAAAAAAGAACAATGAACAACACAATCTAATTCTGTTTTACTCATTATACAAAGAATGAGCATTGTATATGCATAAGAGAGATGTCCTGTGCAAGCAAAAAAAAAAAATGTACAAATTGTTTTTTGGGTAGAAAACACTAAACTTTGGTCTTCTGGCCAAAATCTGCACGTTACTAATGTCAGACAGAATTTGTTCAAGTAAATAACAGGCAGCTCTGCAAAAAATTCTAACAGAGGATACATACTGTGTGCTATAGGCCTAAAGGTGTATGATAAAGGGGGGGTACCTGTGATATTTACTGGGATTTAAGCAGGTCCGATCATCCTGTGGTGTTTGGATTGCTAGCTTGCAGGTGTCTAGGTTGTCTGATTGCCCCACATAGGGGTATACCGTGCCAACAATATTAGCCATTAGCTATTAACACTTCTTTTATTCAGCAAAAAGCAAAACAAATTGCTAAGCTACTTTATACTCTCTACCTTATGCAGTAACATTGTGGATGCAAATAGTTCTTACCTCACTCCTTTTCTCTTCTTTTTCTCTCCTTTCCCGGTGTCTCTTTTCTTTATCATAGTCCTCTTGCTTGTGCTTGTCTAACAAACAAACAAATATATCATTGCTCCAAATGTGGGGGTTATCTATATTTAGCTTATGTTAAGGGCTCTGGCACACGGGGAGATTAGTCGCCTGCGACAAATCTCCCTGTTCGCGGGCGACTAATCTCCCCAAAATGCCATCCCACTGGCGAAAATGTAAATTCGCCGATGGGATGGCATACGCGGCGGCGCGATTTCAGTGACATCGGGGAAGTTGCCTTGAGAGGAAACTTCCACGGTTTCACTGAAATCGCACCGCCGCGTCTGCCATCCCACCATTGTGTTTTGTATTCAATCTATGCACCCATTTTTAATTATTTTTTTTTCAATTACATTTATTCATCCACACCCTGCATCAAGCATTCATTTATAGTGAAGTTCCCATTCAACAACCGTTATAACATTTTTTCTGGCTGCAGCCTTCTTTCCCTCCCCCATCCCTATGTCTCCTTTATTCGATTCTGCCCATGAATGTGGCCTTCTTTCTATCCATTATTTTCTAAAGCTTTTCATTATAATGGATCCATCAATACAAAGTATTCCTTCCATCTATAATCCTTTATAGCTGCTGAATACCAATCCATGTCTTACCTGAACCGCCTCTCACATCCCTTCTTTTCTGCAGAGATTTGTCCCTTTCCAACTGAGCGGATACATAATCTTTAGAGACACCATATGATTTTCTCATCTCTTCAGCACTGTGCTTTCTCTCCCCGGATTTGTACTTTTCCCTTTTATGGTCTCTGTCATAGTCTCTCCCTTTGTCTTTTTCTCCGTGATCGTTTTGAAGGATGTCCATGTCTTTATCCCTATACCTTTCACTTTCTCTAGTTCCACGGTGTTCTTGTTCCTCCTTCTTTTCCCTGTCATTGTACTTTTGCTTGGATTGCACATTTTCTTCTCGGTCCTCATTTCTATGATGTCGTCTTTCCTTCTGCCTCCTATCATCCGGCTGGGATGCCTAAACAATGACCCAAAGTAAAATGTCACTTTACAGGTTGTTCCAGTGTCAATGGGTATTTTTTAGATCCTTATGCTTTATAGAACTTACATTACTTATAATGTTCTCTGCCTATAGTAAGTGTGACTATTAGTAGAAACTGATTTATTACTTACCTCAGTGAAGGAATTCTTCAAAAATATATTAATTACAACTCCAAGGCCCTTAATGGGTCCAAATATCTAGTCAGCTATACAAATAAAACAAATGCTGAAACTACGAAAATTTAACTTCCAATCTGAGAAAAATAATACATTTTAAAGCACTGTCAACAAAAAACTGGTAGTCCAGGGTTTTACATGACATAAGGGTTTGGATTCAGTCAAAATCCAATCTTGCAAAAAGTGATGGGATTTGGGAGAATTCATGATTCAGTGCATCCCATGAAGGAATAAATATCCTTCTTGTTCTTGGTATATTTTCCCTTTAAAGATCTATTTAATGAAAATAAAATCTCAGTTTAGCATCTAAGTACATTCATTTTATGCATTTATGTCCACATATGAGTCCTTACCTGGGCCTACATCAGTTGGTCCACCTATTCGGCCTGTTAAGTTCTAAGGGGTGCATTTCCTGGCCCCACACATTCTACCTACCGATACCCCTGTTCCCCACCATGTGGGATTATATATTAAAGTGCAGTATAACATTTCTATGGTCTATTGGGACCTGCTGGCCGTTTTCTCGCAAACCTTTTACTTACAGGCCTGAAATCACATTACCTTTAGGTGTCTCTTCAGCTCTTCAGATTTCCATGTATCTTCTTTGTTTTTACTCTACAGGAAAACAAGAAAATTATGATGAATTGCAAATTGACTGAGAATACATACATCCTGCTAATGTTCATTTTAACATGGCCTCCTCTGGGGAATAAAGCCTACACACAAGTGCTGTGTATTAAACAGCCCCTTATAAAAGTTACTAAAGCAGATGCATGTTAATATGAGCATTCACACAATTATACAAGCCTGCAATTGTCCTTTAATGTGAGTCTGAGGAAGTGAGTCAAAAAGGGACAATTTTAGTAGCTCTTTTTCCACATTCTGTATTTGCCTAGCTATTCTGCTACAACCCAGATAGCCAGGGAGGCTGCTTTTGTAAGCATACACATTTATAAGCAACTCCAGTGGTGTTAGACTGCTATTGCAAGAAGCCAGTCTGTGGGGAATGCTACATAAGAGCAAATATCCAGACAATACGTCATGTCATCATATTTTTTAATAGTAAATTAAAACATGTAAGACATGAAAGATATACAAGCATATGATCAAGCATTTGATCCTCTCTAGCACTAGGTGACAGTGTTAGGAGCCCATATGAAAAGCTTATCTACTCCTACTTGACAAGAATGGGCTTGAAAAGGCTGTACATCTTTTAAACACAACTTGCAAATGGCTGCACTGGTCAATCATATTCATATCATATTAAAGGGACACTGATATGTTTCTATGAAAATCCATAGCCAATATTACTAAACAGCTGCAGTATAAAAATCTAGCTAGCGGAAAGCCCCCCAGAGGCACCCTGCGCTAAGTGGTACTTACCCAAGCGATACTCCAACACAGCAAAAACATCCTGTGCAGTTAAGTCCATCACGCTGGGATGGGGGAACTGCGCACTCCTTCCATAGGCTGGAGTACTGTTTCCATTTGTAATTAGCCTATGGAAGGACTGCGCTGCCCCAACCCAGCGTGATACAGGGAAAAAGCACAGCTCTTTTTGCTCTCAGTTCCCTTTGAGACAAGCAGGTACCACTGGGTTAGGAAGTAGCTGTGAGGGACTTTTACTTAAAAAGCTTTTCATGCTGCAACTGCTTAGTAATACTGACATGTTCCTATGATTTTCACAAGAATGTGTCAGTATTCCTTTGGAGGTGAAGGGAAGTTGCAATCACTGGGAGGTGCTAAATGTTAGGCACCACCTAGTAATTATAGTCACTTATCTGATACCCCATGCCGGTGCTCCTGGTAGCAGGAAACTGCACCAACCTGGGATATTTCTGCAGAAGCATCAGGGTGCAATCTTCTTCTGATTCTTCCTTCTTTGGAAAAAGTAGGTCCCTCCCTGGTGTTTGCACAGAAGTCTACTAACAGGAGTACTGGCCTATAAAGGAGCGCTGCTGCAGTGAGGCGAGCTGAGAATTCCCCTCAGGTGGCAGTGCCCCTAAAGTTGCCAGAGGCGGGACAATTACTTTACCAGTCTTAGGGCACTGATTGGCTGCACAGTGGACTCCCGTTCTGTAGACCGCAAGATTCCTTGCAAACCTCTCCAAAGGCTAACCAAGCACAGATCCAAATAATATGGAGCAGAAATGCATCAGAATTTTCCTATGGCATTAGCGAAGTCATATAAAACCTTTTCCTGCATAAAACCTGTACAAAGCTGCTAGCCTCAAGGCATTATTAGCGATATTCATAGCCCTTAGACCTGAGTTGTAAGTGCGTTACTGCACTTAAAGCAGATGGGTATGGGACATTGGGATGTCACCTAAATAACTAACTGAGAGGGTTAAAGACTTGACAGACACCCAGATTTTTTTTTTTTTAAGACTTCCTCCGGATTCACTAGGAGCAGGGTCGGACTGGGGGGTGCAGGTGCCCCTGACGGCCACGTCCCCCACCCACCCCCCTGCCGGCCACGTCCCCCACCCACCCACCCCCCTGCCGGCCACGTCCCCCACCCCCCGCAAGGTCCACCACCCGACGTCCTCCCCTGAGCGTGCATAAGTTTAACACGTCAGGGGAGTAATGGTCGGGCAGGGGGAGCACTGGCAAAGGTCCGGTCTGGACTACTGGGGCCCACTGGGATTTTTCCTGGTGTCCCGGCAGCCCAGTCCAACCCTGACTTGAAGTAGAAAGACAAACCTTACAACGGTAGTTCTCCATTTAAATATTTTTTCAGTTTAAATTGTTTTTAAATTCTACACCAGAAATGCCTTTATTTAACTTATTTCTGATTTTATTATTTTTTTCTTATTTAAAGGGGTTGTTTGCCTTCAAATTGACGTTTAGTATGTTGTGTTTAGTATGTTTGAAGCGATTTGCAATTAGTCTTCATTTTTTAATTATTTGTGGTTTTTGAATCATTTAACTTTTTATTTAGCAGCTCTCCAGTTTGGAATTTTAGCGGTTATATGGTTGCTAGGGCTCATACTGCCCTAGCAACCAGTCAGTGGTTTCAATAAGAAAGTGGAATATGAATAGGAGTGGGACTGAATAGAAAGATAAGTAATAAAAAGTAACAATAACAGTGAAATTGTAACCCCTAAGCAAAAGTTTTTTTGGCTGCTGGGGTCAGTGACCATCTGAAAGCCGTAAGGAGTCAGAGGAGGAAGTGAAATTATTATTACGATAACAAATTAAAAATAAAGACCAACTGAAAAGTTGCTAAGAACTGGCCATTCTATACTATACTGAAAGTCAACTTAAAGGTGAACCATCCCTTTAAGTTTACAGATCCCTAGTAGCAGTTTAGTAAATCAAGTTACTGACACTCTAAACTCTGTTACTATTTGCTAAATAAGTTGAAACATTTGTCACTAGAATCAAAGGAGTCCCAGTTCCCAGTAGAGCTCAGGAAGCATGACTGGTAGGGGCTGCTGCCAAGGTGTGAATTGTATCAACTATGGGTTCAAATTCAATGGACTGTTTAGAGAGTCAGTGACAGTCTGAACCCGAGATGGGGGGGTCTCAGGAAGCATGACTGGTAGGGGCTGCTGCCACTGTGTGAATTATATCAACTATGGGTTCAAATTCAATGAACTGTTTAGAGAGTCAGTGACAGCCTAAACCCCTGCTGGAGGGGTCTCAGTAAGCATGCTCGGTAGGGGCAACTTATTAGCTGCTTTCAATGAAAGGTTTGGAGAGTTAGTGACAACCTAGACCTGAGCTGGGGGGGGGGGGGGGGGGGGGGGTGTGCTAGGTAGGGGCAGCTGCCAGGCTGTAAATGTATCAACTTCACTTTCAAATTCAATGAACTGTTCAGAAAGTCAGTGCCAGTCTAAACCCAAGCTGAGACCCTTTTCTTTATCATAAGGGCCGGATGCATAGTAGATATGCCACTGCCTGGACCCGTTCGGGCTCTGGCACACGGGGAGATTAGTCGCCCGCGACAAAGCTCCCTGTCCGCAGGCGACTAATCTCCCCGAGTTGCCATCACCTACCATCCCACCGGCGAAAATGTAAGTCGCCGGTGGGATGGCACATGCGGCGGCGGCGCGATTTTGCGCAAATCACGGAAGTTGCCTCACGAGGCTTAGTGGGGCCCCACATCAAAATCATTTAAGGGCCAGCCAATACTTCTAGAATTTTTATGAAACTGCCTATAGTCCCCCAGGAGTTGCAGGGTCCACCTCCTCTGTTTTGTCACGGCTACTAAACGCCAGAAAATCCCCTGCCATAGACAATACTGAGAATTGCCTCTCCTAAAACACATGTAGAGACAATTATCAGTAAATGATCAGCACCGTCTGTTTTAGTAGCCATGACAAGTAGCTGCTACTAGTAGCTCCGTGTGTCTTCACCCTTAGTGGAATCATGGGTCAGACCATTATCTTTTGGAAATATGAAATGCAAAACACTTTAAACTGTCCCTCCTCTGGCCTGAATGGTAGTTGCCCAGACCCTGCAGAGCCCTTTATGGGTCAGGTGATTACTTCTCAGCAATAAGATAAAGCCCCACAAATTCCAATAATCACATGGGGCATAAACCCAAGCAATCTCTAACCATCCCCTCCCCTTACTGTACTGCAATTCTATCAGCACAAGCCACAGCCCTGAGCATGTCCCATCTATCAGGGTAGCTTTTAGCCCCTTGAGAGATTCTGGGAATTGTAGTTCAGCAGACTCATTATAACAGGCATTACCCTATCGTGCTGCGTGGCCGAGGACATCCTTAGGTTGCCAGTGCATTAGCGCAGGTCGCTCCGCTCCCGCAGTTGGTGCTTTGGCTTCTAAGTGTTCCCGTTCCCGTTACTAGGCGACGCTGCCAGGGCTAGGCCACCGCCATGACACCGCTAAGGCGCCACTGCACATGCGCACAAATCGCATCACGCAGCCTAGCAACCAGGGGGAAGGGGCGGGCACTTCTCTGCCGGCAACTAAATAGAGGAGGGAGGAGCTACAGGGGCTGGAGTTGCTGAGATAAATAGGAAGTTTTGGATGTTTGCTAATAGGGTCTACATGGGCGTTCACTCATTTCATGCCGGGAATTATAGCACAATAAATAGGGTCTATGTGTTTAGATTTTAATCTTTAGTTGATTGAAAAGCGCAAGTTGTTGTTGTGAACGCTGTGGTGGGTTTCTGGGAGTTGTAGTTTATAAACACATGGCCCGATTTCTCTCTGGGCAAAACTGGAATGGATGGTGGTGTTTGTCTCTTTTAGACGTCATTTGCCCCTCAGAGCTGATAATCCAATCACATTGGGGGGATTCACTTGTGCAGATTGGTCACACAGGGCAATAAGCTGACAATATATAGCAGTAGTGTTGGATTGTATCTGTCTATTGGCGGCTAAACTCATTAATGGCCCACAATAAACAGGCCATAATGTCCCATTATAGTTCCCTCAGTGTGGCAAGTAGGTAACAATTGCTGGTGCTTGCAGCCATGTTGGGGCACAAGCTTGCCCATATGGAGAGCGAGGGACTTACAGCCAAGGCATGCCTGAGTGGGATCATGGGTACCCATCTGCAGTCTTGCTATGGCGGGCCCCCCTCCCTACTGTAAATCAAACACATGCTGCTACTTTGATTATGATTTTTCTAGAACCTTTGCCTGGAATTCTTTGCTCCCTTATGACCCTTGGTCTGCCCTCTGGTACCCCTTGGTCTGCCTACTTTTTTCCACTCATCTGTTTTCCCAAGTGGAGTTGGTTACACTATTTACTAATCCACGAACGTCTGAAAAGCGCCCAAATGCGTTTTCTTTCGTAATGATCAGTATTTTGCGATTTTTTTTCTTAAATTGTTGCAACTTTTTCGTAGCTGTCGCGCTGAGTTTGAAAGTTTCGGATTCATTCAAGCTTCAGTATCGTGACTTGCCTTGGGCCGGGTTGGAGCTGCAGAGTGCCATTGAGCCCTATGGGAGACTTTCCTTGGGCCGGGTTGGAGCTGCAGAGTGCCATTGAGCCCTATGGGAGACTTTCCTTGGGCCGGGTTGGAGCTGCAGAGTGCCATTGAGCCCTATGGGAGACTTTCCTTGGGCCGGGTTGGAGCTGCAGAGTGCCATTGAGCCCTATGGGAGACTTGCCTTGGGCCGGGTTGGAGCTGCAGAGTGCCATTGGGCCCTATGGGAGACTTTCCTTGGGCCGGGTTGGAGCTGCAGAGTGCCATTGAGCCCTATGGGAGGCTTTCCTTGGGCCGGGTTGGAGCTGCAGAGTGCCATTGAGCCCTATGGGAGGCTTTCCTTGGGCCGGGTTGGAGCTGCAGAGTGCCATTGAGCCCTATGGGAGACTTTCCTTGGGCCGGGTTGGAGCTGCAGAGTGCCATTGAGCCCTATGGGAGACTTTCCTTGGGCCGGGTTGGAGCTGCAGAGTGCCATTGAGCCCTATGGGAGACTTTCCTTGGGCCGGGTTGGGGCTGCAGAGTGCCATTGAGCCCTATGGGAGACTTTCCTTGGGCCAGGTTGGAGCTGCAGAGTGCCATTGAGCCCTATGGGAGGCTTTCCTTGGGCCAGGTTGGAGCTGCAGAGTGCCATTGAGCCCTATGGGAGGCTTTCCTTGGGCCAGGTTGGAGCTGCAGAGTGCCATTGAGCCCTATGGGAGGCTTTCCTTGGGCCGGGTTGGAGCTGCAGAGTGCCATTGAGCCCTATGGGAGACTTTCCTTGGGCCGGGTTGGAGCTGCAGAGTGCCATTGAGCCCTATGGGAGACTTTCCTTGGGCCAGGTTGGAGCTGCAGAGTGCCATTGAGCCCTATGGGAGGCTTTCCTTGGGCCGGGTTGGAGCTGCAGAGTGCCATTGAGCCCTATGGGAGACTTTCCTTGGGCCAGGTTGGAGCTGCAGAGTGCCATTGAGTCCTATGGGAGGCTTCCAAAATCATGTCTGAAAGGTTTGCCCGCCATTTACGAGTGCTCAATACGAAAAAGTCACGACAATATACGAGTTAATCGTAACCGCTACGAAAAAGTTGCGACAATTTGCGCAAGTCGTAACGGCTACGAAAAAGTTGCGACAATTTACGAAAAAGTTGTAACAGCGGCGAAAAAATCGCAAAAAATACGAAAAAGTCGCAAAATGTTCGTTTCCAATCCGAATTTTTACCATTCGGATTCGTGGAATAGTAAATGTGCCCCTATAAGTCAGCGGCCCTTAAAGGGCACTAGTGAACACCTGTACCTGTTGGCCCTCCAGCCTCACCAAAGAGGTCAGACTGGCGGCTCTGGATCGGATAGAATAATTACACAGATGAGCTAAGTGTTCTGTAAACCAGTCGGATAGAATAATTACACAGATGAGCTAAGTGTTCTGTAAACCAGTCTATTTTTTGTTCTGATCGGGTCAGCTGTTTATATTGTGTTGTGAGCTAAAACTGCTGACAAACCAGATATGTCTTTTGTGGAATGAGACGGACATGTATTTCTATGATTCGTTATTAAAAAGTTCACAGCAGTTCAAGACTGTTCCTGTTTTTCTAGGCGAGTGTTAGTAAGCATTTTCAGCACGTGCCCTTATAGTAACAGTCTTGTGTTGTACAAATGACTGCATATTTGCCAACACCAGGCTTCAAGGGCTTTATCAGGCTGCAATTTCAAGAAGTAGTTTGCTTTTAAATTTTAGTATTATGGCAGTGATGTTTTGAGACAAACCATTTTATTTGTTTTTCAATTATTTTTAAATAACCTGCTTTAAAATAATCAGCATCTCTCCAGTTTTGAATTTTAGCATCTATTTTTTGCTAGTGTCCAATTTACCCTACGCCACTTACTGTTCACTTTCTAATGATCCTTGGGTCCATCAGCTGTTGTCAGCAGGTGGCCAGCCTGCATTTCTTAGTGGGTGCCACTATGTTTACTTGGCTACCATTGAGACTGGAGGTAAGGAGGTTTCACAATCAATATCAGAAGGGCTTAAGCTGGCCATACACGCACCAGTGATATTGCATAAAAACCTTGTTTCATACAATATTTGGTGCGTGTATGGGGGCTCGATGAGAAGGCTGCGGATATCGGTCATCTTGTTGATAGGCCAGGTTAAAAGGTTTTGATCGGGCACCATTGAAGGTGCCTGAGCAAAGTCTACGTTCGGGGCTGAATCGACAGAAGGAGGTAGAATTCCTTTTGTTTCTATCTCCATATCTGACAATTCAGCCCTGAACGACCAATGGTCGCTCAAAGATCAAAAATTGCTGCGTGTATGTATCTTGTGATCTATTGTAATTTGGAGTCTGTAGGAATATATCCCCCTATAAGGTTAATATTGCATGGCCACTTGCTAAAGTTTCAAAATAAATGAACCTAGTAGGCTTATTTTTCAACCTCTGTTACAGTCAAAGCCTGTCTCAGACTCACTTGTATATATTATACAGAAATACTGTGACAACAAACAAGGGCTGGATAGTTGTACAATGCAGCTCTGTGGCCTGTCAGGGCTGTACTCAGAAGCTGTGGGTGGGGGACACGTTTGCTGAGTCTGAACTGACATGAACATTTTGTAAAAAGAAATAAAAATCAGGTCAGTCTCCCTTCTGAGACCCTTACAGTATATATATATATATATATATATATATATATAGTGAGCCGCACACACCAGGACTTTGCAAAAAAATTTTAAGTTTATTTAAGAAAAGAAATCCAATGTTTCGAGCACTGACTGTGCTCTTCCTCAGGGAAAAAAACCAAAATATATATATATATATATTGTTTTAGTTGTCATTACGTGTCATAGGGCAATATAAATAGCTGACCTCTGCATCACAATTCAAGGGTAGAACTGCAGTGGGAAAAAAAGGAAATGCTTTACAGAAAAGCACCATAAACACCTGTATAGAAAATACAATTTCATATAAACCGCACCAAAGACCCATTATAAAATGTGTTTGGGTTCTTTCTAGTTCTGCGCCCCATAACCCATGTTCTGTTATCTTGTAATGATGAGCTCTGATAAGGTCCTGAGTGGCGGCCAGCAAGTTGGGTTATTTAATTCTGATTTTATGGCTTGTGCTATTAAAACACGAGTTTATTTATGTGAGTGTGTCCCTTTTTCTTTCACTCAGCAAACCTTTCTTGTAACTGTTTGTTGACAATGTAATAAAGTGGCCGTCCATTACTTATTTAGATGCAAATAGCATTGGTTGTGTTTAGTGACCAGATTTACCCAGCACAAACATAACAGAAACATTCACATAATAAAATAACTATAATAGGTTTCACATTCACATTTTGCAGTTTAAAGGTATAACCTATAAAAGAGCTGAATGTGTATTTATTTCTCACTCCCTTCAGCAATGCCTGTGACATTATTACTGGGGCATGAAAGCCAGACAGTGAGTGTAGTCTATCAACCTGGGGCAAAGCCTGGAGGTGTGGCCATTATTACCACTCTCCTTACCAAGAATAAGTGCCAATGTTTTTTTCATATGTACAAAAAGATATATGGACATAGAAATGCCCCTGCAATAAACACTGTTCTGTATGTGAATGCATGGTGGCCCTTTAAAGGAATACTGCCATGGGAAAATGTTTTTTTTCAAAAACAGCTTCTGCAGAATCCTGCATTGAAATTTGTTTTGTCAAAAATACAGATTTTTAAATTTAATTTTAAAATTTCACATGGGGCTAGCCATATTCTTCATTTCCCAGGGTGCCACAGTCATGTGACCTTTGCTCTGAAAAACTTCAGTCACACTTTACTGCTGCGCTGCAAGTTGAAGTGATATCCCCCCTCCCAGCAGCAGATCAGCAGAACAATGGGAAGGGAGCAAGATAGCAGCTCCCAGTAGGTATCAGAATAGCACTCAATAGTAAGGAATCCAAGTCCGGCTTGGGACTCCTCCAGTTACATGGGAGTAGGAGAAACAATAGGTTAGCTGAAAGCAGTTCTAATGTGTAGCGCTGGCTCCTTCTGAAAGTTCAGACTCAGGCACAAAGCACTACACTGGCTGTCTACACATCAATATTACAACTAAAAAAGAATACATTTGTTGATTCAAGAATCACATTTTAAATGGTAGAGTGAATGATTTGCTATGTAAACAGTGTAATTTAGAAATAAAAAGTATACCATAAAAATCATGACAGTATCCCTTTAAATTGAACACAACCGATCAATATAATAATTTTAGTATCGACATTCTTGGCAGATGAGAAAGTATGAAGGAGTTATGTAAGTTGGCATTTGTTGTGTTACTGTGTGTGTCGAGCCTCTGAAAAGCTTATTCTTCAAGATCTATAAATGAGGGAACATTATGCTAACAAGCTCCATTCCTTTGAGGAGAGGTAAAGGGGAAGCAAACACTACACTGGGCTAATAACATTTTCTGTAAAAGTGTGTTCAATATGTACATCCTGCCATTTAGCTGATTATATTATTGACAGATAATATTAGAGTCAGGGTACACATATATAAGGCAGTGTACACCTAAATGTAGCATTCTTTCAGGAAGAAATAAAAACAAAGTTATAATATGTATCATTATAGTTATATCCCTGCATATGAATTAATTGAAATTACAGTATAGCAAACTTTTCTTTTCTAAAAAGAACATATACTGTATACCCCCTTTTTAACATGAGCTAAATGGATAGAGCTTGTGCTGAACATATTTTTTGCCTATTGTTTTAAAAAAAAATATCTATTTCTTCTATTATTTAGCCCTTCAGTTTTAATGGCTGCCCCCATGGCTATGCAGCAACTTTGTTTTTATAAACTGCAGTATTGTTTCTGAAGCAACCACACAGCTTTTACTGTTTCTTACAAAATGCTCTATAACATATGAAGAAGTTCTCTTGCAAAGGGAAATCTGAGGACAGCTTGTAAGTTATCATCTAAATGTATATGTTCAGTGAAGTAGGGTGCATTTACATCCATTAAGTAGCCATTATGTGCAACCTTAAAACTAGTATAGACTGGGAAAGTGGCAACTAAAGGTGGCCATACACGTAGCAATTCTGATGGTCACACGAAAGATCGTTCCCACCCTCCTGTGACATTCAGGGCTTAATCGTAAGATATGGAGGTAGAAACGGTAGAAATTCTACTTTCACCTGGCGATTCAGCCCTGAATGTAGATTTTGCTCAGGTGCCTTCAATGGCACTCGATCAAAATCTTTTAACATGGCCGATTGACGAGTCGACCGATATCCGCAGCCTTCTGCGATATCGGTCACTTCTTTAAACAGCCATACATGCACCGAATTACGTAACGAAACGAGGTTTCATAAGATAATATCGGTGCGTGTATGGCCGGTTTAAGGTGGAAACGCTAATGAACTGGCTGCAGCCTGAAGGCTGGATAGGGTAAGGTTTAGGCAGAATACAAAGAGAGGGCTAATACTGGAACTGGAAAGTATGTGTGGCTGTATGATGCTTTTCTGTACCCAGTGTGCACAAATACTTAGAATTCCAGTGGAGATTCCTCACCAAGATGGTCAGAATACAATTCATTTTACATGTACCCACTAAATACAAGGATATAGTCTTGGCTGGTAAAACTCAGCCCTGTTGCAAACTGCATGCAGTCCTACCTCTCCCACTTATCGGCAGATTTATAGTTGTAGTATTTGATATTTCTGGTGTGATATTATACTGTGTGAGAAAACAGGATTGGAAGAAAATATAGATCTATCTAGAGCTGGCAACCTTGGGGTATTTACTTGTCATTCTGGCCTCATTTACTATTTGCAGGCATGGTGCTGGATACAAAAACATGCATGCTTACATGCAACATGCTACACCATACAGAAAGGTTTGTTCTTACTATTGCATCAGTATTTATGTTATGTCTGATACTTGTAACTTGGACACTGCCCAGCCCCATATGGTGCCAGGGAAATCTGTAATTTAGCCAGGCGTAAAGTCTAGATCCTTGTGTTCTAAATCCATATGGGCTTTTTTGTTACACTTTTCAAATGGACGTTATGTAAGTGGCCACCCAAGCCTCCCCAGGTGATACACATACAGTAATGGTGCAAAACATCCGCTTAGCTGCCCAGCAGGTGCTCTACCATTAGCTATGCCTCCCTCATTGCCTTCACATTAATTGCTGAGCCCCAAAGCTTACCAATTACCTCTCCAAGCAAGCATTATTAGATGCTACAGCTGTACATAGTGGGTGGGTGAAATGTGGATAATGGGTAATAATAACAATGCTATCCACATCTATTTAGCCACCTGGTCAGGGAGGAGGGGGGAACTATTTTTCCTCTCTATAACCCTTCCTGTTTTTAGTAACATTAGCAACAAATCTTATTGGTGGAGTGGGCAAAATACAAACCAAGTTGGAAAACTGGAAAACTTTCTTTTTAAAGTGCCAGTTTGTTGTTTTAAGACCAGTTGCTTGGGCCAGTGTGCTTAGCAACCAGGTGTCAGTTCAAATTCTGTTTTATAGCCATATTGCACAAAATGAACGTAAAAGGAGAATACCAAAGACGCCACCTATAATTGTCATTATGGTTCTGGTACTGATAATAATTATATGGTATCTCCACCGATAAAGCAAGTGCTTTTGCTATTATTAAGCACAAATTAATATATCGGCAATGTTACAGAAGGGAACGTAACACAGAAAGCAAAATGTTATTAATTGCTGTTTTAGCCCAGACAGTAGCACAGATAATCCCTGTTTGTTAAGTTGCTTGTTTAAATAAAGTTGGGCAGGGAAATCACGGCTTCGTGCACGGAAAAGTGGGAGGGAAGAGGCGGGGCAGTGGGAGGGCAGTGATAGATGATGGGCGTGGTTTATCGTATTTTCAGGCGTTAAGGTGTCAGACGCGTCGTGAGTGGGGCAGGGCCTATGCTGTGTGTCGGAGAGTCGGGGCGTGGCTTATAGGTTTTCAGGCGTGACAAGGTGTCAGAAGCAGAGAGGCTGTAGTGTGCGAGTAGGGGGAGTGGCGCTGGGCGGGGCCTCTGGTGTGGGTGTTGGAGTGGCTGGACCCACCTTAGTGGCTGCGGTTGCATTGGGCTGTGCCTGGCAGTGCCACACAGCGGCGGGGCGATCAGAAGGGAAAGGCGCTGGGTGAGAGCGGAGTTCCCATGCTGGAGTCGGGCTGAGGCAGGAAGAGGGGGGCACATCTCTCTGTGGCAAATTATTTACCCCGTACACCCGCCGCCTCTCCCCCTCTACACCCGGAATGGCTACCGAGAGCAGCGCACAGAAGGGGCCTCCGCCTTCCCCAGCGGAGAATGGGCAGCCCGGGGGCCCTCCTGCAGCCGCCGTGCCAGCTGAGGAGCAGGGAATGATCAGTGTGGATATCGCCGGGCTTTTCTATCAGTTCTCCAAGACTTTCGTTCTCATCTTCCCCGTGTACGTGCTGGGCTACTTCGGCTTGAGCTTCAGCTGGCTACTGATCGCCCTGGTGCTGCTGGTCTGGTGGCGGAAGAATAAAGGGAATAAGAACTCCCGGCTGTACCGGGCACTCGCCTTCCTGGAGAGTGAGGAGAAGTCTGTCAAGCACCACATCGCCTCTATCGACCTACCTGCCTGGGTAAGTACTCATATGGGCTGTGGGGCACCCTAAGTACCGACCTGCCTGGGTAAGTACTCATATGGGCTGTGGGGCACCCTAAGTACCGACCTGCCTGGGTGAGTAGTACTCATATGGGCTGTGGGGCACCCTAAGTACTGACCTGCCTGGGTGAGTAGTACTCATATGGGCTGTGGGGCACCCTAAGTACCGACCTGCCTGCCTGGGTGAGTAGTACTCATATGGGCTGTGGGGCACCCTAAGTACCGACCTGCCTGGGTGAGTAGTACTCATATGGGCTGTGGGGCACCCTAAGTACCGACCTGCCTGGGTGAGTAGTACTCATATGGGCTGTGGGGCACCCTAAGTACCGACCTGCCTGGGTGAGTAGTACTCATATGGGCTGTGGGGCACCCTAAGTACCGACCTGCCTGGGTGAGTAGTACTCATATGGGCTGTGGGGCACCCTAAGTACTGACCTGCCTGGGTGAGTAGTACTCATATGGGCTGTGGGGCACCCTAAGTACCGACCTGCCTGGGTGAGTAGTACTCATATGGGCTGTGGGGCACCCTAAGTACCGACCTGCCTGGGTGAGTAGTACTCATATGGGCTGTGGGGCACCCTAAGTACCGACCTGCCTGGGTGAGTAGTACTCATATGGGCTGTGGGGCACCCTAAGTACTGATCTGCCTGCCTGGGTGAGTAGTACTCATATGGGCTGTGGGGCACCCTAAGTACCGACCTGCCTGGGTGAGTAGTACTCATATGGGCTGTGGGGCACCCTAAGTACCGACCTGCCTGCCTGGGTGAGTAGTACTCATATGGGCTGTGGGGCACCCTAAGTACTGATCTGCCTGCCTGGGTGAGTAGTACTCATATGGGCTGTGGGGCACCCTAAGTACCGACCTGCCTGCCTGGGTGAGTAGTACTCATATGGGCTGTGGGGCACCCTAAGTACCGACTTGCCTGGGTGAGTATTACTCATATGGGCTGTGGGGCACCCTAAGTACCGACCTGCCTGGGTGAGTAGTACTCATATGGGCTGTGGGGCACCCTAAGTACCGACCTGCCTGGGTGAGTAGTACTCATATGGGCTGTGGGGCACCCTAAGTACTGACCTGCCTGGGTGAGTAGTACTCATATGGGCTGTGGGGCACCCTAAGTACCGACCTGCCTGGGTGAGTAGTACTCATATGGGCTGTGGGGCACCCTAAGTACCGACCTGCCTGCCTGGGTGAGTAGTACTCATATGGGCTGTGGGGCACCCTAAGTACTGATCTGCCTGCCTGGGTGAGTAGTACTCATATGGGCTGTGGGGCACCCTAAGTACTGATCTGCCTGCCTGGGTGAGTAGTACTCATATGGGCTGTGGGGCACCCTAAGTACCGACCTGCCTGCCTGGGTGAGTAGTACTCATATGGGCTGTGGGGCACCCTAAGTACCGACCGACCTGCCTGGGTGAGTAGTACTCATATGGGCTGTGGGGCACCCTAAGTACTGACCTGCCTGGGTGAGTAGTACTCATATGGGCTGTGGGGCACCCTAAGTACCGACCTGCCTGGGTGAGTAGTACTCATATGGGCTGTGGGGCACCCTAAGTACCGACCTGCCTGCCTGGGTGAGTAGTACTCATATGGGCTGTGGGGCACCCTAAGTACTGATCTGCCTGCCTGGGTGAGTAGTACTCATATGGGCTGTGGGGCACCCTAAGTACCGACCTGCCTGCCTGGGTGAGTAGTACTCATATGGGCTGTGGGCACCCTAAGTACCGACCTGCCTGGGTGAGTAGTACTCATATGGGCTGTGGGGCACCCTAAGTACCGACCTGCCTGCCTGGGTGAGTAGTACTCATATGGGCTGTGGGGCACCCTAAGTACTGATCTGCCTGCCTGGGTGAGTAGTACTCATATGGGCTGTGGGGCACCCTAAGTACCGACCTGCCTGCCTGGGTGAGTAGTACTCATATGGGCTGTGGGGCACCCTAAGTACCGACCTGCCTGCCTGGGTGAGTAGTACTCATATGGGCTGTGGGGCACCCTAAGTACCGACCTGCCTGGGTGAGTATTACTCATATGGGCTGTGGGGCACCCTAAGTACCGACCTGCCTGGGTGAGTAGTACTCATATGGGCTGTGGGGCACCCTAAGTACTGACCTGCCTGGGTGAGTAGTACTCATATGGGCTGTGGGGCACCCTAAGTACCAACATTTTTGCCTGCGAGACTAAGCACCACTCTCATGGAGCTGTGGGCCACTCTAATACCAACTTGCCTGCCTGCATAAGTAGCACCCCACTCATAAGGCTGTCGGACACCCTGCCTGCCTGGGAGACCAGCACCCCCTCTCATGGAGCTGTGGGCCACCCTAAGTACAGACTTGCCTGCCTGTATAAGTTGCACCCCCCTCATACAGTACTGCAAGTTTCTGTAGCAGTGTCTGCCTGGGTAAGTGATACCCAATTCATAAGGCTGTGGGGAGTCGCTAAGTATTGTCTGTTCTGTCTGTGCTAGCCTGCTGGGCAAGTTGCACCCCATTCATGGGCCACTGGGGTTATCTCTCTTTACTGGACTGCCTGGGTTAGTAGTCAGGCACGCAATAGTGCTGTCTGTGTGAGCAACACCCCACCCATGGGACTGTATGTACAGACCTGCCTACATTGAAGATGAGTAGCACAACACTTATGGCTCTGTCTGTTTCAACCTGCCTGGGAGAATATCACTCACAACACTAGTAGTTGCCTGCAAGCTGGGCTAAGGAACACCCCATTCATTGGTCTGTCTAGACTGGCCAGCCTGGCTGAGTAGCACCCCATTGAGCTGGCTGCATTGGCCTGTCTTGGAGAGTAGCACCTCACTCATAGGACTGCCACTCTGCACAGCTGACAATTGAACTCCCTGTACCGGCCTGTCTGAGTTAGTAGGGCTGGAATTGGGACTAAACGACCTCTGAGGTTGCCTGAATAGCACCTTAACCCTGTGTCTTGCTAACTGGCTACCGTGCTGTCTCAGCTGTACTGTAAGTTAAAAAAGCATCTGAACATTAGTGTATGGTGAGACTTGTTGGCCAATAACTGCTTCTGAATTGCCTGGGTATGAATAAAGCTGCAATTAGGCTGCTTCTGGGCAGAATTCTTCATGCACCACTCCACTGCAGCTCTGGGTGCCACCCTAAATTGCCATTAGTTTAACCAGCTTGCTGCTGGGCTTCATTTACTTTTTAACCAAAGGTAGAAGACACACAAAGCTACTTAGCAGCAGCTACTTGTCACAGCTATTAGGGCTCTGGCACACGGGGGAGATTAGATGCCCGCGACAAAACTCCCTGTTCGCGGGCGACTAATTTCCCCGAGTTGCCTACCCCTGCCATCCCACCGGCGAACATGTAAGTCGCCGGCGGGATGGCAGACGCGGCGGAGCGATTTGCGCGAAATCGTGCCGCCGCGTCTGCCATCCCGCCGGCGACTTACATGTTCGCCGGTGGGATGGCAGGGGTAGGCAACTCGGGGAGATTAGTCGCCCGCGAACAGGGAGTTTTGTCGCGGGCGACTAATCTCCCCCGTGTGCCAGAGCCCTTAGACACCAGAAAATCCCCTGCCATAGACAATACTGAGAACTGCCTCTGCTAAAACACCTGTAGAGACAATTATCAGTAAATGATCAGCATTGTCTATTTTAGTAGCCGTGACAAGTTGCTGCTACTCGTAGCTCCGTGTGTCTTCACCCTACGACTGCTATTTTGCTTACTGAACTGCTGTTAAAGGCTTGACTGTGTGAGTGGCTCCCTAACTGGGCGACAGTGACCAGCTATAGCCACAGGTCTTGTTTTGTAGGTATGCCTGCCTCTGGCAACGTTTAGTGTTTGCTTGCTAGCCCTTTGACTCGTAGGGATTACCTGGCATTCCTGTGTGTTCTTCATCACTCCTTCCTTAGAACCTCACCAGTACAGACTGGGGAATAATCACTTTGGAGATCCATTATATCCATTACTGCTTTCCCTGCATTGTAATGACCTATAATCAGCGTGATCAGCCCGGGGAGTTAATAATTAGCCATATCTCCTTGCCTGATCAATACTTCAGTGCTGATGTTGCTTCTGTTGCAGTGCAGGGTTGCCTGTGTGTAATGGAATGAAGGTGTTCCATCAGAACCCCTCCTTGTAATTTGGTGTGCACAGAATTGGACGTGAATACTCTGAGCATTAGTCACGCACATCGAAGGCTCTTCCTCTGCGACCAAAGTTTTCTCTTTATCTATTTCATAATCATATGTATAATCTACTGATTTGCCCTTTATCCTTCATATGTGTGGAGAGCATGTATAGAGGCAAGTCAGATTATAAAATGTTGTGTCTATAAAGGGGATGCATAATGAAAGAAAATATCATTTCAACTAACATTCCAGGATACATTTAGTAAAGGATTTCAATGGGTTCAGTATGTCTGTGTTTGTATATAGTGTCTGCTCTGCTGGTTCTTACTCCTGAAACAATGTATCAGAAACCATCTGTTAAACAGACCTAGAGGAAGAGTAGCTTTTGGTACTGTGAGAACTAGAGGAGACGCAGGTAAACAAATACAGCTCTCTATTGCAGTCTGGGTTTTTAGGTCACTGAGACTGATAAGCAGATTAATGCTGGGGATTTGTTCAGTTCCTTTCCTATTAATCTGTGCCTGGTATCTAGGGTATTGGGGCCCTAGCAACTAGCTTATAGAACAAACATTAAACACTAGTTGCACATAGAACGATACTCTGTACATGCTGCACACTTTATTATCCATGTATTGTCGCTTTAAGACTGTACATGGCTGTCAGGGTGCCAGATGGGACAGCCCGCTTTACTGGGGAGTTGGAAGCTGTTGGTATCATGAGTCAGAGAGGCTATTGTGGGCCTGCTGTTTCCTTTATAGTAATGTTTCCATTCTACTTTGCTGTGCCCAGGGTGCTTCCAACCGTCCCTCAGATTTAGGGGGTGTGCCCGGTAGCAGAAGGGCAGATCATTGGAGTAGAAGCAAGGTGTTCCTGCTTGGCAGCTCTCCATATTGACTCGTGGTCAGGCTATTTTCTATAATTGAGCTGACACCTCCCTGATTGTACAGACTGTCCGTGCAACACAACATGGCACTGTACAGGGACTGGAAATAACAACGTGCCTACTGACTTTGTGTGGAGCAAGCGTTTATTCCAGTCGGGTTTTTATATAGCTTTTATATAGACCATCACATGGGCTCCCTGTTCTTTACCCTCTTATATCTGTGCTGATTGGTTCCGTACAGAGCAACTTAAACATGCGCATTAGTTCCATCCTCTACAATGCATAGGAGCTATATAATAATAACATAATTACGGTACATAGATGTCTGTGAGGCTGTATTGAGTGCTGTATTGGAGTCCATCTTTAAAAAAAGCCACGCGATTTGTCTTCCTTTTGCCCATTACTGCATCCTTGTATTTTGGTTCCATCTCTGTATTGTGCGGGTTCCCGCTACACATTCACCCCCCCCCCCCCCCCAAGTAAACATTCCATAGGTTGTTAGGTCAGTATTACTGTACATAATGTAACTGCCATCTCTCCTGTTAATCAATGACAGAACATGCATGGTGCGTCGGTAGGTGAGGGGCCTCAGCTGTTTGCCCAAACATTTAAAAGTGCCCATAGTGTGTATAGCCACTTGTACTGTATCTGTCTTTTCAGCTGCATACTGAAGAGTATCGGCTAGTGTATGGCCACCTTTGTTGTGGTCATTTTAGGGGCACCCTGTAGTTGCCTATCCTCCTGCATTGATGTAAAAAGACACAGTTTAGAGTTTAGATTGTGAGCTCTACTGGGGCAGGGATAGATGTATAATGTCTGCAGTGCTGCAGTGTATATTAATAATATTACAAACACTTTCATGCTTTTGGATAAATACTTCTGGCAGTGTCCTTTCACAACTCTGTGTATAATTAGTGGACATTATAATTATTATTGTTCTACAATAATCCCGCATACAGTAACGGTGGCTGCTTAGCATTATTCCTCCAAAAGCAGGAAAACCAGATTCCTTTCCTGTGTCAGGTCCTTGTCAGGTCACTTAACCCCCCTTTGCCCCAGGCACAGAGTTGATGATTGTGGAGTAGCTAAATTCAGCACAGTCCTAGTTATAATCCATAGGCTATATCTTACAGCCTAAGTTTGGAACTACTGTTTATAAAGTGTTGGATAATCAGGAAGCAACATTTTTTATTGTTATTTTTTTGGTCCTCCCTGCAAAAATGCTCCAGCGAGTATTTGCATTACACATAATGTTGCACTTTCCTCAAATAAGGTCAAATGAAGACCATAGATTTGACTTTCCAGCTGTGGGTCTGGTTAGTATAAGTGGAGTTCTGAGGGTAATGGCCCATGGGTTATTTTATCACCTGAGCAAAATTGCCTTTTGCATGGGTGAAAAAAACCCTTTGTCAGTCATTGTGATCACCTTGTCCAAGACACATGATTATGTAGAAATGCTTACTAACGCATTACTAACTGATACTAGAGATATTGACCACTACCTTAATAAATGCTAAATATTAATGAGGGTCCATTTGGACATCCGAGCTATTCACATGCATTATTAGGTGCGTATTACAGTTTCACTGCACTGCATAATTGCCTTTCTACTCCATATAAGCCTGCAATAAGCAATTCACTGCAGCCAAACTTATTGGGGGTCCAACATTTATTCAGCCCCTATTGGCTCATCAGAAGTGGGATTACAGTCACTCTACTGTACTAGTGTTTCAAGAGTATCTTCTACTTAAAAGAAGCATGCCTTATCCTGATTATGGCTTGGGCCCCTGGGGCTGAGCTTGGCTCTATGACAGTGTTTCTTGTTTCTCGCCATCCCATTTGATGTTGCTCCCAGTGGCCTCAAAGTAGGTGCCCATTTTTAAATCCCTGGCTTGGAGACAAGTTTTGGAAGCCCAGAGGCACAGTTTTACCCCAAGCAGAGCCTCCTGCAGGCCACATGGGGCTACCACAAAGCCAATCACAGCCCTTATTTGTCATCCCCAAAGAACTTTTCTCATGCTTGTGTGGCTCCCCAACACTTTTTACATCTGAACGTGGCTCACAAGTAAAAAAGGTTGGTGATCCCTGCTCTATGAGCATCATGAGTGTTTAGGATATGGGGGTTGTAGTTTATAACAAAGTCTAGCCAACGTCACTCTCACTGAAACTGTCCGGCTAGTAGCAGTGGCACAGCTGTCTGTAGTGTGAGTAGGATTAGGCTTGCATTTCATTGACACTGCTGGTTGTAGCATTCACACTATGCAGTGGCAGCAGATCTGTGAATGAAACATGCGTAGAAGGAAATACTACACCCAAACCCACCAGCCCTGCTATTCCAGCCTCCTCTTATTGAAATGAGTAGGACCACTGCCCACCCCCCCCCAGTTCTTATTTAATATGTGCATTTCTGTTCACTTACCTTTATACATGCCTCCTGGTTGTCCCTTAAACAGTGCAGCTGCAGTTAGGGGACCCAGTATGGGCAGGGTTTCCCCAAAAGTGTGTGGGATTCCAGTGGATTGGGGATTATCACTTGGAGAGGCTGGGGCAAATTGGGAGTAGATTGGAAAGTGTTGTTTAAGGTTGGCATACACGTTATAATTTCGATCTTTCCTGTGACCATCGTACGTACCCTCCACTAACATTCAGGGCAGAATCGTCAGATATGGAGGTAGAAACTCCATAGGATAGGAATTCTACTACTATCTGATGATTCAGCCATAAATGCATGCTTTTGCTTGGAAAATGTTTTGTCTTGCCGGACCGACGAGACGACCAGCTTTTGCGATATTGGTTGTCTCTTCGATCCCCCATGCACTCACCGAATATCGTACAAAACATTGATTCGTACGATAATATCAGTTCTTGTATGGCCAGCTTTATAGGGGCTGGGGCAGATTGGGAGTGGATTGGGGAGTGTCACTTGGAAAGGGGCTGGGGCAGATTGGGAATGAATTGGGGAGTGTCTCTTGGAAAGGTGCTGGGGCAGATTGGGAGTGAATTGGGGAGTATCTCTTGGAAAGGTGCTGGGGCAGATTGGGACGTAGTAAGACATTGCACTAAGATAACCGTGATTAAATGGCACGAGTGGCACTGCTCTCATCCTAGCAGCATCTGTAATAAATGAATTCACTTCGGTTTAACTGCCTCTCTGCACACAAAGGCCTAATCTCTGTGCAAATATTGTACTTACTGTGTACATTTAGGATTTGCTTAACACGAGGACCTTTCCACCCCCATTATGGTACAGAAAATCTAGTTTTCTTTCCCGCTTTCTATACCTGCTAATATTCTCCTTATAAGGGGAGAAAACATATATCCTACTTATTTATACTTACCTCTTCTGCGAAAGTATTGTTTGCATTTACAGTGGTGAGTACATACATATGACTGATGGATATGCACATATATGCCTAAAATATACAGTTTTGCTTATCAGTTTGAGTGGGCGCTGCCATACTGCGTTCATTGAATTTATTCCTGTAGATTTCAATCAAAAGTTCCTTCGAAATAAATCATCCTTATACCTATAAAATCCGCAAATATGGAATATCTTTATTATTACACTGTTTGTCAGTAAATTCCTGGTTTAGATGGATGTGCATTTTGTCTTTGTGGGCAATTTTATTTGCTAGGTGCTCAGCTTTCATTGCTGAGAGGGCTGTGTGTAGTTTTGGCAGCCTTCCTAGCCTCGCCTGCTGCCTGCATTCTACTAAATAAGTCTATACATTATTAATCATAATAGAAAGCTGATCTGCCCAAGGTTAGTTTTGGGCGTGCTCCGGCAAATGGGTGCGTGAAGCTCTGCAAGGGGGGAAAGTTTTGGGAGTAAAGGTGGCCATACACTCGCCAAGCGAGGGGATCTTCTCCCGATCAATATCTAGCTGATTTCAGCCCAGATATCAGTCGGGCAGGGCCATCGTTAGTGCCCTTACACGGGCCAATTAGCTGCTGAAACGGTCTAAGGGACCGATATCGGCAGCTAGAATCGTCCCGTGTATGGGGACCTTAAACTGGGAATTTGCCCTGGACTACATAGTTGGGCCAACAGAAAAGACCTTCCTCGCACACCCTTAATTCTCCAGAAAAAACAAGCGCCCGTTGCTCACTGCCAGAGGGATCGGCACCCTCCAAAAATGCAATAGTGTCCGTAATGCAATGGCACTCAGGGCTACAAACGGGATGAACCCTTAATTCAAATTTTTATTGGGGTATTGCACTACCGCAATAAAAATTTGAATTAAGGGTTCATCCCGTTTGTAGCCCTGAGTGCCATTGCATTACGGACACTACTACATAGTTGGGCCCCATGGAGCTCTGGGGTCCAGACAATTGGATGAGCCCAATTTGATCTGGTTGGCCAGATTGTGCAAAGACCTGCTTCCAAATGAGTAGATCTTTGTATCAATATCATCTGTCCAGGGGAAGATTGTGATAGTTCTGCACAACTGTTGCCAGTGTTTCCCTGAGGCTTGTCTTCTTGTCAATTGTAAATATCTATCTGTCTATAAGTTGTGATACACATACCTATAAAACCGTGTGCCGGCTCCATATTATTTTCCCGATAATTTTCGCACCATGGCAATCAGCCGACCATGGTTTTGGTCGGCTAATGAAAAAATCTGCACATCTACTGTGTATCATGTGATATCCTTGGGGGACCTACAATGGAAGTCACTTTCATACAATTGGTGTCTGCCAACTATTTCATGTTCAGAACATCCTCTGATTGGTTATTATCCTACAATTTCAATCTGAATGTTCGTTTTAGATTGTTCCATTTAAACGTACGTAAAATCTGAATGTGTATGGCCAGCTAAAAGCCCATGGCACAGAGGTGTTTTGTGCTCTGCAGTCTTTTCAGGGAATTCGTTGAAGAGAGTGCTCATCTTCACACTCATAAACTTGAGAAAAGGAAACATTCTGTCTATGGCACAACCAAAACCGTTAGATGGACACAGTGCCAGATGGTATAGAGTAGGCTCATTGTGGAAATAAGAAAGGGCTGATGATTGGAGCCCACCAGTGGTATTCTGACTGGCTAGTCCAGTCCTGGGCAGGTATCACTCTGGAAAGTGGAGTCATACACCCAGTGGCCCTTATTGATGCATGGGTGCTCCATAGTGGTGCATTTAGCTTTTAAAGAAATTGGGTGTAGTGTTGGCAAATGGAGTGATTTCAAGCATTTTGTAGTTCTATGGTTGGGGGCAAAAATGCCCCTTCCCCCCCCCATTCACTTTTAATGTCACTTGCCGGTTGATTGTTGTTCCAAACACTCTATAATGAGAATGTGCTATAGGCTATTGCTCTTTTTGACCCTGCCAGGAGGGCTTACCATCTGTGGTGAATGGTTGGGGGCAAAAATGCCCCTTCCCCCCCCCATTCACTTTTAATGTCACTTGCCGGTTGATTGTTGTTCCAAACACTCTATAATGAGAATGTGCTATAGGCTATTGCTCTTTTTGACCCTGCCAGGAGGGCTTACCTTTTGGGAAACATTTAATGGTCACATTTGACACACTGCTTGCAGTGTTATTGGCCAATGAAGATCACCATTCAGACCAAATCATTGTAGTCTGAGAGCTGTATTTGAGCAACAAAATATGTCTATCCCTGTTGGGTAGTGTGTATAGGAAGCTATTTTTATGGCTGGGGATATCTACTGGAGCATAATAGGTGTGGTACAGAGGGTTATTAATGGAGGCATTGGGTTCAACCACACACTGGAACCCTCAAGTCCTTCTGTGTATTATTTTCCGGTGCCGCTGCCTGCAGTTCTGATACAACTCCTTCTCATTGCAGTGGGTTAGGGGGTTAAGGAGTTGTGGCTTTTCTGATTATGAAGTGCATAAACATTTCCACTGCTGTGCATTACTGTAGGAATATTTTGTGATCAACAAACTTAGAGGAAGCTATTAAAGGGAAAGTTCATTTTTAATGCTTTTTATTTTATTAGCATTACTATTACCAAAAACACATACTGCAAGGCCTCCACTTTATCATCATTTTTATTTATTGCTTGTTTTTCTGTTCCGACCCTCTGCTCATCTTCTGTTCTGACTTCCTAACTGCTGCCCGGTGCCTTTAATGTTCTCATTGAAAAATGTATTACTATCACCTTGGTAGGGAGGGTACAGGAGCCGCACAAGGGACAACCATGAGCAGCTTCCTATACCACAAAGCAGGAAATAAAACACAATGAAAATGATCTTAATGAGCAATGGACATGAAAAAAAACGTGTACAGGTATGGGACCTGTTATCCAGAATGCTCAGAGCCTGAGGTTTTCTGGATAAGGAATCTTTCCATAATTTGGATCTCCATACCTTATACCTACTAAAAAATAATTTAAACATTAATTAAGCTCAGTGGGATTATTTTGTCACCTATAAGGATTAATTATATCTCAATTAGGATCAAGTACAGGTACTGTTTTATTATTACAGAGAAAAGGGAATCATTTAACCATTAAATAAACCCAATAGGACTGTTCTGCCCCCAATAAGGGGTAATTATATCTTAGTTGGGATCAAGTACAGGTACTGTTTTATTATTACAGAGAAAAGGGAATCATTTAACCATTAAATAAACCCAATAGGGCTGTTCTGTCCCCAATAAGGGGTAATTATATCTTAATTGGGATAAAGTACAGGTACTGTTTTTATTATTACAGAGAAAAGGGAATCATTTAACCATTAAATAAACCCAATAGGGCTGTTCTGCCCCCAATAAGGGGTAATTATATCTTAGTTGGGATCAAGTACAGGTACTGTTTTATTATTACAGAAAAAAGGGAATCATTTAACCATTAAATAAACCCAATAGGGCTGTTCTGCCCCCAATAAGGGGTAATTATATCTTAGTTGGGATCAAGTACAGGTACTGTTTTATTATTACAGAAAAAAGGGAATCATTTAACCATTAAATAAACCCAATAGGGCTGTTCTGCCCCCAATAAGGGGTAATTATATCTTAGTTGGGATCAAGTACAGGTGCTGTTTTATTATTACAGAGAAAAAGGAAACCATTTTTTAAAAATAGAATTATTTGCTAATAATGGTGTCTATGGGAGATATCCTTCTTGTAATTTGTAACTTTGCAGATAACAGGTTTACCAGATAACGGATCCCATATCTATACTAAATATGCATTTACCATATGTAGGATTGCCACCCTGCTGGTATTTTACTGGTGTAGCTGGTAAAACAGGGGTAAAGACTGGAGCAGGTATTAGAAATTGAGATTTCGATCAGCACTCCCAGGTACACCACTCAAGAATCATGGCTATGTTCCTTATACAGCCTGGCTTCCCTTGATCCTTCAGGTCGCAGCCATGATCACTGCTCATTAATTCTCTATAGGACACAAACACCAATCTGACTACCTAAAGTGCTCTGTTGGCAGTTGGCCCTTTCTTTTTGGCCTGCCCAAGCTCTACAGATTTGTGCAAAACTAAGTGCCATCCTTAGGGTATTGGCTCCTGGGTATATGGTGCATCTGCATGAATTACAGCTTCAGTGCTGCGCTGTCACTTTAAATTCTGGCCCATATGTACAATGAATATAGTAGTTGGATTGGGAGCATTGCTGAGTCTCCTTCGCCTTTTGCTTGGCTAGTTCTACTCAGTGGAGAGTCAGCGTATTTTGCACAGCCTTGCCATATCCAAAGGGTTAAAGGGGAGATGTATGTCTGGCCTGCTTGGCTATTTATAAAGAGGCTGCACGGTGACCTTTTGTCTACAATTACAGGATTCACCAGGGCCTGTGTGTTTAAAATGCAGCATATCCACTCATTTTGGATTGCAGCTGCAGCTTTATATGATCTGTATCTCTGGATACATGGTTTATATATATATATATATATCCTGCCTGTGCAGTGAATGTTTTAGGCACACTAGAATGTTTATACACATGGCACAGAAAGTGTTAAGGTGCCCATACACGCACATATATTATCATACAAAATGAGGTTTTGTACAATATTCGGTGCGTGTATGGGGGGGGTTGATGAGGCAAAAGCCTTGGATATCGATCGTCTCATTGATTGGCCAGGGTGGAAAATTTAGGGAAAATAGGGATAGAACTGTAAAGTTTGTACCTGCGTATCTGACCGTTCAGCTCTTAACATTAGTGGAGTAGATGAATGATCTTCCCTGCAACCAATGGTCGCAAGGTTGCAAATGAAGCTACTTAAAGAGATAGTATACACCTAAAACACACTGGCTTATTAAATATTTGTTTAAGTTACAGCCAATCTTGTTTTTAATTTTAAAAAATATTTTTTCCCATTTTTTGCCATTATAAAACACTAATCTAAAGGTTGGCCTATGGTAACTGAACTCGCCCCCTTTCTTTACAAACAGGGCAGTTTGATTCCTATCTACCTTATAAACAAACCTCTCCCTTATCTAAGCAGCAGCTGTCGATCAACTCATTATCAAGGGTATATCAGTGGACTGGTAAATAGTTTAATCAGCTCCTTTGAAGTTCTTTGGGACCAAAAGTGACAGGAAGTGGCTTCATATTCTTGTTTGGTGCTAGAAATAACAGAAACCCCCTAAATAAATTTATTAAGTAAAATAATAGGCAAATAATGTGTTTAGCACAAGCCCTATTCATTCAGCTGATGTTGAAAAGCGGCATATACTGTCCCTTTATTGGCTGAAGTGCTTGTGTGCCATAGTCCTTTTACTTTAAATCTACTTTACAAGAAAGCACAAAGCCAAAGTTCCTAACTGCAGGTTGAAATACAGGCAGATTGTATTCTAGTGGCATATTCCCTTCAATCATAGCAATTTGCGCTGGCGACACTAATATCTTTTTCCAGCCTGATCTAATGTTTATGGCGTGACCCCTCCGTTACCAGGGCTATGTGTATAAACGCCAGTTACGTCATATGCCATTAAATATAATGGAACTGTTCAGCGCTTTGTGGATAAATAAACATGCAGGGGGATAAAGGTTTTCATGTGTAGCAGCCGCCCCATTCATTGGCAGTGAAGGAATTGCCTGTCTGGCCACGGCGTGGATCACCTTAGAGACTGTAGCGCCGGCTCCTTGTGTTCAGGTTTCTTCTATTAAATGTGTGGGTGGGTGCCCTGCAGGGTGAAGAGGCAGCCTCAAACTAACCACCGAAGCTGCTCCTGCTTGTAAGGACATTATACACATTCAGCTGGGATTTAGAATCTATTCAGTGCATTGTAAAACACCCAGAGGAGCTCATTTGTCAACACTGGACTAATTTCCCATGGGTAGTAACCCATAGCAACCAGTCAGTGATTGGCATATTTCAGCCATCTCCAGGTAGAACAGTGAATGCAATGAATGCCATGGGTTAACAGAAGCCTGGGCTACTTTATGATAGCCCCTTAGTTATACATATATTGCTTCAGTGTGTGCCATTGTTCATTTGTTGAGTGGTACAATGTAGAGCTGGGCGGTATGACCAAAAATTTATATCACGGTATTTTTCAAATTTGACAGTATTTTTCTTTCCATGCATGATTAGGTGTTAACCCATTTTCCAAATAAATTAGAGAATAATTACTGCAGTATTGAAAGTATTGAGTCAGGCAAGCGAAGGATCGGCAACAGAAAGTCGTAAGGTAAATCAGGCAGGCTTAGTTTCCCAGGCAAGGCCGCAGACAACATAGCACAGGAGGAGGTGTTTGATAGCTTTAAATACCCCCCACGCATGCGCAGAACCAGCGCCGACAGCGCGTCGTGGACGTGCACGCTTTGACATGTATGTGCGCTTTGACGCATGCGCACCTGGACGCACGTGCGAAACGTCCCGCGGACAACGGGACGCACGCAAGGAGGTGCACGAGACCGGCCCACACGGGTGAGTACCCTGACATCCCGGTATTGCGGTATCTGAAAAATGAATATAGTTTAAAAAAAAAAAAAACACCGGTATTCGGTATTAAACGGTATATCTCCCAGCCCTAGTACAATGTAATTTCTGCACTTGCTGGTGATGGATCTAAAGGCGGACATTTACACAGAGGTTCTTGTCTGTATTTGACCTATTGGCCCAAGGGCTGGACAGATGGATACCATATAGGGGGGCTACTCAGGCCGACGGACTGAACGATTGCACCAGGAAGAAGTAAAAAAAAAGACAAAGGATCTATTGGTCATAATCAGTGGGCCACTATACATGTTCCGAATATCATATCAAGCTTTGTGTATGGCCAGCTTAAAGGGGTGCTATATACTGATTGTGCTTTGTAAGTTTGTATTGTAGTGCTTTACGGTTGTTGGTCAGATCTACAAAAAAGCTGATCTTGAGGCTAAAGATTGGATCACATGGAGCCGTGCCAGTCAGATTTCAGTTGGTAATTTTGGTGTTTAACAAGGTATGATCACTTAGAGGTGAACCACCCCTTTAACCAAACTAAGTTAACTGTTAGTATGTTACAGAACTGCCTATTCTAAGCAACATTTCAATTGGTCTATTTCTTATATTTTTTGGTCTATTTTTCTTCTAACTCTTTGCAGCTTTCAAATGGGGGTCACTGACCCCAGCAACCAAAAAAACTATTGCTCAGTGAGGCTACAGTTTTATTTTTATTGTTATTATATTATTTTTATAACTTGTTTTTCTATTCAGATCCTCTGCTATTTATTTACCATCCTCCCATTCAAACTGCTCCCTGGTCGATAAGGTAATTTGGGCCCTAGCAACCAAATAGCTGCTGAACAAAAAGTGAAATAAGCCAAGGCACTCTCTGCAAGGAGATTGTATGGTTTCCCTGTGCTTGTGTGGGTTTCCTCCCACACTCCAAAAACCAGTTTCATTGGCTCCTGATAAAATTGACCATATTGCATGCGAATATGATAGGGACCTTAGATGGCAAGCTCCCAGGGCCAGTGAGAAATGAAACATGTTGATGCTGTATAAAGAATCCTACTAATAGATTGTCATGTAGTGAGCAATGCTGCTTTAAGTAAAATGGCCACGTAGTGAGAACTTTTGGCAAGAAGAACAGTAGATTGTTAAACGTCTGTAGAATGATCCCATGTGAGAACGTTCTTCGGGAAGAATGCTGAGACTCCTCCAGCACTGACGGTTTAAGTATAGCGGGGATTTTATAAAGTCATTCCTCTGCACTGAGTCAGGCCTTCCGGACCCTCGCTGGAAACTCTGCTACGTGTACAGCAGAACCTCAGTGAGCAGCTCGTTCTTGGTGCTCTAGTGATGGACATTTGGCTTCCATCGATCAGTGCAAGTGCTGCTGACATAAAGGAATGCAAATGACAGCTGTCTGGGTCATCCTTAGAGGTGGTAGGGCTGGGGGCAAAATCAGCTGTGTGGGGTGGCATTATATGTAGAAAGCAGATCTTCTAAAACTACTACCCCAGATACCTTTTCTATTTTATTGTGATCATGGCATAGTTATCCTTTGTGTTTATGAAGAAGTGGTTCGAGTCGATTGTGTGAGCTGGACACAAAATTTGTGCACAATTACCTGGCATAACTGTAACACATCACTTCCAACCCTGCCTACTCTTGTAGGCATCAAGATGATTTTTCCCCCCCAGCCAGACAAATCCCCATGGCCAACACCTTTGGAAACTATTGTCTCTGCCTTGTAGCACTGATTTGTGCTGAAGCTGCCCAAACATGAACAGATATTGTTTTTATATATGAAGGCATGGATATGGGCTATTATGGGGATTGGGTGGGTCTCCAACAAAAGTTCTATAGTCATTAGAACAGTACAATGATAGTGGCAATGAATATATTTCTAATGGGCTCCCAACTAATACCTTGTAGTCTTATATGTAAATCGTATATATCATAGGGCCCACAAGAGAACCTGACTTTGAGGACCCACATTTAAAAAAGTTTGTAGACAGGTAAATGTCTCATATAGGCCTGTGTTGGATTAAAGAAAGGTCTGATGGGCAACGTCCATGCCTGGGCCCAGTAGAAGATCCTCTGGAACTCTGGCAGGCCAATGTAATCCTGCAGCCACTCCTCAGTAATATGATGATATCTAGGCAGGGATGGCCACCTTTCTGCTGATGGCATGCAGGGCTGAAACCAAAACCACTCAATGCCACCTCCCACAAACTTCTGAAATTTGGGAAGCACATAAATGGAAAGTAATGAATACAAGAAATCTTGGTTTCAACACGCTGCAGAAATGCACTTGCACTTCTGATGGGTCCAATATTAGTTGTAAATTACAAATACTGTAGTACAGTGCTGTCCAACTTCTGTTGTACCGAGGGCCGGAATTTTTCCGACCTACGTGGTGGAGGGCCGATAATGGAAGCCAGTTTTGACCACTCCCCTTTTTAAAACCGCACCCACTTGAAACCACACCCATGTTATCACATGACCATACCCATATTAATGGTTGTAGTACAGCAAAAACCTGCCACACTCTGCCTTCCCTACCATGCCTGTGTGTGTGCCATACTCTGCCTTCCCTACCCTGCCTTTGTGTGTGCCATACTCTGCCTTCCCTACCCTGCCTGTGTGCCATACTCTGCCTGCCCTACCCTGCCTTTGTGTGTGCCATACTCTGCCTTCCCTACCCTGCCTGTATGTGCCATACTCTGCCTGCCCTACCCTGCCTGCGTGCCATACTTTCACTGTGTGTGCCATTCTTGGCTGGTTTGTGCCATACTTGGCCTGTGTGTGCCATACTCTGCCTGCCCTACCCTGCCTGTGTGCCATATTCTGCCTTCCCTACCCTGCCTGCGTGTGCCATACATTCACTGTGTGTGCCATTCTTGGCTGGTTTGTGCCAAACTTGGCCTGTGTGTGCCATACTCTGCCTGCCCTACTCTGCCTGTGTGTGCCATACTCTGCCTTCCCTACCCTGCCTGTGTGTGCCATACTCTGCTTGCCCTATGCTGCCTGTGTGTATGGCACACACAGGCAGCCTACAGTGACACAATGCTGGCACTGCTCCTACAGTCTGCACAAAAACTATATATTAAAAAATGTTTTAATTGCAGTACCACCTCAGTATATGTTCTTTTTGTAGTGTGCAGGGTTTATTTGTGGGTTTCTACTGCTCCTGAGGTGTGAACAAGGGAACAATGGGGGTGATTACAGCCTGAGCCTGAGGTGTGAATACTGCAGGGGTTGAACAATGCAGGTATTAAAAGGTGTGAAAAACACAGGGCATTACATATTTAAACAATACAGCCTGATTACAGCCTGAATCTGAGGTGAGAACCATGCAGGGGGCCAGTTAATCACAGTACTGATACCATTTAAAGCTTACACAAGAGTAAGCCATCAAAGCAGCCAGACAGGTGGGGGGCCACACAGAGGGGGGTCGCGGGCCGCATGCGGCCCGCGGGCCGCCAGTTGGACAGCACTGCTGTAGTAGAATGCCATTCATACATTTTTGGAGCATTTCACTGGGGTGTGTGCCTATTGTTATTGCTTGTTCTTTGTAAATACCTTTTGCATTGGGTTGGGTGCACACTATAGCCTATCCAAGCAACAGGCTGTTTACAAGGCAAGACTAACTTGTTATCAGAACGTATAGAACATTCACAACACAAAGGTCACCAGAGCCGGAATGCAGTAGAAACAGCCAGACACAAAGTTCATCCATCCATACCCTGTTTTAATAAACAGGATATATTCCCCTTTAATGTTCATCTGTTAACCTGTGCATTTGGCTAGCCACCCAGGGCTGTATAAGCTGAGGAAAGCACTGTCGAGTCCAGGAACATGTCCGTTTCACCTTAAATGAACCAGACAGCATGGTGGCAACAATTTCCCTGCACTCTCAGCTCTGTCTGGGTTTTTAGTGGGGTGGAATTAAGGGAAAGCTTGCCTGGGCCCTGCACTGATGGAAACTAGGAGCGGGGAGAGTATTCCCCTTCATCATAGGGGCCCCTTAACCTTTAACTGCCCTGCTCTGCTGCAGTGCGGTGGGTCTATGTGCAGTATAGTTTGCATTACTCTTCCAGTCAATAAATATTGGCACTCAAAGTATTTTTTTTTTTTTTTTACTTTTTTCATGTCACCCCTTTTAAGGGTGAAGACACACAGAGCTGCTACTAGTAGCTCTGTGTGTCTTCACCCTAACTTCACTTCTGAACAGCAGTGACCTTAAAAGTAGAACGTTGCTACCTCTGCAGCCATTGCATCTAGGTTATGGGATAGTGCAGTCACGGTCACAGCTGCTGCGCATTGTTTCCCAAGACCTAGCTGTCAGTCAGTGCTCCCCTTCCCAGTGCTGCTTGGTGGAATGCTCCGTGAGTGCCAGTCTGTTTGGGATGGGCTGCTCCCTCTCTAAAACCATTTTCATATCCCAAGGAGTTCCTTTAAAGGTGAAGACACACAGAGCTACTAGTAGCAGCTACTTGTCACAGCTACAGAAATAGACAATGCTGGTAATTTACTGGTAATTGTCTCTATGTGTGTTTTAGCAGAAGCAATTCTCAGTATTGTCTATGGCAGGGGATTTTCTGGTGTTTAGTAGCCGTGGCAAGTAGCTGCTACTAGTAGCTCCGTGTTTCTTCACCCTTAGAAACAACATTAAGTTGCCCTGCAATTTGCCATTTAGTTTTCTCCTAGCCTTCTGGGGTTGCAGAAACTGTTGAGCAGCCACAGACTGACACCCTGCAATTATATACCTGTCTGTACACAACCTGAAGGTCCCCAGAGGGAGCGAGACTGGCACAATTGTATATAGTATCAAACACTGCCCACCACCCAACCCAAAGGTAAAAAGTAAGCACCCAACCCACCTGAGCTGCAGGTTTTGGGCCGGCCCATGCACCGCTGTAGTTCTCCAGTCTATGCAGTGAGACTTGCAGGTTTGTAGTACAGTGAGTGGGATGCACAGTTACCAAACAGACATTTGTTTTCAGTACTTTAGCAGCAGGAGACTGATCAAAGCTGATTGGCTGATGTGGACCGTGGCAGTCATGCAAATGTGTCCCTGTGTCTGGAAATCTTGAGTTACAAATGAAGCAGTGAAGATAACAACTTGGCCACAGTCCAGATCCCCAGGCTCTTTTATTGAACACACTCCGTCATGCATTCTTTATTTTAGTCTAAAGGCTGGCGCTCTGTTTTCATTTTGCGTGTTAGTTTGGCCTTTTAATGTATCTTTGTCTTAATCCAGACAGGTGCTGTGCCAAATCGTAACTAGAGAACCCACTAAGCAACAAAGGGATGGGAAATCACAATTCTAGGATCATGTTACCCTCTGGAAACAGGGTTGGACTGGGGGGGGGGCAGAACCCACCGGGGCTTCTGCCTCAGGGGCCCCTGCACCCCCCAATGGCCCCCAATGCCTTTACCTCCCCCTCCCCACAGAGGCCCCCAACACCCTCTGACCCCCTCCCCTGAGCGCTCCTAAAAGCATTCAGGGGATCGGATGTAGGCTGCTGGGGCCCACCGGGTTTTTTTCCGCTACCCCGGCAGCCCAGTCCAACACTGACTGGAACTGTTTTAGGGTAGGGGATTTACCATGGTCCCCATTACCAAAGGGCACTCTTGTGCGAGGGAACCTAATTTAAAATGACAAAGGATATATTACACAGTTTAGCGCTTATTAAATAGTTACCTTGTTAAGTCCATCAGGTTCAACCCTTCCAATCAAACCCCAAGGCACACACACAGACCCATACCCACCTATCTGTACTCTCAAATATTTCCCACCCTTTCCTTACCCTTGTTATCTGTTAGTACATGTGCAGAGCCAGGCAGCCGTGCTTAGATGCTTGTGCATGTGATAAATGGAGTATCTCCCTTCCAAATTAGGTGCCAACAATGCCAACCATCCCAGCCTGTGTTTTTCCTCGCAGAGAGTTCTCTGAAAGGGATCTTGTACTTGCGCCGTATGTTGGAGGACACGGGTATTTATGGCAGTCATACATCCTGTGCAGGGCAGCTGTTAGCATTTAAACAACTCTAATTGTTCACTTAGACCCCATGTCCTTGTTCCCGAGCCAGGAAATTTATAGATCAAAATATAGTTTGACAGTGTAATCCCCTTTTCTCTGTGACTCAAATGTATCTCTTTCTCATAGAATTTAAATACAGGTATGGGATCTGTTATCCAGAAACCCATTACACAGAAAGTTCCGAATTATGGAAGCTCATTTCCCATAGGCTCCATTAAAAGCAATTAATTATAATTTTTAAAAATGATTTATTTTTTCTCTATAATAAAAAAAAAATGACTGTTATTGGAGTACCATAATTACCTATAGGCAATTATGGTACTCCAATAAAACTAATTTTAATGAAGAATTCTGCCTGAAGATTTGCTCATTGAGTGCCTACTCTTCAAAAAAATGGTGAGATCCACTCCACTAGCTGAGGGCTCAGCTCTACCTTTGGCGTGAGTTGTTGGACATATCCTACAATTTTGCAGTAATAAAACAGAACCGTGAACTTGAGGGTAACTAAGCTCTAACGAATCCTTATTGGAGGCAAAACAGTCCTATTATGTTTAATTAATGTTTAAATGATTTTTAAGTAGACTGCAGGTATGTAGCTCTAAATTACAGAAAGATCCCTTATCCGGAAAATCCCAGGTCCCAAGCATTCTGAATAACCTTTACCATACCTCTATATAAAATATAGAAAAATACCAGACTGATCATTTTTCTGAATGACGTAAGAATTATAAAAAGGACCAGCAATACAGGAAAAGACAATTATAGGTACTGTATTGTACCAGTCCAGTTACCCATAGCAACCAGTTTAGCAGCAATGTTAGAAAATGAACCTCACCCACTATTCTTATAGGGATACTGTCATGAATTGTTATGGTATACTTTTAATTTCTATATAACACTGCTTATATAGCAAATAATTCACTCTGCCATTAATATTAATATAAAATAAAGTGTTATTCTTGAACCAACAAATGTATTTGTAGCTGTAATATAGGTGCGTAGGCGCCATCTCAGTGCATTGTGCCTGAGTCTGAGCTTTCAGCCAGCGCTACACATTAGAACTGCTTTCAGCTAACCTATTGTTTCTCCTACTCCCATGTAACTGGGGGAGTCCCAAGCCGGACTTGGATTTCTTACTATTGAGTGCTATTCTGATACCTACTGGGAGCTGCTATCTTGCTCCCTTCCCATTGTTCTACTGATCGGCTGCTGGGAGGGGGGGGATATCACACCAACTTGCAGTAAAGTGTGACTAAAGTTTATCAGAGCACAGGTCACATGGCTGTGGCACCCTGGGAAATGAAGAATATGGCTAGCCCCATGTGACATTTCAAAAGTAAATATAAAAAAAATCAGTTTGTGTTTTTGAAAAACATATTACAATGCAGCATTGTGCTGGAGAAACTCTATTAACTTGTGCATTTGAAAAAATATGTTTTCCCATGACGGTATTTCTTTAAATAAGCTGGGCCAGGGGTTTGCTGAGTGGCATGGAATACCTGGAGGGCAAGCAGCACACGTTGAATTGACCTGCAGGATGGGACTGGTCTGGCTAAGCCACCCCATCTCTCCTTGCCAGTCCTCCGCCAGGTCACCCATGCAAAACCGGTACCTTGGGTGGGTGTACCAGCTATGTGTTCAAGTTGCCCTAGTAATCCAGAATTCAAATAAAGTCATGTAAGAACTAGACAAATCAAGATGACTTTTTCTTTTTGGATTTTGCTCCCATTAACAAAATGGGTAGATTTGGGTTTAGATTCTGTTTGGTTTTGTTGGAGGATTTAGTATTCACGCATAGCTTAGAATTGTGGACTTAGAGCAACCTTACTGTTAGTTTACAATGTGTTTGTGGTTGGATCAAATATGTAGAGCAAGTTATAGGCTGTAGGATGGAAAGTACAGCTTTGTGGTTCCCTGTGGGGCTAAAGTGGAGGAGCAATGACTCTGTAAGGGTAACCTTCAATGCTGTTCCCTGGGCAGCTCCACCCTAGATCTCATCCATGCAGTTGTTCACTTCTTCTGACCTGTCTCCCCTCTCCCTTATGAACACAAATATCTCCGTGCCAGCTCTGGAATTCTCTACCGCATACAGTGTTCCACCTCTTTAAGTTCGCCTGTGCGCCAGAGAAAACGTTATGTAGACTTTCCTTTCACTAACCTCTGATTGTTGCTTATCTGGCCTTTACTGTGTTAGAATTACAGTACAGGTATGGGACCCCTTATCTGGACACCTATTATCCAGAAAGTTCGAATTATGGAAAGACCATCTCCCATAGACCCCCTTTTAATCAAATAATTCAAATTTTTTTAAAAAGATTTCCTTTTTCTTTGTAATAATAAAACCGTACCTTTACTTGATCCCAACTAAGATATAATTACCCCTTATTGGGGCAGAACAGCCCTATTGGGTTTATTTTATGGTTAAATGATTCCCTTTTCTCTGTAATAATAAAACAGTACCTGTACTTGATCCCAACTAAGATATAATTACCCCTTATTGGGGGCAGAACAGCCCTATTGGGTTTATTTAATGGTTAAATGATTCCCTTTTCTCTGTAATAATAAAACAGTACCTTGTACTAAGATCTAGTGGCCACCTTAAAAGGAACAGTAACACCAAAAATAAAAGTAATTAAAATATAATGTACTGTTGCCCTGCACTGATAAACATTGTGTTTGCTTCAGAAACCCTACTATAGATTACTGTATATACTCGAGTATAAGCCTAGTTTTTCAGCACCCAAAATGTGCTGAAAAAGTAACCCTTGGCTTATACTTGAGTCGGGTGCCATGGGTCCCTCCAGACTAGCACCCTCTGTCCTTTGTGTGCAAATTAGGCCACCTGCAACCAAACCCTCCCAGTGCCCTGCGCCCACTCCCAGTCACAATACTTACTTCCCCTTAAGTGTCCTCCGGGACCGGGTCTGCTGCCAGTTTGCCAATGTGCAATGAGCGTGGGGTAGTACTCATATTGTTTGACCCTCTTCTCCACTCACAGAGCTAGTTTACGGTTTTTCTTTTAAATAAATATTTAAACACCTATACCCCACTGATGCCTCAATTTATGTAATTTACTGGTTTTTATTTTGATTATTGAAACTTAGCAGTAGCGGCTGCATTTCCCACCCTAGACTTATACTTATACTGTTTTTCCAGTTTTCTAAGGTAAAATTAGGAACCTCGGCTTATATTCGGATCGGCTTATACTCGAGTATATACGGTATATGGATCTATAGTAGTCATGAATGGCTGCCCCCATGACTACACAGCAGTTTGTTTATATAAACTGTAAGGGCTCTGGCACACGGGGAGATGGCGACTAATCTCCCCGAGTTGCCATGACCCGCCATCCCACCGCCGAACATGTAAGTCGCCGGCGGGATGGCAGACACGGCGGCGCGATTTCGCACAAATCACCGAAAAAGACTCGCGAGTCTTTTTTGGCGATTTCGGGAAATCGCGCCGCCGCGTGTGCCATCCCGCCGGCGACTTACATGTTCGCCGGCGGGATGGCGGGTCATGGCAACTCGGGGAGATTAGTCGCCCGCGAACAGGGAGTTTTGTCGCAGGCGACTAATCTCCCTGTATGCTAGAGCCCTAAGAGTCTTTTTGAAGCAAAAGCACAACTTTTAGGGCTCTGGCACATGGGGAGATTAGTCGCCCGCAATAAATCTCCCTGTTCGCGGGCGACTAATCTCCCCAAAATGCCACCCCACCGGCGAAAATGTAAGTCGCCGGTGGAATGGCATACGCGGCGGCACAATTTGCGGAAATCGCGGAAGTTTCCTCTCAAGGCAACTTTGCTGATTTCCGCAAATCGCGCCGCCACGTATGCCATCCCACCGCCGATTTACATTTTCGCCGGCGGGATGTCATATTGGGGAGCTTAGTCGCCTGCAACAAAGGAGAATTGTCGTGGGTGCCTAATCTCCCCGTGTACCAGAGCTAATAGTATGGTTTCTAAAGCAAACACACCATATTTGCCAGGGCAACAGTACATTATATTTGAATGACTTTAAAACACTTTGTTCTTCTCTGTAGCTCAGTGCTAAACATATAATCGACCATGGCATATACAGTATTGTTGGCTTGCCAGGAAATGTCTGTTTATTTGCATTTGTCATATTCATTATTTGGTACAGACTGTTCTGTTAGATAATTATCATTGGGATGAGTGCAAATGATTGTTTCCTTTTATTTCAGAGAGCCTGAAATAAATGCCCAGAAACAATTGTTTCTTTTTCAGTTGATTATTATTAGCGTCCTTTCAGAACCAATATTTTTTGCTGCAAGATAGACCAATGCACACAGAGATGGATGAAAAGTTTCCAAAATCACCTTCATGTCACCTCCCATTACGTAGAACAGTGCTGGTACTGGTGCTCTTTAAAGGAATAGTAACATCCAAAAATGAAAGTACATAATAATTACTTTGTTATACTATTGCCCTGCACTAGTAAAAGTTGTGTGTTTGCAACTATAGAATATATAAACAGAGCTGCTCTGTAGCCATGGGGGCAGCCATTCAAACTGAAAAAAGGAGAAAAGGCATACATAGCAGAGAACAGGTAAGCTGCGTAGATTGTCATTGTATTAAAGGAACAGTAACACCAAAAAATGAAAGTGTATAAAAGTAACTAAAATATAATGTGCTGCTGCCCTGCACTGGTAAAAGTTGTGTGTTTATTTCAGAAAGTCTACTATAATTTATATAAATAAGCTGCTATGTAGCCATGGAGGCAGCCATTCAAAGGAGAAAAGGCACAGGCACATAGCAGATAACAGATAAAACACTATTATACTCTACAGAACTTATCTGTTATCTGCTATGTAACCTGTGCCTTTTCTCATTTTTTCCAGCTTGAATGGCTGCCCCCGGGGCTACAAAGCAGCTTATTATATAAATTATAGTAGTGTTACTGTAGCAAACACACCAGTTTTACCAGTGCAGGGCAACAGTGCATTATATTTTTATTACTTTAAAGCTCTTTCATTTTTTGGAGTTACTGTTCCTTTAAACAGAACTTATCTGTTATCTGCTGTGTAACCTGTGCCTTTTCTCTTTTTTCAGTTTGAATAACTGCCCCCATGGCTACACAGCAGCTTATGTATATAAACTACAGTAGTGTTACTAAAGCAAACACACAGCTCTCTTACCAGTGCAGGGCAACACTACATTATATTTGAATTACTTTAAAGAATTTTCATTTTTTGGTGTTACTGTTCCTTTAAGGAGACATATAGCTTAACTCAGTGTTTTTCAACCTTTTTTGGGCAAAGGCACACTTGTTTCATGAAAAAAATCATGAGGCACACCACCATTAGAAAATGTTAAAAAATTTAACTCTGTGCCTATATTGACTATATATAAAGTAATTCTCTTGAATAGGAATCAAATAAACACAAAGAAAGTATTTTCCGGGACATTTTCTCCACAAACCCACCCCCCCACTGATTTTTTTTTTTTTTTTATACACACAAAAATTTTATATTATATATATATATATATATATATATATATATATTATTATTAATTGCTTTCTTACATGTCAGGCTGCGGCATCCAGGGGTGTCCCGGGATTGTCCTCCGGTGGGGAGTAGGGCCTGTGCATGGGCCTGGCCCCTGGTGGATCTGGTCTGTCGGGGCAGGGCCTGGGCAGTTGCTCCCCCCGGTCGGGTTGTGCCAGGGCAGGATAGTGCTGCCTCTCCTCTCTGGTTGCTCCGCCCTCCTGGATCCGATGCCGGATGACGTCACAGGCAGTGACGATTTCCGGGCATCATGGAGCCAGGAAGTGGAAGGTGTCCCAGAGGGGACAGGGGGAGTCTTGTCTTCACCTATGGCACACCATGCAACAGTGGTTGAAAAACGCTGGCTTAACTGACCCCCCCAGTCTTGTAGGCAATAAATAATAATATATGACGCAGGTTTGACACTGGGCTAAAAATGAACATTATCTTTAAAAACAGCCCCTTTATTGGAGCTCCCTATAGATTTGCTATGGTCTCTGTCTGTGTTTTAAATGAAGGGTGGGCGTGTCCTAATGGTCCCTGCCAGAAGCACAGTAAGTAATAAATCGCAGCCCTGCATTCATTGAAGCAAAGACAGGCTTCAGTTCCCTATCAGGTCTGTCTAGCTGCTGATTGGTTCATATCCTACAATGCAGTGTACTGAGTGCCGCCGGCCCCCCTGCTTGAATAGGCGCAACCAAGTAGTGTCATGGCCAAGACTCACTACTTGTATATATATCTATGTAGTGCTACCTATTTATGCCGAGGAAGAAGAAGATCCCTGCCCCATAGAATGTACAGTTCCCCCGCCTAGAGGCTCCATAGGCAGCTCATACGGTGCGGACCAGTTAATAACCCCTTTTTATTTTGATGCTTTTTCCTGAAAGCCATACCTGAATCAATAAGTGCCTGATGTTCAGCCATATATTTAATTCCCAGAACAAAACAGGAATTTGAAGCTTGCCCATCAGTGTCTCTCGTTGTTGCTGCTAATGTATTATTCCAGATTGTATAGACTTAAATGGCACATACCGGAAATAACATTATTGTCACTGCTGGAGATATCTACTCTCTCCCTGCTAAATGATCTGTGGGACAAGCCTACAGCTTGTACATGAAACCCCTGTGCCAAACCCCACTACTGCCAATTAGTCTTCTAATTAATTTCACTTATTGGGAAACATGTATTTATGTTTCATAAATAGAGGCATTTTTGTGGGCTCGTGCTGGAAATCTTCTGAGCTCCCTTCCTCTGTTACTAATATATGTAGGCACAGCTACAGAGAATGTAGGCAAGTACATCTAGGGCCGCTGTTACTGATCCAACCCGCAAGTGCTGAAAGCCAATAGTACATCCTTGTCACACTATTAAAGGGAAACTAAAAAAAAAGATACTATTACCTGATTATATATAGTAATAAGTCTGTCGTACAGCTTCCATAAAACAGCAGCTCAGTACATCTAAAGTTACACCCCTAGTTTTCCCCTAGGAATTGCCATAACTGGTCATCCCACCCCAACCTAAGTTTGGTATAACTTGACTGGGAATTATAGTCTGTAGCAACAGTCTCTCTCTATATATTTTTTATTTTCTATAACAAAAAAGAGATCCATTTTGGCTTACTGTTATATTCTGCACTGTCAAACACGGATATGTCTGTCTGGGTTCTAGTAGTATAGGGGTGATCTGTAACCAGGGGTGAATTATTGTACACAGCGTGTATTCTACACAGGGCACATCCTGTCAGAACCTCAGCTGCCCTTTAATAACTGAAGAAAAGGTTGACATTGGCCTCGAGGCCTCTCCATATTGCAGTACTGTAAACAACCTAATACCTTGTTCTTGCTGGCTCCTGTATAAAGCATGCCTGCGGGCTTCCATATGAAATATGACAGGGAGTAGAAGAAAATGTCATGATTACATAAAAATAAACATCTCTGAACTGAAAAAGCAATTAATATTATTATTAAAACACTTTCCTTGTTAAAGGGGCCATTCCCATTGAAACTGACTTTTTTGCATAATGTAGACAATTTGCAGTTAGTCTTTGCAATTATTTGTGCATGTTTTTAAATATCTGTTTGTTTTTTAATTCAAGCTTCCTGGTTGCTAAGGACTTGCATACCCTAGCAACCAGAGAGTGGTTTGTATGAGGTACTGGGAGATAAGGACAGGCTCTGAATACATGTACAACTCCAGTCTCAATGTGAATTAGGCCGATATTACACAACTGACTGTGCCCATATGGCTAATTATTTGTTAAAGAGCATCTGTCACTTACAGGTTTGCTCAGCCCTGCCCCCACTAGGCCCCGCCCCTACAGGTGTTCCACAAGATGCACGTTCATTACAAAGGCAGCTGTTATGGGCTCAAATACTAGCCGGCAATACTATTGCAGAATAAAGGTACACTGGTACCGAGACTATTTTTAAAGAGAACTTTGCAACTTTGATTTTGCACATATTTATTGTTAAATATTATATTACGTATTTTATATGTTTATATATTTACTAATTTTTATAGTTACATATTTATAGATACAAATTATGTAACAATTGCTTAATGTTGTTGGAAAAATACTGGTGCAAGACTGTGAAAAAGAGACAAGATATTCAGCTTTTACATATTTTTGGACGCCCTCTGCTACAGGCCCCGTGGCTACAATACCCCCCTGATAGTGGCCCTGGAGATACCCTTCACTTTTGTTATTGCCCCATGCTTTTATGTGTAAGGAGAGGGATGCGGTCCTGTGCCCATAAGCAATGCTGGACCTAAATACAGCCCTTGGGGGTCAGTGTAAAGTTGGCCATACACGATAAGGTCTGCTCGTTTGGCGAGGTCACCAAGTGAGTGGATCTTCTTCCAATATCCCCACTTATGGGTGGGCGATATCGGGCTAATTCATTAGTTTGTCCCTGGGGCCAAACAATCGAATTAGAATGACTGGTATAGCCGTCCATCGGTTCGGGGACCACATCAACGAGACAATGCAGTCCCCGATCTGACTACATTTTTAAACCTACCCATTCGAGATGCCAGATGTTGGTTGGGCAGGCCCGTCGTTAGTGCCCATACATGGGCCGATAAGCTGCCGAATCAGTCTAAGGGACCGATATGGGCAGCTAGAATTGGCCCATGTATGGCCACCTTAAGCGGTTAGGCTTGGGCTGGAAGGCAGGTTTGGCAATATTTATATAGGGCTGGTATAGGAGACTGGCATAGAAAACACAGCCTGGGCTTTAACTTGTGCTAAATAAGCCACTGGTATCAAATTCAGCGCTCTCAGCAAATCAGGGGGTTCACTGGACAGATCCCCATAGCTCATCTGGCCACTAATATTGCCCACACAGCTACCCATATAGAGATGTTTACACTTTTTTTTACACAGCTCATTTTGCCTTACCCGCTTCTGTCCGTGTGTAACAAGGTGGTGATTATTTTCCTGTTTCCAAAAAACAAAACGGCTAAAAATATCTCTGGAAACGATAGGGAAAACCTAAACACAAACAAACTCTGCTCTGCTGCAGGCATTTGGCTTTTTCCAGAGGTTTAAAAAAAAAAAAAAAAAAAAGTAAATAAAATGTTCTTTTATTAGAATTCACCATAACGGAAAGTAATCTTTCTCTTCAGCACAACACAAGAACGAATGAGTTTGATTTGTCCAAATGGAAAAAAAAAATGATGGATTTATTTCATCCCTAACATTTGGCAGCTTTTATCATCCCTTATGTATTATTTATATATGTATATTATACAAAACCAGATGCACCCTGGGAGAGTATCTCTCATTTAAAGCTTATCTTTTATTAATCACAGTTAAAAGGAAAACAGGCCAACGTTTAGTCAACATCTAGGACCTTTCTCGAGACACCATTTTCCATTATAAACAAGAAATATATATACACTTAGGAAGAGTAACTCACCAATCAATGTGCTGTATCCACCCAGGTTGTGACAGCAGAAATCCCACCCATCAAGGGAAAAGGGAATCCTACATTGGGTTCCATATGCATATAAACTTCTTCCAGGAGGTTGCAAAATACATTATAGCAAACATCTATCCCTTATTACATATTTGCAATTAGGGATGCACTGAATCTACTATTTTTGGATTTGGCCAAACCCTAAATCCTTTGTGAAAGATTCGGCCAAATACCAAACCGATTCCGAATCATAAGCAAAGAGGCCGTATACACACACACACATATATAATTTCTTATATAAAGTGAATATATATAAGAAAATTATATATAGAATATATAAGTTTATATAAAATACACAATGGGCGATACATAAGGGCCACAGCTAAACTTGCTACTTGCTGGCAAAGCCACGTTTATCTAACACATGATGAGAGGCTTTGATTTTAGTTTGTCTATGTAGTTATAGAGCCCACCAATGGGATCTTTTCTCTGGGCCCACCAGTCAAAATGACCCCAGAGGCCAATGCAGACCCCAGCATTTTTATAGCCTTCAGCCTGCTTGTGACTTCCCTAGGCATCCGTAAGCTTGGCATTATAGGCCCAGGAAAGTGAGTCTTATCATTGGCCCACAATGTGGAAAATATTGGGCAGTACTGCTCTATGGATATATCGCTGTGTAGGGGGATAGGTAATGTGCATGCCTATGTATATCTATCCTTTCATTCGCACACTCTCACTATCTCCTGAGGTGCTGATGGATGTGCATTCTCCGAACACCCAGCGGCAGGGAGCTCTGATCTGTATCTGTCAAATGCTCTTCCCTCCTGATAACGCACAGAAATGCTAATATACAGAGAAGGCACGCTCAGGGATATGCTTGGATAAGGACATGGGGCTAGCCAAACTACACTCATTTGGTCAGTAGGCAATAGTAAAGGCACGCTCAGGGATATGCTTGGATAAGGACATGGGGCTAGCCAACTACACTCATTTGGTCAGTAGGCAACAGTGAAGGCACGCTCAGGGATGTGCTTGGATAAGGACATGGGGCTAGCCAACTACACCCATTTGGTCAGTAGGCAATAGGGAAGGCACGCTCAGGGATATGCTTGGATAAGGACATGGGACTAGCCAAACTACAATCATCTAGCCATTTGGTCAGTAGGCAATAGTAAAGGCACGATCAGTGATATGCTTGGATAAGGACATGGGGCTAGCCAAACTACACTCATCTGGCCATTTGGTCAGTAGGCAATAGTAAAGGCACGCTCAGGGATATGCTTGGATAAGGACATGGGGCTAGCCAACTACACTCATTTGGTCAGTAGGCAACAGTGAAGGCACGCTCAGGGATATGCTTGGATAAGGACATGGGGCTAGCCAACTACACTCATTTGGTCAGTAGGCAATAGGGAAGGCATGCTCAGGGATATGCTTGGATAAGGACATGGGACTAGCCAAACTACAATCATCTGGCCATTTGGTCAGTAGGCAATAGTAAAGGCACGCTCAGGGATATGCTTGGATAAGGACATGGGGGTAGCCAACTACACTCATTTGGTCAGTAGGCAATAGGGAAGGCACGCTCAGGGGATATGCTTGGATAAGGACATGGGACTAGCCAAACTACAATCATCTGGCCATTTGGTTAGTAGGCAATAGTGAAGGCACGCTCAGGGATATGCTTGGATAAGGACATGGGGGTAGCCAACTACACTCATTTGGTCAGTAGGCAATAGTAAAGGCACGCTCAGGGATATGCTTGGATAAGGACATGGGGGTAGCCAACTACACTCATTTGGTCAGTAGGCAATAGGGAAGGCACGCTCAGGGATATGCTTGGATAAGGACATGGGACTAGCCAAACTACAATCATCTGGCCATTTGGTTAGTAGGCAATAGTGAAGGCACGCTCAGTGATGTGCTTGGATAAGGACATGGGGCTAACCGAATTACACTCATTTGGTCAGTAGGCAATAGTGAATATTAAAAAGAAGAGGAAACACTATTTTATTGGCACACCTGTAGAAATTTTAAAACATAACCTTTAATTTTGACTAACATTAGAATCTATCTTAAAATTGGTAAAGCAAAAAAGGAAGGAAGAAAAACATAAAATATATAGTATTACACCCTAGACCTATCTATTATACTAGGCTTCAATGCCTGTTGAACTTTCGGCAACTATTTAGTTACTTTGTTAGTGTTGCTATTCAGTGTATCAATAGTAATTACAAGCAACTCATGTAGCGTTTATTAAAAGGTCTCTAGTTCTTTTCAGAGATCACAGTTCGTGACATGAGGAATATGTCTTTTCAGAAAAAACCACGATTTTTGGGTATGTTTTATTATTTTCCGATTAATGCTTTTCGTATGGACTACGATTCCATTTACCACTGTTAAGCATAGGTAAGTTTACACCCCATAAACCTCGGCAGTGTGCCCTGCCTTAGTCGTTATATATGGTTACTCCTGCGTGTCAGTGTGGTCTTATATGCTTTTTGAAAAAATTCTATAGTGGCAATTTCGGGTAGGTATTTAGCGCCACTTCTGTCCGTCCATAAGGCTCTTATTTTATCGCTTATAGAGTTGCCTACCAACGGATCTTAATTAAGTGCCTACCAACGGATCTTAATTAAGTGCAGCTCTCAAGCATTTGCGATCGGCTATGGGAACAAATCTCCCGTATTAGTTACTTATCCCAAACTTACGAGATCCACTGTGCCTACTACCAAGAAGCTTGTTACCTCGGCACAGAGAATCAATAGATCTAGGGTGTAAAACGCCGACGCGCGTTTCGCTACTGCTTTTTCAAGGCACCCATTTGGTCAGTAGGCAATAGTGAATATACAGAGAAGGCACGCTCAGGGATATGCTTGGATAAGGACATGGGGCTAGCCAAACTACACTCATTTGGTCAGTAGGCAATAGTAAAGGCACGCTCAGGGATATGCTTGGATAAGGACATGGGGCTAGCCAACTACACTCATTTGGTCAGTAGGCAACAGTGAAGGCACGCTCAGGGATGTGCTTGGATAAGGACATGGGGCTATCCAACTACACCCATTTGGTCAGTAGGCAATAGGGAAGGCACGCTCAGGGATATGCTTGGATAAGGACATGGGACTAGCCAAACTACAATCATCTAGCCATTTGGTCAGTAGGCAATAGTAAAGGCACGATCAGTGATATGCTTGGATAAGGACATGGGGCTAGCCAAACTACACTCATCTGGCCATTTGGTCAGTAGGCAATAGTAAAGGCACGCTCAGGGATATGCTTGGATAAGGACATGGGGCTAGCCAACTACACTCATTTGGTCAGTAGGCAACAGTGAAGGCACGCTCAGGGATATGCTTGGATAAGGACATGGGGCTAGCCAACTACACTCATTTGGTCAGTAGGCAATAGGGAAGGCATGCTCAGGGATATGCTTGGATAAGGACATGGGACTAGCCAAACTACAATCATCTGGCCATTTGGTCAGTAGGCAATAGTAAAGGCACGCTCAGGGATATGCTTGGATAAGGACATGGGGGTAGCCAACTACACTCATTTGGTCAGTAGGCAATAGGGAAGGCACGCTCAGGGATATGCTTGGATAAGGACATGGGACTAGCCAAACTACAATCATCTGGCCATTTGGTTAGTAGGCAATAGTGAAGGCACGCTCAGGGATATGCTTGGATAAGGACATGGGGGTAGCCAACTACACTCATTTGGTCAGTAGGCAATAGTAAAGGCACGCTCAGGGATATGCTTGGATAAGGACATGGGGGTAGCCAACTACACTCATTTGGTCAGTAGGCAATAGGGAAGGCACGCTCAGGGATATGCTTGGATAAGGACATGGGACTAGCCAAACTACAATCATCTGGCCATTTGGTTAGTAGGCAATAGTGAAGGCACGCTCAGTGATGTGCTTGGATAAGGACATGGGGCTAACCGAATTACACTCATTTGGTCAGTAGGCAATAGTGAATATTAAAAAGAAGAGGAAACACTATTTTATTGGCACACCTGTAGAAATTTTAAAACATAACCTTTAATTTTGACTAACATTAGAATCTATCTTAAAATTGGTAAAGCAAAAAAGGAAGGAAGAAAAACATAAAATATATAGTATTACACCCTAGACCTATCTATTATACTAGGCTTCAATGCCTGTTGAACTTTCGGCAACTATTTAGTTACTTTGTTAGTGTTGCTATTCAGTGTATCAATAGTAATTACAAGCAACTCATGTAGCGTTTATTAAAAGGTCTCTAGTTCTTTTCAGAGATCACAGTTCGTGACATGAGGAATATGTCTTTTCAGAAAAAACCACGATTTTTGGGTATGTTTTATTATTTTCCGATTAATGCTTTTCGTATGGACTACGATTCCATTTACCACTGTTAAGCATAGGTAAGTTTACACCCCATAAACCTCGGCAGTGTGCCCTGCCTTAGTCGTTATATATGGTTACTCCTGCGTGTCAGTGTGGTCTTATATGCTTTTTGAAAAAATTCTATAGTGGCAATTTCGGGTAGGTATTTAGCGCCACTTCTGTCCGTCCATAAGGCTCTTATTTTATCGCTTATAGAGTTGCCTACCAACGGATCTTAATTAAGTGCCTACCAACGGATCTTAATTAAGTGCAGCTCTCAAGCATTTGCGATCGGCTATGGGAACAAATCTCCCGTATTAGTTACTTATCCCAAACTTCTTAATGCGCGGGATCTTCCATCCACTTAATAAGTCGAGTATCACAATAATATTTGGCTAAATACTGTTAGAGTACATCTCCCACTGTCGTTATGGGACATTACCCCGCCAGGGAGAGTTTAACAAAAGCGTATAATACACGTATCGCTATGCTTTCATCCGCGATATTACCACAACATTGGGAGAAGAGGACTGCCTCATTAGTCAGCCCTAGCCGTCTTTGCTAACTATCCCGGCTTCCTGTGGAGATAATAGGACACCTGTGCCTACTACCTCAAACTCTTGGTGACAAGTTTACACAAATATAAGTTGTCAAATGCGGATATCGAGGAGCAGGGAAAAAGCCGGTGCCTACCACCTCTAAATTTTTACCTCAGCAACCGGCTTTCATAACCAACAATTGTTCGTTGCGATCGCCATTAAACACCATCATTAGATGTTACCAAAGACCAATATAGCCAATATTGCTATCACGACTTCGAATACAAAGGCAAACCTGTGCCTACTGCGGCTAACTCAGGTCTCAGCACCAGGTTACCCTAGATCACACATTAACCGATCACGATGGTCACCTCTATCCCCCAACCTCATTCGATTGATCCCCAATTATACGAAAGGCGGAAAGAAAGCAAGCCGGTGCCTACCACCTCAAAGTTTTGTTACCTCAGCAACCGGCTTTTATAGACCACGATTATTCATTGCGATCGCTCCTCAACACCATCATTAAGTGTTGGTATCGGTCGACATAGTCGGTATTATGCCAAAAGTTCAACGGGACCTGTGCCTACTACTTATAACTCTATACCTCGGCAACAGGTTACATTGGATCACACATTAACCGATCCCATTGGTCGCCTATACCGCCTACCCCCAATCTGCTAATCCCCAATTCAAAAGCTACCTCTCAACTTCAAATTAAATTATTAACGCTACGAGATCCACTGTGCCTACTACCAAGAAGCTTGTTACCTCGGCACAGAGAATCAATAGATCTAGGGTGTAAAACGCCGACGCGCGTTTCGCTACTGCTTTTTCAAGGCACCCATTTGGTCAGTAGGCAATAGTGAAGGCACGCTCATGGATATGCTTGGATAAGGACATGGGACTAGCCGAACTACACTCATCTGGCCATTTGGTCAGTAGGCATTAGTGCAACATTTTCTCTAGGTCTACTAACTTATAGCAACCACAAGCTTTCAAGCAGGATACCTGTAAATGCTGCTGGCCTTTCCTCCATTATTCATATCAACAACCCAATTATAAGATAGCACTCACTTAGGGGCTCTTTTATCTGCACAGGGGCCCTCTCTGCTCACACCCTATAATAATTTACTGTACATATTAATGTCAGGAGCTGGATCAGTTATGTAATGGTGTGTTACTTTATTTAGAAACAATGGTGGCCATGGGTTACATGTTTGGTTACATTATAAAAGCTATCTGCACTGCCCTGGGGGAGTTTGTGTGCACGTGCAGACAGCATTAGCCTCAGGGCTGCCATGTTTAGCAGTAAAGACAGAATGGGGACATGCATTTAGGTTATTGGGTTGGTGTTACCTTTATGCCAACATGGAGCAGCTAGTGATGGTTGTCATGGCTCACAGGGCACATACTGGCCTCCTTGCTGTAGCTCAGACACAACTAACCCCTAGTTTGGAGAGGCTACCGACAGAAGACTTTCCATTGAAGAACTTATAATTACATATATATGATTGGGGGAAACTAAGAATGAATCTTCATTATTCTTTGCCTTATGAGTATTCCTATACAATGGCCTTGGTCTCCCCTGGGCTTTAGTGCCGGCAGACTTATTAGGCAAGTGTTTGTGATGGGAGATCCGATTGAATGTGCTGTAGTGCAGTAATCAGATGACTCATAGAAAGGAAACCGACTGGCTCTGCAGGCCTTCTAGGGTGTGGTATTTGTTTTTCAGATTCTGATGCATGATCCGCACTAGTCTGTTAGCTCATATAGCTTCATATACAGATCAGCCGGATTGTTTGGCTTTATAAACAGAATTTCTATACTGAGATCTAAGCAGCGTATGTCCTGCTCTCACATACCCAGAGTAGTAAATAATCTGCATGTTCTGAAACATTGACATGAATGTAATAAAAGGAGCAAAGTTTGCCCCGGGTTAGTTACCTATAGCAACCAATCATCTGTTTGCTTTTAAAGTGGTGACCAGTATATGCTGGCTGCTGATAGGATGTTACAAGTTACTGGGTCTATAGCAAACTTTGCACCTTTTATTACATTATACTCATTGATATCTGCTGTTTATGTAATGTTATTATAGGCCTTCACTGAGAATGAAGTGGAATGTTCCCAGGAAGCCTATAACTGCAGTGCATAGTGAACCAACACAGGGAAAATTAATTACATCACTTAATTGTGATTACACAACTTAACAGCATATGATGTTAGAGTCAGTTAGTGGTATCGAAGGACTCCAGGGTGCTGGAGATGTGAAGCTAGTGGTGCCTCAGGGTGCTGGAGATGTGAAGCTAGTGGTGCCTCAGGGTGCTGGGGATGTGAAGCTAGTGGTGCCTCGGGGTGCTGGGGATGTGAAGCTAGTGGTGCCTCGGGGTGCTGGGGATGTGAAGCCTAGTGGTGCCTCAGGGTGCCGGGGATGTGAAGCTAGTGGTGCCTCGGGGTGCTGGGGATGTGAAGCTAGTGGTGCCTCAGGGTGCTGGGGATGTGAAGCTAGTGGTGCCTCGGGGTGCTGGGGATGTGAAGCTAGTGGTGCCTCAGGGTGCCGGGGATGTGAAGCTAGTGGTGCCTCGGGGTGCTGGGGATGTGAAGCTAGTGGTGCCTCGGGGTGCTGGGGATGTGAAGCTAGTGGTGCCTCAGGGTGCTGGGGATGTGAAGCTAGTGGTGCCTCGGGGTGCTGGGGATGTGAAGCTAGTGGTGCCTCAGGGTGCTGGGGATGTGAAGCTAGTGGTGCCTCGGGGTGCTGGGGATGTGAAGCTAGTGGTGCCTCAGGGTGCTGGGGATGAGAATCTAAAAGTTCAGGGTTGAAAATGGTGCTTCAGTATGCTGTAGATCAGGGATGGCCCCTTGGCCTTTTTAATCCGGCCCGCCGACGACGCCAAGTCTCATCACGCGAGACTTGGTGTCATTGGCGGGCCGGAATTAAAGAGACGAAGGGGGCGTAACGCTGGCCTGGCCCTGCCCGCCCTGGCCCGGTCCGGCCCTGGGGTAAGTAATGTGGCCCGTGAGCCAAAAAGTTTGCCCACCCCTGCTGTAGATAGTAATACTTAAGGGTGCTGGGGACTGGTAGCTAGTGACACATCAGGATACTGAAATGGGTAACTAACCTTAGAGTGCTGCATATTGGTAAGTAGTGGTAGGTTATACCAAAGATGAGTAGCTAACAGAGCCTTAGGTTGCTGTGGTTGGGTAACTAATGTATCTGTTTGGTGTGTCAGAGGGTTGGAGATGGATAGTTGGTGAGTGCTGGGAACTGGTAGCTAATGGATACCTCGGAGTGCTGGATATAGGTAATTAGTGGTACACTAGAGTGTTAGAGATGGGAAGCCTATCCCATGGTGCTTGGGATGGGTAGGTAATGTAACCTAGGTGCTTCCGTGTTTACATGACAAAAAGTCACGTGCTTTTTAGGATTCTGATGCGGTTTGGCCAAGAGCATGGATTCGGTGCGTCCCTAATATATATAGGTATATAATATAGAAAGGCAAGTAAGAGAATGCTTTGCATATGCAGAATAGGATGGAACACAAACAGTAAATTACGAAGGGTGGCTTTTTAGTAAGTGAGGGGTATGGGAGATAGCTCTTGGTACAATTTGATCCAGGTACTGGTCCGATTGCCATCTTGGAGTCAGGAAGGAATTTTTTCCCCTCTGAGGCAAATTAGAGGCTTCCTCGGGATCAGCTAGCAGTTAGGCAGGTTATATATAGGCATTAAGGGTGAACTTAATGGACATGTGTCATTTTTTCAGCCTAACTTACTATGTTACAATGTAACAGGGCTGTGGAACAATAAACTAATCCGAAGCATTCAGATATAGACTGTGTTTATAACAGTAAGATAAATGCCCTGATATTGTTATTAACATAGTCTATATGAGTTACATCATGAGTTTGTTAATAATTAACAGATTTATAACATCAGTGTGTTCATTGGCCACAGGGCATAGAGAACTCATTGCTAATAAAGGATAAAGGTTTCCCTTTGCTAGGCTCCGAATAACAGTAGGTTTGCACGGTACAACCTTTACAACCGTTATATAGCTTTGTTATATAGTGTGGCCCTCCTGTGTGAATGAACCCATTACCTTTTCCTTGTGGGTTTCATGGCTCTGTTCCCAAATGTGCAGAGCAAGCACATTTCAAGGCAGCCCATGATTTATATAGATTATCCTGGAAATAATCAATATACCTGCTGAGTCAGCCCACGTGTACCAATTCCCTGCTGCATGGCCTGAGCATGATAATGTTACCGGGGGAGTCGCTAGGGGGGTCGCTGACTCAGGCAGCGTTGGTCAGCAGAAATGAAGGCAGCCAGAGAGAAAACCATCAGTGCTCTTCGCAGCTACTCACACACACACACACATAGGATTTCCACAAGCTGTCAGATGCCCGATTTGCCACTCACCAATCCTTTCATCAAGTTCTGGGCTGGACTGATGAAAAGTCGCTTGTTATCTGTGAATTGCTAATGTAGATCTCACTCACACAGCTGCTCCTGCTCCCTCTGGGTACGTTGCCTCCCGTCTGGCCTTGGCCACATGGAAATGGGGGGTTGAGTCTTTCAGTTTTGTTTTCGACAAAATTGATCACATGGATTGGCTAGGGTCATAGTGACCACCATGTTTCTTTTTTGTATTGAACCCCATCAGGTCTCCCTATGGCCAGTGCTCTCCAGGCTTTTTTGGGTTGATACCTGATAGGCGAGGACTAGCCTATATTTGAATGACAACTAGGTTTTTGAAGCCTGTAGCAAGGCTTGGAGCTGTTGAAATCCGTCGGGTTGGTCCTGCAGTCACCCACGTACAATTTCTGCTCTCTGCAGAGAATATTTGTAATATCATTTATTAAACCAATGGGGCCGTGTCCTTTAGTTCTGCCCCTACAGAACAGGAGACATGACTTTATTACCCTGAGTAATAGGATGTCTTAAAATAACCCTGATAACTAAACGTATAGATGTCAGGAAGATAAGTGCCTCAAACCAACCTAGCCATCAATTCAGTGTGCTCAGTACACTCTAATTTTAGCACTGCTGCCTTGCAATGCTGGCTTTCTGGGTTTGATTCCAGTCGGGGCACATATGCATGCATGTGTAAATGTGTGTATATAATATACATATATATACATACGCAAGGACTTGTATGAAGCAAAAAAAATAAATAATGTTTAATTCAACATTTCAGCTTAGACTCGAGTCGTCTTCAGGCTTGAGTCTAAGCCGAAACTTTGAATTAAATACCATTTTTTTTATTTTTTTGCTTCATACAAGTCCTTGCATTTATATATATAACACCATGTATCAGGCCTGGATTTGAGGGCAGGCCAGAAAGGCCCAGTCCTAGGGCATCAAATAATGGGGAAGGCGGCATGCTGCCAACTGGGCACATCTCCACTGGGGACTAGGCGGGAGATTTTGGCAGCTGTTTGAATCCCCGGCCGCCTAGTTCCCAGTGGAAGTGACGGCAGGAGGGACCGGCAGGTGGGTGAGAGGGGCTGCGATCGGTGGGGGGGCCGCGAGCAACAAAAAGGCCTATGAGTTTAAATCTGGCCCTGTATTGAATACAATCTTCCCTAGACTCATTTTTAATCAAGTAAATTCTGGTGTTTTTAAAAAAAAAAAAAAAAAAAAAGATTTCCTTTTTCTCTGTAATAATTAAACAGTGCCTTGTACGTAATGCCGACTGAGATATAATTGGATTATTTAGAATCACTTCAATCCTTTTGGGTTTAATTAAAGCTGATATTATTTTTTAGTAGATTTAAGGTATGGAAATGCAAATTATGGAAAGATCCCTTATCTGGAAAACCCCAGGTCCCGAGCATTCTGGATAACTGGTTCCATAGGTATATTTATTAGCTGTTGGTTTTGTAGCCTTAGGTCCAGGCATGTAAATGAAATGAAGTAATTTCTGTCTGACTGAGCTGGGACTGGAAGCAGCTGCCAACCGATGACAACAGTGTAAAAATATTTTTCGAAGTATATTAGGCCAAAAAGGCCTCAATGAAAATTTCCAGATGAGTTTGTTAGCTACATATACCTATATATCCTTCACAAACATGCACACACAATTTTAGACAATTTGTTTCCCGGACATATTCATTCTCCCTCCATGGCAGCGGAACAAAAGTTGGCTCCATTCAAAGTGATTGAGAATTGCCGGGTCCTGTCAATTGACATGGCCTGTGTCACTCAAACATGCCCACACTTTCAATCATACGGCTGGCTTAGTAGCATCTGTGATTTGTTCCATAACTATAAAATATCACATGTATTTATTTATGCCTGCATTTCTCTGGTTATTTGGTGGCTGACGACTCTCTCTTCTCTCTTATGCAGGTACATTTCCCGGATATTGAGAGAGCAGAATGGCTCAACAAAGTAAGTCAGTTGACATTGATAACTGTTTCCTTACATTTTACCGCATTTAAGGAATAGCACTCCCATTCGTGACTTATCCATGTCATTGTATAGCATTTCATGTTTCACTCCCTCTTGAGATTAAGCGACTGCACATACTGTATTTCTACTGACCTATTTTCTATACTGCATTGCAGTATAGCTACAGTGTGTATGTATGTGTGTATATATATATATATATATATATATATCAGTAGAATGCATAATATGTCCTTTTCTTTTTATAGACTGTAAAGCACATGTGGCCTTACATCTGCCAGTTCATAGAGAAGTTGTTCCGAGAGACCATAGAGCCCGCTGTGCGGGGTGCAAATGCCCATCTGAGCACCTTCAATTTTACTAAGATTGACATGGGATCACAGGTATGTGTCTTGCACAGGCTGAACCATTCCACTCCCAGAGGGGGCTTCCTCTTCAGCTTTGTACCCCTCACACATGCTCACTTGGGCCAAGTTATTCAGTGCAGGTTGTATTCTATTGGGGAAAGTACCCCAAAGCTGCTGGTGGTTATTATCTAAAAATAAAATTTGACAGTACACTTTTTCAAGAGATATATTTTTTTTAATGTTTCCTATTGATGTTAATGGGAGATGTCTTATATGAATAAAAAACACCCAAAATGATATTGCTTGTATGTGAAAGCAATACAGGATATTGCTCCAGCAAAGCCAGTCTGTGTCTGGGATCTGATCCCAATCCAGTGGGTCACCATGACCTCATAGGGAGGGACATTCTTCACATATTGGCCATGAACCAAAAATGATGACTATCATTGTTTTAACCTGTAAGACATAGCAATTCATTTAAATCAAACAATGGTCTCCTGTTATGGGATGTTGGTTTAGAGTAGTATCTAAAATGATTTTTGCATAATATCATGTAGAAAAATTGTCAAGTTTGGGTTCTGCCCATCTGAACCACAAAGGATAATTCAGCAGATTAGTGGGCTAAATCTGTGGCTGAATATTGATTACTTTTCATTATTGTCTTTCTCCAGCCCCTGAGGGTCAATGGTGTCAAGGTTTACACTGAAAATGTGGACAAGAGACAGATTATTCTGGATCTCCAGATAAGGTAAATAAAACTTCATCCAAATCGCTAATATGATGTTACACCTTTCATATTTATATACAGAGCCACAGGGAATAAATAGTGGATTAGAAGCTGCTGCTCCATCAGTCCAATCCATTCTTTCTCCAGACCTCTTCCAGTCAGGAGCTAGCTATACTGGGAAGTACAGTGCACACCTGTTGGTGGTAGAGGAGCCCCCATAACATTTTGAACTCCACAAAGAAATCTCGCTGGTGGCCTGGGCTTGAATCATTTGTCAGTTTTAAATTCAAAATAATACCTATGTTTCCTTGGCACTGCTGGCTCTATGTGGCACCTTTCATAGGGGTTGTATAATGAATCTGCCCGTGATGTGGAATTAGAAGTCGGTCTCTATAGGATATTCTCCAAGGGGTGTATTTATTAATGGTGGAGACAAACATCACCAGGGATGTTGCCCATAGCAACCAATCAGATCTTTGCTTTTGTTTTCTAACTTGTAGGTGATTGTTCAAATCCAATTGCTCGGTTGCTATGGGCAACATCATCGGTAAAGTTTGTCTCCAACGTTAATAAATACACCACCCAAATGTATTGTTAATGGGGAAGAGTATATACTCATTGTTTGGTCCCTAGTGTTACAATCCCAGCCATACATGTTGACAGCCTTTGTGGCTTGTGGATTTAGACTTACCATACCAGGGATCCTGATATAAGGCAATTCACCCTGTGTCATACAGTGTAATGGTTTGCACATGCATTTACTGTGTTGTGTTCCATTCTGTAATACTAGAGCTTCATATTTCATATATTTCATTTAACAAATCGGTGTTCTTTTTACTATCTTGCTATCTCTGGGTAATAGCACACTGGACAATTTAAATTTTGACCCCCTCACTCCCAAATTCTCCCTCCTTTCCTCCAAGACAATACTGAGAAAACAAGAACCTTGGGACGCTTGCATGGGAACCTGGCAATGCTAACTGACTTTGTGTCTTGTGGGACAGCGGCCCTGATCCTGAGTCTATATGTATTTGGCAAAAAATAATGGATTTGGTGCAACCCTAGTGTTTATTCCTCTGGTAGCTTGTGTACAAATGTTTCAAACCTTGCCAACTACCTTCCAGTGAAGTCTGCCTGACCCCGTATGTGCAGGTGGAACTCTACTGTAAACTTAAGGTGGCCATAAACGGGACGATTTCAGCTGCCAATATTGGTCCTTTAGACCAATTCAGTAGCTTATCTGCCCGTGTTTTGGCCAACGACAGGCCTCCCCGACAGACATCTGGCATGAAATTGGGCAGATATCGATTGGCCAGGTTTGATTTTTCCATCGGATCAGGGACTGCACTGGCTCGTTGGTGAGGTCCTTGAACCAATGGTGTCTCTGCCCGCGGTTTTAATAAGATTGTTTGGCCCTAGGGCCACATTTACATTAAAGGGTTGTCAGGCAGTTCCCACTGTAGACAATGGAAGGGAGCTGGCGCATTACTCAGTGCTTCTTTGCCGAATGGTATAGGCCAGCAGAGGAAATGCCTGGTGTGTTAAAGCCCTAAACTTATTAAGTTGTTCTGTTCTAACGAAATTCCTTTTTCATCCTTTTCAGTTTTGTCGGAGAAACTGAGATCGATTTAGAAGTGAAGAGATACTTCTGCAGAGCTGGCGTGAAAAGCATCCAGGTAGGTTACCTTGTCAGCCTGCAGTTAGTTCAAACAACAGCAAAGCCTAAAGCTGATCTACATGCAACAAAGGAAAATTAAACTCAAATGAATTCATGTCAACTTACTCAGGGTGCTTTTCTGAGCAATTCTGCAACTCAACGCATTTGACTCTGATGAGAGTAGCAGCCCTAGGGTTAACTAGCTAGACAGGGTCACCAACTCTCTGACCTTTACAGAATGTTTGATATTAGCAGCTTTAGACTGCGAATACCAGCTAACTGCTCAAAGGACCGCTCTAAATACGTTTACATCCATTCATTTTTTTTTTTTTTTTTTTTTTTAAAACCCCTGGAACCACATTCTTCACTTCACATGAAAATGCAGGGGATGATGGTGTGTGTATATTTTTTAGGCACAAAGGGTCGATTAGAGATTGAGGCAGAACAGATAACATTCTGTTTCTCTTTATGACTTAAAGTTAAGACACACTGAGCTACTAGTAGCAGCTACTTGTCACAGCTACTAAACACCAGAAAATCCCCTGCCATAGACAATACTGAGAATTGCCTCTGCTAAAACACCCATAGAGACAGTTATCAGTAAATTATCAGCATTGTCTATTTTAGTAGCCACGACAAGTAGCTGCTACTAGTAGCTCCATGTGTCTTCACCCTAAGAAATGATTCTAAAGGGCTAAAAATTATCATCTGACTGTCATTGGTTCACTTATGTGTTGGCTTCACTCATGTGTGATGGGTTAGAGGACATTCTACCACCTTACTGAGGATGTGCCCATGGTATCAAATCATTGCAGAAATAGTAGCTCAAAGAAGAGAACTTCTGTTCAGTGGAACACATGAGTCAAATTAAACTGTTTCAGTTCTAGGATAGGCCCCTTAGAACCCTTCTGCTTCTCCATTATTATGATCGTATAATGAACTAACAGCTCCTTTGTCTCTTCCAAGCTTCATGGCACAATGCGGGTTGTACTGGAGCCTTTGATTGGAGATGTACCAATAGTTGGAGCCCTGTCTATATTTTTCCTCAGGAAACCGGTGAGTTCAAAGAATGTCTTTTTTGGGCATCTTCTTCTGCCACCAAATCCTTTGCCTTTGGCTTTTTCATTTGCTTCTGTCAACATACAGCGTATAGGTTCCCCATACTAACCTACTTTTACCTTGCACTGCCCATAGTGGTACCGAGTACAATTACCTGGATGTTTTAAGCTTTTGTGCAGTGGTTAAAATGAAGAATGAATAGATAAGTCACTTGTGACACTCAATCAGTTTATACATTCCCAAGTGACCGTAGGATCACATGAGGCAGATCATATGGCCATGAGTTGGGCACACGTGGCAGGAAGTTATGACTCCTGATTTATATCTTCAGTTCTTAGCCTGTTATACTGTGACTGTTTTAGTATCAGAACAGTCCAGAAGGGCACTTTGGGGGGTATGTGAGTGGTAAAGATATAATTTTAGGAGGTTATTAAACGGGATTCTGGAAGAAGTGGTTGAACAGGGTTCATTTATGGTAATGTAAACAAATAGGGGTAGTGCAGGCAGGGTCGACGGGTAGATTTAGAATGTTAGTAGGCAATTCCTTTGGAATAAATAAAATAGTAGGTAATATGTGAAGGGAGAGAAGACTGAGGGAGGCATAGGGGCACGTGATGGTGGCAAAGCCATCTTAACTGGTTAGTGATTTAGGTAAATTATTATAAATGCTAATCCATGTAATGTATATGTGTTTCTTATGTTTCCTATTTGTGGGTTTTTAAGTTCCTAGCCCTCAAGGTTACAGATTTCATGGAATTCCATGTGGTGACACTAATGTGAGCTGACAGGCCAGAGCAGCTGCACACACACTCCATAACAATGTACAGCAGCTGCATGGCACACACACGCTTCACTTTCCTAGTGCAACACTATATAGATTGTAAGCTCTACGGGGCAGGGACCTCCTTCCTCTTGTGTCCTCGACTCTTAACTTATTGCTGCTGTATTTATCTGTATTTATTATTATACTTTGTATTTATCTATTATCTTATTAACACCCTGTTTGTATTAATGTATTCTACTGTACAGCGCTGCGTACATAAGTAGCGCTTTATAAATAAAGATATACATACATACAACACAATCAGTCTGGGAATAGGGCAGTGTATATGTGCAGTTACTCCCAGTTCGTTATCTATGATTACAGTGCAGCATGGTCTTAGGAACACAATATTATGTATGTGCAACCTGAAAAGTATTCCAGAGTGCAACAAATTAACTCTTCTCTGTCTGAAACAAGCTCCCCGTTGTTCTCCCCCTTATTCCTTTCCAGCTCTCTGCTTATTGCTAATGGCACATAGGGTGGCTATCTGCCATGCAAAAGCGCCCAACATCACCTCCTGTTCAGTTAAATGCGGCACCTGTGCTAACTCTCTAGTATGTGTTTTCAGGCTGAAAAGTGCCTATTCAGTGATGGGAGGTGGCAGGGGCAGCTTTTGACACTTCTGTGCACAGACTCTATATGTGCTGTAAGAATTCAGTGTAGCAGCCCATTGCAGCCTGCAGTATTCCACTATTAGAAATGTGCTAAAATACAAGAAAATCCTGTTGTTGGACCACTAGATTTTTGGCCAATTTGTCATAACTGGTTTTAGGGTTGGGCCTACACCTTTTGACCCTAGTATAAATGGGGGGCCTTGGGGCTTGTAGGGTATGTTTACCTTTTATATTAACTTTTAGGGGCAGATTTATCTAGAGCTTAAAGTCAACCCAAAATATATTTTTTATCTAATAAAAGAAAATATAATTCTAAGCAACTCTGCAATATACATTCATTACAAATTTGCAATGGTTTTTGACTTATTTGTATACATAACTGCTATTAGAAGCAGTGTTTGTCTGTCCTTTTCCATTCCCTGCCCCCGGTGGCTCTGGGAGTTAAAACAATGCAACACAAGGCAGCAGCCTGACAGACCTGACTCGCTGGAGGAGACTGACCTTTGCAACATTGTTTAAAAAGTAACAATCAGGAGTTCAGCAAATGCTGCTTTTAATAGCGATTATATTTACACATAACTTTTAAAGCACTAAATAAATCCACATTGGAAAGTTGCTTGGAATTATCTTTTCTTTTATTAGGCAAAACATTATGTTTGGGGTTGACATGTCCTTTAATACATAAAAACTCATCCACGTTCTTTTCATTTCTATGGGATTTTTAGAAGCAAATCAATCACCATTTTATAAATATGCTTCTAAATATCCCATAGGAATGAATAGAACGTGGGTGAGTTTTTATGTATTAAGCTCTAAACTCACATTTTGATGAATCTGCCCCTTAGTGTAATGTTGGGAGTGAGATTCTGCAACTTGCAATTGATTTTCATTTTAATTATCTGTGTTTTTTTTAATTATTTAGCTTTTTGTCCAGCAGCTCTCCAGTTCTGAATTTTAGCAGCTATCTGGTTGCTAGGGCCCAGGTTACCCTAGCAGCCAGGCAGTGGTGTGAATGAGATGCTGCAATTAAAATAGGAGAGGGCCTGAATAGAAAGATAAGGAATAAAAAGTAACAATTACTCACAGAGCAATAGATTTTGGCTGATGGGACCAGTGACCCCCCCCCCGTTTGAAAGGCAAATAATTTGAAAACAATGAGAGATTAAAAAAAATAAAGACCAATTGAAAAGTTGCTTAGAATTGGCCATTGTATAACATACTAAAATTGAACCACCGCTTTAAAACAAAGGGAGTATAAATTGTAACGCAGGAGGCCCATAGCTGTAATTGTATGTCCCTCCCTATTGCTAGGGGTCCCCTCTCTTCTCTTGGACTTGCCTACCCCATATGCCTTGTGGAATGAGCTGTAACCTCACTCTGAACTCCTCACTGTGCAATAAAAGACATAACAAAAATGCCCCCCCCTCCCCTTGAGATCCGTATATCTGCAGCCTTTGACTCACTAAAGTGGATTTGGATGAAAATCAAGGTTTCAGGGGCAGAAACACAGAGAAGAGGGGGGTGGAATAAGAATATTTATCTGTGCCGGATCCCATTGGCAGCCACTTTGCTTGCTTTCCCTGGGAGTGTTTGTAGGAATTGTGAGTCCATATAAGGCCAGGGGGACATATTAATTAATCATATCAATTCTTATCAAACCCACAGTGACAGAATCCTGTGCCCACGCTGCCGGGTTCTACTGTATCTGACACTCTCTGTTTAGCTCTTTCCCCCCTGTCCTGTGTTTGCATGGAGATTTAACATTACAAACACTCTCTCACTCTCTCTCTCTCGCTCTTCCTCTCTCTCTCTCTCTCTCTTTCTCTTTCACTCTCTCTCTCTTTCTCTTCCACTCTCTCTCTTCCACTCCTGTCTGATTAAAGGGCAACTAAAGCCTAAGATCAGCATTATTTATTTAAGGGGTGGTTCACCTTTAAGTTAACTTTTAGTATGTTATACAATGGCCAATGGTAAGCAACGTTTCAATTGGTCTTCATTACTAATTTTTTATAGTTTTTAAATGATTTTCCTTCTTCCAAGCTTTCAAATAGGGGTCACTGACCCCGGCAGCTATAAAACTATTGCTACTTTGTTACTTGGTATAACTTATTTTTCTATTCTGGCCCTCTCCTATTTATAAACCAGTTGGTTACCAAGGTAAGTTGGACCCTAGCAACCAGATAGCACTGCAGTGGTCTAAATGCCTCGTATGCCATACACCTTATCATCTCCCACTGAGTCCAAGCTGCAGGGCATGGTGCAGGCAGGCTTCCTTTCCCTTTAAATGGCAGTTTCTGGCTGGGTCACTGTAGCTGGGATAGTGAGTGCAGTCCCTTGTGATGCCTCTATCGCTGGTAACCGCAGATGTTTCCTCCGACACCCAGCGTGCTGGCACCCATTAGAGGGGCGTGCCTTCACATGAGCACAAACCTGACTGGGAACCAGTTCTCTGGCTCACTGTATGTGCGAGCACGGCTGTAAATGTAGGTGCCATGTTTCCGTCTGTGGTTTGCTGGCGTGGCTCTAAATACAGAAAGAATACGGCCAGAAAGCCCCTCTAGCACAGACCCACATTTATCTGCCTTCCCATTTCTCAAACAAAGCCATAGCTACAGCCCAGGGTGGAAGCATATTTATGGCCAGAAATATTAATTTCAGAACTGAATGTTAAAGTGCCAGGTGCGTCACATGACTCCTGTGGCTAATGAGGTGCAGGGAAGGTTCTTACCTTGCGTCATGGCAGCTGCGGCCCTGGGGGTGAGGATTATGTCAGTGAGCCCATGTGCTCCTCACCCCCAACTGGATTTATAAACCTGCCTGATCAATGTCTGGCCCATTTTTGGCAACATTTTGGATGGGTCGGCCCATCGTAACATAGTAACATAGTAAGTTGGGTTGAAAAAAGACATACGTCCATCACGTTCAACCATAATGCCTATATCTAACCTGCCTAACTACTAGTAGCGACTAATCACTGTAGGGCTGCCCTGTGTATGGGCACTTTTACTTTCCCCATTGCATTTCCTCTGCAACCAGGCACGGATAGGTCCCCTGTAAGTGAGGTTTAACCCCATAACTGCCAAAGGATCTATGGAGCTTATTGTCAAGTCAAGCCCTGTAGCATTCACTTTCTGGGTTCCTTGTTAATCTGTGTGCCATGTAGGGGATGCCGTGGCCCTGCTTTTATGAATTATTCCCTAAATTACAGAGTATGGTGGATCATCTCATCAGAACAGGCAGAAGATATGGCCTCTATATCATTCTCTATCATTCATTCATCATGGGTTAGAGGGGAACTCCATCTAAATGTTGTGTTGTGTAATGGAACTGAAATTCTGAGCTTTCTAATATACATTGCAAAGCTTTCTAAGTTATATGTCAGTGTAGCTGCAGTACAGGTATGGGATCCAGAAACCCGTTATCCAGAAAGTTCCGAATTACGGAAAGGCCATCTCAAATAGACCCAAAAGCCATCTCTCCTCAAGCCAGGACTTGGTTCCCACGATACCTTGCATGCTCTTCCACTGGCTTGTTAATTAGCTGCCTTCTGCTACACTAAATCAAGCGTCGGAACCAGCAGTGGAGATTATAAAACCAGCAAGGCAAATGCTGCTTTCAATAGAAATTACATTTATAAATAATTTCAAAACCACTGACAATTAGTAATGAATGGTCTAAATGTTGCTTAGAATCACTTTGTCTTTTATTATGTAAAATGACTTTCCCTTAAGTTCCCCTTTAAAAAAAAAAAAAAAAAAAAATTAGAAAGCATAGTGTGGTCAGCGTTTCCCTTTAAGCAAGAGTGTAATGTGTGACTCACAGCAGCCCCAAACGGATACAGATAAAGTTGTTGCCAACGGAATTCATATCTAAACAAACTCAAAGTCCACAGCAGTTAATGTGTGTGTATACATGGGCACGTAGGGGCATACACGGGCACGTAGGGGCATACACGGGCACGTAGGGGCATACACGGGCACGTAGGGGCATACACGGGCACGTAGGGGCATACACGGGCACGTAGGGGCATACACGGGCACGTAGGAGCATACACGGGCACGTAGGAGCATACACGGGCACGTAGGGGCATACACGGGCACGTAGGAGCATACACGGGCACGCAGGTGTATAAATGGGCTCGCAGGTGCATATGCAGTCATATAGGCACCAGGCTCTATACAGCGCAGGGCACTAAGGAACAGCTTATGGCTGGGCGTATTCTGTGTGCCAGTGCCAATGCTAACTAAAGGCCCAGCTTACATATTCAGGAACACAGAGAAGCAGTTGCTATGTAACTACTCCTTCCAGCTATGGCTGAACTACACCTTTGACTGTCCGATGGGGGTCCGAGAGTTGCAGTTTATCAAGAGCACAAGAGTAGCAGGGCATCCCTGCATTTGAGCAGCTTGTGTTTGGCAATTATATTTGGTTTTTATGCAACCAAAACTTGCCTCCAAGCCAGAAATTCAAAAATAAGCACCTACTTTGAGGCCGCTGGGAGCAACATCCAAGGGGTTCACTGGTGTACCCCCTGCACTCACATCTCATTTGTGGGGTACAAGAAAATTATAATGGATTCAGCATATTCAGAGATCACATGATGGATCTGAGCACAGTGATATGGTGGGTAGCATTGCTGCCTAGCAGTGCCAGGGTCCTAGGTCTGATTCCAGCCTGGGTACTACGCCATGTCTGTGTGGGGCTCCTCTGGGTTCTCTTGTTTCCTCCAACACTACAAAAACCTACAGGCAGGTCAATTGGCTTCTTTTAAAGTTCATTCTTGTGTGTTTGTTAGTGGTAGGGACTGTAGATTGTAAGCTCCACTGGGGCAGTTCTGTAGAATATTATACTGCAATGTAAATAAAGGATAGCAGTAATAAGTAATAGTAGGAACAGTAGCCAAGGCTGAGAAAACACTCAAGTGCTCATCTATTTTGTATGCTTTATTCCAGCTCCTAGAGATTAACTGGACTGGACTCACCAACATGCTGGACATGCCGGGACTTAAGTAAGCAGACAACTTATTATAGTTACTCCTTCGTCACATTCATTCTGTAATGTCACCCATGGAGACGTCATTGAGTAGCAAGAGCCTGCTCTATTTTCAGTCAGTGTGGGAGACATGCTGGGGTTGGGGGTAGGATGGCAGGTTAGGCCCACAGGGTCTTTTTTTTTTTGTGTGTTTTTTTGTGTTTTTTTGTGTTTTTGTTTGTGATTAGTTGCATGCAGCCTGGGTTGTAAGTGACCCACAAGGCTCACCAATATGTACTGACCCATTGAGAGTATTTGGTTGTACTTGGGTGCATTTGGGATAGCAGCAAACACGTGGCTAAGTTCAGAGATAGAAAACGGGAGGGTGTAAGTAATGCCAGTCTGGCCTGTGGCCCTCCAGCTGTTGCTCAACTACAACTTCTCAAACATTATACCCAAAATGCTATAGTGGAACCATTCTTTATTATATAGTACAAACTCGGGCCTAGGGACAGCTGCGCAGGAAGGCTGGTGCTTTAAATCATTGGCTCACAAACATGAGTCCTCCAACAGGGGTTGCACTACAACCTTCTGGACTGAGAGATTCAATCTCTTATATACATAACCAGGGTCAGTTAATGTGTTGAGCAGTGGTCAGTGCTTACGGATGCAGCCATTAACTGGGAATGTAATATTTTATGAATATGTTTATAACACTGGGTTGGTAGTCACACCTCTATTTGCTTTATAAATACATCCCAAAAAAACTCAGAAACCATAATTTACAGTATTTTTTTTTTTTTATCAAAGAGGCCTGCTGCCATCTAGTGGCATATTTTTATATTATTTTTTATAATGTATATTATATTTTATAATATTTAATATTTGTAAAATCTAAACTTCTAAAGCAGAGCTGTACAAATGGCGGCCTGCAGCTCCGCTCTGTGTGGCCCCCCACCTGTCTGGCTGCTTTGATGGCTTACCTTTGTGTAAGCTTTAAATGGTATCGGTATTGAGATTAACTGGCCCCCTGCATGGTTCACACCTCAGATTCAGGCTGTAAACCCCTGCATTGTTTAAACCCTGTACTGTTTCAACCTTTTAATCCCTGCATTGTTCTCACCTCAGGCTCAGACTGTAAACCCGTAGGAGCAGTGCCAGCATTGTGTCACTGTATGTACTGTCTGCCCTATGCTGCCTGTGTGTATGGCACACACAGGTAGCATAGGGCAGGCAGGGTATGTCACATACACGCAGCATAGGGCAGGCAGAGTATGGCGCACACAGACAGGTAGGGCAGGCAGAGTATGGCACACACAGGCAGAACTCTGCCTGCCCTATGCTGCTTCTGTGTGCCATACTCTACCTGCGTTATGCTGCCTGTATTTGCCATACTCTGCCTGCCTTTTGCTGCCTGTATTTACCATACTCTGCCTGCCCTATGCTGCTTGTGGGAGGTTAACCTGGCAGGGGTTTGTTCTGAGAGTTTGTTAGCATTTGGAAATAGTCGTTATATGGTCCCTAAGGTGTGTATTTATGTGCTGGGGGTTGCTCAGTTATCCACAGGGGAGGAGGAGCAATATGGATTTAAGGGTGTGTCTTAATATGACATAATATAATTATTTCACATATGAATGAAGGGTGATATCCCTGCAGTGATCACCAACCATTTCCTGTGCTACCACCATTAATGTGGGCATGGTCTTAAAAGCTCTTGTGATAATATAGGTGTGGTTTGAATTGGGTACGGTTTAAAAAGGGGAGTGGTGAAAACTGGCTTCCGTTATCGGCCCTCCGTCATGTAGGCCAGAAAAATTCCGGCCCTTGGTACCACAGAAGTTGGACAGCGCTGATCCAAAGGATTATAGGTTACATCATGTTTTTGTCCTTTTACAGCGGCCTGTCGGACACAATTATACTGGATATCATATCAAACTACCTGGTCCTTCCAAATCGTATCACGGTTCCTCTAGTCAGCGATGTGCAGATTGCACAATTACGTTTCCCAATACCAAAGGTAAGACTGGATCATTGCATTGGAATGGATAGAAATGGCCTCTGGGTATTTGGGCACAGAAACCTACATTTTTTCTGTAAGGACAAATGTTAAGGTTCTCATATGTTCTTGCAGAAACAATTTCCCAGCTACGGCACAGGGGTAATCACTGTGGCCAGGGGGTTCGCCTGTGAAGTAATGGGCCAACAGCTGTTCTGATAAAGATGGACCTGTTTGCTTTCAGGGTGTGCTGCGGATACATTTCTTAGAAGCTCAAGATTTGATGTGGAAAGATACCTACATGAAAGGGCTGGTCAAAGGCAAGTCTGATCCATACGGTGTTGTCCGACTTGGCAACCAGGTTTTCCAGAGCAAAGTCATCAAAGAGAACCTCAACCCTAAATGGAACGAAGTGTATGAGGTAAGTGGCAGTTCAGGGTTTCTTCAAACCGTGGTTCTGCATGCCTTCCCCAGCCTTTATCATGACCCTGCAGTTGGACCTGCCCTTTCTCAGGCTCATCTGTCATGCAGTTTGGCCTCCACATTTTCTCTCTTCTCTGTGTTATTGTAAGGAGCCATAACAGCTGTACCATGTATGGAATTAGCCCTCACATTAGCCAAGTGTTGGCCCTATGGTCCAAGCCAAGGCCTTTAGGTTAGACATGATTAATCAATGTGTTCTTTTACTTGTAGGCATTGGTGCACGAGCATCCAGGGCAGGAACTGGAGATTGAACTCTTTGATGAGGACACAGACAAAGATGACTTTTTGGGCAGGTAATGTCATAGTAGTGCTCTATATACTCACTTTATATACACGTATAGGACCTGTTATCCAGAATGCTCGGGACCAAGGGTATTCCGGATAAGGGGTCTTTCCGTAATTTGGATCTCCATACCTTAAGTCTACTAAGAAATCAATAAAACGTTAATTAAACCCAATATGATTATTTTGCATTCATTAAATAAACCCAATAGGGCTGTTCTGCCCCCAATAAGGGGTAATTACAGTGGTGTGAAAAACTATTTGCCCCCTTCCTGATTTCTTATTCTTTTGCATGTTTGTCACACTTAAATGTTTCTGCTCATCAAAAATCGTTAACTATTTGTCATGATAACATAATTGAACACAAAATGCAGTTTTTAAATGAAGGTTTACGTTATTAAGGGAGAAAAAAACTCCAAATCTACATGGCCCTGTGTGAAAAAGTGATTGCCCCCCTTGTTAAAAAATAACTTAACTGTGGTTTATCACACCTGAGTTCAATTTCTGTAGTCACCCCCAGGCCTGATTACTGCCACACCTGTTTCAATCAAGAAATCACTTAAATAGGAGCTACCTGACACAGAGAAGTAGACCAAAAGCACCTCAAAAGCTAGACATCATGCCAAGATCCAAAGAAATTGAGGAACAAATGAGAACAAAAGTAATTGAGATCTATCAGTCTGGTAAAGGTTATAAAGCCATTTCTAAAGCTTTGGGACTCCAGCGAACCACAGTGAGAGCCATTATCCACAAATGGCAAAAACATGGAACAGTGGTGAACCTTCCCAGGAGTGGCCGGCCGACCAAAATTACCCCAAGAGCGCAGAGACAACTCGTCCGAGAGGCCACAAAAGACCCCAGGACAACATCTAAAGAACTGCAGGCCTCACTTGCCTCAATTAAGGTCAGTGTTCACGACTCCACCATAAGAAAGAGACTGGGCAAAAACGGCCTGCATGGCAGATTTCCAAGGCGCAAACCACTTTTAAGCAAAAAGAACATTAAGGCTCGTCTCAATTTTGCTAAAAAAATCTCAATGATTGCCAAGACTTTTGAGAAAATACCTTGTGGACCGACGAGACAAAAGTTGAACTTTTTGGAAGGTGCGTGTCCCGTTACATCTGGCGTAAAAGTAACACAGCATTTCAGAAAATCATACCAACAGTAAAATATGGTGGTGGTAGTGTGATGGTCTGGGGTTGTTTTGCTGCTTCAGGACCTGGAAGGCTTGCTGTGATAGGTGGAACCATGAATTCTACTGTCTACCAAAAAATCCTGAAGGAGAATGTCCGGCCATCTGTTCGTCAACTCAAGCTGAAGCGATCTTGGGTGCTGCAGCAGGACAATGACCCAAAACACACCAGCAAATCCACCTCTGAATGGCTGAAGAAAAACAAAATGAAGACTTTGGAGTGGCCTAGTCAAAGTCCTGACCTGAATCCTATTGAGATGTTGTGGCATGACCTTAAAAAGGCGGTTCATGCTAGAAAACCCTCAAATAAAGCTGAATTACAACAATTCTGCAAAGATGAGTGGGCCAAAATTCCTCCAGAGCGCTGTAAAAGACTCGTTGCAAAACGAGTTATCGCAAACGCTTGATTGCAGTTATTGCTGCTGAGGGTGGCCCAACCAGTTATTAGGTTCAGGGGCAATTACTTTTTCACACAGGGCCATGTAGGTTTTGATTTTTTTTCTCCCTAAATAATAAAAACCCTCATTTAAAAACTGCATTTTGTGTTTACTTGTGTTATCTTTGACTAATAGTTAAATGTGTTTGATGATCAGAAAGATTTTGTGTGACAAACATGCAAAAGAATAAGAAATCAGGAAGGGGGCAAATAGTTTTTCACGCCACTGTATATTTTAGTTGGGATCAAGTACAGGTACTGTTTTATTATTACAGAGAAAAGGGAATCATTTAACCATTAAATAAACCCAATAGGGCTGTTCTGCCCCCAATAAGGGGTAATTATATCTTAGTTGGGATCAAGTACAGGTACTGTTTTATTATTACAGAGAAAAGGGAATCATTTAACCATTAAATAAACCCAATAGGGCTGTTCTGCCCCCAATAAGGGGTAATTATATCTTAGTTGGGATCAAGTACAGGTACTGTTTTATTATTACAGAGAAAAAGGAAATCAGTTTTAAAAATCTGAATCATTTTATTAAAATGGGTGACATGCTTTTCGTAATTCGGAGCATTCTGGATATTGGGTTTCCGGATAAGGGATCCCATACTTGTATAAGGGACTGTGAGGTGCACACTATTAAAAAAAACATTTATACCTGAGTGCCAGAGCGAAACTCTGTTTAGCAATAAATTATATCATAATTTTTACTGGCCGCAGTCAGACTGAAGTCAGTGGGAAACCAGCAGGATTATCTGTACCAGTCATGTCTTTTTCCTGCCTGCCCGCCCAGTGCCCAAACCACCCTGGTTAGAGCCCCACAGTAACTCCCATTGTAACCTTAAAGGGGGTTGTTAACCTTTGTTAACTTTTATGATGTAGAGAGAGCTATTCTTAGACATTTTGCAGTTTTTTTTATTATTGTTGGCTTTTTAATTTTTTAACTTTTTTTCCACAACTCCAGTATGGAATTTCAGCAGTTTTCTGGCTGCTAGGGTGCAATTTACCTTAGTAACCAGGGAGTGGTTTGAGAGAGAAATAGTATTTAACTGCTAGGGTCAGTGACCCCTATTTGAAAGCTGGAGAGAGGGGCAGAAGAAGAAGGCAAATAATTCAAAAACTATAAAAGATAAAAAATGAACACCTATTGAAAAGTTGCTTAGAATTGGCCATTCTTTAACATAGTACAAGTTAAATTAAATTAAAGGTGATCCACCCCTTTAATATCCACTCTTTCTTCAAATTAGCATTACACTTTGCCTTTAATTCCTGTATCAACAAAAGGAGAGCTGTTAATTCCCCCAAGAAAACCCCTCCATATAAGGAATGAGAGCAGCCGCAGAGGCAATAAATTGGTATTAGAAGCTCATGATTAATCTACATCAGTGATCCAATACAGCAGGAATGTAATCGGGAACCACTCATTGTACAAATACAAATGATACAAGAACTTGTGTGAAATGATGTTGCCATGTGTCTTTTGGGATTATTGTTCTGAACCTGGCTGTGTATCTAGAATGCTAAAATCCCTGCCATAAAGCAAGACAGGACTGCTGGATTTTCTTTTTGCTATTAAATATGTTTTGGGGGAAAAGTAACACTTATATACAATATTCTGTATACTCCGTAATCAAAATGTCACTTATAGAAGATAGTTTTCCTTTGCTTATTACTAAGAATAGCTGGAAACTTGACACATAATAAAGCACCGGTGCATTCCCTCTAGCAAAGAGACCCATAAGCCTGTTTGTGCCAGGGGAAAGCCTGCATTACTAATGAACAAATGTGCTGCTTTCTTTCAGCCTCTTGATTGATCTAGTGGAAGTAGAAAAGGAGAGAGTGGTGGATGAGGTACGTATGATTTCCAAAATTTCCAACTGCTACTATAGGCACCATCTCTCCCTACTATACCTGCTATCCCACAGCCCCAGTCCCTTCCCAGAGGCTATTATCCCCCCACTGCTACTATAGGCACCATCTCTCCCTACTATACCTGCTATCCCACAGCCCCATTCCCTTCCCAGAGGCTATTATCCCCCCACTGCTACTATAGGCACCATCTCTCCCTACTATACCTGCTATCCCACAGCCCCATTCCCTTCCCAGAGGCTATTATCCCCCCACTGCTACTATAGGCACCATCTCTCCCTACTATACCTGCTATCCCACAGCCACAGTCCCTTCCCAGAGGCTATTATCCCCCCACTGCTACTATAGGCACCATCTCTCCCTACTATACCTGCTATCCCACAGCCCCAGTCCCTTCCCAGAGGCTATTATCCCACTGCTACTATAGGCACCATCTCTCCCTACTATACCTGCTATCCCACAGCCCCAGTCCCTTCGCAGAGGCTATTATCCCCCCACTGCTACTATAGGCACCATCTCTCCCTACTATACCTGCTATCCCACAGCCCCATTCCCTTCCCAGAGGCTTTTATCCCCCCACTGCTACTATAGGCACCATCTCTCCCTACTATACCTGCTATCCCACCGCCCCAGTCCCTTCCCAGAGGCTATTATCCCCCCACTGCTACTATAGACATCATCTCTCCCTACCATACCTGCTATCCCACAGCCCCAGTCCCTTCCCAGAGGCTATTATCCCCCCACTGCTACTATAGGCACCATCTCTCCCTGCTATCCCACAGCCCCAGTCCCTTCCCAGAAGCTATTATCCCCCCACTGCTACTATAGGCACCACCTCTCCCTACTATACCTGCTATCCCACAGCCCCAATCCCTTCCCAGAGGCTATTATCCCACTGCTACTATAGGCACCATCTCTCCCTACTATACCTGCTATCCCAGAGCCCCAGTCCCTTCCCAGGGGCTATTATCCCCCCACTGCTACTATAGGCACCATCTCTCCCTACTATACCTGCTATCCCACAGCCCCAGTCCCTTCCCAGAGGCTATTATCCCCCCACTGCTACTATAGGCACCATCTCTCCCTACTATACCTGCTATCCCACAGCCACAGTCCCTTCCCAGAGGCTAGTATCCCCCCACTGCTACTATAGGCACCATCTCTCCCTACTATACCTGCTATCCCACAGCCACAGTCCCTTCCCAGAGGCTATTATCCCCCCACTGCTACTATAGGCACCATCTCCCCCTACTATACCTGCTATCCCAGAGCCCCAGTCCCTTCCCAGAGGCTATTATCCCACTGCTACTATAGGCACCATCTCTCCCTACTATACCTGCTATCCCACAGCCACAGTCCCTTCCCAGAGGCTAGTATCCCCCCACTGCTACTATAGGCACCATCTCTCCCTACTATACCTGCTATCCCACAGCCACAGTCCCTTCTCAGAGGCTAGTATCCCCCCACTGCTACTATAGGCACCATCTCTCCCTACTATACCTGCTATCCCACAGCCACAGTCCCTTCCCAGAGGCTATTATCCCCCCACTGCTACTATAGGCACCATCTCTCCCTACTATACCTGCTATCCCACAGCCACAGTCCCTTCTCAGAGGCTAGTATCCCCCCACTGCTACTATAGGCACCATCTCTCCCTACTATACCTGCTATCCCACAGCCCCAGTCCCTTCCCAGAGGCTATTATCCCACTGCTACTATAGGCACCATCTCTCCCTACTATACCTGCTATCCCACAGCCCCAGTCCTTTCCCAGAGGCTATTATCCCCCCACTGCTACTATAGGCACCATCTCTCCCTACTATACCTGCTTGCATACTGATACCGCTTAACAACTCCCAGTAGCTACAGGTTCTGGGTCAGTCACCCTTGTTTGGACCCCATAAATACAGATCTGCACTGAGTCATCAGTTTATGGAAATGATATTGTTTATCCCAAGTAATACACAGATCCTCTTCCAATTGTGTTTCAGTTAGGGAAAGCCATTATTCCTAACTCCATAAAAGGCAATGAGATATTATCCTTGGTTTAGTCACCATCAGTGTTTAATAAAAGAATGTCCTTTGTTTCCATAAACAAAACCTGCCCAGCTAAGTTCCACATCGTAACTGTCTTGTCTATAAATAATCCTCAGATCTTTTGGAGATTCTAAGTGGCCACACACAGCCAGATCCTGCCATTTCTCTCCCGTTTGGGCACAAGATGCAGAGAAGGGAGGAATAGTAAAAGAACAAGGGAAAAAGAGAGGGACAGGAGAGTGGAGAGCCAGTACCAGGGCCACCATCAGTCATGGACTTCCAACATCAGTCATGGACTTAGTGACACAGGGGGCCCCAATAGATGTAAAAGTGTTACTTGTGGACTACAAAGAAGAGACAGGGCTTGTGAAAAGTGGTCAGGGTTTGGCTGGATCAATGGTGGGCATGACTAGGGTGAATCAGGGGCATGTTTTTTTCATTGGATCCCCATTCTTTGTTGGCAGGGCCCTCAGATGACCCGTACATTAATAAGTGGGCCCTCCTAACTTAGTAGTGAGGCAGATGTCCGCCCTGCCCATGACTAATTTCAGCCTGTATTCTAATGTTCAGTATTCTGGCTTGAACCAGTAGTTGATTGCCTATGAACAGGAATTTGTGTCTTTATCAGCATTCTGCTTTCTAATTGGTCAATTTAAATGTCTTCTAGTGGTTCACTCTAGATGAAGCCACAAGTGGAAAGCTTCATTTGAAACTGGAATGGCTTACACCAAAATCCACTACAGAGAACCTTGACCAGGTGAGTCTATTAAGATGCCCCCCCCCCCCCCCATGGTGTAGATTAGTTCATCTCATGTTGCCCATTAATATAAGGGTGGTTATGCTGCTAATGAGACAAAAGAAACACTAACTAGTGGTTCCTACATGGTGCCACCATCTTTAGTCTTCTTTGTTTTTTAGTGATGAACATAAGACCCATAATAGGGAATATTCTGGTTGCAGACATCTGACTGTGCCACTTTGCTTGGTTTAGGTGCTGAAGAGCATCAAAGCCGACAAGGACCAGGCTAATGATGGCCTCTCGGCTGCCCTGCTCATCCTCTACTTGGATTCCGCCAGGAGTTTGCCTGTAAGTGAAATAGCCGCTTTGTGTTCCATAAACTCCGGTGTATAAATCAACATCCCTTTCTTAATTCCTGTTGTGATTGCCCTTCCTACTTCCCATTGGGAAAACCACCAAGAAGAATCTGATCTTTCTCATCCATGGTGATTTCATTTGGTAATGTGCCGCTGTCAGTTTGTATGGGTACTGGTAGGTCAATACCAAGAACAGTGTAACAGAGTGTCACTTAATTGTATAGCTGGTTTGGCAGCATGGTAGTATACACTGAGCACACACTATTTCTTACCTCTCTGCCTGTTCATTTTTATTAATGTTTAACTGGCTTTGTAGACCCTTACAAACCCCCTGCACAATGGGCCTCTTCTAGGTAACTTGGCTAATTATGGAGTGTGAAACAATGCTCCATTACAGCTTTATAATAAATAGCTTAGAAAAATTTCAAATTAGGAATAGGCAGAAGGTATTTTAAGCCATTCAAAATATTTTGCCCTTTTAAAGGAACAGTTCAGTGTAAAAATGAAACTGGGTAAAATGGACAGACTGGGCAAAATAAAAAATATTTGTAATATAGTTAGTTAGGCAAAAAAGTAATCTATAATGGCTGGAGTGGGCAGATGTCTAACCTCTTAGTATATCAATGACTTTGGGGGGGGGGGGGGGGGGGGCACATGGGGACATAACTGTTCAGTTAGTTTGTGAGCACCCAGGTCACGTTCAAAAGTAAACTAACTGAACAGTTATGTCCAATATGCACCCCCCTCAAGTCACTGATTGGCTACTGACTGCTAACAGCTTAGAGAGCTGTAAAGAAGGAAGCAGAGTTCAGGCTATTATGTTAGACATCTGCCCACTCCAGCTTGGGGGGGCTCGTGCCTTTCCCTTTTTCAGCTTTATCACAATCTGCCATTTTCCTAGGCTGAGAGATAAGAAATAGCTGTGACACTGGGGCAGAATCCTGCATGGCAGCGAGATGGACTACACAACGCCTGGCATGGGCATTTAGCTAGTGTCACTTGCCACAGTCTGGATCATAGGCTTCTACAGCGCACACTGCCACCTTATCCAATAAACAACCTTTTTACTCCACGTGTAGATCAGTTTAGCCTGTGTCTCTGCTTTATTTGTGGTACCTCTGTCTCATCAGAATCCATTCCCTGTGTCACTGTAACCATCTCCCACAATGCAATGTTACATGTGGCTGAGCTACCAACGCCATTCACTCCGTCATTCTCTTTATTTCTGGGTCTGGCTGGGCCTCTTTGCTCCTTGCCGCTTTCTGATTTCACCTCCGTCCCCCTAAGAGTATCTACGAGGGGAACCTGGGTTGTGGCTTCTTAAAAGAGAGGAGAGCTTCTGGACTGATCTTTTGTGAGAATACCTCCTCGCTGTATAGATCATTATTTGTGAGTTTCGCCCGATGGCTGGGTGCTGCAATAAACATGCATGCGTGTGCTGCCAGTGCATGTTTTTCAGCATGACAATCGCACCGTCTACTTGCCTTCAAATAATGATTCCCCTTAGTGGGTCTATTGGAACGCAGCCTCCATATAATGAACTGGACTGAGCTGCTGTGCCAGTGCCATTACTGTGCCAGGCATGGGCATCCAAAGACACAGGGCTTATTAGTTCCTAGAAACTGTGGGAAATAATAGGTAGCAGAATAAAAAGTTTCTTTGTGCTTTTTGGTACTGTAAGTGGGACATATCTTCCGACACAGCCTAGTGTAAAAATCCTCCTCTGAGCACTTTTGCAATTTCCAGTCATTGTTTTCTTGATATGACCAAACATATACCCCTGTTCATTCTGGGTATGGGCTGGGTATAACGGCAAAAACTCAAGTTTCTGATGCAGGAAGTGTCTTCTAATGCTTCTCTGCTCACTTCTATTGCTCAGTGTGATTAGGCCTGAGCAGAGAAGCATTAGGAGGCTTTTCCTGCATTAGTAATGTAAGCTTTAAGATTTCTACCTGGCCTGTGCCTGGACAGAACAGCAGGGGGCACTTGTGTTACACATGGCATGGAAAAGAAAGTTATAAAATAATTTAAATTGCTCAGAAGAGCATTTTACATTAAAAGGGTTGTTCACCTTCACAGTATTTTTAATTTAAAGCATGTTGCAGAGAGAGCTATTCTGAAACAATTTGCAGTAAGTCTCGATTTTTATTATTTGCAGGTTTTTGAATTATTTAGCTTTTAATTCAACAACTCTTCTAGTTGAAATTTCTGCAGCTTTTCTGGTTGCTACGGTCCAAATTACTCTAGCAACCAGGCAGTGGTTTGAATGAGAAACTGGAACAGGACTAGGAATGGGTGTGAATAGAAACATAAGTAATAAAAATTAACAATGAAATTGTAGCCTCACAGCAATAATTTTTGGCTGCCGGGGTTAGTGACTGCCTTTTCAAAGCTGGAAAGAGTCAGAAAAGGAAAGCAAACAATTCAAAAACAATAAAAAATGAAGAGCAATTTTATATCAGGCAAACCACCCCTTTAAGTCCCCTCTGTCCCCAATGTCCCTTTAGCTATGCTTATTACCAGGCATGTGATACAATGTGAGCCATGTTTTTGCCCCCAGTGCACCTTGCCACTCCTGCCCAACACTGGCACAAGTCTTAAATGCAGTGCAAAAAGCTGCAACCATCCTTGTATGCAGTGCCGACAGCACCTTTGGGCACCCTATACAAGAGGGTCTCCATTTCACTGAATGACAGACAAGTAGCTCTGGGACCCTGTACCTAGGACTCCCTATTGCTGCAAATGCTAATTGCGTTGTCTGTATAGTTCTAATTTGGCCTTTATAAACAGTTTCTGTAACACAGCAGTTACCCAGGACCTGGGGCACAGCCAGGTAAACTGGGCAATAAATGGACCCTCTACAAAGTTGTAAAAGTGGAATCTTAGGTGAGCGTTCCTCCTATAGGATCATTAGCAGAACGCCGGTTCATATTATTATTATAGTCATTGCTGTTATTATTATAACAATGGAAATGTAAGATAATGGGGATGTGCAGTAGTTTGATGACCCCGGATGAATGGCAAACTGGGCAATTCTTTCCAGGACTGATCCATCTGCGCCATGCAGTGCTTAAAAAATAAAAAAAGGTACATGTTGGCTTTAAATGCCATTTTGTTAGATCAGTAATGCCATAAGACTGCCCAGGATGATAAGGGAGGCCTCTGTGGGCACAGCTCCTACCCCACTGTGGGTAAATGCATTAGAGGCAAAGTATTTTCTTATAGTGAACAACAATTACCCATGGAGCACTGTTTATTAATGTATCTTTGGCTACAACAGCACAATAGTAATATTATATATAGTTATATAACAAGCAAACTGCCAGCCCAGTACATTGCCACCCCCCTCAGAGGGCCATTGTGTAATGATCTCTGTACCTTCTGCTATTCCTTTAAATTTCTATTGGCATGGGAAGGGCTCACATGTTGTGTCTCGTCCAGTCCTCCTCTTTTTGTTTGCCGTGATGTCTCTCATTTCATTTGCCATTGTGTCCTTTTGTCCGTGGTTAACCTGCCCGGTTGTCCTCCAAGCATGGTTTATTAACCCTGTGTGTGTTCATTTTCTCCATTGTAAGAATAATCCATTAGAAATTAACCACGACGGCATGAAGAAGGCTGCTGTTGAAAAAGCTAAAAAGGTAAAAGAAGATTTAAAAATGTGAATGCACAGTACGAGCCCGTTAAAACGGCTGTCAAGTCACCATGATTTTTAATGTTTGTATTGGGCCAAACAGCAAGCAATTGGAGACTTGTGATTTTTGTGGCCTTATAGATTAGAGACAAGGCAGTGGGTTTTCCCAGGCAAAGCTATGCCCTAAATGGCACACATAGAGAATCGGATTGTCTTCAAAGTGGCCCTAGAGTTCTATAAAATCATTTTGGGAGGAATATCCCACCATACCATGGGAAATTCTACTTGTTTGGGAGGGCTGTCAAATGAGCAAATCCAAAGTGATGGGCCATATTGGCCTGACCAACTGATTACCCCACTAGGCCAGAGAATAGCTTCCATACACACCTACTGCTAGAGGGACAAATGGTCTAGTGTGGTCTCAGCTTATAGAGTCACTTTGGCAGGATTTTCCTCCCCTTATCATCGAGGCATCCACAATAAGCCATGCAGTGAGTATAGCCCAGAATTTATTATAACAAAATAAGTTATTATTATTTATTTAATAAAGTTATTATTCTCTATTTTAGGAAGAAATAACTCATAGGGGGCCCATTGACTGGGTTCTGCCAGGCGTGCCATGTACCTTACTAAGATCAGTTGATAAATGACTGGATACAATTATAGCCTAAAGAGCTATTTGTATGTGAAGAAAGAGAGACAGAGGGTAGTTCCTTTAACTTAGGTTATGTCAACATCAGAACCACCCCACCAGAATCCTTTCTCTTACACCTTTTATGTACTTGTATTATCCTTTACAGCAATGTATGAGGTTTGTGCCAGTTTGCTTAAAGCCTCATACATTTACAGTTTTGCTTATGTTTTCATTTTTTATTTTCCCCTTTTTGCATAAGTGGCCCTTTATTTTCTTTTTCATCTGCTTTGGTTTCATGGATGTGGGACTAAATGCTGGTGGCTCACTCCTGGGGATATAACTTGGCAGCCAGTCATGTCCCTTAGTACCTAATCTGTGTTATATGTTTATAATGTCTGTTGGAACAATCTGACATACTCTGTGCCTATAAACTTGGACGTCATTGGATGCAGCCCAGATAGATGTATGTGCAGAGAATCCATGTTCTTACCTCTCCGTTCCAATACAGGCTGGAAAGAAAATTGGCAGCAGCCCTAATCCCTATGTGCTGTTCTCTGTGGGTCACACAGTGCAGGAAAGCAAGGTAAGACTGCTGTAACTGCCCCCCCGGATCAAATGTATATAAGCTTTTTAACTACAGTGTCCATTGTTAAGGGTAGGTTCAGGGGGCAGATAATTATCAGTGGCTCAAGATGGAGGCCTCTATGCTGAATACAATTATTATTTATGACTTATTCTGCCTACTTACCATGTTATTGCTTGGAATTATTTCTAAAGCTAACAATAGGGAGCAGCAAGAATTCAAAGTACTACGCTCATGTCAGCATAAAGATAGGACTCTCTTCTAGTTTTTATAATATATAAATCCCAGGCATATTCTGTAGAACAGTAAAATACTGTAACATTTGCCTAACTTGTGAGGGAGTTCTTTCTGAGCAATAGCAATGAATATACAATCACTTTGTTGAATGGAATGAAATGCATACGAGTTATAAACACAAATATACACCAACCCTAGGCCCTATATAGAGAGAGAGAAATTTGTATGAAAATTAACTTTTTTTTAACCTTACATTAGACCAGGGGCAGAAATGATGCAATGTGCACTGACGTCTCTGTGCTTTACAGGTTAAGTACAAGACAGCGGAACCAGTGTGGGAACAGACGTTCACGTTTTTCGTCCACAACCCTAAAAGACAGGACCTTGAAGTGGAGGTATTCCTGCTCCATTTGCTGGTTTGATTGGCACAATCTTGGTACTGATTTAATGCTGAACAGTATTGCTAGGATTCTCCATTTCCCCTCCCTAGCTAGATCCTTCGTACACCCTGTGACTTGGGTGTTCTGGGTGCTACATAAATTTAAATGTGATTATCTGGAGCAGACAGAGGATGCATAGGGGATGAATACATAGGGGCACATCTCCTTCCAGCCTCACCCTGTGCTACCATTATTGCATTGTGCAAGCTTTGGATACTAGATGAATCAGACTGCTAGCTACATTTAGCAGTTGGAGTCTTGGGAACCATACATGAATGTTCTTCAACATGGACAAAAGTCAAAGTCATGTAGATATGGTAATCTTTATGTTAGAGGCATTCTGTGACGCTTGTCAGCAAATGGGTACTCACCTCCAGTCACAGTTTGGGACCTTCTGATGAAGATGGATCAGAGCATTGACTGAGTACATTGAGGAATTTTACAGTAAAGACACACAGAGCTACTAGTAGCAGCTACTTGTCACAGCTACTACAATAGACAATGCGCATAATTTACTGATAATTGACTCTACATGTGTTTTTTAGCAGAGGCAATTCACAGTATTGTCTGACAGGGTATTTTCTTGCATTTAGTAGCTGCTAGTAAGTAGCTACATGTGTCTTCACCCTTAAGGGTCTACCAGTCTAAATTTGGTTAGCAAATAACCAATTTGGCACACCCCAGGACTTTTTCATGCTGGTGTTTAGGGTATTCCCAAAGCAGATTAGCCTTGGTACAAAGGAAAATGGGGTGAAGGCCTGTAAGAGTTAAGTTTCAGGGTGAATCTTGAAGGTTAATTAAGGATTAGCAGTGAAAAGTGGCATCTGATAATCCCTTATCTGTTAGTCCCATCCTTGAGCCATGAGTTGAAATGACTGTGAGCACTGTGGCCTGTAATATTATTGTATATAACCTGTATGTAATAAGTAAAGTTCAGTGGTTCATCTGACACATGATATCACTAAGCTTTAAGTATAACTGATGACATCATTAAGCAACATTTATAAAGACATATTTTATGGCATATTCAGGCCATTTGTGTATTTTATTCCTATTGTCTGCTGTTGAATATAAGAACACTCACAACTCTTGTTTCTCTCTCTTATCTATGCAGGTTAAGGATGAGAACCATCAAAGTTCTATGGGCAATCTAAAAATCCCACTGAGCCAGATTCTTGCTAGCGAAGACCTCACTCTGAACCAAAGGTTCCACCTTAATAACTCCGGGCCCAACAGTAGTCTTAAAATGAAGATTGCACTAAGGGTATCTGTGTTTCTTATTCTGTCCTGTAGACCAAATATAAATGAATGTGCCCGGGATTAGTTGGTGTGTTTCCTCTGGGGTCTGATGGTGTTAGTAGCATTGTGGTCAGTTATCCTGAAGGAACCAGGTGTTTTCTGAATTAGCCTAGTGCTTGCCTGTCTATAATATATACTGTTTAGCTGGCCACATATGCTCCTTTGGTGATCTTTCCCCAATATCTCCACATTGGGCTGAAGGCCAAATGATCAAATCTGTTGGGGAGAAGGACCAAGTTGTCAGCATTTATCAGCCCTAATATAGCCACCTTTTCTTCCAAAAATGTTTTTCTTTAGAAACTGACCAGTGTGTAATTTCCTTTAGATCCTCCCTGTAGAGAAGCCTGTACGTTCTCCTGATGAGCAGCACACATCCCAAGTGAAGAGGCCTTCCATATTCAAAGGAAAGCAGCCACCAACACCTCAAATGCCCTCCCCTTCGCCAGCAGTCGCTCACAAACCCCCTCCGACACCCAAATTAGATACAAATAAGAAACTTGAAAATGGAAATAAAGGCAGCACCCCCAGTGCCAGCCCCAAAAGGCCAACAGAACTACACAAAAGCTCTTCAAGCCTCTCTGGTTCCAGTTTTACCCACTCCCCCTCCCACCCATCTGCTAAAGAGCCCACCCCTAGCATCGCTTCGGACATATCATTGCCAGTCGCTACCCAGGAACTCCGGGAAAGACTGCGGCAACTTCAGAAGTAAGAATATTTGATTGGCTCCTGATAAAATTGTCCATCGTGTGTATGTGAATGTGATAGGGACATTAAATTGTAAGTTTCCCCGGTTTTCTGGATAAGGGATCTTTCAGTAACAGTAATTTGGATCTCTATATGTGCTCAAAAATCATTTAAACATTCATTTAAAGGAACAGTAACACTAAAAAATGAAAGAGCTTTAAAGTAATAAAAATATAATGCACTGTTGCCCTGCACTGGTAAAACTGGTGTGTTTGCTACAGTAACACTACTATAATTTATATAATAAGCTGCTGTGTAGCCCCGGGGGCAGCCATTCAAGCTGGAAAAAAGGAGAAAAGGCACAGGTTACATAGCAGATAACAGATAAGTTCTGTAGAATACAATAGTGTTTTATCTGTTATCTGCTATGTGCCTGTGCCTTTTCTCCTTTGAATGGCTGCCCCCATGGCTACATAGCAGCTTATTTATATAAATTATAGTAGTCTTTCTGAAGTAAACACACAACTTTTACCAGTGCAGGGCAGCAGCACATTATATTTTAGTTACTTTTATACACTTTCATTTTTTGGTGTTACTGTTCCTTTAACCCAGTAGGATTATTTTGCCTTCAATAAGATATACAGTAATTAAGCCTTATTGAAAGTAAACCAATGCTATTGAGTTTATTTAATACTTAAAGGAAAACTATACCCCCAAACAATATTGGTCTCTATAAAAATATATTGTATAAACAAGCTCATATGTAAAACCCTGCTTCATGTAATTAAACAATTTTTATAAAAAATATACTTTTTTAGTATGTGCTATTGAGTAATGCTAAATAGAAAACTGCCATTCTAAGAAATAAGGGCCGCCCCCTGGGATCATAGGATTCACAGTGCACACAAACAAGCCAAGGCACACATACATGCTAGGCCCCATCAGCCAATGAATGGGCAGAGTTCTGCCTTTTACTCCCACACTGCTTCCTGTTACAGTCAGAGCTGCATTATTTCCTGTCAGCTGATCTCTGAGGGAGCATACAGCCCATCACTAAATGGCGGCTCAAGGGAAAAGATATAAGATCAGTATATTTACTGATATATATATTCCAGTTTGGCAAGATTCTTTAATAGGTCACTTAACATAGTTTATATTATCTGATGGTTAAGTATTCATTCTGGGGGTATAGTTTTCCTTTAAATGATTTTGTAGCAAATAAGGCATGGTGATCCAAATTATAGAAAGACCCCTTATTTGGAAAACCCCAAGTCCCAAGCATTCTGGATTACAGTTCCCATACCTGTAATACATAGTAAGTGGAGCAACTAACAGTGATTCCTCAGGCAAAAAATCCATAGCAAAAACACCCTTAGTTGTCTATGTTTGTGACTGGAATGTACATTATGAATTGTGGCACGAGTGCTGTGATTATGTTACCACAACAGACATTCAGTGTATCCACCAATAATCTGTTTCTCTTTCTTGCAGTGGAACAACGCTGGGTCAGTCACCCCTAGGACAAATCCAGTTAACAATCCGCCATAGTTCTCAAAGAAATAAACTGATTGTTGTAGTACATTCCTGTAGGTAAGTAAGAGAAGAGAGTCTTGGCCCAAACTTGGGTTTGTAGCAAAATGTTCTTTCTTTTTTTTTGCAGCTTTTCTCTGAAGTAGAATGTAGTTAGGCTGAGAGATAACAACTTGTGTAACAGTTTCAACCAGCGTCAGACTGGGCCTCCCTGTGCCCAGTAGTCAATGTATCAAATGGCTGTGGTGTGACATGGTTTATTGGTGAAAATAAGAGATTTGATTGGAATTCTGCAGTGGGGCCCACTGAGAGTTTTCCGGGTATCCTGGCAGGACAGTCTGACCCTGTAAGAAACAGAACACTTGGAAAGGCAAGTTTGTCAGCTCTCTTTCAAGAATAAGTAAACCTTCTTTTTTTTTTTTAAATCTCCAGAATTACTCTGCACAGCCTCCAGAATAACATACCTTACTCCCTGCATCTATCATCGATTTCTTTTGTTTCTCTTTTACAAGCAACTGAACTACAGCTCTTTTACTGACTTCCTTTTCTAGAATAAAGCTCCACCCCTTTTTGCTTACTGAGTCCTCCTTCTCTCTCTGACTATGATGACCTCAAAGAGGTGCCTATTGGATATGCCTGATTGATTTTAATTGGAGCAGGGGCAGTGTGCATTCCCACTAGGCACCTCTTTGAGGTCCTCATAGTCAGAAAAAGAAGGTGGGCTCAGCAAAAGGGGGTGGAGCTTCACACTAGACAAGGAAGTCAGTAAAAGAGCTGTACTTGAAACTAAATAAATCTGCACGCAGGGAGAAAGCTATTTTATTCTGGGGGCTGTACGGAGTAATTTTAGGGGATTTCAAAATAAAAGGCTTACTTATCCTTTAAGTCAGAACCAGGGTGAAACATATGTATTAGCCATTACTACAGCATATATCATTTGCTCTTTTAATGGCCAGCTTTAGCCCTATAGGGTGAAGACACACAGAGCTACTAGTAGCAGCTACTTGTCACGGCTACTAAAATAGACAATGCTGATCATTTACTGATAACTGTCTATGTTATGTGTGTTTTAGCAGAGCCAATTCTCAGTATTTTCTATGGCCGGGGATTTTCTGGAGTTTAGTAGCCATGAAAAAGTAGCTGCTACTAGTAGCTCAGTGTGTCTTCACTCCTATTAGTAGTTCCCAAACTGTGGGGCTAGGAGCAGTGGCAAGGGGACCTAAAAGCCCAGTGTTAGGGTGAGACTGGGGGTGATTATGTATTGGAACTGATTGCTACATTGATATTTCCCTATATCTGTACTCCTGTAATGAGCAAAAGAGCCCCTGACCTGAGATTCATGTTCCAATGGGGGAGCTCTGGCCACAGTTTGGACTTTCAAGTGGGGCTTAAACGGAAAGAGCTTGCCAAGCACTGCTTTAGATAATGATACGTAGCGTAACATCCAGTGACTGGCTAACTAACGCGCATAGATACTGCAAAACTACAAAAAATATTTTCCAAAAATGTCAAATCTACAGAACACAACTTTATAGTTAATTATGCGGTTGTTAGGGATTATAGTGACGCTGCATGCATAATAACCGTTTTTTTGCATTAAAGTGCATTTTATGTTATTCTTCATGTACTTATGTTAAATCTTCCAAATCTATCCGGAAGCTAAATTACGCATGCTGTTTCTCTCTAAAGAGAAGCCGTTTTTGCTCATTCAGAGCATGTTCTGGGCCTCCCGCCTTGAAAGTGCTTTGTAATTAACAAATGGAAAATGTAACGTGGCCCGATCCCTCCGGCTGCGCAATTACATTATGCCATTTTCCCAATCCTTTCACCGCGCACTCTTACAAGCGCAAGGCTTGTACTTTCATACCGAGGGCAGCGTATGTCTATAGATTTGCCCACACTTTGTATTTTTATTTCACTTGGCAGAAACCTGATAGCTTTTTCAGAGGAGGGCTCGGATCCCTACGTCCGAATGTATTTATTGCCAGACAAGAGGAGATCGGGAAGAAGAAAAACCCACGTATATAAGAAAACATTGAATCCAGTTTATGATCAAACGTATGTCCAATTCGTTTTTTTTAATGGTTTCTCTACTAGTCTGGGGACAAGTTTTCTGGTTATATTCAATGGAAAATGAAATGTGGATTTTACGTGGCTGCCATTTCATTATACCTCTTGCTGACGGTATAGAACCTACAGTGCTGCCAGGGAAAGATTTAAAGGAATAATAAGAAATGGTTATGTTTCATTCAGTTCCTTAAGCCATTGGCTCCTAAACTGTAAGGCTGGCCCCCTAATGTGGTTCAGAGCAGTGACTGGGGGGACCAGCTTGAAGACCAGTAAGGGTTAGAATTAAAGAGAGAGTTTACTTGTTCTTATACATACATACTCCTGAAAGCACTGTCTTTAGGGTAAGCACTTATTTGCTGTTTTCCTTATTCTTGGAACTATGGCTCGATTCCCCATGCTTTTCAATGTTTCCATATATCTATAACCTTGTTATGAGCTCAGGCCCCTGGCCAAACATTAAATTGCAAAGGGGAACAAAAAGTCCAAATACTACTTCCTTAGGCTAATGACACAAAGGACAGTTTGATCATTGAGGTCTTCCTAGGACCAGTCAAAATGCCCTTATGTGCAAGGTTATGTCAGGCAGACATTGCCTGGTAACTACCCAGAGTCTTACTTTTCTTTTCTATTGTATCCCTTTTTCTGTCTCTTTCACTAAATTGGAATATGAAATGCATTCTGCTTGTGAGTGTTATAACGTAATTGAAACCGCTGCTCACATAACAAATCTCTTACTTTTAGGTTCGAATTCAGCGTTTCGCTGCCAGAGCTGCAGAGAAGAACACTAGACATTGCCGTGAAAAACAGCGGGGGATTCCTGTCCAGGGATAAAGGGCTTCTAGGAAAGGTGGGTTACTCAGCAGCATCATAGAAACAGCCACAGGCACTGCCATAAGGGTGAAGACACACAGCTGCTAGTAGCAGCTACAGTGGCTTGCAAAAGTATTTGGCCCCACTTTGCAGTTATTTATTTGTAAAAAATGTTTGGAATCATGTATGATTTTCGTTCCACTTCTCACGTGTACACCACTTGGTATTGGTCTTTCACGTGGAATTCCAATAAAATTGATTCATGTTTGTGGCTGTAATGTGACAAAATGTGGAAAGGTTCAAGGGGGCCGAATACTTTTGCAAGCCACTGTACTTGTCATGGCTACTAAAATAGACAAAACTGATCATTTACTGATAATTGTCTCTACGTGTGTTTTAGCAGAGGCAATTCTCAGTATTGTTTATGGCAGGGGAGTTTCTGGAGTTTAGTAGCCATGAAAAAGTAGCTGCTACTAGTAGCTCAGTGTGTCTTCACCCTAACTATAAAAGGAAACAGAACCTGCAGTCATGGGCTTTAGAGCTGTACCTGCATCTCCTGCTATTGTAGATTCCCCTAAGTATTCCCTTTTGCTTTGTGCTTTGCATCTGCAGGTGGAAATCTCCTCTTTCTCCATTTTCAGTGTAATACATGCAACATACAGTGCTAAATATGAATGTACAGTGGCAACATCCAGGCTAAATATACTGATATGTTTGTTGTTTTGCAGTTGTTGCTGGAGCTCAACGCAGAAGACGCTGTCAAAGGATGGACACTGTGGTAAGCATTAGTGGGCCAATTGTATCTCATATAGCATGTTGTAGGGCCAGATTCAGTAAAAAATTATGATGTCATATAGTAATGACTATGGGGCCTCTGAGCAGTCTGGGGGCCGAAAAAATCTTTTAGAGGGCCACATTTGACCCATGGGCCTTCACTTGGACAACCCTGGTCTAGAGGGTCTAGAGAAGGGTGCTTGTGATTGATTATCAGCATAAAGGCATACAGACCCTGCTATAAATCCCTTGCTTTCTGGGTATGAACCGTATGAACAGTTGCACCTTGGCCCCTGAGGGGCCCACCAGGCCATACTAATTATTCATAATGCTCTCTTTGTTGCACATGTGATTCTCCTCTTCCTCTGACAGCCTTGGGCCTCACCTAGGACTTTCTCTGGCGGCCTTTTTTTCCCAATGAAATTCTCCCTCACATTACATGGCAGCTCAAAAAACAGCTGCATTCTACATCAGAATTGTATAATCAGCCCCAAAGCATCATCTTCCATGACAGAAAAAACATATTATTTGAGCTTAGCTTCTGTACTGCAGCCAGAGCTCACTGAGCATGTGCAGGGCCCCTGACTCTCAAAAGATAGCCTAACAAGATCTAAGATAGGGATCTCCCAAGGACAATTTTGTAGCCCTGGATCATTACTGTTACTGGGCTGCTGAACCTCTGGGCTGGTATAGTAAGTTCTGTATATACAACATTTTTAGCCATATTCATTTTAAGGCTCTAGTTCCCCTGCATTTTGTAAAAGCCTATCTTGTACCAGACTTCGGGAGTAGAGTCCTTGTTAAGATGGCTTACAATTAAAGTGCATGCCTTGCTCCTCTTTGGGCAGTAGCGGTTTCACTAATAGCCACGCTGTGTTCTCCTCCTCTAGGTACGATTTAACAGAAGATGGGACCAGACCTGCTGTTTCCAGTTAGGCCCCCTGTCTCCTCCTCACCTAATATCAGTCTCTGTACATGCAGAATGCAACGGGCTCACAGAATGTGTCAATGTTATTTTTATAGATCCATGTATTTCAGTGCTTCATGCCACATCTGTTCATTTGTTTTATGTGTACGTACGTTGTTTTAAACATTTTTACATTATTTGCAGACCTTGGCAAGTCCCGTCATTTAGTTGAATGAGCGGCGTGGCCGTACCAGGTGTTTAATAATGTGCAATAGGATGTTCTCAATTCATTACCCTATTGGGAAGCCGACGGTTGCTTTTATACGATGGGAAATCCATTTTTAGTTGGTTTCGTTGCCGAGTTGTATAGCATTACTGTGCACTCTGTAAATATGTACTATTCTCTTTTTGTAATTCTTCTTTTGTTGCCTCCATAGTGATTGGCATTTTAATTGTCGCTGTATTAAGTCGTACATGTCCCAGTGAAGCAGGTCCTCCGGAACGCTATTGGCTCAGGGGAGGGAAAGTCCTTTCAGGAGACAAGGATGGGGAAAAATTACATTTTGTAAGGGTGTCTGAGATCCACAACAGCTTGCTATCAGAACCTACAACATTATATATACATATATATACTGTTCAGTGTAGCTTAGATCTCTATGTAATGTCAGTGTAACTGATAGCAGCTCTGCTTCCACCTTTGCCCGAAGCAAGGCAGCTTTACACGGCGGGTCCCTAGTGAACCAGAGTGCAATGCTATTCAGATATTTTGCTTTATTTTTGTTAATGGAGGGTGGAGCTATAATGCAATACATTGCATGGAGCTGGTGTACAGTCAGAAAGGTACACAATCTCTATGCAGCCAGAGGGGACAACTGAAGTTGACCTTTAAGTAATGTATGGAATACTGTTAATGTGAAATTTCCATTCTGATTTTTTTCTCATTTTCTGTTAGTATTAGCCATCATTTTCTACATCCCCCTTTATAAACATGCAACACACATTATATATGGATCAACCTGGTACTTTTCCACCCCAGCTCCAGGGCTGATTATTGAGTTCCCATCGATATATTTGCCCAGTGTTAAAGCATATCAGCCCCCCCGATCATAAAGGAATGCTCCTTGGTCTCTAATGAGATATTACATAGAGCCTTAAAACACTATTTTTATACACTGTATATGTTAGAGCCCAGAAACATGAAGAAGGGGGTGCTGAGATGGGGGGTAGGAATGCTGGTCTGCCTGACTGTGTGGCCTTTTAAAATAAAGAGGTATGGACTGGTCCGGCCTCTGCTAGCATTGCAGGGTTACTTCTGCTGTTAGTCAGGGGCTGCCATAAGCAGAGAGCTGATTATGGGGCCTAAAAAGACCATCTGCAATTGTGTGTAAGTGTAGGACTCACTGGTTATTCTCCTGCACTCGTAAAACTCAGCAGTGCTGACTGCATAAGTCTCCATTGCGCTCTACCAAGGTTTCCGACACCCTTTACTAAAAGGTTCAGGGCCTCTCTGTGGCTTCCTGCAGGGCTCTGCTTGTAGGCAATGATGGCAGAAGGTAGTAGGGACAGTACCCAGAATGCTTTGCTCGCAGTGGGGTTTGCCCACATAGGCACCAGTGCAGAGCTGCCAGTTTCTCAGACTTTATGCCAAGGCAGCTTTCTAGTTTGTTCTGAAGGTTATAATGTTGGGGCAGGAGATGTAAGTGATATTTATAATTATGGAACTTTTTAAGAAGCTTTTTATATAGTGAAGTAGCCCTTGGGTTTGCCTCCTGTAATGAATTTTCGAGTATATAAGTGATGAGGTCTATGGTATTTTGATGGCATCTTTTACTGAAAAAGTCCCAGGGGACTAGACTGTATTACAAATGGTTATTTGCTGGTTATTATTGGGCATTAGATGGGTAGAAGCCATGCTTAGAAATAAGAAATGATTATGTGCTGTGCTCCAGACATTGCTTAATGTTACAGTTCTTATCATCAAATAGAGTTAAAGGCCCATACGCAATATACAGCCCATCAAATGGCTTCAAGCCTACCCAAAGCTTCATAGACTTATGTCATTATTTCCCAAGAGCTTCTTGATGACTTCTCTGACCAGAACATCTGAAATGATATTCCATTATCAGCAATAGATGAGAGAGAATACTGAACATCACTTTGGGAAGGCTCATTTTTAGGGCTCTGGTACACGGGGAGATTAGTCGCCTGCAGCAAAACTCCCTGTTCGCGGGCGACTAATCTCCCCGTGTGCCAGAGCCCTTAAACAAAGGCAAATTTGCATCTGGGCAGTTACCCATAGCAATCAATCAGTGGTTAGATTTTTTTTTAGCCAACTGCAGGAAGAACAATGGAATCAAACATCTGTTTGGTTGCTATGGATTACAGCCCTGGTGCAAATTTGCCCAGTAATTATAAATGTCTTAGTAATCTGGAGACCAGCAGCCCCCTGGAAGCATACTGTCTGAATGAGCTGAAGGCTAGGAGTCCCCCTGGGAACGTACTGTCCGAATGAGCTGAAGGCTAGGAGTCCCCCTGGGAACGTACTGTCCGAATGAGCTGAAGGCTAGGAGTCCCCCTGGGAACGTACTGTCCGAATGAGCTGAAGGCTAGGAGTCCCCCTGGGAACGTACTGTCCGAATGAGCTGAAGGCTAGGAGTCCCCCTGGGAACGTACTGTCCGAATGAGCTGAAGGCTAGGAGTCCCCCTGGGAACGTACTGTCCGAATGAGCTGAAGGCTAGGAGTCTCCCTGGGAACGTACTGTCCGAATGAGCTGAAGGCTAGGAGTCCCCCTGGGAACGTACTGTCCGAATGAGCTGAAGGCTAGGAGTCCCCCTGGGAACGTACTGTCCGAATGAGCTGAAGGCTAGGAGTCCCCCTGGGAACGTACTGTCCGAATGAGCTGAAGGCTAGGAGTCCCCCTGGGAACGTACTGTCCGAATGAGCTGAAGGCTAGGAGTCCCCCTGGGAACATACTGTCCGAATGAGCTGAAGGCTAGGAGTCCCCCTGGGAACGTACTGTCCTATACTAGTAGCCTAATCGGGAGCATACTGTATACAGTCCTGCATCATACTGTTCCAAAAAACTGAAGATTAGTAGCCACAAAGGAGAATATTTTAAGGGGGAGGTGAACGAATAGGCCCAAGATTTTGCTTCATAGCAACAAATCAGTAATCCGTCATGAAATGCTTTTATTGCCCCATCCACCAATAGCTCAGAATGCAACAGTACTGCCCAAGTATGTGACCCAATAGATGAAGGGTAATACTGTCCGGGTTACAACTCAGAATGTATATATATATAATGCAGTTAGACTTATTTTATATATCATGCTGCGCTTCTCTGAAACAGTATCGTTTTTTTTAATCCAGTTGCTTTTATAGTCTATATTTTCTACTCAGATAACGGAGGGCCGCCAATAAGCCATGAAGTCGCAGTTGTACATAGTAGGAGTTTAGTCAAATAATATTTGTACAGGAAAAGGAAAAACCTATCGATTTTCTTGGAAGTGAATCTGGCAGGGGACACATACCCATATGGCTATATACAATAGGGTGCCCTGTGGCCTGTAGAACACTATTTTAAAGGGGTAGTTCACCTTTAAATTAACTTTTTGTATGATGTAGAAACTGGTTTTCAAAGACCATGTGCAATAAGTTTGCATTTTTTATTTGTTGTGCTGTTTATTCAGCTCTTCGGTTTGGAATTTCAGCAGCTATCTGGTTGCTAATGTCTTGTTTACCTTAGCAACTAAGCAAAGGTTTAAATAAGTGACTGGAATATGAATAGGAGAGGAACTGAAAGATAAGTTATAAAAAGTATCAATAATAATAAAATTGTAAGATCACAGAGCAATAGATTTTGACTGCACTAGGGGGTCAGTGACCTCTATTTTAAAGATGGGAAGATGTAGAAGTGGAAGGCAAATAATCAAAAAACTACAAAAAATAAATAATGAAGACCAATTGCAATTCGCTAGGAAAAGAACATTCTATAACATAACTAAAAGTTAACATAAAGGTGAAACACCCCCATAATTCTGCGTATATCCACAAGCAGGATCGTATGAATGTGCGTAACATATCCTCCTGGGACTCAAATAGGGTTTTAGCTTTTTTGTTTTTCTTTTTAAATAAGTATTTGCTAGCATCAGATATGCTTAGCCTTTATTGTGCCTGATAGGGCCAAAACCGACTCTGCTTGGCCAGAACAATCTTTTACATGATATATATATATTTATATTGTGCCTTAAATAAACATGTTTAAATGTATCTTTATTATGAAAGAACAGTTTACTGTATCACAGCAGCGGTTCTATTTTGTGTTGCTGAAACATATGGAGTAAAGTGCTGGGTTTCCAGCCGCAGAGCTAAACAGGGAGCCGACGGGAAATCCAGATATGAATCACTGTACGACTTGGATTTGGATTAAAGATTTGCAATAAGAACAGGTCTCAAGGTGTATTTTGTTTCCCCAGTATTGCTCTATAGCAGGGGTCCCCAAACTTCTAACCCAAGGGGCCGGATCAAGGGCCTCTCAGACTATTGGGGGGCCGACCGCCATCACCAGTGACCCCCCCCACGCCGCCGCCGGGGGGTGCTGGTGAATTAGCTCACATACTCTTTTATATCCCGCCCGCCGCTGCCGCTATCAAACCAGACTGTTCACAACTCCTCCTCCCCCCCCCCCGGGGTGTCCTACCTGTACCAGTTCCCCCGGTCCGTCCTTCATCTCAGCTCCCCTGTGCCGCTCCCTGCTGAGTCTTCTCTCTCCACTGCCAGGTGGGGGCCGGGTAAATTGCACTGGGGGCCGGATCTGGCCCGTGAGACGTAGTTTGGGGGACCGCTGCTCTATAGGGTTGTGTGCAAAAGAATGTATTCTTATATAGCAGGACCCCTTGTCTGTATGTATAGGGGGTGCTGTGGCTGCCAGATCTGAAGGGGTTAAGGGCAGTTGCAAGTTTTATGGCAGTGGCATATAGGGAGGGACCCATTATTTTGCTGCCCTTGGGGTTCCCAGTTTAAAGGAGGATGGATAAATGGGAAAAACCCTAATTTTGTAGGCAGTTATGAATAATATATGGTGCTGGTTTCACTTTGGGCTAAACGTTAATCCTCTCTGTAAAATGGCCCCTTTATTGGAGCTCCCTATAGATCCTCTCAGTTCTCTGTCGTGTTTGAAATGAGGGATGGGTGTGTTCTAACGGTCCCTGCCAGAAGCACAGTAGGAGGGGAGAGCCAATCACAGCCCTGCAGTTGCACAAGCAAAGGCATGCTTAAGTTCCCTATCAGGTCAGCCTAGCTGCTGATTGGTTCCTATCCTACAGTGACTGTACTGAGAGCCGCCGGCCCCCCTGCACATCCAGAAAACTCAGCCAGCAGGAAGTGGAACAGATGGGCGGGACTAGTGGGGTTTTGGGGGAATTTCTTAATAAATCAGTCCGAAACACAACTTTTTTTTAAGCACAATCCTTCTATACTTAGAGGAGTACAATTCACTGGTACATTAATAATTTTTATAGGATATGTCTCCTTAAATGGGCAGGTAGCACTGGGAATTGCCTCTTCTTAATGGTAGTCACTGGGAGCCTGCCAGTACACTGGCTGGTCAGGCAGATTATAGCCCAAAATACAGAGCTTTGCAGACTTAGCTCAAGTTTTAATTGAAGTGGAAGCTCCCCTTACTGTTAGGGAATATAAACCCTCAAAACAAATGTAAAATTGTGCAGAACACTCTCCCAAGCGATTTACTTATTAAATTTTTTTCTAGTTTTCAAGATATGAGTCGTTTTTACATAATACAATTAATTTGAAACAACAACGCCCCCTGCTGTTCATGTTGGTTGACTGGCTACAGCTGGAAATAAAAACATTTGCGAGAAAAGGAAAGACTTGTGCTGTGGCCCTGCTTAGAACTGACCGATGAAACACTAGGTGACTCTTCTCTGCTCACAAACTTCATTTTCTGAGCAAAACAACACGAGACGTTCCTTTACATTTCCTTCAGCGTTTAGCACGTGTGATAAACCTACTGTAAGCAACTTGCCAACTGGTTGACATTATTTATTTAGCATGATTAGCATTTATATTATGGCTATTTCCAGCCAGCAGCTGAACATTTATGGCCCCTGCAACTGCAGGGTCTGCTTGCTCTGTAGTTACGCCACTGATTTGTATGCGCGAGTCTGGCGGAAATGTGAGATATCCTCTTAGTTTTAAAAGTTTTGATAGTTGTATATAAATATGCCTGTGATTCATACGATGGCCTCTAGATGGCAGTCGCACCCTCTGAATATTGCAATACTTTACACACCACTGTACAGTGCAAATGCAAATGAAGATGTATAGGGCCTGTGCCATATTACATTAACTCTAGTGCAGTAATAACAATTCTAAATACATCCTAAGAATCATCATTTGTATCTGCTGTCATGGGTTCTCTGTGTAACCATAGGCTGCCCTGTGGCATATTATATGTCTGAGTGGCATCTTGTCACACACCCGATCAGTCTGGCTTCTATTTACAGTGCAGAACATATGCAAGGCCAAAACAATATATATTATAGTATTTAACTATTCAAGATGGGCCCATACAAAGCACCGCACATCACACCAAGTGACCCGGACTGGTGCTTAAGATAGATTACATTATTCCAGACTAGCCCATTAGACTGGCCAGTAAGCCATACCCATATGTTTCAGTGGCCAACTGCATTTGCTGTTAAAGGAGAAGGAAAGGCTAATAAAGAGTTAATCTCAAGCTGCAGGCATACCTTCAGTTGTCTCAATAGTGCCCTTAAGTCTCCCCATATTTCACCTGTTCAGATGATCAGAAGCCAAACAGGAAGAAAAAATGCTGAGCTGTGTAAAGAAAGTTCCCATAATGCCTCATTCCTGCACCTTCATGGGTCCCGATGACCCAGGTCGGCTCATGCACGGATTGCCATATTGGCCCCCAGTTGCAGGGCCCTTGAGTTTACAGGGGAGGTCCTTGAAGTCCCTGGTGTTCTTTAGCCTGGTACTATCTGCCTGTTGTGTTTCTATGTATCAGTTCAACTGTGCCTGGTCCACATAACCCTAATAATGAGCACAGGTGCAATGAGCTAGGCAGGGTCCCCCACCTGAGCGTGCATAAGTTTATTGCGCCAGGGGAGAAACGGTTGGCTGGGGGAGCGCTGGCACGGGTTGGGTTGGGTCTGGGCTGCCGGGGCCCACCGGGATTTTTCCCAGTGTCCCGGTGGCCCAGTCCAACCCTGGAGCTAGGTGCAAAAATGCATTTGCATTCAATCTACCTGGGGTACTGCGGCATCCACATTGGTAAATCCCACACAAGCCTTTTCCTGCTAGCACATGTAGCTGTCTATTTCAGTATGGCTCTGTGATGGTGGAGGCAAAACACGCAGAGGGAGCCATGATAGAAACACTGTTTATGTTTCTTATGTCCATGTTGCACTTGAATTTGCACCATGTAACATATTTAAGTAAAAAAGTAGTTAAGTGGCGTTTAGGCCCAGTATAGAGAACCAATACAGGCACCTTTGTGAAATGTGTGCCAAACAGCATTTTGTTTTGTGTGTTCCAAAATGAGCCCTAGAATATTAAACCATTAAACAATTGCTCTAATACACCCTAGTGAAGTGGCAAATTAACCCCGCTAGTGGCAGCGAGCCCTATTTATATCCATTTCTAGAGCACAGAGATGCAATCCGCTATTCTGCCTGCTTGGGAGCTTCTCTCTGTGTCCCTTGGCTCCCTGTCACTGCCTTTCTTCTACAGCTCCATTCCATGCCAATTATTTCCGCTCCATCTGTGCTGTCATCTGTACTTGTCAGAGGGGGAGAAAAACTTCTATAAAATATTAACTCCATGCTTTTCTAACTTGGCTTTTCTATTTCGAGACTCGCAGAAAATATTCCTGCCGAATGGACAATGAGTCTGGTCTGTCTGGTCTAATCACATCCACACGGAGGCCAAACTTGTCTGCACTCTCTTTCCTTTCACATGGAAGGCCTTGCATGTTCCCATTAGTAGGACACACATATTAGTGCAAGAAAATGGAGATAAATACGCAAAGTAATTGTTACTCTGTGTGTGTCACAGCTCCAGGTAATTGATAAATGAAGATTTCCCTTCAGAACTAATTATGCAGTGTATTCTAACACATAATGCTTCTCTACTAAGTTAAAGAAGCCAAAAGTAGCACTCCGGGCCTGGAACGTAACAATGTGTGTCGGAATTCTCACACAAGCTGAGTTCTAATGCATCAGGCTGTTATCACATCTGAATTCTAGTTGGCATATGCACCTCCATCTGTACAATGAAAAATCAAATACAATTTGGGTTCCAGTTCATAAACCTATTTATTCCCCCCCCTTCCCCTTAGTGCCTTCATATTTGGGAAGGCCCAGGTTTCGGGCAAAAGATATACACTTCCCTAATTACATAAAAATTATGAAATGAAAAATGGATTATGAATTGTGCCCATATGCACTAGATCAAACTTTCAGTGCGAATTAGGGTTGCCATGTTTTTTGTAATTAAATACCGGTCTTCAGGTGGGGGAATAGGAGGTGATGTTACAAGGGGGTGGGGAGTGGGCAGGGGAAATGGGATGGGGCAGGGTGGTCCTTAGGGGGAATCCAGCAGTGGAGAGGGCCAGGGAAATTAGGGATTTATGTAATTTGTAATTCTGGCTATGGCCCTAGCTGTTGATTCACTGGCTGGCCAATTACTAGGGTGGCAACCCTAGTGTGGATAGATGCACAGATCCTGGTTTCAGTGGGACAGTCCCGATATTTATGGCACTGCCCGCTGTCCCAGATTCACTGTTAGATGTCCCACTTCTTAGCCTGCCCCCTTAACTCTTGAATCTCCCCTGCTACCTCATGCTCACAGGTTTACCTTGATGTTTAATTGTCCTGGGAGGAGCATTTGTGACAGGCAAGGGTCAACTATCGGCATTGGTGGCATCCCTCTCCCTGCTCCTGCTCACCGGGTCAGGGGCTGAAGGTGCACCCTGTCTTTTATCAGGCAGAAGAGGCTGCTGTCTTTATTTGTGTGCTGGCCAGTTTCACCTTTCCACCCCTAACATATATCTCTCACTCCTGGGAATCTCTGGCAGAGCACAGCATGCATAATAGAAAACAGAGGTATCGCTGATCCGTTTCTAGGGACCCATAGGGTTAAGCTCCCTATGACTTTATCCCCTACCTCTTCACATCTCTACTGTTATTGGGCAGAAGCCCTTGTACTTCAGTTACAGTGTAAAGCTATCCCTTATAGGTTTAGCCTGGCTGTACACACCCCCTGCAGACTGATAAAGTGTCTGGCAGGAGGGTGTAACTTCCTCTTTGGCTGCTGGTCTGCTACCTGAAGCACCACTCCATTGAGCCTGGGTGCTGACACAGGCCCCAGTAGCCATATTCATCCAAATTAAAGTCGGGGACAGGGCCCCGTGAACGAGGTAAAGCAAGAACAGGTTAATTTATATTATAGAACTCTCTAGGAGAGTTACACAGTCAGGATTTATATAGAAAGAGCAGCTCATTTGCTCCATCCAGGAGGAGAGTAAAGGAGTAGTCTCCTAACAGGCTTACTTGCCTTAGATTAGGGACACAGAAGTGCTAGGGACATAGGCCAGCAATTAACCCTGCCCTTACCTCTACCAAGAGAAGGGATTAACCGGTGACCTGCCTCCTATCCACTCTTTGGCTGTCGTATCCTACCCATACCTCTTTATGAGAAGGGATAAATGGAAGGCACCATACTTCATCTGCTTACTTGTTACCTGTCACCTGTTACCTCATCTGAGTGGGTATTGATATCCCGGCATTTACAACCTTGTCTTGGACAAATAAACCGTTCCTTTGTTTGCAAGAGCTCCTGGCGTCCATTATCTATTCTTAAATCTGCATTTACATCTAATACACTACACAGTGGCAGTGGGAGGTATAGTGCAACAACATCCTCCATTAGTTTTCTCCCACTTAGCGGAGGCCCATCCTGATGTATGAGAGTCGCATGTAACCAATGCTCTACTCCTAGCCTGGTTTTGGTCCAATCCAGCCCAAAATAGTGTTACACGTTCATAAAATATAGCAGACATTTAAAAGGGGCCCTTATAAATTTGGGAATCTTAGGCTGGCCTTGTTAATATGGCTAGAAATTCTAGTGGTACATTAATATTGTTTTGCTTTCAACTGGATAAGAATGGAAGGAAAAACATAGTTTTATGTACCACTGGAATTGGCCCTATTTATAACTTTGGAAAATGCACAGAACTTTTGGCATGTCTGAAGTTGGTTGGTAATTTTACTGGCATCATACCTCCCAACTGTCCCTCTTTATGCGGGACAGTCCCGATTTTGCCACCCTGTCCCGCTGTCCCGGATAGCCGCGGATCTGTCCAGCTTTTAAAGGTCTCCGCTCCCGTGACGTCACACGCACGTCTCCCCTTAGCGCCGCAGCTTCTGCGCTACTCACTTCAGTTTTAACATAAAGCCATTCCCAGTGCAGAAGCTGCGGCGCTAACAAGAGACGTGCGTGTGACGTCACGAGGATGAGAAGAAGAGCCCTGGGGGGAGGAAGCTGGTGGTGGTAGGAACAGGGGGACGCTGGGGAGGACACTGGAGGAAGGTAAGGGGCAGCTGGAGGATGTTGGGGGAGCTGAAGGTTGTTGGGGAGGATGTTGGGGGAGCTGAAGGATGTTGGGGAGGATGTTGGGGGAGCTGAAGGATGTTGGGGAGGATTTTGGGGGGAGCTGAAGGATGTTGGGGAGGACGCTGGGATGAGCTGAAGAATGATGGGGTGGATGTTGGGGGGAGCTGAAGGATGTTGGGTAGGATGCTGGGAGGAACTGAAGGAAGGTAAGGGGCAGCTGAAGGGTGTTGGGAAGGACGCTTGGGGGAGCTGGAGGATGTTGGGTGGATGCTGGGGGAGCTGAAGGATGTTGGGGAGGACGCTGGGAGGAGCTGGAGGAAGGTAAGAGGCAGCTGAAGGATGTTGGGGAGGACGCTGGGAGGAGCTGGAGGAAGGTAAGAGGCAGCTGAAGGATGTTGGGGAGGACGCTGGGGGGAGCTGGAGGATGTTGGGTGGATGCTGCAGTGGGGAGCAGCCCATAGTTGGGGGACACTGGGGGAGGACCAGCAATGTTTTAGGGGGTCCCTGCTCTAGCGCCAATGCAAAACATAACACCTGGCTACCAATGTCTGTCATGAGTCTGTCATTAACTACAGGTGCCACAGTGCATAATGAAATCCTTAGGGCCACAATATGTCATAAAATGATTGGGCAAACAAATAGCAGTGGCACTCAAGAGCTTCAAACGGGACTAGCCCTTAACATTATTTATTGCGGAAAAAACATGCAACGTTTCGAGGCAGAACTGCCCCTTTGTCAAGCTTGACAAAGGGGCAGTTCTGCCTCGAAACGTTGCATGTTTTTCCGCAATAAATAATGTTAAGGGCTAGTCCCGTTTGAAGCTCTTGAGTGCCACTGCTATTTGTTTGCCTGGAATCTGTGGAGGGGGTGCCGATCCCCCTAGGCATTGTGCACCGAGCGGTAATTACCTTGGAGAGCTAAGGGTGTGCGGGTTAAGGTTGAATTTGGACACATAAAATGATTGGGGCCACCGTGTCTGTCTTCTGGTGCACTTTGTGTATGTTATGCTTTTCAGGTGTGGCCTGTTTGAGGGGGGCGTGGCCATAAAGTGGGCGTGGCCTAAACCCCATTTTTGTCCCTCCTTCTGCTTTTCAAATGTTGGGAGGTATGTGGCATGTCTGGGGTTAATATGCCCTTTATCAATTTAATCTAGTCATACTAGTTTATAAAACTATATAGTGCCTTTTAGGGGGCCAGGCAGCATGATGATGTCTTCAAGGGTCAGGTAATAACAGCAGATGCAGAGACTGGGCAAATCAATGGTCCCAGGGGCAGGGTATTGTCTGGGATTAGAACCCGGAGAGGCTCAGTTAAACTGGGCAGCCCAAGAAAAGAAAATCAGGTTCAAAACCTGACAGGTGGCAACCCTGACTAGAAAGGAGGTGCCAACCTGATAGACTTTATTGCAGGAGCGTTATGGACATGCCCTATAGACTGTGGCCTGTCTGCAAAGGGTTAAAACCAACAGTGTTGAGCAAATCTCCAGTCACATTTAATGGGAATACACTATGGTGCACACTGGGGAACTCAGGGCTTGTCACCTCGCACACTTTGGCTACACGTTGCTAAGGCAACAACAAAGAATGCGGAAATGGAATCGGCTACGTCATCTCAATGCGCAGTGTTGTCTACACTGAGAGGCGGCGCTTTCCGGTGGCGCAATAGGGCGGGCAGAGAAGTTTTGAAATAGCAATTACGCGGGAAGGAACCGGGTTGCCAATAGCCAGAAGAACGGTAAGTTGTTCGCAATTACAGGGGGAGTTGGAAACTTAACCTGGGAGCGACAAGTGACTGTCTGGAAGTGCTGATTGGAATATGTGTAGCTGAGGATTCTGGGAGTTGTAGTTGACTAAGTGATTTCACGTTACTGGTGTAACATAGTCCTGAAGTATTTCGGGAATCGACCTTCTGGCGAGTAAGGGAGGGCATTTTTGTCAGGGGTTCCTTAATTACACAGTTGTTATCCCTGACAGAAACATCAGTCCATCAGATTGTGTACTGTATACATCATGTATGCCCAGTCTGTGGCTCCTAACTAAACTGCAACTCACACAATAACCTTAGGCTGTCAGAGGGGTACTGAGAATTATAGGAGGCTGAAGGGCAGCAGGCTGGGCATCTCTAAACTCCATTACTTTCCCCATGTAATTCTGTCTGCTGCCCTCCTCTGTGCCCCGGAGACCTCTAGTTATGGGTACTACTGTAATACTATTGTAATACTTTGTATTTATTTTAATATCTCTGTTAATATTAATGTGTTCTGTACAGCACTGCGTACATAAGTAGCGTTTTTATAAATAAAGTTATACATACATACATGGCTACTTTCCTGCTGTCACCAACAAGCAAAATACAAAGCCTAACCCAAGCAGCATGGCCTGTATGATTCAGATTTAATTTGCTATTGATAACTGCAGGGATGCCATTTAGTGCCTATGTCAAACCTAAGTTTGAATTCAGACAGATTAGTATTGTATAGTATTGTATTTCAGGGCTTCAAGTATTTCAGGGCCCTGTATAAATAGTACCAGGCAACGCCTTGGCATGTCACAACAAAAAGCGGAAGGGGGGGTATAATTATGTAGCAAATACCTCCCAACAGATTTAGTTAGAGTCTTAGGGGGAGATGTATCAATCCACGAACACTCTGAGCATTCGTTCAATCAGACCGTTCGTATTTTCCGCGACTTTTTCATATCTTGCGTATTTTCGCCGTTTTTTTTGTTACTTTACGCAACTTTTTTGTACTGTGCGTTAAAAATTACGCGACAAAATCGTATTGTCGCAACGAGTATGAAAGTTTTGGATTCATTCAAGCTTCATTATGGTGACTTTCCTTGGGCCAGGTTGGAGCTGCAGAGTGCCATTGAGCCCTATGGGAGGCTTTCCTTGGGCCGGGTTGGAGCTGCAGAGTGCCATTGAGCCCTATGGGTGACTTTCCTTGGGCCAGGTTGGAGCTGCAGAGTGCCATTGAGCCCTATGGGAGACTTTCCTTGGGCCGGGTTGGAGCTGCAGAGTGCCATTGAGCCCTATGGGAGACTTGCCTTGGGCCGGGTTGGAGCTGCAGAGTGCCATTGAGCCCTATGGGAGACTTTCCTTGGGCCGGGTTGGAGCTGCAGAGTGCCATTGAGCTCTATGGGAGACTTTCCTTGGGCCGGGTTGGAGCTGCAGAGTGCCATTGAGCCCTATGGGAGACTTTCCTTGGTCCGGGTTGGAGCTGCAGAGTGCCATTGAGCCCTATGGGAGGCTTTCCTTGGGCCGGGTTGGAGCTGCAGAGTGCCATTGAGCCCTATGGGAGACTTTCCTTGGGCCGGGTTGGAGCTGCAGAGTGCCATTGAGCCCTATGGGAGACTTTCCTTGGGACAGGTTGGAGCTGCAGAGTGCCATTGAGCCCTATGGGAGACTTTCCTTGGGCCGGGTTGGAGCTGCAGAGTGCCATTGAGCCCTATGGGAGGCTTTCCTTGGGCCGGGTTGGAGCTGCAGAGTGCCATTGAGCCCTATGGGAGACTTTCCTTGGGCCGGGTTGGAGCTGCAGAGTGCCATTGAGCCCTATGGGAGACTTTCCTTGGTCCGGGTTGGAGCTGCAGAGTGCCATTGAGCCCTATGGGAGACTTTCCTTGGGCCGGTTTGGAGCTGCAGAGTGCCATTGAGCCCTATGGGAGACTTTCCTTGGGCCGGGTTGGAGCTGCAGAGTGCCATTGAGCCCTATGGGAGACTTTCCTTGGGCCGGGTTGGAGCTGCAGAGTGCCATTGAGTCCTATGGGAGACTTTCCTTGGGCCGGGTTGGAGCTGCAGAGTGCCATTGAGCCCTATGGGAGACTTTCCTTGGGCCGGGTTGGAGCTGCAGAGTGCCATTGAGCCCTATGGGAGGCTTCCAATATCATGCACAGAAGGATCAAAGTCGGAAAGGTTTTCCTGCATTTTACGATCATTCGGATATCGCCAATACAATATTATCGTGACTAATACGATTTTTTCGTAAGCATATTCGTGATATCTGTGATCTTCAGAAATTATTGTATCCAAATCGAATTTTTCCCATTTGGGATTCGAACTCATGTTTTAATGAATTGGCCCCTTAGAAGGCTTATTCTACAACCACTGAACAAAAGACTATATACTGTACATCTGTGTTTATGTAAGGGCAAAGACACATGGAGCTACTTAGTAGCAGCTACTTGTCACAGCTACTAAACACCAGAAAATCCCTTGCCATAGACAATACTGAGAATTGACTCTGCTAAAACACACAGAGACAATTATCAGTCAATGATCAGCATTGTCTATTTTAGTAGCCACGACAAGTAGCTGCTACTAGTAGTACTAGTAGGGCACCCTATACCTTACAACAGTGCTGTCCAACTTCTGCAGTGCTGAGGGCCGGAATTTCTCTCGCATACATGGTGGAGGGCCGCTAATGGAAGCCAGTTTTGGCCACTCCCCCATTTTAAAACACACCCACTTCAAACCACACCAATTTTATCACAATGGTTGCTGCAGGGATATCAACCATTATTCATATGTTAAAGAATTATATTACATCATATTAAGAAATACCCGTAAATCCATATGCCTCCTCCCCTGTGGATAGCACAGCAACCCCCAGCATATAATTACACACCTTAGGGACCATTTAATGGCTATTTCCAACTGCTAACAAACTCCCAGAACAAACCCCTGCCAGGTTCACCTCCCACAGGCAGCATAGGGCAGGCAGAGTATGGCACACACAGGCAGCATAGGGCAGGCAGAGTATGGTACACACAGGCAGAGTATGGCACACACAGGCAGGGTAGGGCAGGCAGAGTATGGCACACACAGGCAGCATAGGGCAGGCAGAGTATGGCACACACAGGCAGCATAGGGCAGGCAGAGTATGGCACACACAGGCAGCATAGGGCAGGCAGAGTATGGCACACACAGGCAGCATAGGGCAGGCAGAGTATGGCACACACAGGCAGCATAGGGCAGGCAGAGTATGGCACACACAGGCAGCATAGGGCAGGCAGAGTATGGCACACACAGGCAGCATAGGGCAGGCAGAGTAAGGCACACACAGGCAGCACTCTGCCTGTCATTTGCTGCCTGTGTGTGCCATACTTTGCCTGTCCTATGCTGTCTGTGTGTTACATACCTTCCCTGCCCTATACTGCCTATCTACCATACTATGCCTGTCCTATGCTGCCTGTGTGTGCCATACTCTTCCTGCCCTATGCTGCCTGTGTGTGCCATCCTCTTCCTGCCCTATGCTGCCTGTGTGTGCCATACTCTTCCTGCCCTATGCTGCCTGTGTGTGCCATCCTCTTCCTGCCCTATGCTGCCTGTGTGTGCCATACCCTCCCTGCCCTATGCTTCCTATGTGCCATACTCTGCCTACCCTATGCTGCCTATACACAGGCAGCATAGGCCAGGCAGTACATACAATGTCTGAGGTGTGAAGAGGTGAACAATGTGGGTGATTGTAGCCTGATCCTGAGGTGTGAACACTGCAGGGGTTGAACAATGCAGAGATTAAAAGGTGTGAACAACACAGGGGTTTACATTTTTAAACAATACAGGGGGATTACAGCCTGAATCTGAGGTGAGAACCATGCAGGGGGGCAGTTTAACTCAGTACTGATACTATTTAAAGCTTACACAAGAGTAAACCATCAAAGCAGCCAGACAGGTGGGGGGCCACACAGAGGGGGTCGAGGGCCGCCAGTTGGACAGCCCTGCCTTACAACACTCTTAAATCACTTTGTATTCTCACTGTGCACCATTTGATTTGTTACTTATGGGGCAGTTCTGGGTACTGATTATTAGTACAGGTATGGGACCTGTTATCCAGAATGCTTGGGACCTGGGGTTTTCCGGATAAGGGATCTTTCCGTAATTTGGATCTCCATACCTTAAGTCTGCTAAAAGTCATTTAAATATTGAATAAACCCAATAGGATTGTTCTGCCCCCAATAAGGGGTAATTATATCTTAGTTGGGATCAAGTACAGATACTGTTTTATTATTACAGAGAAAAGGGAATCATTTAACCATTAAATAAACCCAATAGGACTGTTTTGCCCCCAATAAGGGGTAATTATATCTTAATTGGGATCAAGTACAGGTATTGTTTTATTATTACAGAGATAAAGGGAATCATTTTTAAAAATTAGAATTATTTGCTTATAATGGCGTCTATGGGAGATGGCCTTTCTGTAATTCGGAACTTTCTGGATAACATGTTTCTGGATAAGGGATCCCATACCTGTAGTTACTGCATGGGATTCCCCCGCTACAGATGTTAGTTACAGGTATGTGTTTTGCACAGACAGACTGCAATGCATTTGGAACTTAACATAACTTTTCACCGCAGCATTACAGTGTTTACTATTTATATTTTAGGCTAAACATCTTACAATGTCCAAGCGTGAGGCATTCTTGCAAGCCACTGCCAAGGATTCTGTAGAAGATTTCCTGAACTTCATACAGCTTCATGTGAGTATATTTAAATACTATTTTTTTGTCCCACTTAGCTAGATAACACTTATTCATTGCAATACTTTTTGCACCCCATGCTACACTCATGTGAAGTTGAAAACTCAGAAATATAAATATATTGCACATTATTGCTTTTATTTACTACCACTCTATTGAAAACTGGCTGAAAATTGTCCTCTCTCCCTTTAAGTGTTGGCAGTCAGTTGAAACTGAGATTTGGTGATCTCCAATAAAGTGAATACTGCACCAAATAAGGATGATGTCTATGTTCTACTGTGATCTGGCTGGCTAGTTAATTGTTTATGTCCTGTTAATTAGCAGATCAGTAACAATTTTTCACCAACAAGCAACTGTGGTATGTTGTACTGTTTGCTGCAAAAACTTCACATATTGCTTTTAATTAGAAGTTTTAATTATTTTTGGGTTCAAGTGTCCCGCTTTAGTTGGGGCTCTATCGCATGTTGCAACGTAAATAAAGTCCTGAACCCAACAAGTCTGAACACCCATTTTATGAGCAACGCCCCCTTTAGTCCAGGGTATTGAGAAATGCTCTTATAAGTCACAGAAAGGTTACAGATAGAAATAGAATAATTAAGATTTAGATTGTAAGCTCTACGGGGCAGGGACCTCCTTCATACTGTGTCTCATTCCACATGGCACTTATATATATAATTTATTGTATTATATCACTTGTCCTCCCTGTGTGTAATTTTGTATTTTGTAAGATTGTACAGCGCTGCGTACCCTTGTGGCACTTTATAAATAAAGTTATACATACATACAAGAGTCACCCTAAAGGTACAGATCTTTAGAGTGATGACACTACTTAGTAGCAGCTACTTGTCACGGCTACTAAACACCAGTGCCTCTGCTAAAACACATGTAGAGACAATTATCAGTAAATGATCAGCATTGTCTATTTTAGTAGCCACAAAAAGTAGCTGCTACTAGTAGCTCTGTGTGTCTTCACCCTAAGGGCTAAGACACATGGGGCGATTAGTCGCCACGACTTTCCGAAAAGCCTGAAATTGCGCACGGGATTTGTCGCAGTGATGAAATTAATCTCTATGGGCGGAAAGTCGCCACAATTAGTCGCCATGACTGCTTTAATTAAAAGTCACAGCGACTAATCGCCCTAAAACATGTTGGTGTAACAGGTACCCCTTGCTATTGTTCCAGGGATAACTAATGCAGCAAATAAGCATATACTGAAACATTGCTAGAACGCTGACTATATTATAGTTCCAGGGGTATCCAGGGAAGCAAATATGCCCCACATTTTATAAAAACATCCCATATATAAACTTACAAGTTTATAAGCTTACCCTTATCTTACCCTTATTTTCATTCAGGGTCATAAGCCACCACCCACTTTGGAAACCCCCATTCCCTATGTATTCTGAGTTATTATATCCAGCAATATTTGAGATAACATTTGATTATTTTTTCTCTCCTTACCTATAATGCAAAAAGTATATACACAAATCTACATATAAGTTAACAAGTAAAAAGTTATATGGCTGTATGATTAGCCGACACATTTTATGCATTTCAATGTGTTATCTTATGTTGCCATTGTTAAATCTGTCTCGCAGTAAGTAAGATGCACTTTGTGAATACATTTATCCCTGTGCATAATGTTACTTTTTAGTAGATTAATTCCTTAAATAAAAAAAGAGCTTGTTCTTATGTTGTCTACTTATTCATATTCTGATAATGCTTTTAAAACTTTTATTTATGCCTTAACAGAAAGACGTGTCTGATCCTTTTGATCTAAATGAATTACTGCAAGAGTTGCCAAGGAAACAGAAGGAGGAATTATGGGAGAAACTAAAGACTCTTTTAACTGATACTTTGGTGGCAAACCCTGTGGAAGGGTGGCAAAATATTGATGATGACAGTGATGATGACATGGAAGTAGAGAGTTCCTCAGATGTGGTAAAATAATATATTTTATTCATAAACTCCTCTCTGGAGCTTCTAACAGTTCTGGAATAGTCATGAACGTGCCAGTGTGTAGACAAATATATTTTTACATTTCATTTTTTGGATAGGGTTCATCTAGTCTTTGTCATTTTGTATTAGAATTTAATGTGTTGTGTTATTGTTTTAAAGGGAAGCCCACCACTCAACATTTCTGATATTTTAAAATCTAGGGGAATAATGTAATTTGCGCTCTAAAGAGCGCTCATAGTTATTTTGGTTTTCTTTATTTTGGGATGGTTAGCGCACCTTTATAGTTTAAAAATGATTTTTGAAAATGATTCCCAGAAAGTCAGATGTCGACTTTCTAAACTGTTTAAAATTCTATACTTAAGTTGATACATTTCTCACCAGCGTCAAAGAATCGGCAGCAAGTAATGTAACAAATTCTGTGCCAGATTTTGGAGGGGTTGGAGCTGGTCCTGAGAAATGTGCCTACTAATACAGGTCCTTTTCAAAAAATTAGCATATTGTGATAAAGCTCATTATTTTCTGTAATGTACTGATAAACATTAGACTTTCATATATTTTAGATTCATTACACACAACTGAAGTAGTTCAAGCCTTTTCTTGTTTTAATATTGATGATTGTGGCATACAGCTCATGAAAACCCAAAATTCCTATCTCAAAAAATTAGCATATCATGAAAAGGTTCTCTAAACGAGCTATTAACCTAATCATCTGAATCAACAAATTAACTCTAAAAACCTGCAAAAGATTCCTGAGGCTTTTAAAAACTCCCAGCCTGGTTCATTACTCAAAACCGCAATCATGGGTAAGACTGCCGACCTGACTGCTGTCCAGAAGGCCATCATTGACACCCTCAAGCAAGAGGGTAAGACACAGAAAGAAATTTCTAAACAAATAGGCTGTTCCCAGAGTGCTGTATCAAGGCACCTCAGTGGGAAGTCTGTGGGAAGGAAAAAGTGGCAGAAAACGCTGCACAACGAGAAGAGGTGACTGGGCCCAGAGGAAGATTGTGGAGAAGGACCGATTCCTGACCTTGGGGGGCCTGCGGAAGCAGTGGACTGAGTCTGGAGTAGAAACATCCAGAGCCACCGTGTACAGGCGTGTGCAGGAAATGGGCTACAGGTGCTGCATTCCCCAGGTCAAGCCACTTTTGAACCAGAAACAGCGGCAGAAGCACCTGACCTGGGCTACAGAGAAGCAGCACTGGACTGTTGCTCAGTTGTCCAAAGTATGTCATTCGGAAATCAAGGTGCCAGAGTCTGGAGGAAGACTGGGGAGAGGGAAATGCCAAAATGCCTGAAGTCCAGTGTCAAGTACCCACAGTCAGTGATGGTCTGGGGTGCCATGTCAGCTGCTGGTGTTGGGCCACTGTGTTTTATCAAGGGCAGGGTCAATGCAGCTAGCTATCAGGAGATTTTGGAGCACTTCATGCTTCCATCTGCTGAAAAGCTTTATGGAGATGAAGATTTCATTTTTCAGCACGACCTGGCACCTGCTCACAGTGCCAAAACCACTGGTAAATGGTTTACTGACCATGGTATTACTGTGCTCAATTGGCCTGCCAACTCTCCTGACCTGAACCCCATAGAGAATCTGTGGGATATTGTGAAGAGAAAGTTGAGAGACACAAGACCCAACACTCTGGATGAGCTTAAGGCCGCTATTGAAGCATCCTGGGCCTCCATAACACCTGAGCAGTGCCACAGGCTGATTGCCTCCATGCCACGCCACATTGAAGCAGTCATTTCTGCAAAAGGATTCCCGACCAAGTATTGAGTGCATAACTGAACATAATTATTTGAAGGTTGACTTTTTTTGTATTAAAAACACTTTTTTTTTATTGGGCGGATGAAATATGCTAATTTTTTGAGATAGGAATTTTGGGTTTTCATGAGCTGTATGCCACAATCATCAATATTAAAACAAGAAAAGGCTTGAACTACTTCAGTTGTGTGTAATGAATCTAAAATATATGAAAGTCTAATGTTTATCAGTACATTACAGAAAATAATGAACTTTATCACAATATGCTAATTTTTTTAAAAGGACCTGTATATTAAAATGGTTCCAGGTTAGAAAATCGGGCCCTTGACTTGAGCTGCTATTGAAAAACAGCAGGGGGCAGGGAACTGAAACTAATTTATTTTTAAAACCTACATTTTAGAAGAAAAAAATCTAAAATAGAAATCTGAACAAAAGACCCCCTATCTGGAAAACCCCAGGTCCCAAGCATTCTGGATAATAAAAAGCTAAAATAAAGTTCCATACATTTGCTTTCTAACAGCATTACAGCTTAATAATTGCATTATTTTTTTTCCCTTGACTCATAGAAACAAACAATGTCTATAATCCACGGGCTAACAATAGCTGCTGCAGCTTCTGTGTGTGTCATAGATGAAGATGTGTGCTATGAAGCTCTCTTAGAATGTGCAGCAATCCTCAGTGGTATGTTTGTCTAAATATGATGTATATTCATGTTACATAGTTATATAGTTACATAGGGTTGAAAAAAGAGTCCATCAAGTTCAACCCATCTAAGCAAACCCAGCACACACAACCCACACCTACCAATCTATACACTCACATACATAAACTATACATACAACCACTAATACTAACTATAGATATTAGTATCACAATAGCCTTGGATATTCTGATTGATCAAGAACTCATCCAGGCCCCTCTTATAGGCATTAACAGAATCTGCCATTACCACATCTCTAGGACTTAAAGGACACTGCCATTAAAAAAGTTTTCAGTGCACAGCATGGATTATGGAGGTCAGCTTTTTCCTTCTTTGCACACTGTTTAGAAGTGATATTGGTGCATCTTCCAGGCAGATCATGCATGTGTACCTCAATTTACGTATAGATCTACAGGTTCTCAATTGGATTGTGACCAAAGCTCTGACTGGGTCATTGGGGAAATTACATTTTTGGTTCTTGAGCCATTTTTCATACATTGTTGGAAAATTAAGGTGCACAGACATCATCTCTCTAACCCAGGGATCCTCAAACTACCACCCGTGGGCCAGATCCGCCCCCCCAAGTTAATTTACCCGGCCCCTGCTGCATCGTCACCCCTGGCTACTACCTGTCTGCCTCATCGCGGTGATGTGACGCGAGGACGCAGGAAGTGGGAGAACGCAGTGGGGATTGGGCCATAGTTAGAGTACACAGCAGGGAGCAGGCAGGAGGAGCAGGCTGTTTAAGGACGCAGCAGAGAGGGGTGAGCAGGCAGCTGGACTGGGCTGTAGTTTGAGGACACATTGGGGGGTGGGGCGTAGTTTGAGTACTATAGTCCGGCCCTCCAACAGTCTGAGGGACCATGAACTGGCCCCCTGTTTAAAAAGTTTAAGGACCCCTGCTTTAACCTGAAGAACTAGCCTGAAGTACAGTTTTGAATATGATTTTACATCCTCTTTAGATTATTTTACTATATATATTTATTTGTACAAACTATCTTTACCCTAAATCCGTGTGTGTCCTTTGAAAGCAATAAAACTTGTTCTTTTTATGCATTTAAATAACAACTTTTATTCTGTTTATGGCCATTTCTGACACTTAACAAATGTTCATGCAAATGCTGTTTAGGTTCCCCCCCCCCCTTTTTATCATGACAATTACTCCGTTGCTATGGAAAAGTGACTTGAAATATCATGGGCTCAACAATAAAAGCAAATGTCATTTATTCTGCCAACTACAGCACTGTAATTTATGCCAAGTTTATTTCTAATGTAGTGATTGAAAACTCTATAGCTAAACTAGCTCTGTGTGTGCTTTTTTAAAATTCCTTTAGTACTTAGTACAAGGGAGCAGAATTTTAAATACGTATTTAACCTTTAAATGAACTTGTACAATGTAGACCATAATAATGTGAAACTTGTTTTTTTATTTTTGTATAATTTTGTTTTTGAATGATTTGGCACTTTGTTTAGCAGCTCTCCAGTTTAGAATTTCAGCAGGGTCCATTTTACCCTAGCAACCAGGCAGTGGTTTCAAAAAGAGAGAATAAATAGAATATGTACTGTTGTAGCATCACAGTTTTTGTCTTATGGGGAAAATGATCCCCATTTCAAACTTGGTAAGAGGCAGCAGAAGTGAAAGGTAGATATTTCAAAATCTAAAAAAATAAAGACAAATTGAAAAAATGCCAAGAACAAGAAATTCTGTAACATACTAAAAATGAAGCAAAAGTTGAACTACCCATTTTAACAGACTTGTTGAAGAGCAAGATGAGCTTGATTAAATACAAAGGTAGAAACTTTTCCTTATGTATAAGGTTTACTGTACCATCACAGATGAACAGTAGCCCCGTGGCAGTGAAGTGTGGGCTCGGCAGAGATACTGAGGTACAGAAGATAAATTTGAAACTCAAGGTTGCTACAGTACCTTCTGCAAAAGGAAAATTCTTTGTACCCTAATCCATTGAGGGGCTTTGCTTGTCGTTTAAGGTCTTTATTGCATCTAAAAACCCTGAATGCTAAAATATATTTGTCTTTTTTTTTTTCAAGGTATTGTTCATGCTTTGCCTAAATCCGAATCCCACATTATCCTTGCTATCAGACATCTATGTGAAGCCTGGTGGGAAAAAGGGCTCCAAGGAAAAGAAGAATTTGGGAAAACCGCCTTTCTTTTGCTTTTGGCAAAATCTCTTGAAGTAAAGTGTGTGGTAGGTTTTATCCTGAAGTGATTCTGATCCTTATCTATCATAATCACTGCTCTGTGGAAAAATCACTTTGTAGTTAAGTATGTCTATTGGTTAGCATGGAAAAAACATTCCTATATGATCTGCATCTTCCAGTCATCATAAGAACCGCAGGCCAGCTGTTCATTTGGAGCACTTTTACTTAAAGGAACAGTAACACCAAAAAATGAAAGAGCTTTAAAGTAATAAAAATATAATGCACTGTTGCCCTGCACTGGTAAAACTGGTGTGTTTGCTACAGTAACACTACTATAATTTATATAATAAGCTGCTGTGTAGCCACGGGGGCAGCCATTCAAGCTGGAAAAAAGGAGAAAAGGCACAGGTTACATAGCAGATAACAGATAAGTTCTGTAGAATACAATAGTGTTTTATCTGTTATCTGCTATGTGCCTGTGCCTTTTCTCCTTTCAATGGCTGCCCCCATGGCTACATAGCACCTTATTTATATAAATTTTGTAGACTTTCTGAAGTAAACACACAACTTTTACCAGTGCAGGGCAGCAGCACATTATATTTTAGTTACTTTTATACATTTTCATTTTTTGGTGTTACTGTTCCTTTAAAGTATTTCTTAAGCTACTCTGTTTCAATGGCACTTATATTTTTTTTTGGAAAATGTTTGAGATGTTCAGTGCTAACTTGTATCACCGTACCTATTACTAGGTTGCTGATATTGGGCGCTTGTGGCATCTGCATCCAGCTCTGCTCAGTTTTGATTTCAACTCTGAAGAGAGTCACAACGTGAAGGATCTGCTGCTCCAGTGCTTCCTGAGCATTAACCATATTAAGAGAGAGGAGGTAATTTTTATCATTTCTCCGTTCCTTATAATAAGTTATTACCCCAGCGTCTGCTGAGTTGAATTTCTTGGCAAGTGGTCGAAATGATAGATTCGTAAATACACTATATGGCCAAAAGTATCCAGACACTCCAAATAAAATGATATGGCCTCAACTGGAACTCTCACTACTGAGTTCTAAATATTTGCTAGAAGTAATGCCAGCATAATGAATATTTGTAACCTAGCATGCACACCTAACATCACCATGTGTAATGCTCACTGTCTGTGTAAAGGTCACACTATTGGACTCTGCAACTGTAAAAAAGGGTTCTCTGGTGTTTCATTATCTGTCACAGAAGTGGTGGTTTGGCACATATTAGCTGATTATTTACTGCCTAAATACATCATGCTGACAGTAAAGTGTGGTGGGTGAGGAGTTTAGCTTTGCTTTCAGTGGGACCAGGGGCTCTAGCCAACACCATGGAAAACTTCCCAAGACCTTAAAGGGGTTATTCAATTCTGAACTTTTAGTATGATGTAGAGAGTAATAATCTAGGACAATGTGCAATTGGTCTTCATTTTTTTTTATTATTTTACTTTTTGTTCAGCAACTCTCCAGTTTGGAATTTCAGCAGATATGTGGTTACTAGGGGGAGTGGTTTGAATGAAAGAGTGGTATATGAATAAGAGTGGGCTTGAATAGAAAAGTAATTAATAAAAAGGATCAATAACAAAAAATAAATAACCGAGGCCATTTGAAAAGTAAAGGTCATGGAAAGGGGTTGTTCACCTTTGAGTTAAGTTTAAATATCATTTAGAGTGCAATATTCAGAGACTATTTGCAGTTGGCCTTCATATTTTCTGTTTATTTATTTTTTTTATTTTTTTAATCAGCAGCTTTCCAGTGTAGCTGTTATCCTGTTGCTAGGGTCCAAATTCCCTTAGCAACCAGGTAGAGGTTTGAATGAGAGACTGGTATATAAATAGGCAAGGACCTGAATAGAAAAATAAGCTATGAAAAGCAACAACAAAATAAAGTTGCAGCTCACAGAACAATAGTTTTTTGACTGTTGGAAAAGATGAAGAAGGCAAATAATAATAAAAAAAACAAACATATAAAAAGTTGCTTTGAATTGGCTATTCTATATCATACTAAAAGTTAACTAAAAGGTAAACAACCCCTTTAGGGTTACAGTATATGGTGACATTCTTGACATCATGCCCCCTACTCTGTGACAGCAGTTTGGGGAAGGCACCTTACTGTTATAACTCCCATAATACTGCCATGCACAGAGACAGCTGTACAGAATGGGTTTGTGGAAGGAACTGAGAGGCCTGACCAGAGCTGTGACCTTAACTCCAGCTCAGTACCTGCAGGATAAATTGCAATGCCTATAGAATTAATTGGAATTCTAACTGCAACATAGCCTGGTCCCCAACATCAGTGCCCAACCTCTTAAGTATAAATGGAAGCAAATCCACCAACATCTAGCGGAAACATTTCCAGAAACTTAGTGGCTGTTAAACAGAAAAGGAAGGACCAGCATCATATTAATTCCTTTGGATTTGGAATAAGATGGACTGACAGGTGTCTTTATACTACTAACTATGTAAGGTATTGGTGACCCAAGACTCATCCTGTGTTTCTGATGTAGAAAGCTGAGCAAAACCAGTCGGGGCAGCCTTGGCAAATCCACTGTATGTGTAACTAATTTGTAAAGGGATCTAAGTTTAATGATCAATGGGCATCTTGCAGGCGTGCTTAAACAACAAGAACATTTAAAGCCTGGCGGCTTGCTTTTTGCATTGTTAGATGAATAACATCTCACAAAATAGTGGAACTGGAACAGCAAACGATGCCTCAAATGTAGCGATAAAGCTTAAAATATCAAGCTAAGCTATATCGAGCGTCTCTTCTAATAGTGCCATGTTTAATGTTCTGCATCTCGCTGACTGCACTGCAAAGCGCTCCTTTTAAAAGAAGCTTGCGTCTCTTTTACTGAATTTCCTGATTAACTTCAGTAAAAAAAAAAAAATTATTTTCTGACTTTTTACTATGCATTGAGTTGCAATGCTGCTTTCTTTGGCTTTCACCACATATCAGCTATAAGAAAAGACAATATTTTATGGCCCATAGTAGGTGCTATTCAGGTACAGTCTCTGCTTTGCCAATTAGTTTGGCCCTTGCAACCTAATTGTATAAATAAAATTATGCCTATAAAGAAAGCTAAGTACATAAAATAAGCCACGTTCTTATACTTCACTTTTTAGGGGCTTGACACACTGGGAGATTAGTTGTGCCGCAACAAATCTTCCCACAATGCCATCCCACCGGCTAGAATGTAAATCGGTGGGATGGCATATGTGGTGTCACGATTTTCCGAAGTTTCCTCTCAAGGCAACTTTGGCGACTTCGCCAAATCATGGCGCCACATTTGCCATCCCACCGATTTACATTCTAGCCGTGGGATGCCATTGTGGGAAGATTAGTCGCCCGCTACAATGAAGATTGGTCGCGCTGCGACTAATCTCCCCATGTGTCACTGCCCTTAAGGGACAATACATAAGATACAGGCTATTTATTATAATCTTGTATATGGTTCAGTATTCCACTATACTGAATGCAGTGCGAATTGCACTTGTTACTGTCACATAGGTCTGGTGACATCCTGCCTGTGTGATCTAGCACATATAGGCTTGGCAAGTCACTTAAATGGTAGTTTAGGTCTGACTTGATGTGTTGCATTGCACATCTATGTCCTGTAAATAACATTTTGTCAGCATTGACCGTAATGTCAATTGCACAACTCCTGTCCGTATAAATAGGTTGGTGTGAAAGCGCCCCCGGGCTATTACCAACACTTCTCTCTAGCTGCATCAAAAAATATCTTATTCGGTGTTACGTGACATAACAGATTGATGTAAGGTTTAAGGTAATGGGTAGAAAAACGGCAACAGAGTTATTGTTTTGTACTGCAATGACACCGTTTAATTGATCTGTTTCTCTCTCACTTTATCAGGGCAGAAGATTTCTTAGCTTTCTTTTCAGCTGGGATGCCAGCTTCATTAAAATGATCCATGGGACTATCAAAAATCAGCTTCAGTGCTTACCAAAGTAAGAGAACTCACATAATTCTTGATGTCTTTCATTACATGCATAAGTGCTCTTTTCTCATGCATAAAATATATGCATCTAAAGAAAAACAATCCTATTGACAGATCGTTGATGACCCACATCGCAGACATTTACTTTAGGGCCTGGAAGAAAGCCTCGGGGGATGTTTTACAGGTACAGTTTTCTGTTAATTCAGGGATTTGCTTGGAAATGAATTGCTCTTTGCTGCTTTTTGTTTCTTTGTTAGTGGGACAAAGGGGGTCAGACCCTGATTACAGATGCAGAGTTCTGATTATGGGGAGCAGAGCTAAGGAGCTAAAGAGCCAGGCATGATGGTGATCTACTTCAGTGCCAAAAGCACAGGGCTAATTACTAGGGATGCACTGAATCTAGGATTTGGTTCGGGATTGGCCGAATCGACACTTTTGGCCAAACCGAATCCAAATCCTTAAAATCACGTGACTTTTTGTTACGAAAACACGGAAGTTGAAATTTTTTTAACCCTTCAGTATCCTAACTTACATATGTAAATTAGGATTTGGTTCAGTATTCAGCCAAGTCCTTTACTAAGGATTCGGGGTTTGGCCGAATCCAAAAATAGTGGATTTTTTCCAGGCTGATTAATCTCTCTCTCTATAGGCTAGCCTTCTCCAACTTTTAAGCTGGAAGCTCTTAAAACTATTCGAGTTAATACCTGAGCTTAACCAAGCCACTAGGTATTGTTTTGGGTATAACATTTTGATAAGTTGTACCTGAGTCTGACCTCAAACTCAGTTTGTTTTTTGTTTTTTTAAATCAAATTTTACAGATGATTGAGAACAGCTGTATTCAAGATTTTATGCATCATGGAGTCCATCTACCAAGGAATTCTCCACTTCACCCCAAAGTGCGAGAGGTACGGTTGCCAATTTTTTGCTGATAGACCAGACTGTAAAATGATAATGAACAATTGCATGATTTACACAAGGGTAGATGGTAGTGTGTGTTTTCAGGCAACAAACACAATAAAAATATTACCAGCCACTGACGTAGCAGTTATGCTAGAAAATCTTCTGATGTTTAATAGTGACGTGTCGATTTTCTAAATAAATGCATGTTTATTATCCTAGGTGCTAAGTTACTTTCACCAACAGAAGCTACGTCAGGGTGTGGAAGAAATGCTTTGTAGACTGTATCAGCCCATTATTTGGCGAGGCCTAAAGGTAAATATTTTTTAGAATCTGAGTTTCATTATTTTTAGTCTGCTAACACCACATTATTTACAGACCAAGGGATAGCTTTAAGCAATGTCAAAATCACTGAAGGTTGCCACTTAGTGCGTCACCCCCCCCCCCCCCCCCCCCCCCCCCCATTGCTTCTAACAGCTAACCAAGGATCCAAAGCTGGTGTGTTCTTTAGAGTAAATGTGCAGTACAGAATTTTTTTGTTAATTTCCGGACTGCATTGGCCCAGCAGATGGGAGTGGGAATTTTTGTCTAGCATTCTCTAAGGGTTTAGCTGCACACTAGTGATGTGCAGGTTGACCTGGGACCTGTAGGCTTACCCTTAGGCCAGGAGGGTTAGGGTAGAAATTTTAGCAAATATTGTGGGTTCCGGTTGGGTGTGGGTCAGACTGGGGAAGTGCACTCTTCTTTTGCTCCTAAAGTCTCCCTATCGTGGAAGGTAAGCACGAGCAGCAGTGGCGTACAGAACGGAAAGATGCGGGCACGGGTTGGGTGCAGGTCCTACAATGTCAACTTTTTGTGGGTTAAGGTTTTGCAGGTTAGGGTTGGGTGTGTGAGTTTATCCTTACCCACAAATCGCCCACTGCTACCTACATTATGCCCCCAAAGGACCCAATAAACTTTGTAGGCAGCTGTGAATAGCAGTTACTGATCTGCCCCCTGTGACATCAACCATTTATCCATGTTTTCACTTCAGGAAACTGTCTTGAGTATAGTAGGCTAGAAAAATATCTCTAGCAAACAACCTAAATGTAAACTCGCCTTGTGACTGAATAGGCAGGAATGATTTGTATGGGGCTGGTCTGCATATCACAATTCAGTCATTGAATTCTTTTATGTTTAGAGGATGTTAATAAAATTCATTCACACAGGCAAGGAATTCTGAAGTTCGGTCAAATGCTGCCCTGTTATTTGTCGAAGCATTTCCTATAAGGGACCCCAATCTTAACCATGAGGATATGGACAATGAAATCCAGAAACAGTTTGAAGAACTTTTTGTAAGTAGAATCTTGTTATTTAATTAATTCATTGTCGACCCCCCCCCCCACCACCCCTTTTCTTTTCTTCATCCCTGTTTACTGTTCCACTGATAAAAATGTGTTTTGTGGTGATTTTATTGTAGAATCTTTTGGAGGATCCCCAGCCTCTTGTCCGTTCTACAGGGGTTTTAGGTGTCTGTAAGATAACTGCTAAGTACTGGGAAATGATTCCTCCAGCCATTCTGACTGATCTTCTGCGGAAAATACTTGGCGATCTAGCTGCGGATGTAAGCTCGGCCGATGTTCGTTGTTCTGTATTTAAGGTAAGGGTTACAATTTAAAATTTTGAAAGTGAAATGCTTTTAAACCCAGAACATATTAAAGAAGACCTATTGGATAAGGTCAGCTTAGCCGCTGATTGGTTCCTATCCTACAGTGCCTATACTGAAAGGCAAAGAAACTTTTTATTGTTTTTTTCTTTATCATACAATGGGACCTGTATATAGATGTCACGATCTGCCCTTGTATAACACAACTGACTTCGAAGCTGCTGTTCACACAAATACATTTCGTTCTTGCAGTGTTTACCGATTCTGTTGGACAACAAGTTAAGTCATCCGCTGCTGGAGAAGATGCTGCCGGCACTGAAATTCTGTCTCCATGACAATTCTGAGAAAGTTCGAGTGGCTTTTGTTGATATGCTGCTGAAGATCAAAGCTGTCAAAGCGGCCAAGGTAATGCCCATTGGTTTGGAGATGTGGAATATTACTTGATATTAATTCACAGTCACGCTGACTTTCCAGCTGAAATGATTTGGAACTTTCCATTGGGTTTTAACATGTCCTCTGCTGCCTTTCCTTTTGCTTGTTCCCTGCTCGCAGCTGGTGTATCTCTGGATTAATGTTTATCCAGAGGGTCCCCAACCTTTCTTGCTTGTGAGCCACAGTCAAATGTAAAAAGACTTGGAGAGCAACACAAACATAATAAAAGTTCATGGAGGAGCCAAATAAGGGCTAAGATTGGCTATTAGGGGCCTCTATGCACCCTATCAGCTTACAGGGGCTTTATTTGGTAGGAAATCTTGTTTTCTCTTGCATATGTCTGTGGGACACAGGGACCTTGGGGTATAGTATCTACTAGCAGGAGGCAGGACACTAGAAGAGGAAGAAGCCCCTCCTCCCTGCTACTATACCCCCTGTCACTTCCTGAGTGAGCCAGTTTTTTTCTAGTGTCCTAGGAGACAGGATCATCTCACAGCTCTTCTGACAATCTACGGCCAGATTTAATCTGGCACCAGGGGTTATCCTACAGGGCCTCAACAGAGTTCCCTCTACAGGTTTCCCCCTACGTGGGATCTCAGCACCGGGGCCAGTAAGCCTCCCTTGGAGTGGGCCACACAGGAAATCCCTGCCTCTACCTCGAGCGCAGAAGCTGTCCGGTGTCTCCCCCTTTCAGAACTGGATCCTCCAGGTCAGTGTCTGCAGCCCCCCAGCAGCCCAGGTTCAGCCGGTCCCACAGCCCACCAGCCTGCGCCCATGCGTTCCACCGCGTCCCCCTTGCGTTCCAGCGCGATGACGTCATCGCGCGCCGCCATTTTCGGAGCGCCTTCTGTTTTCGCGCGCCTTTTGCTTCGCGCCACTTCTCTCCGCTCTCCATCCTGATCGGACGTCTCTGCCACAGCTCCTTACTCCACAGCTCCCTTGGATTCCTCAGACACAGGGCCGGTATCTATGTAGGAGGGGGGGCGCTGGTAGGGGAATAGCAGGAACGGGCAAGGCTGTGCTGGGTCTGTTACTGGGTCTTTTACCTGGCTGTTATATCTGTCTTTAAGCTGCATATATTCCACTACAGTTGGGGACCTCATATTCCACTGAGTGTGTTACTGTGTGGGGGGGGACTGCTTTTTCTCTGGAAAGCTTCTATATTGTGTATATATATATAAATATATATATATATATATATATATATATATATATATATAGACTTTCTGATATTGATATATATATTTATATAGTGCAAAAAAAAAAAAGCACATATTATCCCTGCTTGTTTACCGCATCAAAGCCAAAACTGTCTTTTTTGCTGAGTTTTTTTCTCTGTCTGTCTGCATAACCTGCTCTGTCTCGTGTGCAATGGCAGAGGGCATTCCGGAGGGTCCCTTTTCCAGGGGGGCTTCCAGCTCCTCCAGAGTTAAATACTTAGCATGCGCCAAGTGCTGCAAGCGTCTCCCATCTGGCAGAAAGGAACCCCTTTGTTCCTCTTGTTCCAAACTCCCGGCTGAGCCCCTTTCCCAGGCTCTGGATACGCTTCCTCCCCCTACCCCAGAGATTCCAGAGGCGGCTTCTACTCCCGCTCTGGCCTTGGATGCTCCGGCGCAGACCTCATCCTCCAGCCAGGATCCACCTCCCTGGGCGGTTCAACTTTCCACCGGCATCCCTAAGTTAGCAGCTTGTCTAGACAAGCTGCTAGATCGTCTGGACAAGGATGAGCCCCAGCCTTCCAAGTCCCTCAAGCGACAAGCACTCCTCCGCCTGGAGGATTACAGCGACACAGAGTCCCTACACGCCTCGGCCACCTGGGAGGATCAATCCCTAAGCGAGGGCGAGATTTTCTCCGACGGGCCGGAGGACTCCGACAACATAGCCAAAGCCTCCCCTGAGGCTATCGACTCTCTTATTGCTGCGGTCATGTCTTGTCTTGACCTCAAGAGCACAGAATCCACCTGAGGCTTCTTCCTCTCTCTTCAAGCGCCAGAAGAAGACCGCCTCCGTTTTTCCTTCTCATGACCAACTCGACTCCATCGTACAATCGGAGTGGGATCACCCTGAAAAGCGTTTTCAGGCCTCTAGGCGTTTTCAACGCTCTTATCCCTTTCCCCAGGAAGCCCTGGATAAGTGGTCCACCCCTCCGTCAGTGGACGCGCCGGTGTCCCGCCTGTCTAAGAACACAGCTCTTCCCGTCCCGGATTCTTCCTCTTTCAAAGATCCGATGGACAAAAAGATGGAGAGTTTCCTCAGAGCCACGTTCACTTCCGCAGGGGAAAGTCTTCGCCCGGCCTTGGCTTCGGCCTGGGTCTCACGGGCCGTGCAGTCATGGTCTACTTCCCTTCTGGAGGGCATCTCTACGGGCTCTTCCAGACAGGAGCTTGCTCTCCTTGCCTCTCAGATTCGCGATGCCTCTGAATATCTTTGCGAAGCCTCTCTAGACTCCGCCCAGGCCATCAGTCGGACTTCTGCTCTCGCTGTAGCGGCACGCCGCTCTCTCTGGCTGAAGCTCTGGTCTGCTGATATGTCATCTAAAAAGTCTCTTACCACTATTCCCTTCAAGGGCAAGCTTCTCTTCAGGCCAGAACTCGACAAGATTATTAGTCAAGCTACGGGAGGAAAGAGCACCTTCCTCCCCCAACCTAGGAACCATTCGTCCTTTCGTAAGGGCCGCTTCTTTCGTCCCAGAGGCTCCAAGCCCGGTCCTTCCAGAGACTCCACAACCCAGAACTCCTCCAACAAGCCCAGGTTTCAGACACGTTCCAAGTACTCCTGGCAGGGCAGACGGCCCCAAGCCAAGCCTACCGACAAAACCACTTCCGCATGACTACCCCAAGGGGGGAAGTCCCATCCCCGTAGGAGGAAGGCTTCGTTTCTTCCACAAAGCCTGGCTCCGTCTCACCTCGGATGCACAGGGTCATATCGTCGGGTTACCGTCTTGAGTTCCAATCCAACCCTCCAAACAGGTTTTTCATGTCTCGACTGTCCCAGGGCCCCCTCAGGCAGTCCGCCTTCCTCTCTATCGTTCAGGACCTGCTGGACGAGAGAGTGATCATGCATGTTCCCCCAGGAGAAAGGTTCCGGGGATTCTATTCCAATCTTTTCCTGGTACCAAAGCGAGACGGGTCCTTTCGTCCGATACTAGACCTCAAGCAGCTCAATTCCTTCCTCCGGTTCGCCCGATTCAAGATGGAATCTCTCCGGTCGGTGATTGCTGCTATGGGCCCCAACGAGTTTCTCGTGGCCCTGGACATAAAAGACGCTTACCTACATATCCCTATTTTCCCTCCCCACTGGAGATACTTGCGTTTTGCTGTCAAAAACCTCCATTTCCAGTTCACGGCCCTCCCCTTCGGTCTCACCTCAGCACCGCGCATCTTCACCAAGATAATGGCGGCTGCGGCGGCATCCCTCAGATCTCAGGGCGTCTCCATCACACCTTACCTGGACGACCTTCTTCTCAAGGCCTCATCCCCTTCTCTGGCAACATCCCAGCTGAGCCTGGTCATAACAAGGCTGACATCTCTGGGCTGGAAGATCAACCGAGAAAAATCCCGTCTTACCCCATCGCGCCGGATGCCCTTCCTGGGCATGATCTTCGACACAGCACAGCAGAGAGTGTTCCTCCCCCCAGAGAAGATCTCTCGGATCCAGGACCTCAGTCGTCGTCTGATCCATAGAGGCCGTCCCCTTCGCGCAGTTTCACCTACGCGAGCTCCAGTGGAACATCCTGGATCAGTGGAACCGCAAATCCCTGTCCCAACGGATTCAGATTCTCCCCAGGACGAAACTCTCTCTCGCATGGTGGCTCAACACCTCTCACCTAGCCAAGGGACGTCCTCTCCAGGAACCAACCTGGCGCCTTCTCACCACGGTAGCCAGCCTCAAGGGCTGGGGTGCTGTTCTGGACCATCGGTCGGCTCAGGGGACTTGGTCGAAATCTGAAGCCCGCCTACCTATCAACATTCTAGAGATCAGGGCAGTCCGTCTGGCGCTGCTCCACTGGCAACATCTTCTCAAGGGTCAAGCTATCAAGGTACAATCCGACAATGCCACCACCGCCGGATGTGGCGACCTTCCTACAGGGCGTGTCGCGGCTCCACCCCCCCTTCCGGGATCCTCTTCCCCCTTGGGATCTCAACCTTGTGCTCACTGCCTTGCAAGGGCCACCCTTCGAGCCCCTGGCCAGCATCCCTCTGATGTGGCTTACATGGAAGACAGTGTTTCTCTTGGCTATCTCCTCAGCTCGGAGAGTGTCCGAGATCTCAGCACTATCTCACCTCCAACCGTACCTGGTCTTCCACCCGGACCGAGCGGTCCTCAGAACTCTGCCTTTCTTTGTTCCTAAGGTTGGATCTTCCTTCCACATCAACCAGGACATCACCATTCCGTCCTTTTGCCCGCAACCGTCCTCCCCCAAGGAAGTGGCTCTGCACTCCTTGGACCCGGTCCAGGCGCTCAAGTTTTACTTGCACCGGACCAAGGACATACGTCAATCTACATCCCTCTTCATCTTGCCTTCCGGGCCCCAGAAGGGTGCTCAGGCTTCTAAGACCACAATCTCCTGCTGGATTAGGGAGGCTATTCGCAGAGCATACATTGCCAAAGGGAAGTCGCCGCCTCTCCGTATCAGAGCCCATTCCACCAGGGGAATTAGCACCTCCTGGGCCTTCAGAAACAGGGCCTCAGCCGAACAGGTCTGCAGGGCCGCTACCTGGTCCTCCATTCATTCCTTCACCAAATTTTACAGATTTGAGATATTTGCAGCATCTGATGCTCATTTTGGGAGAAAGGTACTGCAAGCAGCAGTTGCCTGAACCCGCTTCTCCCACCCTTCTTTCATGGGGCAGCTTTGGTATGTCCCCAAGGTCCCTGTGTCCCACAGACATCTGCAAGAGAAAAGGAGATTTTGTGATAACTCACCGTTAAATCCTTTTCTCTTAAGACGTCTGTGGGACACAGGGCTTCCCCCCGGAAGCGGTTCCTTTGGAAGGTTCTCTGCCTTATGTATATAGTTCTGTTTTACTGTCTATTATCTTGTTGACAAAACTGGCTCACTCAGGAAGTGACAGGGGGTATAGTAGCAGGGAGGAGGGGCTTCTTCCTCTTCTTCCTCTTCTAGTGTCCTGCCTCCTGCTAGTAGATACTATACCCCAAGGTCCCTGTGTCCCACAGACGTCTTAAGAGAAAAGGATTTAACGGTGAGTTATCACAAAATCTCCTTTTTATTCAACCAAAACCTGCCCCCAAGTCAGGAATTCAAAAATAACTCCCTGGTTTGGGGGCACTGAGAGCAACATCCAAGGGGTTGGGGAGCAATATGTTGCCCTCGAGCCACTGGTTGGGGATCACTGATGTTTATCTATGACAACAGATGCAGTGATTCCAGGATCAGGCCTGTACCTCTCCAAATCTAAAAATCTTGGATTCTGTGCATCCCTAATGAAATCATCTAGTCTCAACTTTATTTCTGTATTTTTTGTCTTCAAGGAGAAAGAAAGCCTACATCACTGGCAGGGGTTTGCCAAAATGTTAGGCACCCCCCCAGTGACTGTAATTGTGAACCCCCCAATCCATGGTAAGGGATTTGGCCGAATACCGAACCGAATCCTAATTAGCATATGCTAATGTTGGCACACGCTGCAAAATGTTTTCCACTTTTGTGTTCAAGCGGTGATGTTTAACCCTTCCAAACCCTGCTTAGCATATGCTTATTCGGATTCAGTTTGGCCAGTACTGTGGATTTGAACGAATCTGAACCCTGTTGAAAAAGGGAGAATACCGAACCGAATCCTGGATTCAGTGCTTCCCTAATGACTTACCTGAAACCCACGGCGGGTGCTCCGGCTAGGAGAAAACTGCACCGTGCGGGATGTAATTGCTCGCATATAAACCAATGCAACTTCATTCATTTCTGGCTTTTACATATGATTTTAGAGTTGCTCACTTGTCCTACAGTCAGTGGGGCATTTACGAACATTCATATTTGTGGTTTTTTTTTAACAATTAAACTTTTTTTGTGCTAAGATTAAATTTTTTTGTAAAAATAGTGCTGTTCCAAGATTTATTATGTGACAAAACTGCTATAATACTGAACCCAAAAATACTCCAGCTAAAACCTGTCAATCATGTAGATCTCAATGGCAGATGTCCCTTTTACAAATGGAAGATTTTTCTTTGCTTCGTAGTTTTACAGGTTTTTGGAATTTTTGACGCTGGCTTTTTGTGCGACAACAGGAAAAGTCCCGGTTATTGTACAACAAATATAAAGAATTGCAGTTTCCGTGGGTTTTTTCACATCAGATCTTTTGATACGTGATTGTCATTCGTTGAGAAGTTTTTTTTTGTGGTTTAAAAACAATAAAAATGAAAAATATTAGAGTTTTAGTAAATCTGCCTCCACGTTCCTTTCTCAAACACATGCCGTGATGTTGTTTGCTTCCATTTCTTTTCATTCTAAAGCTCTCTACAGTTGTATTATTTTTTTTGCCTTTCTCCTGCACTGGGAATAGAGAATGCAGAAAGGACAGCAAAGAGGAGCACTGTGTGAAATCATGAGGAAGTGATGCAGAATTTTAGTTCACCATAAAAGTAACTTCTAACACGATAGACAGCAGTATCTGAGACGTACAACTGGTCTTTATTTTGTCTAAATGTTTTTGTTCTGCAACTTCTAGCGTGCAGTTTTAACTATTTGTTTGCTTGAAATTAAGTATAAACTAAAAGAGGGGATTCACCTTCGGATTAACTTTTAATATGTTATAGAATGCCCTATTCTTAGCAACTTTCAATTGGTCTTCATTTTTTTTACAGTTCTTGAATTATTTACCCTTACTCCTTCAGCTTTCAAATGTGGGTCACTGACCCCAGCAACCAAAAAACTATTGCTCTGTTAGGCTACAATTTTATTGTTATTATTAATTTTTGTTGCTTATCTTCCTAATTAGGCCCTCCTCCTCCCTGTCTCTCTTTCAATCGCTACCTGGTTGCTAGGTTAATTTAGACCCTAGTAACCAGATAGCAGCTGAAATTGCAAACTGGAGAGCTGCTGAACAAAAAGCTAAATAGTTCAAAAACTTCAGATAATAATAAATGAAGACCAATTGCAGATTGTCTTAGAATGGCACTCTGTACTTCATACTAAAAGTTAATGTAAAGATGAACAACCACTTTAAAGCCGAACCTTTGCAGCTGAGCTTTCCATACCCTTAGGCTTATATTACCAGTTGCTGCTGCTTCGCGGATACACAAAATAGAAAACCTTAAGGTCCCCATACACTGGCTGATTGTAGCTGCCGATATCGGTCCCTTGAAATTGGCCAGATATCAATCGGGCAGGTTAGAAAGTTCAGTAGGATCGGGGACCGCATTGGCTCATTGATGTGGTCCCTGAAGCAACTGCCCCATTGCCGCTCCATTGCCGCCAATATAATTCGATCGCTTGGCCCCAGGGCCAAACGATCTAATTATTATTTTTTTTTTTTTACCTACACGCTCCCCGATATCGCCCACCCGTAGGTGGGGATATCAGGTGAAGATCCACTTGCTTGGCGATCTCGCCAAGTGAGCAAATCTCAACGTGTATGGGGACCTTTAGAGTGATATTTGCCTAATGCTTATTTTCTTTTTTTTATAATTCACTCCAGTTCTGGAAGATCTGCCCTATGGAACAGATTTTGGCACGCCTTGAAGTGGATTCCCGCCCTGTTTCTCGACGAATTGTTAACCTTCTGTTTAACTCTTTCTTTCCTGTCAATCAACAAGAGGAGGTTTGGTGCGAGCGCTGTGTTGCTCTCATCCAAATGAACCCAGCCGCAGCACGAAAGTTTTATCAATACGCATACGAGCATACTGCCCCCACCAATATAGGTAACAGAACTTTATTCTTCTGTTTTTAACCGGACAGTCTTTCTTGATGTGTCTTCTTATGGGCCTTGTGGATTTATTTCAGCTAAATTGATGCTGACTATACGCCGTTGTTTAAATGCCTGCATTCAGCGGACTGTTCGAAACGAAGATAGTGAGGATGAGGAGGATGACGAGGAAATTGTCAGAGGCGATAATGAAAAGGAAAATAAAAGTGTATGTACAAGCTACAAAGCCTTGCTGCTGATTTAATGCTATTGTATGGTGCCTCGCAAAAATGATTTAGACCAATTGACCAATTATGTAATTTTTCTGCAATGAACATTTGTTCTCTGATATTTGAACAAAATCATCTCGGTGCTCTTAAACTGAAATACTGATATATGCTGGTGGTATAAGTATTCTTTATCTGTGTTGTGGGAGCTCTGAGCTTACACAGGTGGAACACAATTGTCAGGGACGAAATTGTCTTTCCATTGGCCTTCACCAGTGAATCTCTTAAAAAAGCTGATACAATGTCTGGATAAAACACACACAGTTCAGTGTAGTCTACAGTGTTCAATTTGCAGTTAGTATTTATTTTATATTTTTGTGGTTTTTGAATTATTTATGCTTAATGTTTAGCTGCTCTCTGGTTTAGCAACTATTAGTTATTAGCTAATAGTTTCTGGGATTCTATTTGCTGTAGAAACCAGGCAGTGGTGTGAATAAGAGACTAGAAGATGAATTGGAGAGGGCCTGAATAGAAAGATATGTGATTGGATGGCCCAAATACGCAGTTTGCTCAGTTTGAAATGGCTGCAGAGTTCATTGCCTGAGTTATGGCATTATGTTGCCCCAGTCAGCCATATCACGGCCTCTACATGACACTAGCCTGGAACAGTCGAAGCTGTTATTCCAAAAAAAAACTATGCCCAAATCATGAGAGCAACTGACTTGTTTTTTGGGGTGCAACGTAAGGTTTCATGGTCATATGAGACAAATCTCCTCTATTGTGGGCAACTAATTTCCAAATGCCTTTCCACCAGTGATAATGTAAAATGCTGGAGGGAAAACATACAAGTTATGTCGGCTTTCTGAAATCAGCTGAAGTTGCTTCTCGAGGATACTTTGGCCGACTTCAGCAAATTTAGTGCCCTAATGAAGGAATTTTCTTTTCTCATACTTACCTGTAAATGGATTTAGCCTTTGTCCTGCACCACAGGAGATCGAGCAAACCAAATAATGTCTGCACAATGGAAAATCATCATTATACAATATTTCAGGTTTTGGAGAATGTGTTATCCACGGATGATTCTTCCTCTATGGCGAGTTTGCTGGAGATTGTTGTTGTTCTCTGGCGCAGTATCAGAAAAGCCCTTGAACAGAATGAAGAAGCCAAAACCTACACCATCAGCAAATTTGCTACAGTGCTTCCAGAATATTTCAAAGTATTTAGGGTGAGTGTGTGTGTATGTATATAATATATATATGCCTATTATACTAAAACCCAGCTCACAATCCACTCAAACTCTGTCCCCTTCGTGACCCACATATCACGCTTTCATGTCTCATGGGGCCCTGACTGCTGTAACCCCCTCTGATGGAAGCCCTGAGTATTGAACTCTTCTGCTTTCTTTAATGCAGGATGATCGCTGTACTGTTCCGTTAATTATTCTGGCTTCCTTCATGCCTCCATCTGCTGTCCCAACTTTCAGGTACATATTTATAATTGTATTCATTTAAATAATTTAACTTGGAGCTAAAGCGGTGGTTTACCTTTACCTTAACTTTTAGTATGTTACAGAATGTCCTATTCCTAGCAACTTTGCAATTGGTCTTCATTATTTATATTTTATAGCTTTTAAACTACTTGCCTTCCACTTTTACATCTTTCCAGCTTTCAATTGGCGGCCTCTGACCCCAGGAGCCAAAAACTATTACTCTGTTATCTTACAATTTTGTTGTTATTGTTACTTTTTATCAGTCCCTCTCCTATTCATATTCCAGTCTCTAATTTAAACAACAAGGCCCTAGCAACCAGATAGCTGCTAGAATTACAAACTAGAGAGCCGATGAACAAAAAATAAGTGAAAAACTATAAATATGAAAACCAGTTGTCTCAGAATAATGTTGTCTACATCTTACTAAAACTTTATTTAAAAGTGAAGTTTTGCCTATACCTGCAGTCTTATTTTATAGGAAAGGGTTTCATCCTCTAGTTGTGTATAGGGCAATAAATGACATCTTGCATGTGTGTATTCTTCATATAAGTACTGAAACAATAGAATTAATGTACTAAACAGTGTATCCATTATTTTCTGTGCAAATGTGTGCTCTGTATACAGCCCTAGTGGGACTTGAGTGGCAGTTCCAGTGGCTACATAGTAGCCTAATTAATTAAGCAATATTAGAGCTCTAGAGCTTAGAGAAGATCTATAATTCTGTGTTTGTAAGTATAGAGTGCTGCAGAACATTACATTGTTGGCACTTTATTAATGTGCAGGGTGCATCCATCTGTTTATGCAGTTTTACCGTTACATACATTTAATTAGTGGTTGAAAGTTAAAGCTAACTCATTGCCAGAAATAATTTTTCTTTTACACTTTTTGTTTAATCATTCAGCTGCTCTGTCTTATCTAAGCTGAGACACTTGGACGATGGCGCAGATGAGCACAAATATTCCACTCTTATTGACTGTCTATGCCGCTGGGGGCAAGTGGGGCATGTATTGGAGCTGGCAACCGAATGGCTCTCAGAGTCATACCCAGAGAAAAGGGTATTGTTTTTATCAATTCTAAATATATATAGTTTAATTGACTCTGTGTATATAATAATTATGAAACCTAGAGAACTATAATAATTAGTCCGATTATTGATTCATGCTATGTATTATAACTAGGCACTTCTGCACTTCTGCACACTGATTATGACTTGGGGTGGGATAAATATTTTGTCTGATGCTAATGAAAAGTCACATGCCCTCCAGATTATGGAAATCCCTGTTCTTACCTATAGAGCAATTAAAAAAAATGAGATCAACTGGATCTTTGTTAATGAAAAACTAACAAGCATTCTTAATGACAGGCAAGAATTGTTTCAAAAAGTGTGGGCCCCATGGGTACAATACTCCACCCTGTTGGTTTGAATCCTGCCTTCCTCTCAAATAAAAAATAGAAACTTTGGGAAAGAGGGGAAACTGAAAACTGAGGGAAATACACCACTGATAAGTCTCAATGGGCACCTTGTTGAATATAGAACTGGAACAAAATGCAATCCTATATGTAGAACCCGGAACCCAGAGCGATGCTAATGGAGGCACCTCCCATATTTTGTTTGGTTTTGGTTTGATCAGCTAAAATATGAGTATTTTCATATCTGAACTCTGAACTCATTTCATGACTTTAGCTTGGTACATTGTGCAGATGTACTTATACATAGCCTCTGGCTTTCCTTTTCAGGGGAGAAAAGATTCCAATCGGCAAGTGCGTATCCAGGACACAGTGGAATCAAAGCCTTCGCTGGCCCTTGATTATATAGAATATATAGTTACCCACACCATGAATCGAGATTGCCTTTTGTCCCTTCAAACAAAGAAACTGAACCAACTCCTGAAAGTGCTTGGTTTAGTAAAGGTAAACCTCATATATTTAGAAAGTGTGATTCTTTTTGGCAAGTGCTTGGTATTCCCACCAGCATTCCTTTTCATCTGCTTTATTGTGGTGCTTTGGTTCCCCGGATGTCTGGCTGGACATCACAATATAACAGTATAAATCAGGGATCCCCCAACCTTTCTTACTCGTGAGCCACAGTCAAATGTAAAAAGACTTGGAGAGCAACACAAGCACCATAAAAGTTAATGGAGGTGCCAAATAAGGCCTGTGATTGGCTATTAGGCAGCCTCGATGTTTACAGGGGGCTTTAATTGATAGGAAATCTTGTTTTTATTCAACCAAAACTTGCCCCCAAGTCAGGAATTCAAAAATAACTCCCTGGTTTGGGGGCACTGAGAGCAACATCCAAGGGGTTGGGGAGCAACATGTTGCCCCTGAGCCACTGGTTGGGGATCACTCGTATAAATGAATGATAGGAATAGTGTTCACATGAACAGTAATTAATTAAAGGGAGAGTTTGTCCCCCGAAAAATGTTGAATGCGCTGCACAAGTCAGTCTGTGGCTTAAAGAATAATTTAACCTTTTTATTTAAAAAAAAAAATCTCCAAAATTAGACTACAGCCCCTAGAATAACATACCTTTCTCCCTGCATTCAGTTTTTTGTTTCTTCAGCTGAACTGCAGCTCTTTTAGTTACTTCCTTGTAGTGTAAAGCTCTGCCCCTTTTGCTTTCTGGGCATTCCTTCTCTCTCTGATTATGATGGCCTTAAAGAGGTGCCTACTGAGCATGCCTGATTGATTTTAAAAGGAGCAGAGGCAGTGAGAATGCTCAGTAAGCACCTCTTTAAGGTCTTCATATTCTAAGAGAGGTGCTCAGAAAGCAAAAGTGGCGGAGCTTCATGCTAGACAAGGAACTCAGTAAAAGTGCTGCTGTTCAGCTGCTTGTAATAGAGAAATAAAATAAATCTGCATGCAGGGAGATAGGTATGTTATTCTGGGGGCTGTGAGTCTTAGAGTAATTTTTCTAGCATTTTCACATGAATTCTGATCCTATTGTTCATTTAGACTTTTTATAAGGGCCCATGTAACACATGTGACTTTCTGTAATTTGTAAGTCATAAGACTTGTGTGTTGTATGAATATATAGTTATAAGGAGTTAATCGATTTTTATGTATGCTATGTTATTTCTCCTTTAACGTTAGCAGTTTGTTCTATTTCTGTATTGCTCTGTCCTCAGTCGTGTCCCAGGCTGCTAAATCTGGCATTGGTAATGTCATCATTAACTCTGATTTATGTCCAATACAGAGAGCACCTTATCATATTCCTGGATGTGACCGAAATCCTAATTAGAAGAATATTCTGAGAGTCAGTGTTCTAAAATCACTCGGTTATGTCACCTTACAGCATTCACAGATTCTCTGCCAGAAAGGAAAACTGCCTTTGTCACATCCAAATAGAGCAGGAATTCTTGGGGAGAAAAGAATAAGGGACTAAAACTTTTTGGCTGTATAACATATTAAAGAAAAAGTGCGCTTTAATGAGTAGTTGACCTTCAATTAACTTATAGTAGACATTCTGACACTATTTGCAGTTGGTCTTCATTTTTAAATTATCTTGTTGCTATGGTCCAATTTACCCTAGTAACCAGGCAGTGGTTTAAATGATAGACTGGAAGATGAATAGGAGAATTGTAGCTTCAAATATCAAGAGTTTATTGGCTGCCAGGGTTAGTGACCCCAATTGGAAAGCGGGAAAATTATTCAAAAACTGTTAAAAAATTTAAAAAAAAAAATATATATATATATATATAATATATATAAAAGCAATTAAAAAGTTTCTAAGAAACACAACTGAAATATCTCCACTGCACTTACCTTACACCCCAAAGGCTGCACAAAAGGCATCCAGACATAGGACAAGAATGTCCCAGATGCCACCACTCCCCGGCTGATTTCCTACATATGGTGTGGAGTTGCCCACGGGCACAACGCTTCTGGGGGAAAGTAGCGGACACTATAAGGGACAGAACAAGCCTAATACTCCGGCTAGACCCAATAGTAATACTGCTAAATCAGGTAGAGGATCTATCACCCAAAAGGGCTGAAAGAACACTGCTCCTTATACTATGCATGTACGCAATAAAAACAATTGCTCTATACTGGAAATCACTTGAGGGCCCCAGAGTTGCATCGTGGGAATCCATGATTAACAAAGCTATACCCTTATACAAGTTAACATACATAAGGAGGGAGTGCCCTCTAAAATTTGATAAAATATGGTCAACGTGGTTAGATGCAGAACCCCCCTAAGACTTGCAGGTTGGGGAAGGCCCCACTCCCAAACTCCCCCTGAACAGCCCCCACACCTCACGCAAAAGTGTAACACCAACACCTCAATCATGCCCTGGGTGGTATGCAAATAGCCGCGAAGTAAAGGTTAACTTACGTACAGCATATGCATTAGTAAAGTCACTGCAATGTTCTTATTGTTATGTTGTTAATTTATTTTATTTACTTTCTGTACAATAAGCAAATGACAATGGAAAGAATATACTGCAAACTATGTACATTTAAACTTAATAAAAGAATTGTTAAAGTGAATTGTTCATACAGGAAACAATAGAATGATAATTACGTTTAATAAACATAGATAATGATTATGTTCCCTGCCTTTTAACTGCTAACTGTATTAGGAGGTGCTGTTCTGCTACATGAAGCCATCCGAAGCAGTGACACATAATATCAACCAAGATACAGCATTAAGAGCCTTCAGCCTGTACTGCAGACTCAGCATCCACCTGCAACATAAGGTAAATATGAGCATTATACACTAATTATACACCAATCCATCGCTTACCTTTCAGTGGTCAGAACTGAAAAAAGTGTCCCACTTGCTTCCGACGCAACTCTTTTACAGATTGTGGTGGATAGTTGCATCTTTAGATGGATGGGGTAGGTGCAAATACAACAACTGAGCTTAAAGTTTGGCAAAATAATAGTAAGCCTTCATAGATTCATCTTGATTTGAAACCGCCGCCGGACTTGTACATCAGTGTCTTATGTTATGCGTATTTATGTAACAGTAAATAAGCCTGCGTGTGTTCCAAAATGTACTTGTACAACGTTCTGTAGAAACCCCTTTCCATCATTATGACCAGGCATTGCAAACATCTAGGGGAACTGCCAGTAAAGCAGTAAAGCTCTGTTTGTGTTTAACAGTTTAGCTCTGAAGGAAGAACATATTTGTCTTTGCTGGAAGACACAGGAGGGTGGATCGAGAGCCAAGTCCTTCCAACTCTAGAAAGTAATGGAGACCTCTCCGAGGAGTCATGTAATATGTGCCATCAGATCCTCAAGGTAATATCACTTTTCGTGTTTGAAGGTTTGGATGTGGCAGGCCACAGTGATAAATGTTTCTGTATTTATTTGATTACTGTACTTTAAAAAATGTTTCTATGATATGTTTGAGGGAGGACCAGAAAAAAATGGTGTAAAATCCGGGAAAATGTAAAAAGTAGGGAAATCTGTTATGCTTTATATGGGGCCACAAAACTGTGTAAAAAGTTATCATGTTAAAGATGGGTTGTCATCACTCTGGTACAGGGGGTACTCCAGTCAGGGGCCCCTTGGCAGGGAGAACCCAAAGAAATGCAGCAGTCCAATTTGCAGGCTATGAAGGGTGTGGGGCTTGGGGGTAAGTAGGAAGAGTCTGGGTGGAATGTGGGTGTGTTATGTGTGTAATTAGCATGGTTAGGGTTATATCTGATTCATAGCCCGGAGAACAACTTAGGCAATTGTTTTTTCTAATTTGAGCCCCATTCTATTAAGTTGGTGGGGTCCACCACTCGGGGGGTGACATGCTGCAAAAAAAAAAAAGTACCAGTAAGTTGTCAGTGTATCCTATTTCCATCCCATGGTATCTCATCGGATCTGAGCTTAGATTGGTTCAGGTTGGTTATAACAAATCTCAGAAATATGGAATTCACGAGCACAAAAACTTGAATTGCAAAAAATGATCATAAATCCAGTGGGAAAGTCAGCTTGCCTTAGCCTTAATAAACTCAAATCTCCAGTCTTGCACCTATAATATAATATAGCTGAACAAAACTGTGCAATTAAAACGCATTATGCCACACAGAAATCCTAATAGAGGTTCAGATGCCCATGGCAACTCCTTGTGACCTTGGATAAGGCCCCTAACATCTAATTCCTTTATCTGTATACAGGCCTATCTGACTGTTTGTAAAGACGTATTGATGGTTGGCCTCGCTGACTCGGAATTTCAAGCCCAGCTTCTTCAGATTACTCTTTCAGTGATACAGACTGGTAAGGGGAAAATCTCAGTGAGTAATGGAATTTTCTTGCAGTGATCCTTAATGTTAGTAAAGGGGGTGGCATTTTCAAGAGAACTGTTGTCCGCGGTTGTGCATTTTAACAGTGACAAACCGCTGCGTGTCTTTGCCCTTAGATATGGCGTACTGATGCACAGGGCAGCTATCATAGCTTGAAAGTACAGAAATCAAGAAATTAAAGGTCCATCTCTGCAATGCTGTCCCCCCAAAGCTCTTTGGCAAACCTTCTTATGCCTGATCCCTTTCCCATTTCAGTCATGCTATATAGGCCTTCATTATTTCTTTTGTTATACTGATAAAAGCCTAACAGTGAATCCATGATAGCAGAGCAATGGTTATACATCTGTTTAAAATAATGAGGACATTTAGGGCCCCCTGTCACTAAATAACATTTTGCTGGGGTTGAAAGAGTTAAAGGGTAACTACAGCTTCTCAACCAAAATTTGTTAAAGAGCCCCAGACAACACAGAAACCTTTAATATATCAATGATTGTAATCTGTATGAATAAATACCATTTTACTGTATATGCTGAAATCCAGCTGCAAAACAGTTCTTCCCTATGTGCATCATTTGAAATCCTGGCAGGGGAGAAGGGACTAAAACATTGATGTTGCAGATTGCAACAACTTTTCCATAGCTTGCAGACAGCATGCAGGAACTACATAACCCACAATGCTTTGCACTGTGATGTTTCTTTCCTTATTGACATCACGTGTGCAGGGAATTGTGGGATTGGGAGGATGCAGGCTGAAGGCAGGCTGAGGACAGGCGACTACTGTTATATTTTATTTGAGTCACAAAGTAGCCAGCCAGATCAGCAGGGGAACAGGGGGCAGGGCTTAGGGAACTGTTCAAAACCATATTATTGCATTAAAAATCATGAAAAGGCTGCATATTTTTTAATTCAGGGGTGGACAAGACGTCGATCGTGGTCCACCAGTAGATCCCCCGTGGATTTCTTGTGGACCGTGACGAAGCATCATGTACCTATGCTGTGTCTTGAAAGAAGGAGTCATCGGTCGATTGCCGATGGAAAAAGTCTGGCCACCCCTGTTTTAATTGATGTGATTTACAAAGTTGCTTGAAATCCATGTTTTCTTTTCAAAAAGTTCAAGTTGTGTTTGGGTGGAGTTCCCCTTTAACGAAACAGATTTATTGATTGTTCTTCTAAATGGAATATGCTGTTGATATGATTAAGTTTCTGTTTTTTTTCTCTTCCAGAGAAGTGCCATGATTGTTTGCCAATGCTGTTCTCTGTGCTGAAGGAAATCACAGAACTGTGTTTGGCTCACAAGATGAGCGACGCCAGCGTGGAATGCGACGAGATGCTCGATGCCATCCAGAGAGTATTCCATAAGTCTTTGGAGACTGTCGCACGCGGGCTTAGAAAACAGAGGGAAGAGGCACTACCGGTATTGATTGGCACAGTATACATCAACTGTATCAGTGACACCGTTTAGCCAGCTTATTAGTGATCTGAAATCTGTAAACAACTGCAGTGTTACAAACTCACTCCATGTCAAAGCAGCTTGCATAGAAGTTACTGGCAATGAAAGGGTTAGCAAGCGAGGCCTATCATACAAGATAGCATTTGTGTATAGCAAGTACAGCTTAAGAGAGCTAACAAGTCAGAATTAATGGCAAGGATCCAGAACGATAAGGGAGAAGATTTCTGCCCAATAGAGTTTGCAGTCTAACTGTATTCTAGATGGCATTTACACACACCAAAAGCAGATTAGAGTTTTTATTAGCTCGAATTTAATAGGCCCAATGACCTGTATGTGCTGAAATGCCCTGCAGTCCCTGGATGTGCAATTAAAGGAAAGGTGACCAAATAAACGTTGGGTGGATTTGCCCTTTTCATATTTCTGCCTGCAAACTGAAATAAAATGTAATTCTAAACAACTTTCCAATATAAATTAGACAATTTAAAGGGATACTGTCATGATTTTTATGGTGTCTCTCAATTTGGGAACATAGCAGACCAGGATTGTAGCTGATAATTATAGATAAATTATAAATACATTATAGGGAAGTTGCACGCTATTTGCATGTGAGGAAAGGGCAGTATGAAAGTCCTAAATAATGAATTTTGTAGATTGATCTCTCTGGTTCAGTAGTTTTAATGCTGTTCTTAAATCCACCCTATGGTTTTGTTCCATGTGTTTATCCTTTGCAGCTTCTGCAAGCTATTCAGCCTTCTCTAGGAGAGTTTGTTCACACAGTTCAGTGCTGGCACACCGCTTCCAAGGTGGTACATCGAGGGATGCTTTCCACGCTGTTGGCTGCAGTGGTTGTTGAAATAAGCCACTCACTGCGCAAAGTAGGTTTTATGGTACTTGCATGCCTGTTTGAACTATAACACTCCAAATCAAATATTTCCTTTATTGGCTGCAAATAGTTCTTCCTTTCTGCTTGCACATTTAGCCAATCTGCAGGAATCTAATATAATATATGTCTTCAATAGATGTCTATGGATGCTAGTGCATCACAGCAATGAGAAATTGCTTTACAGTGCAGGTTGTCAGTCCAACTAAGAATGGGATTTAAGCTAATGGCACACCTTGTGGAAGCCAGTACTTGCCCAATACTTTGTGTCCCTCCTGCTGTTTGCTGGCACGTGCTTGTCAATGCGTACACATGGCTAATTTTTTTCCAGAAATTGCATAATTTAGCATTTTCAAGCCAACATTTTTTATTCAGCGATGGACAGAGAAAAGTAAGGATCCATCAGATGTGCCCTTAGCCTTACAGGCCTAATGGTCAAGGGCTTTGCTGTCATGGAGTCTATAAATGATACTGTGCATCTGTTAGAGATTGAAATGTAACATTAAGTTATCAGAATTTTGGATGATGCACTTGTTATGATGCTGCCATATATCTGTTCGTTTGCTAATGCCAACCTTGCTACCAGTGTTTAAAGTGCTGTTGTATACAGATGGAGCATTCTTTATGTTTGCATGTCCCACCGTATCATTTATAGATTTTTATTATTCTCTTTTTCCCCTCGAAGTCAGTGTTGCGACCACTGCCCTATCTAAATCGCTACATTTTAAAACCAAGTTTGTTTCATCCATAGACACCGCATGTAGTTTGCTCCAGCCTCCAATGCATGGCTCTATTACCGTAATAGTATCTATAGCTTGGTTATAACTGCACTGATCACTTACTTTCCAATTTTCTCCCTAGATTACAGATTTAAGTGAACTAACGCCACCCACATCTATTTCTGATCTGCCTCCGCTTTCAAAATGTATAATGACAATTATCGTTAAATCTCCAAGTGCTGTAAGGTGAGTGACTTGCAGTGATTTCCTTCCTGTGCTAAAGAAAACGACTTAAAGGACGAGGAAAGGTGAAATCACTGGGGAGTGCCAAAAATTAGGCACCACCCAGTGATTGGAATCATTTCCCTGAATAGCCCTGTTAGTAGAAAACTGCCCTGGCCTGGGATTCTTCTCATCGAGCACCATGGAGCGATTTTCTTCTTCCACTTCATTTTTCTAATATTTGGCACCCCCTAAGCTTTAGTTTCTTTCACAAGCAAATTCACCTGTGATACACTAATAACCCACTGCCTTTTTATAAGCTACTTAGTAACACTCGTAACAATGTATAAGCATAAGCTCTGGCTGTGGAAGTCCCTTACATGTATGTCGCAGGAGTCAGAGACTTCTAAGTTGTACACGTTATTTAAACTAGGGCTATAGGGGGTGATCCTACAGCTTCCCTTAGAGCAGGGTACCATACTGAGAGCTCTGAAGGGAGATGTGGGTTAAGGCTGACAAATATTTGGGCATCACCGATAACATCCCAGCTGATTCACTGACACAATATATGCCCTTGAATCAAGCAGTGTTGCTAACTGTAACCCATTTTCCTGCCTTGTGTTTGCATGTTCCCCTAGAGATGAGCAAGGGTCACTTCTAACGCTGATCTGTGTGATAGGTACCTTTTGCTAATTGGCCATAAATTGCATAGTTTATACCTTGCTGCTTCATTTAAAATGTCTGTTGTATTAGTCCCCAGTGTGAATGTGAAAGGCTCCATAGTTTGCTGGAAGCCAATAGTGTTTTGGCAAACTAAAGAACTTTCAACCACTGGTCTCCTACCGGCCAATTTCCAGGTATAGCTACCTCTATTGAGCAGGTAGTTCCTAATCATCTTTTCATAAAGTTCTGTTAAAATTGGAACTGGAAAACCACATTCAGATGATCAAAAAATGGACATGGTTCTCCTTTAAAGCTTTCCTGTCAGCATTCTGTTAAGTGTAAAATCTCTTCTGATTCTTGCAAGCAACATAATAAATGTACAGCTTAGTGTGGGAGTTAATAGCTGTAATTACTGCATGTAAAGGAAACCAGGCGCCTCGCTCCAACCAGCTTGTTGGAGCAGTCATAAAGTACATTTCTGATTGCAGTATGGTTACTCAGCTCAACCAAAAGCACAGTGGGAAACTTGCTGAGCTCCCAGAACATCACAGTGATATGTTCTATCCAACCTTATTTGCACAGTGTTAGCCAAGCAATGGGTTCAGGCACGGCGCCTTCACTGCACAGCCATTATCCATCATTCACATTCGCATCTGCAGAGTGAAAGCCATCATTGGGTAACAATAATCTCTTCATAATATAAATATATATTCTTTTTATCTCCCTACACAGTTCATTCTTGGATGAATTGACAGAATGCATCACATTAGAAGAAGTAGAAGGAATACTGAGCTTGTCCGCATCTTTGTATGTTGCTGTTGTCTGCAATAAAAGTAAGGAATGCAACGTGTTCCATATTGTTTGGCTGTTAATGTTAGCAATAAATGGATCCTCCGTTGCAAGCTTTCCAGTGAGCCAACAGTTTGGGGAGAAATGGGGCTGGAGGGACTTAAAAAGTAAATGATAAATATCAGAATGGTCAGAAGTAGATACAGGAACAGAGGCTTCATTAGAGAGACTAATGAGCAGGTGGGAGTTGCTGGACAGGGGGGTTATAGAGGAATGTTGGGAAGCGCAGCTTAGGGTGCCAGAGATAGGTGGGGAGAAGGTGGTGCTACAGGGAAGTACTATGCAAGCCATTTACAGAATGTCAGGAACTAGATCAGTGATTCCCAACCAGTGGTTCGTGAACAACATGTTGCTCCCCAGCCCCTTGGATGTTGCTCCCAGGGGCCTCAAAGCAGGTGCTCATTTTTGAATTTCTGGCTTGAAGACAAGTTTTGGTTGCATAAAAACCCAGTGTAAAGCCAAACAGAGACTTCTATAGGCTGCCAGTCCACATAGGGCTTACCAAATAGCCAATTATAGCTTTTATTTGCACCCCAGGATATATTTCCATGCTTGTGTTGCTCCCCAACACTTTTTGCATTTGAATGTGGCTCTTGGGTATAAAAGCTGGGAATCCCTGATCTAGATAAACAGATAACCTCTCTCTCTCCTTTGGATTTTAAGATTATTCCTAATGGTGATTATGCTTCTTTCTTAGGGAAACAAATACCCCCTGCAGTTAAGAATACTGCATCAGCAATTTATAGGAAACTGAAGAATTTCAGTGAGGTAACCATGGACGATGCCGGAAGCATTGAAAGGTAAGTTGGAAAGCGAGAACTGGAAGCAAGTTCCCATGGCCATTAATTGGCTTTCGTTTATGAAGTAGAAGCTAGGAAGGCAGTGCTCTAGAATGCTGGAGGTTGTGTTTCTGACATTGGGTCTCTGTGATAGGTAAACCAGAATCACTTTCACTGTTCAGACAACTCCCTGGCCCAGTTCTTTCCTGCTGTTTTCAGTAAAAGTGGGCTGATTACTGAACTATGTGTGATTAGTCTGGCAGCCAGTAGGGCCACATTCAACCCATGGGCCTCCAGTCCTGGCCAAGCCTTTCTCATAGCCTGTACAGAAAGATTGGATTTATTAACAGAAGTATTCAAACACCCGGCTGCCCAGTACATCATTCTGAAACCAAAGGTTAGTATGGAGTTTGTCCTTCCTTTGCTGCTAGAACATCCTCTATTGTACTGGGAAGGTTTTCCTGTAGATATTGGAATATTGGCGGCGGGATTCTTCTGTTCAGCCACAGAATCATTAGTAATGTCGGGCATTGATGCCTAATAGGTTTTTCAGTTCATCCCACTGAGTTCTGTGTGAAACCTTGATATATTGCTTTTTTAAACCCTATAATAAATATCCCTTATTTAACCTTTTACACATATACACTTTCTTCTTTTTCAGGGCTATATATGAATCATCCATGAGGATATTAGATGAAATGCTGCATCCATCATAATGACAAAGCAAACAACTCCTACCTGTGAAACGTTGGCGAGCGAGAAAAATGTACAGATTCTTTTTATGAAGATTTTTTAAATATTTCTTAAACCTAATTATCGCTTATCTGACCTATGAACTTTTATCATGGCCCATTATCGATTTGCTTGTTTCACTATACTGTGTGTATAAAGACTTTTGGCTGCCTTCTGTACAACTGTCTTCTGCTTATATATACAAGCGAAGGTCTACCTAGAATCTTGGCCCTGGTGGGTTTCTTTGCTTCTTTATAGCCCGTGATGTAGGGCAGTATTTTGGATATAATCCGATAATTAAACTAATATACTGAAGGAATAATGCATATTCCTTAAGTAGGACGTTCATGATATTAGCAGTTAGCACCATCTCAGTGCATTGTGCCTGAGTCTGAGCTTTCAGAAGGAGCCGGCGCTACGCATTAGAACTGCTTTCGGCTAACCTATTGTTTCTCCTACTCCCATGTAACTGGAGGAGTCCCAAGCCGGACTTGGATTCCTTACTATTGAGTGCTATTCTGATACCTACTGGGGCTGCTATCTTGCTCCCTTCCCATTGTTCTGCTGATCGGCTGCTGGGGGTGAGGGGGGATATCACTTCAACTTGCAGCACAGCAGTAAAGTGTGCCTGAGTCTGAGCTTTCAGAAGGAGCCAGCGCTGCACATTAGAACTGCTTTATTATTATTAACATTTATTTATAAAGCACCAACATATTCCGCAGCGCTGTACAATAAGTGGGCAGCTAACCTATTGTTTCTCATGATTCCCTTTTCTCTGTAATAATAAAACAGTACCTGTACTTGATCCCAACTAAGCTATAATTACCCCTTATTGGGGGCAGAACAGCCCTATTGGGTTTATTTAATGGTTAAATGATTCCCTTTTCTCTGTAATAATAAAACAGTACCTGTACTTGATCCCAACTAAGATATAATTACCCCTTATTGGGGGCAGAACAGTCCTATTGGGTTTATTTAATGGTTAAATGATTCCCTTTTTTCTGTAATAATAAAACAGTACCTGTACTTGATCCCAACTAAGATATAATTACCCCTTATTGGGGGCAGAACAGTCCTATTGGGTTTATTTAATGGTTAAATGATTCCCTTTTCTCTGTAATAATAAAACAGTACCTGTACTTGATCCCAACTAAGATATAATTACCCCTTATTGGGGGCAGAACAGTCCTATTGGGTTTATTTAATGGTTAAATGATTCCCTTTTTTCTGTAATAATAAAACAGTACCTGTACTTGATCCCAACTAAGATATAATTACCCCTTATTGGGGGCAGAACAGCCCTATTGGGTTTATTTAATGGTTAAATGATTCCCTTTTCTCTGTAATAATAAAACAGTAGCTGTACTTGATCCCAACTAAGATATAATTACCCCTTATTGGGGGCAGAACAAGCCTATTGGGTTCATTTAATATTTAAATTATTTTTAGCAGACTTAAGCTATGGAGATCCAAATTACAGAAAGATCCCTTATCCGGAAAACCCCAGGTTCCGAGCATTCTGGATAACAGGTCCCATACCTGTATAAGCTTCAGTAGCATTAAGCTGTTACATTACGCTTTCATGTCTTGGATTAGTTTATATAGAGAGTGCATTTGTTTCCTCTGCTTTTAGCTTTGTCTTCTTTCTCTCTCACTGAAATCAGCCACAGGTATCTCTCCCTCGTTGTAAATGTTAATTAGCCTTTTAGGATAACTGATGCTGCCTTGCCATAAGGCCCAGCGGCTGTGATAGCGAGAGTATCTCTAGATTCGCTGCCAAGCAAGACGGTACAACTGATGTTTGCCAGCGACGGAACTGAAATCATCATCAGAACAAGGAGGTGGAATCTGCAATGTAAGCATAAGGGCAAAGACACACGGAGCTACTTAGCAGCAGCTGCTTGTAACGGCTACTAAACGCCAGAAAATCCCCTGCCATAGACAATACGGAGAATTGTCTCTGCTAAAACACACATAGAGACAGTTATCAGTAAATGATCCACATTGTCTATTTTTGTAGCTGCTACTAGTAGCTCCATGTGTTTTTACACTTAGGGCTCTGGCACACTGCGCAGGCGATTCCGGCAAATCGCTGAAAATACCTCGCGAGGCAACTTCGGCAATTTGCCGAAATCGCCTGCGCAGTGTGTGCCATCCCACCGGCGACTTACATTTTCGCCGGTGGGATGGCAATCCGGGGAGATTAGTCGCCCGTGTGCCAGAGCCCTAAAAGGTGGCGATCATTTTCTCACATGTACACCAACGTAACAGATTTTCTTGGATGCGTGAGATTTAATCCTACAAGTTGGATTTAGTTGCGTTGTTTACTAAATAATGGGCAAAAACCCCATCTGAAGCCTCTCTAATTTGCAGGGGGGGGGGGGGGGAACTCCTTCCTGACTCCAAGTTGGCAAGATACTAAGAGCTATCTCCCATAACCCTGTATTCCCTCACTTGCTAAAAAGCCATCCAGCCCCTTCTTGTACCTATATAATGTAAATCCTACAACGTCACAGCTCTCACAGTAACAAACCCTTTCCCAATATTTAAACAGAAAGGATGTCTGTCTTTTTTCTCACTGAAATCCATTGACTGTCAGATGGAGATGCAGGAACAAAACCCACCATCTGACTATCTGTCCTACTTGCATTACAGCTGTGGGGGGCAGATTTTGTAGGATGCAATAAAGTCTGATTAGATTTTATCTGACACATAAAATCTGGTTACACAACAAAGTTTCCAGTGTAGTTTAGCCCTGAGATTTCAGGTGAATATGCATTTGTTGTCTCCCTGTCCCCCTGCTGATCTGGCTAACTACTTTGTGACTCAAATAAAATGTAACAGTAGTCGCCTGCCCTCAGCCTGCAGCCTCCCAATCCCACAATTCCCTGCACACGTGATGCCAATAAGGAAAGGAACATCACAGTGCAATGCATTGTGGGTTATGTAGTTCCTGCATGCTGTCTGTAAGCTGTGGAGAAGTTGTTACAATTTGTAACATCAATGTTTTAGTCCCTCCTCCCCTGCCAGGATTTCAAATGATGCAGAAAGAGAAGAACAGTTTTGCAGCTGGATTTCCGCATATAAAAATTGTGTTTATTTATACTTTTTTGAAGGAACAGATTACAGTGACAGGTATATTAGGGGTTTCTGTGTTGTGTGGGGCTCTTTAACACATTTTGGTTTAGAAGCCGGAGTTCCCCTTTTAGTACTGAGCGCCTCAATGCTTCTAAGAACAGTATTGAGCTAGAGATGGGTAAGTTGGATTGTTTACAGGATAAATATAGCTAGAATAAGCAATCCATATGGCGTGTTGACAAAATGCAAATATTGCAAGGTAACCTGCCATCTACTGTTCAGATTCTGCTAGAAAAAAAAGCTGGATCCTTCCAAGAAACACACATATTGCTCAGCAGTCGCTTGGCTCACTGAATAAATCATTTGTGTTTCACATTTATAGTTTGTATCTTCTCTGCTTCCCCCAAACACATGTTCCTCTAGGAAAGGAGCTTTGGAAAGTTGGGGTGCTGTGACTGAGAGAGGACTCCAGCTGGGCAGCACTCGGGTTGGGGGAGAAAATAGAACTCCCTGGGGCTCGTTTATCAACACTGGGCAAATACCCATAGCAACCAGTTCATATAACAATGAATGCAACCATGTGATTGCCATGGTTGCAAATTTGCAAATTTGCCCAGCGTTTATAAATGACTAGTCCGTAAACTGGGGGTTCCATTGAAATCTGCTGGTAACCTCTGCCAAACTGTGACTCCTTACCAGAGGCAGCCAAAGCGGAAGCTATTGGCCCCCAAGTCTATAGAGGCTGATGGAACTTGGGCACTTGCAAATGCCCTTAATAGATTTGGTTCTACGTTCTCTCCAAGGTTAGTTGCTATACAGATAAGATATAATATTATATGATATGCCCCTGTTCAGCCACAAGGTTGGGCACTGATGTTGGGAGTCAGGCCTGGCTTGTAGGCAGCACCCCAATTAGTTCCAGGTGTTGGGCCCTGTGCAGCTATTATGCACGGACCTCACTTTGTGCAAGGGGGCATTAATGTGCTGAAACAGGAAAGAGCCTTCCCCAAACCGTGCCCACAACGTAGCAAGCATGGGGCTATAAATAATGTCCTTGTACGAGGCAATGGCCCCTGTGTCAGCAATGATGGCTGTGTCTTATATATAGAAAAAGTATAGGCCGCTCAAGGCTCACCTTTCCCCTTCCCTCTCCGCACATAAAGCAACCAATCCCGGTGCTCAGCTTTGAGCAGTCGCCCTCTGAGAAACTTCTGATACCAAAGAAATGAGTGGCGCTCCGGACAGTGATCTTTATATAGTAAGTGGGAACAGCAACACTGGAACATCAGGCCCAACTGTTTATTCACAGAACACATGATGCATTCAAATATACTAAAAATAACAATATAATGTGTAGTGTTTATACCAGGGGTCCAGTTCACGGTCCCACAGACTGATGGGGGGGGACTGGACTATAGTTAATAGAAAAGAAAAAAAACCATGAATGAACCCCAGGCTGTACCAACCATAGTGCCATCTACAAGGGCTTAGGCTTTAAGGGAAACTTAACCAGGGGTCTAACTACAGCCCCAACTTGCCCCCCACTGCGTCCTCACCCCCTGGCTACTACCTGTCTGCCTCAATGTGGCCCTCGGCCCCAGACAATGCTAAGGCAGAGAGGTAGTAGCTAGGGGGTGAGGACACAGCGGAGGCTGGGTAAATGACCTTGGGGGGGACCAATTTTGAACGAAAAAAAAGTTTTTGTTTTTAATGTCCCCCATGAGTGCTAGACTGCCTGCACCAGTAGGGAACCCCCAGTGAGGGCAGCCATGTCTATTGGCACACATGAGCATAATGAGTGCTTCTCACACAGGGCTTGTGTCCATAGCTAGTGAAAGTTGGGCGAAATGAAATGTTCTATACAGCTTCCGCACCGTACCATAGGGTTGCTAAGGGAGTTATTTTAGCCATAGATGCGGGGCTGCTCCCACTAACCCATATAAAGGTTGGCGTATGAGTGCAAATGGTGCCCCTCCCATCAAGGTTCTTCATTTCCAGAGATAAACCCCCCCCATCAAAAACAACAAGTAGCTTGTATAAGTCACAGGTATGTTTATACAATAACATTTCTTGCGTTGAGTAAAAGTAGCAGCAAGAGTGGTGGGCAACCAAGGTATGGGGCTTTATTGTGCACAACGGGGGCTTTTTCTATGGCGACGCCCCATCCCCTACATGTTGTGCCTCTTCAAAAAAAGAAAAAATGATCTGAAAGAAAGGAGGTGTAGAACTGCCAGTCTCATCCTCCTCAGGAACACAAGGAACAATGGCATCTTTGTAGATAAAAACCCTTTTTATTCTTTATAAATATTTGGGACGGCATCGTTTTTTTATTTTTTCCGGAAAGCAGAAGAGTCTAATAGCGCAATTGCTGTTCAGGTCTGGAACCCATTAGAGCCATTAATGTTGGATATTGTATTATCCGCAGATAACAAGATACCGCCAAGTCAGAACAAAACAAAAAAAACCAGTTATTAGGAATTAAATGTTTCCATCACAAAAGCACAAATGTGCCCAGCTTTGCGCATCTAGGTCAGAGAATTATTTTGAACGTTGTTCTGTATTTCTTTATGATACAAAAGAGGGGGGGGGAGAAATAAGCCGCCGCCCCCCACCCACACACAATGACACTGCTGCTCGCTCACTAGAGATAGGCTCCATTGGTTCCTGTGGGCAGTAATATACTGCTGGGCTCGGGGGGGGCTCATTTGAAAACACTAGGCAAATGTGCCCCTGGGCAGTAACCTATAGCAACCAATCAGTGAGTCTCCTTTTTCAGCCAGCTACAGGTAGGGCAAAGAAAACAAATATCTGATTGGTTGCCATGGGTTACTGCCCAGGTGCATATTTGCTCAGTGTTATAAATGAACTCCAGAGAAACCCACACAGTCTGCTGGGCTCGGGGGGGGCTCATTTGAAAACACTAGGCAAATGTGCCCCTGGGCAGTAACCTATAGCAACCAATCAGTGAGTCTCCTTTTTCAGCCAGCTACAGGTAGGGCAAAGAAAACAAATATCTGATTGGTTGCCATGGGTTACTGCCCAGGTGCATATTTGCTCAGTGTTATAAATGAACTCCAGAGAAACCCACACAGTCTCGGACTGGGGTGTCTGGGGCACAGTGGGGCTGCTGCCTGGGGACCCTCTTCCCAGTCTGGAGCTGCTACACCCCCCACTGGGTAGTTAACCTCCTCCTTACAGCCACAATGGGAGGGGGAGCGCCGACACCTGTAGTTATCGTGGGTGGGAGGGGCCTGGGTCGGCAGGGGCTGTGGGACCCATGAGGGCTGGGGCCCACTGGATTTTTTCCCAGTGCCCTACTGGGCAGCTACTACTGCATTTTCCCTGCAAGTGGAGAAAACACCAATTCCATACACATGGGGGCCATCAGTAGCTGGGGAACTTCATAAACCCAGTTGCTCAACTGACTGGCCGAGGTGCTGGGTTATCAACTGCCAGGGGGGCCAGGACTATAGATTTATACAAGGGGGCTGGGTAAAGTCCTAACATATATTTTTCTGTAGGGGCAGGAACCAATGTGAATAAATAGAGTCTTCTCCAATGTTCTGCTCAATGATAACGTTAGGTAAGCCATGACTGTAGCCAAAAGTATGTGGGCACCACCTTTGCTGCTCGTAAACTCTGGGCAGGGAGGCGGAGCGTGACATCACTGGGTGGGGCAGTGACATCATGGGTGTGGGTCACAGACGTCACCGGCAATGTACTCTGCCCCACTGCAATCCAGCCCCCCTCAGCCTTCATTCAGCCCCCACTCTGCCTTTATCTCGCCCCTTACCTCTTCCACCCTCCAGTTCCCTCCAGTTTTAATGACAGTTTAGCAGCTCCGCCCACTTCATGTCACAGCCCTGCTCATTTTCCACGTCCCCCATGTCATTGGCGGCCAAGTTAAGTTTTAGCATGTAGAAAGGCAAGTTCTTAGCAACTTTTTAGTTGGTCTTAATTTTTTTATTTTTTAATTGTTTGCCTTCTTCTGACTCTTTGCAGCTTTTAAATTGGCTACAATAGACATATTGACTCCCTATTTAATGGTGCATGTATATACAGGTATGGGACTTGTAATCCATAATGCTCGGGACCTGGGGTATTCCGGATAAGGGATCTTTCCGTAATTTGGATCTCCATAATTTAAGTCTGCTAAAAATCATTTAAATATTGAATAAACCCAATAGGGCTGTTCTGCCCCCAATAAGGGGTAATTATATCTTAGTTGGGATCAAGTACAGGTACTGTTTTATTATTACAGAGAAAAGGGAATCATTTAACCATTAAATAAACCCAATAGGACTGTTCTGCCCCCAATAAGGGGTGATTATATCTTAGTTGGGATCAAGTACAGGTACTGTTTTATTATTACAGAGAAAAGGGAATCATTTAACTATTAAATAAACCCAATAGGGCTGTTCTGCCCCAATAAGGGGTAATTATATCTTAGTTGGGATCAAGTACAGGTACTGTTTTATTATTACAGAGAAAAGGGAATCATTTAACCATTAAATAAACCCAATAGGGCTGTTCTGCCCCCAATAAGGATTAATTATATCTTAGTTGGGATCAAGTACCGGTACTGTTTTATTATTACAGAGAAAAGGGAATCATTTAACCATTAAATAAACCCAATAGGACTGTTCTGCCCCCAATAAGGGGTAATTATATCTTAGTTGGGATCAAGTACAGGTACTGTTTTATTATTACAGAGAAAATGGAATCATTTAACCATTAAATAAACCCAATGGGGCTGTTCTGCCCCCAATAAGGATTAATTATATCTTAGTTGGGATCAAGTACAGGTACTGTTTTATTATTACAGAGAAAAGGGAATCATTTAACCATTAAATAAACCCAATAGGACTGTTCTGCCCCCAATAAGGGGTAATTATATCTTAGTTGGGATCAAGTACAGGTACTGTTTTATTATTACAGAGAAAAGGGAATCATTTAACCATTAAATAAACCCAATAGGGCTGTTCTGCCCCCAATAAGGGGTAATTATATCTTAGTTGGGATCAAGTACAGGTACTGTTTTATTATTACAGAGAAAAGGGAATCATTTAACCATTAAATAAACCCAATAGGGCTGTTCTGCCCCCAATAAGGGGTAATTATATCTTAGTTGGGATTAAGTACAGGTACTGTTTTATTATTACAGAGAAAAGGGAATCATTTAACCATTAAATAAACCCAATAGGACTGTTCTGCCCCAATAAGGGGTAATTATATCTTAGTTGGGATTAAGTACACTGTACAGGTACTGTTTTATTATTACAGAGAAAAGGGAATCATTTAACCATTAAATAAACCCAATAGGACTGTTCTGCCCCAATAAGGGGTAATTATATCTTAGTTGGGATCAAGTACAGGTACTGTTTTATTATTACAGAGAAAAGGGAATCATTTAACCATTAAATAAACCCAATAGGGCTGTTCTGCCCCCAAGAAGGGGTAATTATATCTTAGTTGGGATCAAGTACAGGTACTGTTTTATTATTACAGAGAAAAGGGAATCATTTAACCATTAAATAAACCCAATAGGGCTGTTCTGCCCCCAATAAGGGGTAATTATATCTTAGTTGGGATTAAGTACAGGTACTGTTTTATTATTACAGAGAAAAGGGAATCATTTAACCATTAAATAAACCCAATAGGACTGTTCTGCCCCAATAAGGGGTAATTATATCTTAGTTGGGATTAAGTACACTGTACAGGTACTGTTTTATTATTACAGAGAAAAGGGAATCATTTAACCATTAAATAAACCCAATAGGGCTGTTCTGCCCCCAATAAGGGGTAATTATATCTTAGTTGGGATCAAGTACAGGTACTGTTTTATTATTACAGAGAAAAGGGAATCATTTAACCATTAAATAAACCCAATAGGGCTGTTCTGCCCCCAATAAGGGGTAATTATATCTTAGTTGGGATCAAGTACAGGTATTGTTTTATTATTACAGAGAAAAAGGAAATCATTTTTAAAAATTATAATTATTTGCTTATAATTGAGTCTATGGGAGACAGGCTTTCCGTAATTCGGAACTTTCTGGATAACGGGTTTCTGGATAAAGGGATCCCATACCTGTATATACAGTATATATCAGCTGGTAAGCTGCTCCAGTACTCAGTTAGCCATATGCATTTCTAGAGGCCCTGCTGCTTGCTCACAATGACTTTAATGAATAAACACATGGCCGGAGAACTTTCCCTTTTGCACACATTATGTCCCTGCCCTTTTCAGCCCATAGACTGTTTGTGGCCTGCGAAGCTGTCATGGAACACAAATATTTGCTCTGCTGTGTGTGTCGGCGGAGACGGAACAAGAATATCAATTATAGCGCTGGGCTTTATGTGACAGCTGCTCGGCTGGAGCACATTTATACCTGAGCGGTAGGTCATCCTGTGCTGCTTGCAATGAATGTTACAGGGGAAAATATATTGTTAAATACCAAGTAGGAAAGGAGACAGGGTGCTGTCAGCGCTCAGACCTTGAAGGGACACCGTGTGGCAACTATATTGGCTCCGGCGGGCATTGAATTCAGCTGAGGCTGGCACTTTGGAAACATTTATCTGTTGCACGCAGGGCTGTTACTGAACAAAGGCCAAAGGAAACCCATACAAACGGCTCACATTGGATTTGGCAAGGAAATCACAGCAAAGCAGTAATACAACTGCCACAATCCAACCGGCTATCAGCCAGAAAGGCCAATTAAGGCCAACTCAGGGCTAAGCACAGTGGCTTCCATTCCATTGTACGAGGAGATATGCATGTATCAGCAACTCTCATGGATGTCTGTAGTCCATCGAATCAGAACTGTTTCTTAAAGGGGAACTGCTCCCGCTGTACAACTTTTTGAAAAGAAAACATAATTTCAAGCAAATTTGCAATAAACATCAATTAAAAAACATGCAGCCTTTTTATGATATTTAATGTAATAATATGGTTTGGAACAGTTCCCTAAGCCCCGCCCCCTGTTCCCCTGCTGATCTGGCTGGCTACTTTGTGACTCAAATAAAATGTAGTCGCCTGTCCTCAGCCTGCCTTCAGCCTGCATCCTCCCAATCCCACAATTCCCTGCACACATGATGTCAATGGAACATCACAGGGCAATGCATTGTGGGTTATGTAGTTCCTGCATGCTGTCTGTAAGCTGTGGAGAAGTTGTTTCAATTTGTAACATCAATGTTTTAGTCCCTCCTCCTCTGAATGAGAAACAGGAATATGAATAGTAGAGGGACTGAATATAAAGATAAGGCATGAAAAGTAACAATAACAATAAAATTATAAGCTCACAGAGCAACGGGCTTTTTAGCTGCCGGGGTCATACACATAACCTTACTGTCACCTCAATGGGGCCATCCCACAGATCCTAGAGAAGAACCTTACTCTCTCCTCAGCGGAACATACACATAACCTCACTGTCACCTCAATGGGGAGATCCTACAGATCCTAGAGGAGAACCTTACTCTACTTGACAGATACATACACATAATCTCACTGTCACCTCAATGGGGACATCCTAGAGATCCTGGAGGAGAACCTTACTCTCTTCTTGACAGATATATACACATAACCTAACTGCCACCTCAATGGGGACATCCTACAGATCCTAGAGGAGAACATAACTCTCTCCTTGACGGATCATACACATAACCTCACTGCCACCTCAATGGGGAGATCCTACAGATCCTGGAGGAGAACCTTACTCTCTTCTTGACAGATACATACACATAACCTCACTGCCACCTCAATGGGGACATCCTACAGATCCTAGAGGAGAACATAACTCTCTCCTTGACGGATCATACACATAACCTCACTGCCACCTCAATGGGGAGATCCTACAGATCCTGGAGGAGAACCTTACTCTCTTCTTGACAGATACATACACATAACCTCACTGCCACCTCAATGGGGACATCCTACAGATCCTGGAGGAGAACCTTACTCTCTTCTTGACAGATACATACATATAACCTCACTGTCACCTCAATGGGGCCATCCTACAGATCCTATAGGAGAACCTTACTCTCTCCTCAGTGGAACATACACATAACCTCACTGTCACCTCAATGGGGAGATCCTACAGATCATGGAGGAGAACCTTACTCTCTCCTTGACAGATACATGCACATAACCTTACTGTCACCTCAATGGGGCCATCCTACAGATCCTATAGGAGAACCTTACTCTTTCCTCAGTGGAACATACACATAACCTCACTGCCACCTCAATGGGGAGATCCTACAGATCATGGAGGAGAACCTTACTCTCTCCTTGACATATACATATACATAACCATACTGTCACCTCAATGGGGAGATCCTACAGATCATGGAGGAGAACCTTACTCTCTCCTTGACAGATACATACACATAACCTTACTGTCACCTCAATGGGGCCATCCTACAGATCCTATAGGAGAACCTTACTCTTTCCTCAGTGGAACATACACATAACCTCACTGCCACCTCAATGGGGACATCCTACAGATCCTGGAGGAGAACATTACTCTTTCTTTGACAGATACATATACATAATTTTGAACTGGTGACAACCTCTCTGAGGAGTAAATACTACATGTTGCAGCTGGGCAGTAGTTACAAGTCTACCTTGTATCTGCCAGGTAGACCTCCTTCCAGCACTTCAGTGGGGAAGGGACAGTTACGAACCTGACACAAGTTTATAGAGTACATTCTCCCAATGATCTACATCAGGGTTCCCTGCAAACTAGATTAAGCCCAACTAGATTAAGCCCAGCATAGGATTTAACAGTCCCCAGCCCGCCCCATAACCCATTTGCACAACCCATTAATTTTTATAATCACCCAGCCTGCAAAACATGTGCCATTATGGATGAACAGCCTGCCATATGGTAAAACCTGCATAGCACTGACCTACAGCATATATTAAAAGAAAATAATTCCCTTCATACGGGATTATGTTGTCATCACGTGGGTTAAAAGCATAAAAATGCAGAGATGGGAAAATAATTATGTTGGGATTTCTCTGTGCTTTCCAACTCACGATCATGCCTTCTCTCCTCGACCTCTTATTATACACAGAGAGTATTTCATGAATTCATAACCAGAAAAACGGTTTAGTAAAAACATTAGACTCGAATGGTAAAATGAGGCCAAAACAAAAGAAATATTTCTATCCAATATTCACAATATTTTCAAAACTGGTTTCATCGAGTGACTGGACGTGGAAATTAGGGCCACTTGGTGACTAAAAATATTAAAACAAACGCAAATGAAAGAATGTAGAACATTATACAAAGCAATTATGTGCCCCCTACAATAAATACTAAGGATTTTGGGTTTCTTCATTCTGCTAATAACAGAAAGGGACAATTGTGGAAAGGACAACACAAATAGGACCAGCCACAAGAATGTTTGAGTTTTCAGTTACTATTCCTAACAACAAGCAGTGGGGTACCATAACTGAGTTACCCCCCACCCCAGACTCCGGGGGGCTTGCACCCTGAGGCGCATTCAACCCATACACTTGCTTGTTGGTGGTGGGGAAAGTTAAAAGTGTGTAAGCGGCAGGGGAGGAAAAAACATAAACCCCATGTCCATCCCATGAGCTCCGCTATTGTAGTTATGTCTATCAGGGCCATTTTATTGCCTTGGTGGGCCCTGGGCAAAGATGTAATGGTAGGTTCTTTTTAGGCCATTTTTGGACACACCCCTAATTACCACTAAATACCAAAACATAACCCAGACGTACCAGTGTAATTACTGCAGAAACTGGATAATCAACATATTAACCCCAGCTGTGCCAGTATCATCACTGCAGAAATGGCCAATGACCACTTTAGTAACCCAGCTGTGCCAGTAAGATACCTGAAAAATGGCCAATGAGCACCCCATTAACTCCACACATGCCAGTAGAATCACTGAAACATAGCCAATAAGCACCCCATTAACTCCAGACATGCCAGTAGAATCACTGAAACATAGCCAATAAGCACCCCATTAACTCCAGATATGCCAGTAGAATCACTGAAACATAGCCAATAAGCACTCCATTAACTCCAGACATGCCAGTAAGATCAGTATATAGACTGAAAGCATTACCTATACTTGCACAAGCAGAATACCAATAGCCAAGTGTTTTTTGTTGTCCTACACTGCTTGGTGCTCTCTCTCTTGCTGCCTGGCTTAAACACATGTAAAGCAATCCATGATGGTTGTGAGTTCCACAGTGGAATGCACGGTCGTCTTGGATTTTTTTCCAAAAAGCAGGGAGCGCAGCATTGGGTGAAGAGAGCAGAGGTGGAGGGATAAAGGGTAGAGCTTAGAGGGAGTGTACAAAATAATTACATAGTGTCACAGTGGGCCCCCCGAATCAGTGTCCCGTGGGCAGATGCCCTATTTGCCCATTTAGTAAAGCGGCTCTGGTGCCCACTGACAGGTGTTTTTTTTATGGTATTTTGTTTTACATTCATGTCTCGTGAATGACAAAATGTCTGAAATATAGAACATTTAAAATGTACATTCATAACAAGATTAAAACTTTTAGCTCATACCTGTTTTCTTTGGGCCTTATGAGAAATAGCTTTCACTGCAAGTAGTTTGCCAACATTCTATTTATTTGTTGATTCCTGGGGGGTCCGTAGATTTGTTGTTCGGTTTCTTGATTTTGTTGGTTTTGAAAGTACTGGGATGCTTCATTTAGTAGTGGATGTTCCCTCAGTCTTTCTATATCGTACCATGTGGTTTGCCTGAAGGTGTAGACTGTAAGTCAGTGATCCCCAACCAGTGGCTCGGGGCAACATGTTGCTCCCCAACCCCTTGGATGTTGCTCCCAGTGCCCCCAAACCAGGGAGTTATTTTTGAATTCCTGACTTGGGGGCAAGTTTTGGTTGAATAAAAACAAGATTTCCTACCAAATAAAGCCCCTGTAAGCTGATAGTGTGCATAGAGACTGCCTAATAGCCAATCACAGCCCTTCTTTGGCTCCTCCATGAACTTTTATGGTGCTTGTGTTGCTCCCCAAGTCTTTTTATATTTCACTGTGGCTCACGAGTAAAAAAGGTTGGGGACCCCTGCTATAAGTTGTTATAATTGTTCTTTCCTGGTTGTTGCCTCCAGCCAACCCATGTAAAAGATATGATGTAGCTTTTGTTTTACTAATGTTATAGATGGGGTGTCTGGGGTTAACCATTGATGTAATATTGTTTTTTGGGGTTGCTGTCGATAGTCTCCCAGCTAGTTGTTTTTCAGGTTTAGTTAAGTGTGTGTAGGATGTAGTTTGGCTGAATATTGCCATTTCTTGGTATTTGCTTACTGAGGTCAGTTTCATGGCTCCTATGTGTTTTAAAATGTCTGTTGTAGTTGTGTTTGGGATATCGGTTGTCCATTTGAAGTTATGTAACTTTTCATTATCAATGTTGATGAGTCTGATGGTTGTTTTTCAGCTCACAGTGTTTATGGAAGGCTATCATTTGGTGACCAGCTCTCTTCCCTGCTGTAATGCTATTTAGTTATTAGACACCATGACTATGCTTACATATAAATTAACATCCCATAATATTTTTAATGCACTGTGACCAAACACTCCCACCAATTACTAAAGCAAAATGACTGAGCTGTAACTTTTCTCATGAGAAATTTGTTTCTTGACAACATAGATATTTGCATGGGCAGAGTTTAACAGAGGCCCCCCCAAACCAACATCACTGAATTTCTTTATAACATTCAATATGGAGGTATTGTACCTGACATTGGGACTTTATTTATCCTCTCATGCATTCTGGGATATTATACATGAAATTGGCACTGCATTTATCCTGCTGTGTGTTCTGGGGTATTATCCATGGAATTGGCACTGTAGTTATACTGTTGTATATTCTGGGGTATTATACATGGAATTGGCACTGTATTTATCCCGCTGTGTGTTCTGGGGTATTATACATGGAATTGGCACTGTATTTATCCCGCTGTGTGCTCTGGGGTATTATACATGGAATTGGCACTGTATTTATCCCGCTGTGTGTTCTGGGGTATTATACATGGAATTGGCACTGTAGTTATACTGTTGTATATTCTGGGGTATTATACATGGAATTGGATCTGTATTTATCCCGCTGTGTGTTCTGGGGTATTATCCATGGAATTGGCACTGTATTTATCCTGCCATGTGTTCTGGGGTATTATCCATGGAATTGGCACTGTATTTATCCTGCTGTGGGTTCTGGGGTATTATACATGGAATTGGCACTGTATTTATCCTGCCATGTGTTCTGGGGTATTATACATGGAATTGGCACTGTATTTATCCCGCTGTGGGTTCTGGGGTATTATACATGGAATTGGCACTGTATTTATCCTGCTGTGGGTTCTGGGGTATTATACATGGAATTGGCACTGTATTTATCCTGCCATGTGTTCTGGGGTATTATACATGGAATTGGCACTGTATTTATCCTGCTGTGGGTTCTGGGGTATTATACATGGAATTGGCACTGTATTTATCCTGCTGTGGGTTCTGGGGTATTATACATGGAATTGGCACTGTATTTATCCTGCCATGTGTTCTGGGGTATTATACATGGAATTGGCACTGTATTTATCCTGCTGTGGGTTCTGGGGTATTATACATGGAATTGGCACTGTATTTATCCTGCCATGTGTTCTGGGGTATTATACATGGAATTGGCACTGTATTTATCCTGCTGTGGGTTCTGGGGTATTATACATGGAATTGGCACTGTATTTATCCTGCTGTGTGTTCTGGGGTATTATACATGGAATTGGCACTGTATTTATCCTGCCATGTGTTCTGGGGTTTTATACATGGAATTGGCACTGTATTTATCCTGCCATGTGTTCTGGGGTTTTATACATGGAATTGGCACTGTATTTATCCCGCTGTGTGTTCTGGGGTATTATACATGGAATTGGCACTGCATTTATCCCGCTGTGGGTTCTGAGGTATTATACATGGAATTGGCACTGCATTTATCCCGCTGTGGGTTCTGGGGTATTAAACATGGAATTTGCCCTGTTTTTATACTGCTGTGTGTTCTGGGACTACATACATGGAACTAGCCTTCTGGGATCCCTACACATCAATCAGAACAGCATTGATTAGTGTTATTACAGCTGGCTGATCACAGCTAATCGCTGATTGGTTGGTGACTACACCAGCTGTATAAACACCTGCTTACTATATGCCCATGTTTAAGTCCCCCAAAAAATGAATCTTATGAATAACACAGTCCATGGCGTCACCTAAAGCACACAACCTATACAGCAGCGCTTCTCAACCTGTGGGTCGGGACCCCTTTGGGGGTCAAACGGCCCTTTTACAGGGGTCGCCTAAGACCATTGGAAAACACATATTTCCGATGGTCTTAGGAATAATTTTATGGTTGGGGGTCACCACAACATGCGGAACTGTATTAAAGGGTCGCGGCATTAGGAAGGGTGAGTCCTGCTGCTATACAGAGATTGTGCAACGTGTCCTTTGTCCCTGTTTCCTAATCTTTTTTCTCATGGGGCCCAGATTAAGCAGGTCAGCCCCCAAACCAATATCCCACAGGCCTTTTCATTACCATTGTCTATAGTAAGAGATCACAGCAATGGGACCCAGTTCAGAGCACCTCCCCCCATAAGCCACAAATATCCCACATTTTTCCACAGAAACCCTTTCCTCACTTCTTTAAAACCAGTTCAGCCCCCAGTAGCCCTTTAGGCTTTTCCATTGTGCCATCACTTACACTAGTTGGTGGGCAAAACATTGAGGGATATACCCTGAGTGTAACAACATTCCTGAATAACCAGTATAAAGTAATATCCTATAATGGTGTGACTGGACTAATGGGGAGATCCAGTATAGACTCCCCAGTGGCCTCTCCCCCCCCAGCTGAGGGAAGCAGTGGCACAGTCCATTCAGGAATAAGGAGAAGGCGGAGAAGCCCACCCAAGCCCATTCATCACGTTCCCATGACGTGCCGGGCGGGGGAGGAGCTAGGAGGTGGGCGGGGCCGGTCGCTGCTCTGGGTGCTGAAGCTGCTGAGGGGAAGCCGGAGCGGCGCTTGAGGGAAAGCTGGGAGTGGAGAGAGTGATATCTGAGCGCTGCTGCCCCATTCCGTGCATTATCTGCCCCGTCCCCCCCTCACATGTCTCCCGTACCCCCCGGACTGCTGAGGCTGATGGATTAGCCGGGACCATGGGATCCCTGTGCATCGCTTTCCTGCTTCTCTCCGCTTCTTCTCTCCGTGTCACTGTCAGGGCTGAGAAGCAATTCGGTAAGTCTCACCCGAGGGGCATGCTGGGAGCTGGGGGCTGCTGGGCATGCTGGGAGAATGGAAGGTATCATTGTTGTTGTTGATGTTACAGGTGCAAGCCCCAGTGCAAGGACAAGGATAAGGTAACCTTTCCTACTCCAGCTGTTCCAAAACTACAGCTCCCAGCGTCCTTCCGCCAACTCAGCTGCTGAGGGGGATGCTGGGAAGTGTAGTGTGGGAAAGAAGCTTGCCTGGGACTGTACAGCTGCTGATCACTGGCTTTGTTCTGCTCCCTACACAGTTCTTATAGAGAGAGCAGCAGGGCAAGAGGAGAGTGCATCAGGTCCATATTCCCAGCTTCCCTTTGCTTTAACCCTCCAATTACCAGGCTGGGGGGCTCAGTGCCATCCTGCTATACCTACAGCACAGTTAGCTCTTTGTTGTGGGACGTATTGGCCGTATGTATTATAGGCAGAATGGCACCGGATCCCCAGCCGCACCGTGCCCAGGACCCTACTTTCTCACCCTGCCCTCACTTACTGGGGGAGTTCCACACAATCGCCATGCTTAGTGGTGTCAGGGGGTTAAGGCCTTAGTGGGGTCTACAGTCCTTCAACTGTTGCTGAACTACAACTTGCACCTTGTGACCCCAAACAGCGCTCATGTGATGCTGGTTTCTAAGAGCTGCAGTTTAACAACCGATGGCTGGACAGCCCAAATATAAAGTGACCTGCACCTTGCATTAACACTTTCCCACGGTTACAGGTTCTTGCCCTGTGAGAAGTCATACAGCTATGTGATACACAGTAGGATGCCTTCCCTTTCCTTCTACAGGGACCCACATTGTAGAACTAAGGGCATTTGCCCCTGCCCCCCCCCCCCGGCCCAAGCACAGACCCCAATAAACCTACAATTTCATTCTGCCCAGCATGGGGCAGTTAGAGACCAACTACAGATGGATATTCCTGAGTTCTCTCAGCAGCGGCTTGTGCTTTTCTCTACTGAGTCAGACATTGCTGTAGTACCGTTATTACTATATGTCCCGGTATTAGCAAATAATAAGCCCCCCTTTATCCTGACTTTATAGGGTGATGTTGCCCCGGTGCTGCCATCCTTATTTGCTACATATAATTGTTTTAATACATTGAACAGATATGAAATGCAAATGTGGGGCTGAAAATAAAGAGGGGGTCCCTGTGCCCCCCCCCCCAGGGCGACCAATGGCTGGTGATGCTCATTTCTGCTCAGTGGACTTCTCTATAATGCAGTTCCGAAAATCCCAGGGATTTAAAGCCATCTTTGTGTTCTAAGCCACCTGACAGCGTTAGGAAGGGATTACATGTGCATGATATCATTATGGAGCATTGGATAACCTGCCTGCGCCTTGTTATTCTGGGAAATGCTATCTTGTAATGCAGCCAGCGCAGCTCTCGTGGCACACGAAGAGTTAATGAAGGATCCAAGTTGAGCTGCTGCATGTATATGTATATTTGTGTGTATATGTGTGTGTGTGTATACTGTATGTGTGTGTATACTGTGTGTATATATGTGTGTGTTTGTATACTGTGTGTGTGTATATGTGTGTGTGTATACTGTATGTGTGTGTATACTGTATGTGTGTGTATACTGTGTGTGTATATATGTGTGTATATGTGTGTGTATATACTGTATGTGTGTGTGTATACTGCATGTGTATATACTGTATGTGTGTGTATATACTGTATGTGTGTATATACTGTATGTGTGTATATAACTGTATGTGTGTATATAACTGTATGTGTGTGTATATACTGTATATGTGTATATACTGTATGTGTGTATATACTGTATGTGTGTATATGTATGTGTATATGTGCATGTAATGCTTTGGGTGAAACCCACTAAAACTGCAGTGAAACTTGGGAATTTCAGACACTTAAACTTGTAGATGTTGTGAAACGAAAGAGTGTTGGGCGCCCAGCCGTGCAGCCCTTGTGGAACTATAACTTTGAACACTAGAGATGTGGCCCTGCCTTTTCTCATTGCTCTCCTGTCTGAGCAACTTTGTGTTTAGGGCTCTACTTTGTGGGGCGCTGGTGTTTGGGGCCACACGGTACAGGACTCTGTACCAACTTTGTCTCCTCTGGGGCTCCGGATATTGCTACCCCCTAACCAATGATCATTCCTTTTTATTTGTTAATTACACTCTCAAACAATATCAGCTGAATAATTGCTGAATAATAATCTTTTTTAATGAGATTGTTCTGTATGTTTTCAAGGCAAACTTTTGTTCCTGTTGTGAGTTCAGTTTGCTTTTTTGCTTGGGGCCTCCCAATCGTGAGTTCTGTTGGCCTAATAAGCCCAGTAATGTACAGAGCAAAACCCATTATCCAGAAAGCTCATAGAGTTCATTTTGGTCAAATAATTCAATCAATTTCCTTTTTCTCTGTAATAATAAAACAGTACCTATACTTGATCCCAACTAAGATATAATTACCCCTTATTGGGGGTTGAACAGCCCTATTGGGTTTATTTAATGGTTAAATGATTCCCTTTTCTCTGTAATAATAAAACAGTACCTGTACTTGATCCCAACTAAGATATAATTACCCCTTATTGGGGGCAGAACAGTCCTATTGGGTTTATTTAATGGTTAAATGATTCCCTTCTCTCTGTAATAATAAAACAGTACCTGTACTTGATCCCAACTAAGATATAATTACCACTTATTGGGGGCAGAACAGTCCTATTGGGTATATTTAATGGTTAAATGATTCCCTTTTCTCTGTAATAATAAAACAGTACCTGTACTTGATCCCAACTAAGATATAATTACCCCTTATTGGGGGCAGAACAGCCCTGTTGGGTTTATTTAATGGTTAAATGATTCCCTTTTCTCTGTAATAATAAAACAGTACCTGTACTTGATCCCAATTAAGATATTATTACCCCTTATTGGGGGCAGAACAAGGCCCATAGGGATATATCACTTAAAGCAGTTGTTCACCTTTTAATTATTATGATGTAGAAAGTGTTATTCTGAGACAATTTGCAATTGGTCTTCATTTGTTATCATTTGCAGGTTTTGAATTATTCAGCTTTTATCAGCTCTTCAGTTTGGTATTTCAGCAGCTATCTGGTTGCCAGGGTCCAATTTAACCTAGCAACCAGGCATAGAGTAGGCCCTCCTCTATATGAATAGCTGAGGACCTAAATAGAAAGATAAGCCATCTGTTTAAGGTGGAGATCATTTTGGGCACAGGAATGCCACTGAGACAGAGAGAGCCAGCTCTGAGGGTACGGTAGCCTTACAGTAGGAACCCAGGAGCAGTGTTGTGTACCTGCACTAGCACTTGGGTCTATAGGAGCACCATAGCGCAGCTCATCCTGTCATCCATCACTGAGTATTGATTGGCTGATAGTAATGAATGCATTGCACCCATGGACGGGGTCTCCACCTTTAATGCATAATGAGAGAATATGTCTGGTTCTTCCTATTAAAACAATGAAGCAGAAGCCAGGTCTCCTTCCGCCGAGACTCTACTTCCCAGAGTGCCTTGCATGCTTCTACTCTGGACTATTAATCAGCTGTCCTCTGCTACATTGTTTCAGTAGCCACATCCAGCTGTGCAAAGTACAGAAAGCTGGCAGCAACACACGGGCAGTTGTGCTTGTTTTAATGCATTTCGCACAACTCCCGTAATTACGCAAGAACTATGGGGAAAACACTGCATTGTGGGTATAAAAACATGCTGGTTTGTGTCCGAAATTGCACTGGCAATCATATATGACCCTTGTTATGTCCCTTGTATTTTATCTGTGTGTTTCTCCCCAAGGGGCCCCATCAGTGCTAAGGGCCCGGTACCAATGCCGCTTGTAAGGATTTCCGATGCCGCAGAGAACCCATAAAGCAATAAATAGCGGTTCTTGGGCTTCATATTAATGCCCAACATTTACACATGAATGGGCAGGAGAATGAGCCGTGGCACCATGCAGACTTTTATTTCTTTTATCATTTGTTTTTTTCTTGCATAAAATCTGCCGTCGGAATAAACCAAATCTAAATATAGAAGCAGCGATGAAGAGCGACAAAGAGCCTTCTTATCTCTTATTCCCAGAACTTAGTTATGGAAAGTGAGCAGAAAATACGTGCCCGATAAGCATGGAATTAGCAGCCGGCCTGACGTTACTCAGCATATTAATACTGAGGCTTTACAGTTAGGGGCCCCTGGGGGCCCGAAGTGATAGAAGGTACTGATTTTAGTATATCTACCTATCATGTAAGGTAGTTAGAGCCCTGTCAGACCTACCCAGAAATGTGTCTTCTGTAATAGGTTTTATTTAAAATTCCTAAAAATTGTACTTTGTTTTTAAATCTTAAAAAATATCTTAATAATAAAAGATAAACAATGTGAACAGTGGTGGAAATTCTGAAACCCCCCCCCTACTAAATCAGGGGTCACCTATGTTGCGTACAAAATCCCGGGTAGCCTGTGGTTTTGTGTTATGTAAGTTGGCTGGATGGGTTCTGGGTATAGGCGCTGTTTAACACATTTACAGGCAAGATACTTGTCATTAAATTAACTTAAATTAACTTTTAGTATAATGTAGAGAATGCTGTTTCGGGACAATTTGCAATTGGTCTTCATTTTTTATTATTTGCATTTTTTTTCATCATTTAGCTTTTCATTTTGCAACTCTCCAGTGTGGAATTCAAGCAGCTATCTGGTTGCTAGGGTCCAGCTATGAATAGTTGAGGGCCTAAATAGAAAGATAAGGAATAAAAAGTATAAAAAAAAAAACTAAATAGTAGCCTCACAGAGCAAATGGGGACCCCCATTTGAAAGCTGTAAAGAGTCAGAAGAGGAAGACAAATAATTCAAAAGCTATAAAAAAAAAAAAAAATGAAGACCAATTGAAAAGTTGCTTTGAGTAGGCCACATACAAGACGAATTGAAAAGTTGCTTTGAATAGGCCATTCCATAACATACTGAGTCAACCTGAAGGTGAACCGCCCCTTTAAAGAATTTATGCCAAATCTCGCCCCCCCCCCAGTTCTACCCAAGGCACGCTCCTGATCCCCAAATCTGTGCTCCCATCAGAGTGGCTCTCCCTGAGCCAATAGGCCAGCCCCTAAACCACCCAATCCACACTTACATCATTAACCAGATCCCTTCCAGTCCAGTGAGCAAAAGACAGCACCTCAGTTTTCCAGTAGGGCTCAGATTTTGCTTTGACCCATAACCATTTTAGACCTTTTTGTTTTTGAAACACTTTGAGCTATTGTGGCTTTGTGGGATCAATTTTGCTGACTGGTGACCTTTTTCTCCAAGCCCCATTTTTAGTAGAATTATATATAATCTATATTTATCTATATATTATCTATATTTTGCACCTCACATATTTACAAGATGCCCACTACCAACATGATACCACCATCAACATATTTGACTGCAGATTTAAAGAGTTGGGATGTTCTTAACTAAAGATGCTCTGGAGGGGGGGCTAGGGACTCCTTACTGGAGCAGGGGGCCGGACTAGAACACTGTGATGGCAGCCTACAGGGGTGCAGGATTTATATTTGAGAAAAAAAGACATTGTATTCTACATTGGAGTATTGCCTCTATCACATACAAGTACATGTGGGCAGGGGAAGAATGTTTCTTTTTCAAGCTTTTACAGAGGAGAAACCTTTAAAACCAGACTCAGAAGTACAAAAGGCATTTCCGTATCACCTATAGCAGGGTTTGCATGACTAATGGACTCAGCAAGTAGTCTCTGCGTTCAGCGGGGGCCCATTATTAATATGTTAACCACATTGCTGCTGGAAAACAAGTGTCCTCTGAATTATCAGGAAGGTCACATGAGTCTTGCGATTCTGCGTTCCGCCCCAAGGCCACGTTCTTGTTATCACTTATAATGCCGGCTTGGCAGCTCTCTGAGTTCTTAATGGTGTATTCCTTCCAGCTGTGTGTACAGTTCATGGGCTCACCCCTTCACCCATAACAAATCGGCAGTTCTGCTGGAAGAGGTTCTCTTGGGCGCTGAAATTCTTCTAAATATATTTATTTACTGATGTGCTCAATGGAAAAAAATATTGGTCAACAGGGAAGAACCCCCACCCCCCCGGTGTCTAGAAGGCTTTGCAAATGGTATACTGTATGGCAGGGATCCGCAACCTTTCATACTCATGAGCCACAGTCAAATGTAAAAAGACTTGGAGAGCAACACAAGCACCATAAAAGTTCATGGAGGTGCCAAATAAGGGCTGTGATTGTCTATTAGGCAGCCTCGATGTTTACAGGGGGCTTTAATTGGTAGGAAATCTTGTTTTTATTCAACCAAAACTTGCCCCCAAGTCAGGAATTCAAAAATATCTACCTGGTTTGGGGGCACTGAGAGCAACACCCAAGGGGTTGGTGAGCAACATGTTACCCCCGAGCCACTGGTTGGGGATCACTGCTTTTTGGCTATTATGCTGGTCTTATATCTGGCAGATCAGATGTAGCAGAACTACAGTACTCCTTGATGTACAGAAAAAGTTCACTGTGAGTTCTGATTTGTCCAGGCCGGAACACTTTTCTATAGAAAACAAACAGACCCAGGGTACTTTGCTGTGGAGGGTAGTGCCATGTGTTTCTTCAGCTTCTAGGTGTTCCTTGCTTGGGCCTGACATGGAGTGTACAGGTACCTAGCCCAAGCCCAAGCCCAAGTAGAAGCCCAAGCCTAAGCAAGGATCCCCTGGAAGGCAAAATACCCTGCCTTGGTTTGTTTTTTTGATAGAAGAGTTATAGGAGGCACCATATCCTATAGCAACCAATCAAAGCTGTGCTTTAATTTTCTAAATTTCTTTATAAAGCTAATTGTTGCCTTGGTGTAATTTAGCACCTATGCTTGTAAAAAGCATTATTTTGTTGGAATTATGTGGCTGGCTTTTGACATACTTCTCTTCCTACAGCTGCCCCCTTCCACTTGGAGTGGGTAAATACTGTCCATTACTTTTGTGCAGTTGTAAGCCTCTGGCTAGGCCATTACTCATACACTATTCCTGTACCGAGGCTCTGCTTGGAGAGGCCACCGTGGTCCATAAAGCCACAGGATAGCTGCAGCTTAATTAGCTTTAAAAGCATTGTGGCTAATGAAATATGCATAGGGCAGGTCTGTAACTATCACGTCATTGTAGTCTTGTGAAGCCAAGTGTCTATCCAGTTGTTGCCTACTTATATGAAGTCCTTATCCATTGCATAAATAAAGATAAAACACAGTCATTTAATGTGGGTATGGGAGCTGTTATGTGGAAACCCATTATCCACAAAGCTTCGGATTACAGAAAGGCCATCTCCCATAATTGAAATTTTTAAAAATGATTTCTTTTTCCTCAGTGTTAACAAAACTGTACATTGTATTTGATCACAGCTAAGATTAAATTAATCCTTATTGGAGGCAAAACAAGCCTGTTGGGTTTAATTAACGTTTGATTGATTTTTTTTATTGATTTGAATTGATAGCAGACTTAAGGCATTGAGATCCAAATTACAGAAAGGTCCTGAGAATTCTGGATAACAGGTCCCATACATAGTATTTGCAATTGATATTATAAGGATTTGATAGCAATTATGAACAAAGGGGTAGGAAAATCCTTTTCTATACAAAATTAAGGTTTTCCAGGACAGAAAGAATCAAATCTCCATAGCACGTGCAAAATCTATAAAATATATGCGTAAATGTGGCTGCTGTCCATGGGATCTCTATGTTTGTAATAGATCTGCAGCTCTTGTGACCCTAACAGTTTCCAATAACATCCTGGAGGAACTGCATGTTATATTCCAGACAACCTTGTTCAGTATGCGGATTGATAAGGGATATGGCCGATTAGATTTGGAGGTTCTCCTAGAGAATATTAATCCTCTGAATTCCCAAGGCTTTTTTTATAACAGCCATCAGTCTTCAGCGGAAATGATCCATTGTCATCACCCACTGGTCACCTTCCCTGAACTAACGATGCCCCATCTCAGATATTCATGCCCACATAGTGCCCACTCATCTGTATCTTGTCCCCATAACCTTCCTATTTTCCGTAATGATGATATTAATGGCACATTTCTTGTTCAATCCTCTCGGCAACTCTATGAACAGCTGTCGAGGCGTTTCGGGTTTGATCAGAATTAATTTCCAGGGCTTCATGACATTCTTCATCGATGTCTGTGGTGAAAAGTCTAGTGTAAAAAGATGTGGGATGTGTTGGTTCCTATTTTAATCTGTCTAGGGAATTCTTGGCATGCCGACTGGAGTAAACTGTGAAGTTATATCGCTTTGATAGGAAGACAGTTAAATGCTTTCGATTACCTGACAAGGGATCAGGTTTTGGAGAACCCATCTTCCTGACACCTAGTTACAGTTGTAGGCGAGTGCTGAGAAAAGAGAGATCATCAAAGGGTGCTGGAGCCTCTTGTAGTTACTATTTGCCAATGAATATTGTATTGAAAAGAATGAACCACCAGGAACCCCTGTGGGAGAAAGAGACACCACTCTCTTGTGTCACAAACAGCAATCCCAAAATGTGGGGAGCCACTGGATTCTGGTGCTGGTAGGGTTTCCCCCCCATAACAACCACCATTGGTCTTGGCTCTGACCCAGCTATGTTGCCTACAGGTCTTAAAAATTTAAAATACTCTATAAAGGCAAGCAAGGCCGGTTAGGATAACAAGTTGTTTGGTCATAGAGACTGCTTCAGGTTTTATTATTACAAAGTTTTGATGTAGAATTAGAATTAAGGACACTTAAGGCAGGCAACTCAATCTTTAATGAAGGCCGGTCAGTACAAAAGTCATGGCCCAGACCAGTGAAATGGACTGTATAGGAACCAAGCGGCATCAAAGGGGCAAACACTAAAATATGACCTTCTACATGTAAGGGAGGGGTTCTAGACTTGGGTCAGGGAGGCCTTATGTTATTTTGTCTTTGAAGGTGGCAGACCTGATGCCACACCCAATAATCTCTCCTAGGCATCAGGATTGCTGGTATAGACAGTCTAACCCCCATATGTAATAAAATACACTAGGTTCACCCAGGAGCAGTATCCCAGGGCAACCAATAAGATGTTTGCTTTTAAACAGGTGACCAGTAAATACCTCTTGCTGATTGGTTGCTATTGTTTACTGCTACTGAGCAAAGATAGTGTCTTTTATTTTTTTTTAAAAAAATTAAAATCTAAATTTTGCTCTTAATGTAAGCAGGGTGGGCTGTTTCTTTAACCATATGGTAACTATCTGTGGTTCCTCACAATTCTAGTCTTCAATGCCACCTCCCCACACACCTTTAAATAACACCAAAAGCTTATAGATTATGACAGATTTTGTAACTCTGATATATAAACATATTAGAAGTATGTAATAAAATGCACTAAGTTTGCCCAGGAGCAGTAACCCATAGCAACCAATCAGCAGGTAGCATTTACTGGTCACCTGTTTAAAATCAAACATTTTATTGGTTGTTATGGGTTACTGTTCCTGGGCAAACGTAGTGCCTTTTATTACATATGGGGGTTAGGCGATAATTTTGAGAACTCTGTATTCCTTTTACTTACATACTAAAGGCAGCACTGGAGGAGTCAAAGCCCAAGTCTTCGCTGTACAGAAATGAAAGTGTAGGATCAATTCTGGACTGGGATTGAAAATAGGTCATGGCATTTGAAGTACACAGGGTCCCCAAGAACAGCCCCCCACCAGCCCACCAGCCCAATAGATAGTGAGTGTCTATGGCATCTTACAGCAGCCCCTCTGGTATTTGCCTGAACCCACAGATTGCCTGTCTGGGACTGGGTCCTGGCATTCCAAGTACACAGGGTCCCCAAGAACAGCCCCCCAGCAGCCCAATAAATAGTGAGTGTCTATGGCATCTTACAGCAGCCCCTCTGGCATTTGCCTGAATACACAGATTGCCAGTCCGGCCTGGATAGGATTAATGGGAGAGTCAGTTGCAGCCCGGCCATTAGTAGTTTGCACAAAACTCTTATTCCGATCCAATCTCATTCCTTTTTATAAAGGCTTCTCATCTGTTTCAGCAGGGACCAAGGCACCCCAGGCATCATTACCAGATTAGACTTTGTATTCCAGGAACTGATCATGATTATGAGCTTCCTTTGAGCCCGGCACCACTTGCCTTTGCTATGAAACACAATTAATTACAAGAGGTAGCGGCTATAGGTTCTGTCTGCTTCCTTTCTTCCTTTTCCTTCTTCTTTCCTTTTTTTTTCACCATATAGACGGCAAAGCCCTCCTATAACATCGCTCGTTATGTTTCTGATGATAAATGCAACCCCCCCCCTTAATAGAAAATACATCTGTGCTACCGATGACTTAAACAACAAACCACTTCATTATTACAGGTACATTTGCTGTGAGTAATGCAGTGTTTTAAATGGACAGTATACAGCCCCTTTCAACAGGAGCTGAGTGAATAGGACTTGTGCTGAACATACTTTTGCCTATTGTTTTAATAAAGAAATACCTCTGATTTCTGCTATTTCTGCCACTAAACAAGAATATGAAGCAAGCTCCACTTCCTGGTTTCACAGAACTTTAAAGGTGCTGATAAGACCCTTGATAATGAGCTGCTTATAGGCTGCTGCTTAGAGAAGGGAGAAGTTTGATTCTTTAAAGGTCGATAGGGAGCGCTGAACAAATCCTATGCTATAGGGGGAGGAGAGTTCAGTGAATCAACTTTCAAACGTGTGCTTTTTGGAAACATTGGGTTACAGACCCGATGGCAGTGTTGCATTTAGGATAACAGTCCCTGATGCAAACTGCACTCACCTAGAGCCCAGGTTGGAGACGCCTGGGCATCCGTTGATTTAATATCTCTATAATTCTTCTTCTGAGTGTCTGTACATACTTGTAATGCTGTGTGAGGTTTGTGATGATAGATGGCACCCTGGGTAGCAGTGCCGCTTTTCAGCAAACAGACTGGCAGCTTTTCTGACTTAAAGCTGTGACTGTGACAGGGAAATTAGATTATAAGCCTCGCTGGACAGAGACTAATGAAAATGACTCAATTCTCTCTGTGAAGGGCTTCATGATATGTTGGCTCTGTAGGGATAAATAACATGATATAATTATTGATAGAGAGAATACACTGAGGAGCCAAATGTATGATGACACCTGACTGCCCAACATCTCATTCCCAAACTGAGGGGATAAATATGAAGTTGGTCCTCGTTTTGCTGCTGTAATGGCCTCTGCTCCTCTGGGATGGCTTTCACTAGATGTTTGGAACATTGTCGGTGGGATTTGCTTCCATTCAGCCACATGAGCATTAGTGAGGTTGGGGGCCTGGTTTGCAGTCTGTGCTCCAATTCATCCCACAGGGGTTCAGTTGGGTTGGGGTCAGGGCTCTGTGCATAGGGTTGCCACTAGGGATGCACCCAATCCAGGATTGAGTTATGTATTCGGCCAAGATTCAGTCTTTTTCAGCAGGATTTTGTTTCGGCCAAATCCATGTGATTGCCGAACCGAATCTAAATCTTTAAAATCACTTGACTTTTGGTCACAAAAACACAGAAGTTGAAAATTTTTTATTCAGTTGTTCTCTTTAACCCCACCATGGCCTTATTTGCATATGCAAATTCAAATTCGGTTTGGTACTTGTCTGTGTCTTTCACAAAGGATTTGAGGTTTGGCCAAATCCCAAAATAGTGGATTTGGTGCATCCCTAGTTGCCACCCAACCCCTCCAATGTTACTGATCCACCCATCTACATCACTGGGGTGCCCACCTCACTAACAGGCAGGTATTTCTTTTTACAAACGGTGGCAGCCCTATCTGTGCAGTCCTCTCCCATCTCTGCCAACCCATTCTGTACAGACCTTGCTTTGTGCTTGGCAGCATTATTGTGGTGCTGAAACAAGAGCTTTCCCAAAACAGTAGGAAGTATGGAATTATAAAGACTTTCATTGTAACCAGTACCTTTAAGATTTGCACCCTATCCTAAACCATGTAAAACAGCTCCAGACCTTGATTCCATCTTCACCAAACTTTACTCTCACCAATATATATTGGGACAGGTTGAGCCTTCCTGCATCTGACAAACCCAGACTTCCTCAGACTGTCAGATGCTGAAATGCTATTTATTACTCAAAAGCATATTTTACCTCTGCTCCAGATGGAGGTGACATTGACATGACTCTATCCGACACATGTTATTGCACAAGCATATCACATTTGTTTGCCTCTGATCACCAATAAGAACCCCTTGCTCCCTACAGCTAGTTCTCGTTCTGACATTGCTTCTAGAGTGAGTTTGAAACTCAGCAGAGAGTTCTCTGTCAGCCAACAAGATATTTTTAAAGAGTTCCTAAAATGTGTTTAGATCCCTTCCACTCAGATAAACTGAATAAGCTGCTCAGAGGAGTCTTGAAAAGTTTTCAAGAATTATCAGAAGGCCAAGTTGCTTTAGACTTAGCTCTACTAGATAGTTTATATCATGACCTGGATAAATGAAAATCTTCATAGACATTTTGGCAATATAAGGTAGGGCACACAGGCTCTTACCTTGTGTTAGGACAGATGCATACTACTTCCCCAAGGGAAGGCTAAGTGGATAGAAATTTGGAGCGTTCTGGGCAAAACTGTGCATTTCCAAGGCAAATTGGGACATCTACAGAAAGCTGTTGAAGGCTGCTGTCTGAACATAAAATGCAGGCACTGTGAGGTCTTTATATGATAAAAGAGCTCAGTGGTGGGTCACTGCTGAAGATTAAAACCCTCAAATGCAGTATATTTTTTGTTGGTAAAATTTGCTAATGTTTCTTGGTGTTTTCTTGCACGCCCCTTCGCCAAATGTTTAGTGTGCCCCCGGAATGGTACACGGTTTGCAACTAATAAAATAGCAGGTTCATTCCGCTTAAATAAGTTCTGTTGTGCCAGTATTTTTGTGCATTTTTGAAGCCTTCTAATATTGTGCACCAGAGGGAACATATGTGGAAAGGCCAGGGTGTGCTGTGAGTGTGGATTGAGATATACAGAAAGCAATTTGTGCAGTAAGGTGAACTAAAATGTGCCATAGCTGTATGCAACACTCCTACAATATAAATACACCCTGTATATTCAAGACAACTAGTCAAGGGTAAAGCCCTTTATGCATGTATGCTGTAGTTATCTATAAGCATAAAGAGCGCCTTCGTACCCTGTCCCTCTCTGCACACTCCCTGCCTATAAACAGGAGATTGCACTGTGCTTTGAAGAAATTAGGGCTGAAAATTAAAGATCTGATAGTCCTAAAATCCGATGGCCGGTTGCATGTTTCTCTATCCGCTATCTTGCCTTATGGGCTCTGGGCTGGAGCTTGATGTGACCGTGCATTAACCCAGTGCTGGGGATTACAGGCATGCGTATGGCTGATCAGTCAATAATGATGTCTCTCGCCGCCGTCGCTCGCTCTCTGTCACGTTGGCGACACAGCTGAACAGCTCCTGGAAATTGGAGTATTATGATTGGAATGACTTGTGCTCTACACAGCTCAAGGGTGAAGGTTGGCCAGCCTTGTTGTACTTAGATCTATTAATTGCTGCATAATGGTTTTATTATACTTTTATCTATGTTTTCAGCTCCAAGGGTCCCTTCAGATGCCAGGGCCCAGGGCAGATGCCATGCCAGCCCTGCTGTAAAACTGATAGTGATCATTTGCAGTATTGCTTTTTGCTGCCCCGAGGGGTTTACTACAAGGAGACCAGGAAATCAGCTGCCTTGTGCAACTAGGGTTGCCACTTTTTTAAATAAAATAATACCATTCGGGGGCAGTACAATGGCATCACAGAACATGGGTGGGGTATAGGAGGGTTTATCTTTAAAAGCAGGAATCCAGTAGTGGAGATGGTCAGGGAAGAGAGGGATTTAAAAAGTATTACAAATGTAATGGCCCAAGGGCTGGTGCCTAGGGCGGCAGCTTTATATATAGGCACCCAAGGGCTGGTGCCTAGGGCAGCAGCTTTATATATAGGCACACAAGGGCCTGGGCCAAGGGTGGCAGCTTTATATATAGGTACCCAAGAGCCTGTGCCTAGGGCGGCAGCTTTATATATAGACACCCAAGGGCTGGTGCCTAGGGCGACATCTTTATATATAGGCACCCAAGGGCTGGTGCCTAGGGCAACAGCTTTATATATAGGCACCCAAGGGCTGGTGCCTAGGGCAGCAGCTTTATATATAGGCAACCAAGGGCCTGTGCCTAGGGCGACGGCTTTACAGTATATATAGACACCCAAGGACCGGTGCCTAGGGCAGCAGCTTTATATATAGGCACCCAAGGGCCTGTGCCTAGGGCGGCAGTTTTAGGGGGGGCAGCCCTTAGGTGCCTATATAATCGGGAAAAAAATTCAAAATCTTGTAACCTCCAGATGAAATCTATGGGAATCTGTCAGCGGAGCTGGGGGGTGAGGGTGTACAGGATGAGCGAAGACGGGGATGTGACATCATGTTTAGAGGAAGTGATGTCACTTCCACAAGCTGAGAGGGCGCGTTTAGGCCCGGTGCCTAGGGTGGCACCGGATCTAAATACAGCCCTGGCCCCAGCCCTAGCTGGTTAGTTATTGGCTGGGCCTGTCAAATACCGGCCAGGTGGCAACCCTATGTGCAACTCAAGTTCAAGCCCCTCATTGTTCAACTGTCCTTTTTTACTTCCTAATAGGGATGGCACAGATATAAGCAGTACCTACAGGGATCACCCTGTAGGTACTGCTTATATCTGTGCCATCCCTATTAGGGAGTAAAAAAGGACAGTTGAACAATGAGGGGAAGAATAAATTGGAATCCGTCGGAAATTCCACGCACTTTAGATGGTTGTCAAATGTTTTGGGTGGATTATTTCCCCTTAAACTGATTGCATTAGCCTAAGCTTGGTTTATATATAGACAGATTTTTGTCTGGGCAGTAGGCACCTCTATGGAATCTCTATAGAAGGAATTACTTCAAACCTCTGTGCCAGATGTGCTCCACCGCCACTTTACCTTTGTGACATTTGAATGGGTTGAAATTGTGCATTTCTGAAATGTTTTTTAATAAACAAAGCAAAAATGAGCCGCGTGCAGCCTCTGTGTGGGAAAACCAGGTGTCTGGATCAGGTTCCTTTCCCATTACTGTCAGTCCCTGTAGGATACAAACAATACTTGAGCACCTGTTCCTTTATGATAATCAGATGTTAATGGTATCTAGCAGCGCTGCTAATGGAGATGGATTTCCAAATCATCCTAACTGGGAAAAAGATATTTTCTAAACATCTACAATGATTAAAGATGGGGGACATTAACATTTATAGTTCCATCAACCTTAATTAGAAGTTTTTTATATAGCGGCACACTTTTGGCACATCAGATGTCACCGGTATTTCAGAAACCTTATACCTTCACTAAAAGAGAGTCTTTTATGGACAGTACTGTCCAACTATTTCCAACTGACTTGGTTAGCCAGCGTGATGTTGGATGATCAAGGTGGATCAAGATGGAAGATATTTCCTTCAAAATGAAATGGGATGTTTACCTTCAACAAGGTCCTACCAAAATGGAAGCACTTACCAAAATAAATTAAACAGAACATTTGCCTGTCTGGCCCATACCAGGAGAACTCCCGGTGGGCCCAGGTGTCAGTGGGCCCTCCTGCTCCTGATAATTTGGCCTACTTCTTGGTCATTCACTATTTCTGATTGGGAAGAAGGAGTAGAAATAGATGGAAGGATATATGTTAGCATGTAAATAAAAGAGACTAGGAGAATAAAGAGACTGGGTAAGGACAGGAGGAAAAATAGTTTGGAGAGTCGGCCCATGGTCTAGGGTTTTCTGGTGGCCCCTGGGGTCCCAGTCCGACACTGAGAGGAGGGGTATCACCAAAGCTCGTTTGTCCATACAAAGTCAGAAGCAGTCAGGACAGTGCAGCTTCATTTATATTTCTCAGATGCATCTGACAAGGCTAAAGGGGTCTCTGGGTATAATGGCCGTGGTCAGGGTAAGTGGGGTCCTGCAGCTTTGCGCCTTTGTATAAACAAGAAGCTCCTTAACACTGAAATGAATTCATTATTTTGTGTTAGTGGAAATAACTCCGCACAGCAATAAGATGAGCCGCCAAAAAAGAGCACCCAAAATAAAGCACATCATCCAAAAGAAATCCACCTTTATTTGTCATTAAGCCTAATGGCAGACATGGCTATTTTAACTGGTTTATAGTTCTGTGGGAGGGGAACACATATTTGTAGAATCCCCCCTCTTCGTGCCTGTGCTTATTGCACTCTCCTCCAGTTTAAACCTAATTTCCTTTTGTAAATGTTGTTAGACACTTTGTAGATGCTTAATTACTTCATAGTCTGATCTAATTATAACAGTCTGTGGTCTCTTTTTTTTCTAGTGGCTTCCAAACTGTCCTCTTCCTCGTGCCAATTATAGCTAGCCTCTGTAAATTTCTTGGGATTATAGAGGATTTGGGGCAATGGCACACATAAAGGGGCATTTACCTTGAGCCCATATGCAAGTAGTAGGGAACAAAATTGCTCCCATTAGTGCCCATTCAGTCATGTTGTGCTCTACTCTGCACAAAAGGGTCATTGCAAATGTCCCCGTAGTGATCCAGTAGATCCAGTCCTCATTCTGACTTAATCGCTAAGGTGGAGAACAAGAAAAACAATCAATATGTTCCAACTTCTGCTGTGGTGTCCAGGGCCGACTTCCTACATCTGTCACAAACTTACCCCCAATGCCCACCCACTCACCTGCCCAACACACCAGCCTTGTTTTTAATGCCCGCCCCTTTGCGCCCATGATCCTCTGTTTCATCCCTGTGAATATTGTGCAACTTAGGGAACAGGTAGGGACAACTGGGGGTGGGGGGTGATTACACCCCTCATGGATAAAGCACTGTTGAACTCAGATAGCACCGTATTTGTGGTGGTGGCAGCAAGTCTCTGAGATCTGAGGCAATTCAGAGCACCTCATTTTCTGCTCTTTTTTGCATTAGTTTATAGATGGTTCCTGATGTCTTTAAGCTAAATTACGCTATAACCAAACTTAACCCAAAGGACTGTGTTTAGGGTTTAATGATGGAGAGCTTGAGGGTATCTTTGGTGATTTGGTTCTTCACTGCCATAGGAATACTGTACTTCAGTCCTTTTTAACATAAACCTTGTTGATGTTTGAGGCTTTAATAATTCACCTCTGCTGCTGTGTTCTAACCATGCACTGTTGGCTAATCTATCAACTAGATTAGTGCCATCCAACTGAAAGCCCATGGGCCGCATGTGGCCCTTCAAGAGATTTTCTTGGCCTCCAGAATGTGCAAGATCTCCATAGACCTCTTTGTATATCATTGTTCCCTAATAATGTGCCCCTAAACATGTGAAAGAGCAGATAATTGATCCTTGGCATAGCAAATCTTAACTTATTAAGAGCTAGCATTTTTGTTTGCATTTACAATGCTTTAACCGTGTTTTTGTAATTATTTAGAACATGTATTCAGCAACAAGTATGTGTAGGCAGTGTAATACTAAACTCCACACAAACCCTCTTGCCTTTATTAATGGGTAACCTTCTGTAGTTCTCTATATTGGAACTTTGAGCCTGACGGGGAATATAAAAAGGATGAGATACAGGAATTATTCTGAGTATTTATCTCTACAGTCAATCAAACTGGGTCCTAGTGTGACTCATGCAGAGCCTTACATCTCGGTTGGGCATCCCTTGCCAGTAACGTCCCACTCACTTTATCCTCATACTTGGCCGTGGATGAAACATCCTTGACTTTATTAAACCTCTGAACTTGTTTTATGAGCAAACCTTGAGACAATGATCATAATGTTCTTTGGGGCTGTAATACCTCAAAAGAGCTTGGATTCACCAGAATAGAAACTCTGATATTTATAAAACTAGATGTACATGATCTTGCATTATTTATGCCCAATGTCTAGCCACATACATAGATATATAATGCATATAAACACACATATATGACTTTGTACAAGTCAGCTGTTGCTTTATCTATCTAATTAACTATGTCTAACCTTTCTTGGTCATTAGATACAACCTTCAAATATATCCATAACAACATTCTACCCAGTAGTCTTGGTCATGTATGTCAACTTGGGAACTGGTTTGAATAGACTGTCCCATGATCCTGTTGAAATGCCTGATGCACGTTGAGAGCACGCTGTAATGTTTTTGGACATTGAGGAGTACCATGCAGTGTGAATTCATCACTGACCTTATCTGCTCATCCAGTCACGCTTGGCTTGCTATTGGCTGTTCTTATGATAATGGTGGGTTTAAAGAGGTTAGCCATGTCATAGGTCAAGCCAAACCCATCATGACTGTGGACACAGCAGTGTACTTTTGATTGATACTCATAGAGGGTAATTTCAGATACAGGTATGGGACCTGTTATCCAGAATGCTCGGGACCTGAGGTTTTCCGGATAAGGGATCTTTCCGTAATTTGGATCTCCATAACTTAAGTCTGCAAAAAATCAAATATTGAATAAACTCAATAGGCTTGTTTTGCCTCCATTAATGATTAATTATATGTTAATTGGGATCAAGTACAAGGTTCTGTTTTATAATTACAGAGAAAAAGGAACTCATGTTTGAAAATTAGAGTTATTTGCTTATAACGGAGTCTATGGGAGATGGCCTTTCCGTAATTCGGAACTTTCTGGATTACGAGTTTCCGGATAAGGGATCCCATACCTGTATTTTGGTGTAATGATGAAAAAATACGGCAGGAAAAATACCCCCATATAGCATTGCCTTAAATGTAATTATATCCCAGCTCTGAGCTGCAGTTTGTGGCTTAGCACAACATGCTTTTCTAATGCTCCTTTCTAAATAACTTAATATTAGGGTACATCTGTAGTCACTGGATTGTAATACCTTTCTCCTGTAACTCTGGCCAAATTACTAGCCATAGTCTGACATATCGATATGTTGCACAAGAAAAGTCTCAATCACGGGAGGTGCCATATGTTAGGTCCCCCAAGTGAGTAGAATTGCTTACTTGGGACCCCAGGCCGGTTCTCCTGTTCACTGAAAACTGCACTGGCCTGGGGTACTTTTACAGGAGCTCCATGTTCCTGCTTCTCCGTACCAGGGCTGGTTGTGCAGTTGAGTGATATACAGTATATTTTGGCATCTAAATGAGCTTTTTGTCCCAGGTGTAGGTCCACTTGAGACGAAAGATAGAGAAGATCCAAATAAGAAAAATAAGGTGGCAACAAGGTGCTCCTACAATAGTACCGCGGGCCAGTTTCCAGCAAACATTAGCACCAGCCCACCCCCAGTTATTATGCCTTTCCTTCTCCTTTAACCACAAATTGATTAAAGAGTTAAACCTAGCGGATGGTTAAAAGACAAGACAGTGTGTGATTATCATGGACTGGGCAGTTGTAAATAAAGGACTTGCTAAAAACTAATTACTGTATCCTTTGGGGATGTGTTTATTCCAATCAAGCTCTGTTCTCAAATAGAATGTCAGGGATTAGCTGCTCAATAAAGGTAGAAAGGTTCTAGAAGGCTGCCTAGCACAGATTCTATTTTCCCCTTTGATTATAAATTACTCACACGTTTGTTACCCTTAGATCTAAAAAGAAGTGTACATACGATCCAGTTACAGTATCCAAACAGCTAAAAATGCATGAACGCTTATCAGCTTCTGGGCAAAAGAAATGATGGCTGAAAACCAAACCCAAATCAATGATGAACGGTTCAGATGTCATTTAATGTGTAAATATAGCTTGGAGAAGCATGTATGGCGAGAACACAGGTTTAACGCTATCACTTGTTATGTTTGCCCCATAGGCACATAGTGTAGGAGTCTTCATGTTTGGAAACAGTATCGGCCTTCTACCATAGATCTGATTGCTGGGAAAGGTGAATACAATACATACTGGCTGGATTCTAGCTTTACAGTTACTAAATGTAGGCTCAAACAGGTCTTACATGTACAGATCTGCTCATGGCCAGGCAACTAGATCTACCCACTTTGGCCTTCCACGTAGCTAGGGTTGCCACATGATGCTTGATGTCAATGTTATTAATAGAGAAGAAATATAATACTGTGGAAAGTTGTGGTATTTATATCCACAGCCTGATTGGCCCTTAGCCGATGGGTTGGGAAAATGCAGTTTATCAACCCATTATCCCATTAGGGGGCTGAGGCAATTATCTTACCCATATATCTGTGCATTTAATTTATTAATTACCAGGATTTCACTCATGCCAACCTGTGATTACACCCTTTACACCTTGTTTTTACAGTATATTATAGAATTATGCAAGACATTTTAACCTCTGGCTCTCTGCAAACATGGTTTGCCAGTACTCTACAACCAAGGCTTGGCTTTTGCACCATCATCAACACTGGCTGTATGTAAACTCGGCAATGGTTTGCAACAAAGACATGGCTTTCATGCCATCATGAATATTGAGAAAACCGATGAGATGTGGGGATTCATTAAGATCCTAGCAGCCAACCTGGTCTGCACTTTTGATGGACCTTACCCATTTGAGCTTAAGCTCTGGACAAAAAACAGTTTGAGATGTTTAATTCTGAGGTTGAGCTCATAAGCCGTTTTGAACAGTTGCCCAACATCTGAGGACTTCCAGTTCCATGTCACTATCTTTATGAGACAATATAGTCTTTATTTCATTATCTTGGGTGTAATGCATCTCTGCAGGTGATTTATTCACTTTGATGTTCTCCAGTCACTTCGTCACTTTGGTGTAGGTCAGCCAAGGACTTCATAGCGATAATGAGGTCATTTTCTTATACTGGCTTAATTTTAGCTACTGCTGCAGATATATTAAATAAAGGATTCTGAGAAATATGTCTGAATTTTTTTTTGCTTAGCTTCTTACCAGACTGAGCTTCCACAGAGCCAGGACTTCACCTGCTGTAGCACCCATCTGACTCAGGACTTGCCTTTAGGTGTGTTTTACAGGGGAGTAGTTTGCCTTTAGGTCAATGGCAGGGTATTTTGGACATGTTGTTGTCTTTGGTTGGTCTTCGTTTTTTATATTTTGTGGATTTTGAAATCTTTAGCTTTGTGCTTGGCAACTCTTCAGAGGAATTTCAGCAGATTTCTGGTTGCAAGGGTTCAAATTACTCCAGAAACCTGGCAGGAGTTATAATGTGACTGAGGTATGAAAAGGAGAGGGCCTGAATAGAAAGAAAGAGTAACAAATTGGAATCTCACAGAGGAATAGGTTTTGTTTGGCTGCTGGTGTCAGTGACCCCCATTTGAAAGCTGGAAAGATGAAGAAATAATAAATATTAATAATGATGAAATTATGAAAAATAAATATTGAACAGGACATTCAGTAGGACATTCAGTACCATACTAACACCTCTCCAGTTGGCAGTAATGCAAAAAAAATGTTTTGGATAGAGTATGTGTGATCTGAGAGAATCTTAGGTGTGCACTCCTCTTGTGCCTCGGTAAAAAGCAATGGTAACATTTCACTTTTATTCAGAATAGCAGAAACAACCTGCAGTCTGGCTCATTTTGCAAGGCTCACAATACTTATAGGCACTGGGATTTTACCTATGTGCCCTTGGAACTCTTTGCTTTTTATGCCGGAACCTACAGTGATCCAGCCCCACTTGGGGAACGACTGGCAAAACAGCTAATATGTCAGGCAATAAAGTAGTCTAGGCCTAAGGGGGTCATGGCAGGCATCATGTATCAGAATCCAAAAGCTAGTACAGCAGGTGGCAAAATCCATAAAATCCATAAAGCAGTCACAACCAAGGGGTCAATTTAAAGACACCAATTTTATGGTGTCATTTTTATTTCTAAATTCCAAAGTTTACATAGCAAATAATTCACTCAAGTTGTAATATTTGTATGTATTGGGTGCCTGAACTTTCAGAAGAAGCCACAACTATGCAAGGGAACTCCTTTCAGATAAGCTATTGCTTCTCCTATTCAGTGTACTTTCAATACGACCCAAGTCACATAATACAGGATTTCCCCTGACTCGGTGCTATTCTCTTGTCTACCACTAGGTGGGGTGAGGACATTTCGCAATGCAAACGATTTCTGAATTCATTAGATCTCTGCAATGATGAAATCTTTTCCAACCTTCTTTTTGGAAGGATAAGGGGATCTGGGGTGTCAGATATCATTGCCTCTCATTGAATTTAATGAATTTGGGGCTAAAGGTCCCACTGTTTCTCACAGTATTTAATGTATTTGTGGTGCCACTACCAAATGTCTTTATTTAATGTATTTTGGGTGTCACTACTTCTGCCCCTCACTGTATAATGTATTTAGAAACTAGAGTTATTGTTCATAGAAGTCAATGTACCATTATTGTGCATACTGTGTGTATATATGTATATCTCCTTTACTGTACAAGCTAATTGAGGCTATTATGAGGCAGTTATGAGACAGTGTATTTTAGCTGGTAGAGAAATGCCTAATCCCACCCTAGCAGTGCTAATAGCCCATGGAGGCACTATCAGTTCAGGCAGAGGTGTCAGGGAGTGGCTATCTTGTTACCTGCCCATTGTTTTTGCTGTTAGGCTGTTGGGGATAAAAGGAAGGGGAGGGGAATATCGGTATATAATATACTTGCAGCTCAGCAGTAAAGTGTGCCTGAAGTTTATCAGAGCACAGGTCACATGGTTGTGGCAGCCTGGGAAATGAAGAATATGGCTAGCCCCAAGTAAAATTTCAAAATTAAATAGAAAAAAAATCTGTTTGAGTTTTTGAAAAACTGATTTCAATTCAGGGTTCTGCTGGAGAAGCTCTATTAACTGATGGGTTTTCCTTTAAGTTAGTTCTTCAGTGAAGCAGAACCAAGCAGATGTGCCAACAGGACAGGAGAGTGCCAGAGCAGGTACCAGTGTGTTTGACAGCAGGACTGTCACTTCAGTACCAAACAATACATTCCCCTATAACCACTGCTTTAAATAACCCACTCTTATACGGTCCATGTGAAAACCACAGCAATCCTGTTCCTCGTCATCTGCTCTGTAAGTTCAGTTCCGCTGCAATTTTGGCTTCTTAAATCCCCGTTGTTGTTCCAGACTCGGCTTCTTGCTTCGTGTATCCTCAGATGCACTTCTTCAGATTCAGCGGCGTTAGGTAACTCGTAGTGTAACCGTAACAACGCAACTTGCCATCTGTTCTACAGTTTTAGCTTTCCAGTTCCTCTGTGCTTACTCAAAATGATTGGCCCTTTTGTTGTGTTATTGGAGCAGTAACTGGGGGAGCATTTTATCAAGAGTCCTGCTTCAATCCTGGAAATAGCGGGAACCAAAACCCTTGTGTTCTAGAAGTTGGGGACAGTGCAAGAACCATAACACTGTTATTCCAAGCATTATCTAATATACTGAACAACAGTTATTTGGGCCACGTTGCTTTGCATCACAATTTTTTCCCACCAAAAATATAAAATTGTGCTGATTTTTCTTAACAGGACAAAAAACAGGGATACTACTGAGTTAATTGTGAGAAGGGAGGGACAACATGTAGAAAGAGGTAGACTTCCAGCATCTAGGTCAGGTACTTCCCATAGGAACGGCATACAGGCAAGTCCTCCAAGTATGGAGAGAGGACAGAGAGGTCAAACCAACTGTGGTGAGAAGTGGAGGCAGCCCTAAGGCTAAAGTTTGTACCAGAATAGAAAGATCAGACCTGAGACCTACATGTGGCATAGAGGCAAGTAGGAACTGACCCAATTAAGTCTTCAATGATTACTTAACAAGTCCAGTTGCTTTAGATTTATTTATACTAGATGTACCATGACCTGGATGAATGAAAATCTTTATAGTCATATGACCCAATTAAGCTATTTCTTTGCTACAACACAGCGTCATTATTTGTAGCTGGTACAGGATGATACTGTTGCCACATCATTGCACCATCACGATGCCATTGCTGCAGGGGCCATCTTCATGTTTGGAGATTTCAGTAAGAAATGGCCTCTTGATTTAATTGTCAATCTCTATGTTGGACAGAGGAACCAGCCAAATTTTGTAGAAATTTAGTATTGACAGTGAAGCATTGTGCACATTGTATTGATAAGCCCTGTAGCTTTCACCCAAGTAGCACATGAAGCCTATAAATAAAAAGAAAGGATACAGTATGCAGCAAGCAATGTGATTGTACCATTGTGGTGTAAGTAGACATGACTTTCTGTCACCATGACAGTTATTGGCTGTATTGTAGGGTGGCTCTTGTCTTCTTCACTTTAGCATATACCAATGTGGAGGGGAGAGTGTTTATGGCCAGTGGAGCCTAGGAGCCAGCCACACTGGCTGTCTGCTTTAGTAATGATTTTATCCTAGGTCTGCTCCCAAACATTTCTCCAATATTAGATAGAATGGCAGAATAAAATGACTGAAGTTAATGGGAAGCCTCATGAATGGAGTCAAAATACAATGGATGAAAATGTTGGTAGTATTGATTCCATTTATTACCAGTGCTAGACTTTGGGCTCATTGTGCCCTAGGCAGGATTCACCCAAGGGGTGGTTCAGTTAACTTTTAGTATGTTATAGAATGGCCAATTCTAATCAACTTTTCAATTGGTCTTCATTATTTATTTTTATAGTTTTTGAATTATTTGCCTTCATTTTCTGACTCTTTGCAGCTTTCAAATGGGGCTGTGAGGCTACAGTTTTATCGTTAGTTTTCTATTTAGGCCCTCCGCTATTCATATTCCAGTCTCTCATTCAAACCACTCCCTGGTAGCTAAGGTAATTTGGAACCTAGCAACCAGATAACTGCTGGACCTATACACTGGAGAGCTGCTGAACAAAACGTTAAATAACTACAAGTAATAAAAAATGAAGATCGATTGCAAATTGTCATAAAATATTACTCTCTACATCAGTGATCCCCAACCAGAGGCTCAGGGGCAACATGTAGCTCCCCAACCCCTTGGATGTTGCTCCCAGTGGCCTCAAAGCAGGGGCTTTTTTTTGAATTCCTGACTTGGAGACAAGAGTTGGTTGCATAAAACCCAGTGTAAAGCCAAACAGAGCCTTCTATAGGCTGCCAGTTCACATAGGGGGCTACCAAATAGCCAATAAAAGCTTATTTGCACCCCCCCCATGAACCTTTTTCATGCTTGTGTTGCTCCCAAACACTTTTTCCATTTGAATGTTGCTCATGGATATAAAAGGTTCTACATCATACTAAGTTAAATCATAGATGAACATCCCCTTCAATTTGGCAGTGGTTTTCAGGGTGCTGTTTGGACTTTTCAGACATGAAAAATTCAGTTTTTATCAGGCAAAAAAGAAAAAAAACAATTTATCTTCTTCCAAGTTATCTTAAAATATCTATAAAAGAAGGGGCGTGTTGCCCAAACATTCTCAGAAATATCCAGCAGATCAAATTCAGACTGTTAATTATCATTTATTAGTGATTATTAGCTTAGCTTTCTGTTTGAACATGTTTCTGTCTGCTTCTCCCATCTGCCGTCCTCTGATTCTGCCGCAGAAAATTTTCTCCCCCCCCCCCACTGGGTCTTTTAGAAAAAACTCATCACTAGCGTTTAGAAGTTGAATTTTCTAAAATGAAAGCCAATTTCATACAACCTTCTGGAAAGACAAATATAGCCAAGTGCCAGCCCCAAACATCTTTCGCAACTCACCAAAAGTAGAACGCGGTGCACCAACCCCACAGCCTCAGCCAGGGGCACAGGAGAACCATATCCACCAACATCAAAAAAGGAGAAAAAGGGCACTCAGAAAACCACGAGCTCACCGTAAAAAAGAGATTAAAAACAATCTACTTTCTTGACGCAACATCTCTATCGCCTTATGCGTTTCATGCTCCATGACTATTTAATCACAGGCCAAATGAGATAAACAAGGAAAAGCTATTTATATTTACAACAACCAATGAAAACTTGAGTTGTTACTCAAAGATGCATATAATTCCAAAGTGCGCCTGCTGCGTCCAGCTGCTTCATCAGGCTTTAAAGGTAATGGCTTCATCCACCTCCCCTCCCGCTCGCCTGCTGCTTCCTCCGGCTGCTTAGGTTGTGCCCCAAGTGTGCTGGCGTCACGCGTACGCACGGGGCACAACCAATCAAATTAACCGCTGACCACCAATGAGCCTGTAACGCTTTAAAGGGGGCCCGTGCTTAAAAATTGTATTACGGCTGGGCCCCCTTTAAAGCGTTACAGGCTCATTGGTGGTCAGCACGGGGCGCAACCTAAGCAGCCGGAGGAAGCAGCAGGCGAGCGGGAGGGGAGGTGGATGAAGCCATTTCCTTTAAAGCTGGATGAAGCAGCCGAACGCAGCAGGCGAGCAGGAGGGGTGGTGGAGGACCCTGGGGGGAGCTGAAGTATGTGGAGGAGGATGTTGGGGGGAGCTGGATGATGTTGGGGGAGGACGAGCTTTAGGATGCTGCGGGGGGGGGAGATTGAGGATATTTTAACTGCAAAAGTTGGGGGTCGTCTTATACGCCCAGTCGTCTTGTACGCCAGAAAATATGGTAATACATTAGTAAAAAATTTCTTTAGTAGTAAAACATTCAATAAAAAGTAAACAAAACTGCTTTCCCAAGTAAAAAGCTTTTCCGGATATATATTTGAAAGAATAGAGGAGAATCTTTTTGCAGAGGATATACTAATGCTCTTCATTATAAAAAGAAAAAGCCATTCAAATTCACTTGAGAAATGAAAAGATTGTCAATTAAGACAGCGAATCACGTAATTATAGGCATTAATTGACCCCACTGCAGCAGTTGACTTATTAATATTTGTTGCAACAGGTTCTGATTTGGAAGGAGAAAAAAGATGATGGTACCAAGCTGTATTAAAAGAAGGAAAAATAGAACTTGTATGTGTAATATAACCAAACAGTAAGGATAAAACAGCAATTGCAAGTCCTGTTGGTACTACAACTGAGTCCTGCTCATATTAGTGTTCAGGGGGGAAGAGTAGGTTGATTGGTTGCCACTTTGCCTTTGTTTCTGGCTGCCATCTTGGCTGTGGAGTCCATGTTGTTTAGTATTTGTTGTAAGGTAAAGGGTCCCACTGGTTTCCAGTGTTTAGTTATAAGAGTGGTGACCATGTTAAATATTTGGAACAAATGTTTCTTTACATATTGGGCCACATGATCTGAGAATAGTAGCAATAGTGTAGTTGTTGGGGTATGTTGATTTTAAGGTCTCCATTAATGACTTTAAGATGTATGACCATAATTCACAGACTGCAGGGCAGTCCGACCACATATGGAGTAGAGTGATCACAACCTCACCAATACTGAGGTGAGCAAGTGGGTTTGATCTTATGAAGTTTCGCCTGAGTTAAATGCCACCTGTAGATTCATTTGTTATAGGACTCCAAGTGGTTGGTGCATCTTGTAGCCCCTGACAGTGTCTTAGCTGTGTCATTGTTTGGGGGTAACAGTTATTTGTAAGCCCTGTTCCTATTTAGGCATGTAATGGTATTTCACCTCAGGTGTATCTGTAGTTATAACACTGAGCGTACCTCTCGTCTTCCATCTGTCTTAGTAGGGACATTCCATTGTGGTTTGCTGACATCAAGTTTTGGAGTTTGAATTAAAGGAGAAGGAAAGGTAAAAACTAAGTAAGCTTTATCAGAAAGGTATCAGAATGTAAATACAGCCATAAGCACTCACAGAAACCCTGCACTGAGTCCTCTATCAAAAGTAACACAGGATTTCTTGTCTATTTATTTGTAAACATGTTCTTTGGTATCTGACTTCCTCTCTCAGGAGAGGGGAGAGAAGAGAGAACTGCACAGACTCTGGCCCCAGGAATTAAGGATGTTTCTGGAACATCATGTTTACAAAAAAAGAGACAAGAAATCCTGTGTTTCTTTTGATAGAGAACTCAGTGAAGCATTACTGTAAGTGCTTATGGCTGTATTTACATAGACCTTTCTGATAAAGCTTATTTAGTTTTTACCTTTCCTTCTCCTTTAAGTGCTCATGGAGCACTAAATGCGTAAAGGGATAGAGATGTTGCTTTAATTAAGTAAATCGTTTTTAATTTTTCACGGTGACCTTTTGCTGGCGATTAGGCCTGACATGGCAACTGCCAACCCCACTGCACAGATCTGCCTTTTCAGTTTGGGGATGGGGGGGCATGGCCATTCTTGGGTGTCTGTTTAGTGCACTCGGGGCGATGATTACAGCATGAGTTTACCTCTATTACTGACTTGGTTGTCTCTGATATCATGCCCAGCACATCCTTGGCCCAAGGTGAATCACAAGATACTGTAGGAGCCTTTTATGTAGACAGATGTGCTTATTAGGCTTTACTTGCCCTTTAATTATGCAAACAGTATAGATATTAAGACTGATCTGAAACATTTTACACAAGATACCCATTTCATATAAACAACTGCTTTTTTTATTGCAGCATTGTGATAATGTGTTGTTTTTTCAGTGCTACGAAGCCCACTTTGATATTACACCGCTCAGTCTAGTGCAATGTAAAGAGATAGCGTCTCAGCTGTAAATTAATAATGAATTGCTCTTTAGACTATTGTGTACCATACATTTAAATGCATAATGCATCAGGGACAGCGTTTACATGCTAATGGCTAATGAATACAACATTGTGTGCCTTGCGCGGAGATTGTGCTCAGTCACAGCATCGATCCGAGCTCGACAGCAAGTCCTTTAGCTTTACCTGAAATACATACCATACATAATATACACGCCCACAATGCATTGATTGATTATGTCCTAAGTCAGGGATCCCCCAACCTTTCTTGCTCGTGAGTCACAGTCAAATGTAAAAAGACTTGGGGAGCAACACAAGCACCATAAAAGTTCATGGAGAAGCCAAATAAGGGCTGTGATTGGCTATTAGGCAGCCTCTATGCACCCTATCAGCTTACAGGGGCTTTATTTGGTAGGAAATCTTGTTTTTATTCAACCAAAACTTGCCCCCAACTCAGGAATTCAATAATAACTCCCTGGTTTGGGGGCACTGAGAGCAACAGCCAAGGGGTTGGGGAGCAACATGTTTCCCCCGAACCACTGGTTGGGGATAAACCAATTATGCATGGGACTTGGAACTGGGTTGTGGCTCTGCATGCACTGCCATCTTGCCTCTTACCAGTCTATTTTCTATCATTTTTAATTCCCTAATGAGCACAATCTTCCTGCTGCCTGCTAAACATTCAGGAGGATCACAGCTCGCAGCCAATGGAATTGATGGAATCTGGGGTTCACCATTGAGTTAATTTTGAATATGATGTAGAGAGTAATTTTCCGAGACAATTTGCAATTGGTCTTCATTTTTTATTATGTGTAGTTTTTTAGTTATTTGATTTTCAGTTCCGGAGCTCTCCAGTTTGGATTTTCAGCAGTTATTTGGTTGCTAGGGTCCAAGTTACCTAAGCTACCAGGGAGTGGTTTGGATGAGAGACTGATATATGAATAGGAGAGGGACTGAATAGAAAAGAAAGATACAAAAAGTAACAATAACAATAAAACTGTAGCCTCACAGAGCAATAGCTTTTGGCTGCCGGGGTCAGTGACCCCCATTTAAAAATGGCAAAGAGTTGGAAGAAGAAGGCAAATAATTCAAAAACTAATAAACAAATAAATAACAAAGGCCAATCGAAAAATTGCTTAGAATAGGTCATTCTATAACATACTAAAAGTTAGATTAAAGGTGAACCATATTGTTCCTATATTGCTTGGAAGAACTTTATGGACAAAAGCTAAAATGAATCAGTATTGAAAAGCAGTTATAAAAAGTTGAGGCCTCTTAACAGTGGAAGAAGACTCTGATCCTAGCTCATACAGCTGGACATTTATGGGATGTCTGACTTGGGGTTTTGCTCCTCTAAAACAAGAGTTGCCTTCAAGAAGCCACATTAGTGGAGTTTTTGTGTTACTGTTCCTTTAACCCCTTTGGATACTGCATGTAGGACTTGAATTCAGCTTCCTTCTTGGTCCAGACTTCCTACCCAGTAAGGGCCTTGACATTGCTATGCCAAATTAAGTAGGAAACACAAAGTGCTTTCCTGATTATGTCTGCAATTAAACTATAAATAAGTTCTCGAATTAAGCCCTGGCAAGAACAGCAGATCTTTCTTAAAGAAACAAGCCTCCTAGTTAGACCTTGGATATGTCAACTTGGAGAAGCAATGACTGGACTTCACTGCTGTAGAGCTAGGTGGACAGTTGTTCTTTGTGTTTTGTAAAAGAGAAGGAAAGGTAAAAACTAAGTAAGTCCTCTATCAAAAGAAACAGGATTTTTGTCTCCTTTTTTGTAAACATGTTCTTTGGGTATCTGACTTTCTCTCTCCTTCATTCCCAGGGCCAGAGTCTGTGCAGTTCTCTCCTCTCTTCCCCTCTCCTGCTCCCCATTCCCATAAGAATTCATAAAACTCACTCCCCCCACCCTTAGGAATGTGTGATCCTTGCTATAATGGCTAGAGCTGCAGCAGGAAGCTATGAAGACCAAGCTAAAATGGCAGCTGCAATCTTAAACAAACAGAGGGAGCTTCTAGGGCTCTTTACTCAGGTATAGTAAAGCTTTCTACTGAATAAATATAGCATATAGGGGGAGCTTGGAGAGGCAAAGGTAGGGCGCATCAGCAGACTACGATCGATAGGTTGTATTATATATTGCTGGGATTCTGTGTCATCAAATGCTGGGGGCAGTTGTATCATATATTGATGGGGCAATTGTATCATATATATTGCTGAGCCACGTCGTCAAAAATGCCAGGGGAATTGTTTCATGTAATGCTGGGGCCACTGTGATGTATATTGCAGGGGCCACAGTAGCATATATTGCTGAGGCATGAGGGTTATTAAATAGTGGGTTGACTGTGTGCTTATATTGTTGGGACCACTGTGCTATAAAAAATCGGAGGTCATGGTGGCATATATTTAGGACCAGTGTCTCATGAGATGCTGGGGCCACTGGGCCAGAGCTGCTCTATACTGTCATGTTACTTTGAAAGTGGATGGTCATACGGTTGGGCGTAGCTAAAAAAATTGGAACCTCATACTATCCCTTCATTATGTTTAGCTGCTTTAACCTTTGCCTCCCACCATCCACGATAATCATCACCCACTGGGCTATATGAATAGTTTAGATTTCCATTGGTACCCATAGGTTTCCTGCTGAGGTTCCCTCCAAAATCGCAGATATATTGCAGCCAAAGAGTTAAGATGTAACAAAACCTAGGAAATAATTGGCTCTGGCACATCTTTTTAACAACAAAGCCATCGCAATGGAACATAGAAAGTTTGGCCGCACAATCGCACTCCCTTTCGCTCCCTAGTTTTCTAATGGTTCTTTTTTGTTCTTTCTCATTTTCCAATAATGCTGTTCTGGAGCCATTATTTTCCTTTTTTTTTTATCTTTTCTTTCATTTCTATGAGGTGAGAAGGGCAGACATCTTCCTGCTGAATTCTGCGCCAGCAACGAGCAATTATATTCGTGTTCAGAGAGTGAAAGCGCTCTGCGTGCATCATGGCTTCACCTTTTCACCTTCCCTTGGCTTCTTGTACTTTTGTGTGCAGGTACTTTGCATTCAGTTACATAATGGAATTTAATTGTTATGCTTGGCGTGCCAATCGGATTCATTTGCCGAGCCCTTATTAACGCAAAGTCATGTCTTTAGAAATTGCACGGCTTTAGCTTTCACCGGCAGCAAATATAACAAAGTATCTTATCATTTGTGCAATAGCAGAACGCTTTGTGGTTCTCCATGCCCATTTAGTGAAAGTTGGACTTGATAACCAAAATACTAGGACATCTGGCAATGGTCCCTCAGGCAGACCCAATATTCTCCATCTTAGCCACAGCAAGAGTTCCATTGTGGACCTCCAGTCCACTCATAGCCTTGTTTGCTCCTGGGCATGGTCACCGTTGAGTTTGACATACATGGAAAGCTCCACTCGTATGGAAAGTTCAAGAAACATATGGAACTTTCTTCGATTTGGCCACTAACATTGGGGACTATATCATGAAGACCAAATTGACTTTAGCCCTACATAAATAATGTGGACCTCCTGTCCAATCACAGCCTTGTTTGCTCCTGGGCATGTCCACTGTTGCATTAGATATACATGTGAAGATCTACTTGTTTGGAAAGTTCAATATACATATGGATCTTTACTTAATTTGTCCATTAACATTAGGGGATATATCATGAGGACCAAATGACCATGAACAAAATTATTTTCTCTCCTGCTTAGCAGATATCTGGTGAATTTTTGGCAAGATATTGGTTGGCCACCCTGTTGCTTTAACCTCAGTATCTTTATTCAATTTGGCCACTAACATTGGGTCCTATATCATGAAGACCAAATTGACTTTAGCCCAACATAAATAATGTCCAATCACAGCTTTGTTTGCTCCTGGGCATGGCCACTGTTGCATTAGATAAACATGTGAAGCTCTACTTGTTTGGAAAGTTCAATAAACTAAAACATAAACATTAGGGCATACAGTATATCATGAGGACCAAATGACCATGGACAAAATGATTTTCTCTCCTGCTTAGCAGATATCTGGTAAATTTTTGGCAAGATATTGGTCGGCCACCCTGTTGCTTTGACCTCATCCATGGGTCACAACCATGGTAAAGGGGCTGAGTCAGTATGTTATATCAACCCTTTTATGGCCAGCTTTAGAAACCAGATGCCCTCTAAAGCGGCTTCTACAAGCAACACATTAGGTTTCCTCATTGATTTCTGTATCAAATTTTTATCTTTAGCCCACCATATATAACAGGACATTTTACCTACCACTGAAAAGTTTTCTACTATTGAGGTAGTAGAGGGTTTCTTATGTTCCTCAAAGGGTTTCCTTCACTCCCATCATGGAAGGTAGGAAGTCAAGGAGATGGAAGAAGAGACAGGGGGTTGGGAAGTACATATCCATACTTACCTTGTCACTTGAAACTTAGATATCATCTTGGTGATCAAGTTTATTTCTAATACCCAGAAACATAGGTTCATAAGATTATGGCAAAATTGACTATTGGATTGTAAGCTCCACTGTACAGGAACTGATATAGACGATTAAACAATCTCTGTAAATGGCAGCGTAATAGCTTAAGGGTAGTTATAAAATACCTGAGTTAACTTCAGCCCAAACGGAAGAGCTGAGACTGGGTTGGTGGGGGTTTGTGTAGTCGACAGACTGGAACTAATAGTAAAGGCGCTATGATAAAAACCAGAACTTTTTCTTTAAACAGTGTAGTTTTTTATGTACAGGATAGAAATAATTGGCATGTCAGTCAAAATCAGTCATTTTCATTCGTGGGTACTGGTTCTTTGCATTCTGTTGTGCTGACCTGACTATTTTAGAAGATGGTAATTTGTTTCTGGCACATTAATTAATAACTGTACATATATTTAGTCAGTGGTGGATGAAGACGTCTCTCTGTAGTTGCAAAATGAGTATCGTGTTTGCTTATGCATTCAGCCGTAATTAATTACGATATCGCTGGAACTGGAAAACAGCTGTCAGTATTTTTCTTCTTCCAGTTTGTTCCCCCACCCTTTGTTTGCGTGTTTATGGCCGGTGATGATTTATCTGTATTATGTACAGGATCAATTATTACAATGTTCTACAGTTTTTTGTGTCATTTTTTAAAGGGCTGCTCTACACTAAAATGTTTATTCAGTACTGTAATTATTGCAATGCCCGTGTTGGCACAGATATAAGGACTCGCCAAGTGCAGGCTATTAGAAATCTTAGGGAAATGTTCCGGCTATAGAGAATTCCATTTATGGTCCAACCTTTCAACCCTCCCGTATTTGTTTGGAGTCACCCTAATTCGTGCCCCCATTGAACAGGGGAAAGAGATGGATGTAAAAATCAAAGGAGAAGTATACCCAACTTATTGACATTAGCTCAATCAGTTGGACTTATATAGAAAAGGTGCATAAACGGTATCTGAACTTCCAGATATAAATATACATTGATTTTCTATTGTGAAGAAATGGATTCTGGCCCTTGCACACATTATCTAGAGGGACTAAAGGTCCCCATACACCTTAAGATCCGCTCACTTGGCCCACCTACGGGTGGGTGATATCGGGAGAATCCAGGCTAATTCGATCATTTGGCCCTGGGGAAAACCATCGAATTATAACAACGGGTATAGGCAAAGTCGGTTCGGGGACCGCATCAACAAGCCAATGCGGTCCCCGATCCGACTAGATTTTTAAACCTGCCCAATCGAGATGTGCCCGATTTCAGGCCAGATATCGGTCGGGTAGTCCCTTCGGTAGTGCCCATACACAGGCCGATTAGCTGCCGAATCTGTCTAAGGGACCAATATCGGCAGCTAGAATCGGCCCGTGTATGGGGACCTTAAGTCTCAGAATCCATCACTCCACAATGGAACAAATTGAGGGAGGGGTTGCAATACAATGTGAGCCCAAGTAGGGTTGGTTCTTATAAGTAACATGATTTCCTTTCAATCTGTGGAATCTGGTATGTCTGTGTAAAATAATATATATACTTATTTGTTTCTGGATGTCAAAAAGTGGGTTATATTTTCACTTTAAGATACAGTGGTACTTTATTGTATTTTATTCCATGACTGAATATGGCCTTGATGATACTTAGTCACATGTCCTGAGCCAATGGGCTCAACCTGCTGCTGGCTCCTTGTATATAGGAGAAAATATGAGATCTACTGAATGTTCTAAGGCAGGGATCCCCAACTTTTTTTACTTGTGAGCCACACTCAGATGCAAAAAGTGTTGGGGAGCCAAATTTGGGGATGTCAAATAAGGACTGTGATTGGCTATTTGGTAGCCCCATCTGGACTCCAGTAGGCTATTGTTGGCAGTACACATGGTCTTTATGCCTCCAAACTTGCCTCCATGCCAGAAATGTAAAAATGGGCACCTACTTTGAGGCCACTGGGAGCAAAATCAAAGGTTGGGGAGCAACATGTTGCCCCTGAGCCACTGCTTGGGGATCACTGTTCTAAGGAATACAGAGTCAGTGATGCCTTGAAAGAAGTTAGGGGAACAAAGCAGGAGGAAAATTATACAAATTCAGTAACAATGGAAATTGAAAATAAAAATAAAGGGATAATGACCCTTTTAAGGGTATCTTTCAACTCTTCCTGTCAGAATGACCTAAAGATAGGCACCTCATTGGCTGGGAAGGTCTGATCCCTTTATTCGCTCATTGTGCAGAGCTTGCTGTGACATGGCATGAATGAGTTACTAGTTACCCGTGTGCATTTTCATTACTTGTCATCTAAACCTCATTAGAGCTTTCCATGAGGCTGATTAGTACTTTTGTACATTGCAAACGATGTGTTGTCCTGTCCATGCATGTATTCTCTCCTGCTATAAATCACACAGTAATGTGTAAATAAAGGAAGCATGTCAGCAAGTGTGTGATTTAATAAGCAGAGCTGATGGGAAGGGCAAGCTTAGTGTGCTTGGTGCTGCACTTGGATATGCAGCTGGCTGTGTCCAGGAATAGCTGCTCCATGGCTAGTAATTACAATGACTGTATCAGGGCAGTCTAATAAAATAAGAAACATATTGTCTGTCTTTTTACAGTCAGGTTTGATTGGTCCATTGGAAAATACGCTCTGCAGTATCCTGCTCAAAAAAACACACAAACACCAAGATAGAGGAGGACACGCCATAGCTAGAATTTATGGGTTAATATATAACCGGTCAGATACCAAATAGCATAATAGTAACATCCATTGACCATAACTTAATTACCTGTTTCTCCCAGAATGCTATATTACTGGACTGGCATGCCTTGGTTTTCCAAGTGTCCCTCTACCCTTCATCCAAGCTTTTGCAACAATTCCTGGCATGCATGACCTGCTTAAGCTGTTACAGGTTTGCTGAGTAGAAGCTTTTCCCCAACCTAATGTTATGAGCCTCTATAAACCCTTCCAGCCCTGCCACCATATCCATCTTCTTCTGTGCCCTTTCAACCTGCTGGCAATGCACATCAGCCTGTTGGAGACTGCTCCTTGCCCAGTCAGTTGCTCTTCACCCAGTTTTGTGGGTACGGAGAGCTCCTTTGTCAATATGAAGCTGTAACAATGGAAGCAGATGATCGGGAGGCTCTTTTCCACTGTCCGCACTGTGGTCCCGAACCAGTGTCTTGTGAGCAACATGTTGCTCCCAGTAATCATAAAGGTGGAGCTTACTTTTGAATTTCTGGCTTGGAGGTGAGTTTTGGTTGCATGAAAACCAGGTGTGCTGCCAAACAGTCTACATAGGAACTACCAAATAGCCAACCACAGCCCCTATTTGGTACCCCCAGGAACATCTTTCATGCTTGTGTTGCTCCCCAACTCTTTTTACATTTGAATGTAAAGGGATACCTGGTCCACACCAGCCTGCATCTCAATAAACCTTGCGGCCCCCCCCCCCATGTCCTTGGTACCCGGGCCAGAACTATGGGCAGGCAGGAAAGATCTTTCACCTTCACCATTCCCAGGTCTCTTCTCTGCGCAGGCAGACTCCGTCAGCATGCCTTATAGTTGTACACTAAGAGCCATTTAGCACGTGATATAAATCCTTTCAGGCTTTCCTTATGGGGATGACGCTACAGTTATTTTACTTTTTATATTTTTAGTCATTGCTGTAGAACGATTGCAGTGGTTTTGTAAAAAAGAGTGTATGGAAATTCCTGTATTAGTAGTACATGTCACTTTGTGTAACCAGGGGGGACGCTGTGACTCTGACTTAGCCAACCAAGGTTGTGCCATTTTCTGATAATGATCCAGCCTTGGCTACTTTTTTTTATAAGACTTTATTTCAAATTTTACTTTGTGTTACCATTGAATAATGTATGTAAATTCCTATTACCATAATGCAGGTAAAACAGAAGTAAACTAACTTAGTCAACATAGGCCCTTCTTCTTAATCGCCACAGACTCGCTCACCAAAAGGCCCCCACTCCCTTGTACCTGTCTTTCTAAGGAGGGTTGTTCCGCAGGACTATTGGTAGGGTTGGTATCTGGCCGATATGTTACTGGCCTAGCCATAAAAATAAAGGTAAGAGAGGTGGCAACCCTATTTGACAGTTGCCAAGTTTGGTCTCTTCACTTTTGCTTTCTGATTGCTGGAAAGGTCCATGCACACTAGAAACCGGTCAGATCCTGACTCCTAGTGCAGATACTCCTGGTCAGACATCAGTGCAAGGGAGCAGCAGTATGGCAGCCGCCAATCCCTCTGCCTTAGGGTGACTGGTATGGGGACCAGGGCCATTTTGGGGAGCGAGGCTACAGAGGTTTTGGAAGGCCCTAACTGGGTTTAGTTCTCCTTTAATTACTATAGTTTACAGTCCCCTCAGGTGAACCTCTCACCTCCTTTCCCCTCTCCCAGCTACGTTTCTAACATTCCTTGCTCTCTACTTGTCCATGAATGTGGCCTACCAACATCATGCCCCCCCCTTATGTCACAACCTGCCACAACGTTATGCACCCACCCCCTTGTGGACCCGCCCCCCACCCTGGCGGTAAGAACATTGACGAAAGGTGCACCTATGTAATAGACTAACCCTTTGGAGGTGCTAAATATGAACGTGCTCATATTTCCTGTTGAATCTGCTAATGCTGTTCTAGTAACTGGGGGCAAAACAGCCCTATTGGGTTTATTTAATGGTTTTCTCTGTAATAATAATACAGTACCTGTACTTGATCCCACTTAGATATAATTACCCCTTATTGGGGGCAGAACAGCCCTATTGGGTTTATTTAATGGTTAAATGATTCCCTTTTCTCTGTAATAATAAAACAGTACCTGTACTTGATCCCAACTAAGATATAATTACCCCTTATTGGGGGCAGAACAGCCCTATTGGGTTTATTTAATGGTTAAATTATTCCCTTTTCTCTGTATTAATAAAACAGTACCTGTACTTGATCCCAACTAAGATATAATTACCCTTATTGGGGGCAGAACAATCCTATTGGGTTTATTTAATGGTTAAATGATTCCTTTTTCTCTGTAATAATAAAACAGTACCTGTACTTGATCCCAACTAAGATATAATTAGTCTTTATTGGGGGCAGAACAATCCTATTGGGTTTATTTAATGGTTAAATGATTCCTTTTTCTCTGTAATAATAAAACAGTACCTGTACTTGATCCCAACTAAGATATAATTACCCCTTATTGGGGGCAGAACAGTCCTATTGGGTTTATTTAATGGTTAAATGATCCCCTTTTCTCTGTAATAATAAAACAGTACCTGTACTTGATCCCAACTAAGATATAATTACCCCTTATTGGGGCAGAACAGTCCTATTGGGTTTATTTAATGGTTAAATGATTCCCTTTTCTCTGTAATAATAAAACATACATACAATAAAAAAATACCCTTGGTCCCAAGCATTCTGGATAACAGGTCCTATACCTGTATTATATTACATACTCCATTCTGTAAATTTTCACAAGCATTCTGTCTCACAAATGTATAACATCCATCCAGCAGAACCAGTTTTTCACATTAAATCATCCAGCCCATAGTGAGTGACAGAATGTACTACGGAATATTACTAATCTGTGAGGACTGTGGAAAACTGTGTAAGACTAATACTTCCCTTAAGATATAAATATACAGCAGATTAATAATTCTATAGCTCTCACTAAATAACAGAATCAGAAAATAACAGTGTTCTTCCAGGAATAGAAACTGTGAGTAACACTTGATCCTGACAAGAGCAGATCCAGAATCCATTGGCAGAGCCGAGCCCAGCACAGGGCCCATATAGATATGAGAACACTAACCGGGCTGCCATTAAGGTGCCGTCAGTAAAGTTAAAGGGCTTAATCAAAGTAGATGACTGAATTTACATGCTGGAAGTAATAGTTTGTGCATAGAGAGCCTACACAGGGCACTGTTACAACTCAGCACAGAGCCCAATACAAAGCCCGGGCTGCTACTAGTGCTAAAGTCACACCTAGTGGCTGTATTTTGTATTACCCGCCAGTGGATGCACGGAAGGTGTGCGGCCGGAGCGATGCAGTAGGACAGGCCAAGGCTGTGGAACAGAGCACTTCCATGGCCATAGAATTTCCCCATGTCCACTGCTTTAATAACTTGCAGAGTATGAGCGCCCAGAGGGGTGGGGGGCACAGCAGGGCTGAGGGGCCCCCGTAAGGGCTGTAAACCTGTATTGAACACGTAGATCTCCTGTAGCACAATGAGGAAAGGAGACACTTCCCTCCCCTCAATATTCACCATAGGGATTGAAAAAAAAACGCAGAGACATGTTTATGGGAAACCTGTTTGTTTCACAGGATTTATTAATGTTAATAGTCAATAGGGGATTGGGTTTTCCTAAAAGCAAATGATACAGAGGAAGGCGAAAAACCCCACAGGGGAAAAATTCCTTCCTGACTCCTAGAAACGGCAGTCGGTTTTACACCCTGGATCATGGCTTTATACCCACCCTCCCAGCCCACTCACCGACACACGCACCCACCCTCCCAGCCCACTCACCGACATGTTTATGGGAAACCTGTTTGTCTCACAGGATTTATTAATGTTAATAGCCAATAGGGAATTAGGTTTTCCTAACAGCAAATGATCCAGAGGAAGGAGAAAAACCCCACAGGGAAAAAATTCCTTCCTGACTCCTAGAAATGGCAGTCGGTTTTATACCCTGGATCATGGCTTTATACCCACCCTCCCAGCCCACTCACTTACACACACACCCACCCTCCTAGCCCACTCACCGACACACGCACCCACCAATACATGCACCCACCCTCCCAGCCCACTTACCGAAACACGCCCCCACCTTCCAAGCCCACTCACCGACACATGCACCCACCTTCCCAGCCAACTCAGTGGCACACCCACCCACCCTCCTGGCCGCCAAGTTGCCGACACACCCACCCACCCTCCTGCCTACCCACTTACCGACACACGCACCCAACCTCCTGCACGCCCGCCCATCAACACACGCACCTAACCTCCCGCCCACCCACTCACCGACACACGCTCCCACCCTCCTGCCCCCCCAATAACCAACAATTGTACCCACCCACGCGCCCACCCACTCACCGACACACGCACCCACACTCCCTGCCACCCATTCACCGACATACGCACCGACCGTCCCACCCGCCCACTCACCGACACACGCACCCATTCTCCCGCCCGCCAACACACCGACACACGCACCCACCCCCCCACCCGCCCACTCAGCCAGCCTCCCGCCCGACCACTCATCCACCCTCCCGCCTGCCCAGTCACCCACCCTCACAGCTGCCCACACACCAACACACGCACCAACCCTCCCAACTGCCCACAGACTGACACACACACTCACCTTCCCGCTCGCCCAATCAACCACCCTCCTGCCCGCCCACACACCAACCAATGCACCGACACACGCACCAACCCTCCCGCCCGCCCTCTCACCGACACACGCTCCCACCCTCCCGCCTGCCCACTCACCAACACGCCAAACTACCCTCTCGCCCACCCACTCACCGACACATGCAACCACCCTCCCATCCCCCCACTCACAGACACTCGCAGCCACCATCCCGGCTGCCCACTCACCGAAACAGGCACCCACCCTCCCCCCTGCCCATTCACCGACACACGAACCCCCCTTTCCGGCCGCTCGCTCACCGACACACGCACCCACCCTCGCGCCCGCCCACTCACCGACACATGCACCCAACCTTCCACTCGCCCACTCACCGACACGAGCACCCATTCTCCGCCCACTCACTGACACGCACTCCCTCCGGCAGGCCACTCACAAACACAACCAGACACGGACTCACTCTCCCGCCTGCCCACTCACACACCAAACTCACTGACAATAGTCAATACTTCTCTTGCTTCTTTAGCGCTCGCTTTAGCTCTGTCCTGAAACAGAAAAGAAAGGAGAAGTGTGAGAAATGGATCTACGAATTAGTCCTATTCCTCTTGGAATCAGGGAAAGGCTTGGGAATGGAAAGTGAGTCAAGATGGTGAATCTGCAGGATAACGTGTTTGGTAAGTCAAGGTGGCGTTAGTAGAATGGAGAGATTGTACAGTAAGAGAAGATGTGTCCGGGGAAGGGTCCGTAATTGTTGGACATTGTATATAGCTTGGCAGAGCAGAATCAGTACTGGAACTGTGGGATAGTGTTTACAGCAGCGCTTATCAACCTGTGGGTCGCGGCCCCTTTGGGGGTCAAATGACCCTTTCACAGGGGTGGCCTAAGACCATTGGAAAACACATATTTCCGATGGTCTTAGGAATAATTTTATGGTTGGGGGTCACCACAACATGAGGAGCAACTGATATGTTAGTTACTGACATACTTGTTATGCTTCATCAACAGTAACAATAATTTGTTCAACAAATGGCTTGGCTTCCGGTTGTCAGGGTAATGACCCTAGCAACCATTTGCTATTTTTATATAAATTAAAAGTTAGGTTGGTAGTAGCAACAAATAAGCAGTTAGCTGATATCAGTCCCCTAAGGAGCATCGCTTTAATTTCAAAACCACTAATTTAGATTAACTTACTATGGATACAGGCCCTGTGTCCATAGTAAGTAAAAGTGCCTGTTGGAGGCAGAAAGGAGAAAATACAGTTGGGCTCATTGATCAACACTGGGCACTGGGAGAGTGCATGAGACTTACTGATAAACATTATTCTTTAAAAGGAAAAAGCATTGTTCCATTACTTTCACTTACATGTTAAGGTTAGTACATAAAAGAAGTGGCAGATACCTGGGGGCAAAGGGGCAAAAAGGAGCCTGTCAATACCAGAAACAAACATAAAGTAATTTATAGTGTGGCACAGGGGGTCCCCAAATGATACAGTTTATGGGGTGCCCCACTGAAATTAAAGTGTATATTTGCAGACCTAAATCTTGGGTCTGTGTCTCCGTCCGGCACTAAGATTAAAGGCATCTCCTAATTGCATTTTGGGGTAAAATTCCCCAACTTTGCTAAATTCAGTGAGAGGAGCAACATCCAATAATCTGGGGGGCTGTAACCCAACTATTTCCCCTCATGTTACAGCTACCAACGGACTAAACCAACTGTCACCCCCTAGATTTGAAGTCATCTCTCATCACATGACAAGTGCTGCTATTAAAGAGGAAATGTACCCTGTTGATGATTAAGGTGTATATGCAATGAAATTGCCCTTAGATGTACAGTACATACATAGATTATTCTGTACAAAGAGCATTGCTTTGTATGTGTGGCTTTTTGATGCAGTAACTGTGCTGCCATATCTGTGGGAGAGATCGGCTCACTCATTAGCCATGGTTTCAGTCAGTGTTGCTGCTATTGCTATGTCTGGTGTAAACAAGGGGGTCCTTAGTTTGTAGGGTGTCCCTTCCATAGCCTCAATAGTGGGTAGAGATGGGTAATATTGTACAACAAATGGCTTGGTTTCCAGTTGTTGGAGTAATGACCCTAGCAACCATTTGCTATTTTTATATAAATTCAAAAGTTGGTAGTAGCAACAAATAAGCAGCTAGCTGTAACCCAACTATTTCCCCTCATTTTACAGCTAAAATAAGGTTTATTTGTCAAAAAATCTCTCAGAGGGTTTGTGCCCTTACCTCACTCCACAATGTGAAACCAACGGACTAAACCAACTGTCACTCTCTTGGGTTTGAAATCACCTCTCATCACAAGACTAAACCAACTGTCACTGCCTTGGGTTTGATGTCACCTCTCATCACAATACAAGTGCTGCTATTAAAGGGGAAATGTACCCTGTTGATGATTAAGGTGTATATGCAATGAAATTGCCCTTAGATGTACAGTACATACATAGATTATTCTGTACAAAGAGCATTGCTTTGTATGTGTGGATGCAGTCACTGTGTATCTGTTGGAGAGATCTGCTCATTCATTAGCCATGGTTTCAGTCAGTGTTGCTGCTATTGTTGCTATAAGTCACAAGGGGTTCCTTAGTTTGTAGGGTGTCCCTTCCATAGCCTGAATAGTGGGTAGAGATGGGGGTTACACTCAGCCCCAACAATTGCCTTTAGTTGAGGAAATGGTATATACAAGGAATGTATGGGGGGGCAGGTTTCTTCTAGTACAGGGGCAGCAGCACAAACCATTCATTACTCTGGCAGTGACCGGGCTGCTTGGAAGTTGGGCCATAAACTAGTCTCTAAGTAAAAGCTATTAGGGGCGATTCACTAAAGTGCATTAAAATGTGCACTATTTATAGCATGCGTTAAAAATTTTATCGTGTCTATTTTTTCGCGTTTTAACGCACGATTCACTAAAAGCATACTTGCATTAATTTAGATGCAACGCTGCTTGCGTTAGTTAAGTCGCGAAGACTATTTTGATGCGGTATTTCACGGAACGTGTGCTAATCAACGCATCGCACACAAATAGTCGCCGCGTGCGAAAAACGCACGCCATATTAGCCATACAAGGCATTTATTTTCGAAAAACTACTTTTATGAAAATGCCCATTTCCCTGCAAACTGGCGGCTGCATCACTCTGGGGCCAACACAGACTGAATAAATCCCACTGCAAAGTCCATATTGTGTTGCCAAAAGCTCATGAACTGTACTTTTCTATAATTACCGCCTGCCCCAAGTAGGAGTTAATTTTCTCCCAGACAATGCGAGATTTAGCGCGTCTAAGTGTTTCTGAATCATGCGTTAGTATTATTTCTGCACGCTAATTAACGCATGCGGTTACGAATGTGATATGCGACTTAAAGCATGCATTAATACTTTAGCGAATCACACGTTTTTTTCCGCATCAATTTTAACGCAAAAAAGCATGTGATAAAACTTATCGACCTTTAGTGAATCAACCCTAATATGTCATGCATGTTACTGAATCCTCCATAAATCAGGGCTGCTTCACTGCCTGGTCACATGATGCTGTGTGTGAGTGTTGCACTATATGGCTCTGCCAGTATTGCTTGTGTGTCTGTTTGTATGGGATTGTATCAGTGTACATAAGAGAGAGTGTGAAAACTATTGCAATAAATCTCAGTAAAGGAAAAAAGGAAAAGGAAAGCCAAATTCATCTGGGCATCAGTTTGTTTCCTGCGCTGGTGTTCCTTTAAAAAAAAAAAAAAAAAAAAAAGAAATTAGGCTTTCCTTGTCTTTTAATCATTCTAACAAAATATATATATTTTTTTATCTAAGACTAAAACCTTTGCCTTTTAAGGCCTTCATATCTTTGCAACTGGCATCGGTTTTGGGCCATCCAATTTTCCCTTAGTTTTGGCTGAAGATTTAGAAGTTCCTATCCTCCATGTCCAACAGGCGGCCCAAGAGGGCAAATTTGGACCCTCTGTGCTCAGCTGTACCTCCCATGCTAGGCGGCCTAACTGGAAAGGTTTCATAGGGTGCTCAAAAATGTTTATATGAAGGAATATACCAATAAACTAGCCAATATGGATATCTTTCTAATTCTTGTATTGTGCTCAATGTGGAATATATTGTGCAGCCATTTTCTATGTCTTTGCGCTAAGCCTTTGAAGCAAAAGAGCCCGTTCCTAGGGATGAGCAAATCTTTTTTTGGCAGGCATGGATTTACCGCAAAATTCCACATTTTGGCATTGGCAATTTTTTTCACAAAACTGCGGCAAAAAATTCCCGCGACAAAAACTTGCAGAATGAGGAAAAAGTTGAGGTCACTGCAAAAAAAAGTCATGCGCTTCAAAAAAGTCGCGGGCATAAAAAAAGTCATGAGGTAGCCGCGTTTCACAAATTTTTCACCATTTTGCGTATTTTTCAGCAGTTTCACAAATTTTTCGGTGAAGCAAAATGGGACAGATTTGCTCATCACTCCCTGTAGCTTTCCTCTGTATTGCTTATTATTATATAATATATAATTTGTATGTTTGATATATACACCATACCCCCCAACTGTCCCGCTTTGCGCGGGACAGTCCCGCTTTTTATAGTGCATCCCGCTGTCCTGGATCGTTCCATGAATGTCCCGCATTTCCGTAACATTCATGGAACGATCCGTGATAGCGAAATCCACCGGCTGAAGGTGGGCGCTCCTTCTCCTTACGCGGTTCCTCTCCTTATGTGGCTTCTTCTCCGGTGGTGCCAGGCCCTTTTATAAGGTTGCGCCCCGTGCAACCTTATAAAAGGGCCTGGCACCGCCGCACATGGAGCCGCATAAGGAGAGGAACCGCAGAAGAGATATGAGGATGTGTGGGGGGCTCTGTGTAATGGGGGGCTCTGTGTATTGGGGGGCTCTGTGTATTGGGGGGCTCTGTGTATTGGGGGGCACTGTGTAATAGGGGGCACTGTGTAATGGGGGCACTGTGTATTGGGGGTACTGTGTATGAAGGGCATTGTGTATTGGGGGCACTGTGTATGAAGGGTACTGTGTATTGGGGGGCACTGTGTATGAAGGGTACTGTGTATGAAGGGTACTGTGTATTGGGGGGCACTGTGTATGAAGGGTACTGTGTATTGGGGGCACTGTGTATGAAGGGTACTGTGTTTTGGGGGGCACTGTGTATTGGGGGGGGGCACTGTGTATTGGGGGTGCTGTGTATTGGGGGTACTGTGTATTGGGGGTATTGTATATTGGGGGCACTGTGTATGAAGGGCACTGTGTATTGGGGGTACTGTGTATGAAGGGTACTGTGGGCCATTGGGGGTACTGTGTATTGGGGGTGCTGTGTATTGGGGGTACTGTGTATTGGGGGCACTGTGTATGAAGGGCACTGTGTATTGGGGTACTGTATATGAAGGGCACTGTGTATTGGGGGTACTGTGTATGGGGGGCAAAACTGGTACATAGTTATAACTCACTGCCCTTCTCTCTATATTTGTATTTATAGGAGTTGCTATATTGTTTTCCTTAGGTAGTACAGTATGAGGGTATAGCATATTTGCGTCTGATCCCGCCATTTCAACTATATAAAAGGAGTATTTTTAGAAAAAAAATGGGGTGTGTTAATTGGGGCGTGGCCACAAAGGTGTGCGTTGTCAAAAAATTTGCTGCTCTGTGCGCGCCAAGTCTTTTTCTTCCTCTTTTCATTTTTCAAATGTTGGGAGGTATGTATACACCCTTCTATTGTACAGCACTACAGAATATGGTGGCATTAAGTGTTGACTGGGTCTGTGCAGGGTATTGAACAACATCTCTTAACACACAAAAAAGCAGGCTTTGGAAAGTATGATTGTATGCATGCTGTTACTCCCCCAGGCTGATGGAGTGTGCCCCAATGGAAGGTAGAAGGGAACAGATATTTTGTGTTAAACAGAGCAGAAAACATGTGTAACTACTCTGTTAAATACAGAAAACATTTTCTGTAGGGATCAGGAATCTACCAAATTGTAATTGTGCTTATAACAGTAAAACAGTAGGCTATAAAGTTTCATAGTAATACACTCAGTAAGTCATATTACATGTTCCTCTCACCTTCATCAAAGCAGGTGGAGCAGCATTATTGCACATTTGCTTTTCATGGTTTTGCTGCTCCCACACTATCATGCACCGGTGAGTGAGACCCCCAAACATGTGGTCTTCTTTTGGTTCATTTAAAATGTAGAACAGGGATATCCAACCAAAGCCAGCTAGATGGATACGTTTGTGTAACTGGCAGGGACATAACTTTTGGGGCCCAGTCCCCCCTGCGGAGGAGGTTCCGGGCCCCCTCTGCGAAGGTCTGTGGGGATATCCCCTGGCACCCCCACGACTGTGGGCTCTGCTTTCTCAGTAGTTACATCACTACAGGTATGGGATCCCTTATCCGGAAACCTGTTATCCAGAAAGTTCCGAATTACGGAAAGGCCATCTCCCATAGACTCCATTATAAGCAAATAATTCTAATTTTTATAAATGATTTCCTTTTTCTCTGTAATAATAAAACAGTACCTGTACTTGATCCCAACTAAGATATAATTACCCCTTATTGGGGGCAGAACAATCCTATTGGGTTTATTTAATGGGTAAATGATTCCCTTTTCTCTGTAATAATAAAACAGTACCTGTACTTGATCCCAACTAAGATATAATTACCCCTTATTGGGGGCAGAACAGCCCTATTGGGTTTATTTAATGGTTAAATGATTCCTTTTTCTCTGTAATAATAAAACAGTAATTGTACTGGATCCCAACTAAGATATAATTACCCCTTATTGGGGGCAGAACAGCCCTATTGGGTTTATTTAATGGTTAAATGATTCCCTTTTCTCTGTAATAATAAAACAGTACCTGTACTTGATCCCAACTAAGATATAATTACCCCTTATTGGGGGCAGAACAGCCCTATTGGGTTTATTTAATGGTTAAATGATTCCCTTTTCTCTGTAATAATAAAACAGTACCAGTACTTGATCCCAACTAAGATATAATTACCCCTTATTGGGGCAGAACAGCCCTATTGGGTTTATTTAATGGTTAAATGATTCCCTTTTCTCTGTAATAATAAAACAGTACCTGTACTTGATCCCAACTAAGATATAATTACCCCTTGAGGGCAGAACAAGCCTATTGGGTTAATTCATTATTTAAATGATGTTTAGCAGATTTAAGTTATGGAGATCCAAATTAGGGAAAGATCCCTCATCCGGAAAACCCCAGGTCCCGAGCATTCTGGATAACAGATCCAATACCTGTAGTAATTTAAACATTGAAGGGATTTTTCATCTTTGGGTTAACTATTAGTATGATGTAGAGAGTAATTCATTTATTATTTGTGGTTTTTAAATTATTTTACTTTTACTCAGTAATGTGTAAATAAAGGAAGCATGTCAGCAAGTGTGTGATTTAATAAGCAGAGCTGATGGGAAGGGCAAGCTTAGTGTGCTTGGTGCTGCACTTGGATATGCAGCTGGCTGTGTCCAGGAATAGCTGCTCCATGGCTAGTAATTACAATGACTGTATCAGGGCAGTCTAATAAAATAAGAAACATATTGTCTGTCTTTTTACAGTCAGGTTTGATTGGTCCATTGGAAAATACGCTCTGCAGTATCCTGCCCACAAACACACAAACACCAAGATGGAGGAGGACACGCCATAGCTAGAATTTATGGGTTAATATATAACCGGTCAGATACCTAATAGCATAACAGTAACATCCATTGACCATAACTTAATTACCTGTTTCTCCCAGAATGCTATATTACTGAACTGGCATGCCTTGGTTTTCCAAGTGTCCCTCTACCCTTCATCCAAGCTTTTGGAACAACTCCTGGCATGCATGACCCGCTTAAGCTGTTACAGGTTTGCTGAGTAGAAGCTTTTCCCCCAACCTAAAGTTATGAGCCTCTATAAACCCTTCCAGCCCTGCCACCATATCCATCTTCTTCTGTGCCCATTTCAACCTGCTGGCAATGCACATCAGCCTGTTGGAGACTGCTCCTTGCCCAGTCAGTTGCTCTTCACCCAGTTTTGTGGGTACGGAGAGCTCCTTTGTCAATATGAAGCTGTAACAATGGAAGCAGTTGATCGGGAGGCTCTTTTCCACTGTTCACACCAGTGGTCCCCAACCAGTGGCTCGTGAGCAACATGTTGCTCCCAGTAGTCATAAAGGTGGAGCTTACTTTTGAATTTCTGGCTTGGAGGTGAGTTTTGGTTGCATGAAAACCAGGTGTGCTGCCAAACAGAGCCTCTGGTAGGCTGACAGTCTACATAGGAACTACCAAATAGCCAACCACAGCCCCTATTTGGTACCCCCAGGAACATCTTTCATGCTTGTGTTGCTCCCCAACTCTTTTTACATTTGAATGTAAAGGGATACCTGGTCCACACCAACCAGCATCTCAATAAACCTTGCTGCCCCCCCCCCATGTCCTTGGTACCCGGGCCAGAACTATGGGCAGGCAGGAAAGATCTTTCACCATTCCCAGGTCTCTTCTCTGCGCAGGCAGACTCCGTCAGCATGCCTTATAGTTGTACACTAAGAGCCATTTAGCACGTCATATAAATCCTTTCAGGCTTTCCTTATGGGGATGACGCTACAGTTATTTTACTTTTTATATTTTTAGTCATTGCTGTGGAACGATTGCAGTGGTTTTGTAAAAAAGAGTGTATGGAAATTCCTGTATTAGTAGTACATGTCACTTTGTGTAACCAGGGGGGACGCTGTGACTCTGACCTAGCCAACCAAGGTTGTGCCATTTTCTGATAATGATCCAGCCTTGGCTACTTTTTTTTATAAGACTTTATTTCAAATTTTACTTTGTGTTACCATTGAATAATGTATGTAAATTCCTATTACCATAATGCAGGTAAAACAGAAGTAAACTAACTTAGTCAACATAGGCCCTTCTTCTTAATCGCCACAGACTCGCTCACCAAAAGGCCCCCACTCCCTTGTACCTGTCTTTCTAAGGAGGGTTGTTCTGCAGGACTATTGGTAGGGTTGGTATCTGGCCGATATGTTACTGGCCTAGCCATAAAAATAAAGGTAAGAGAGGTGGCAACCCTATTTGACAGTTGCCAAGTTTGGTCTCTTCACTTTTGCTTTCTGATTGCTGGAAAGGTCCATGCACACTAGAAACCGGTCAGATCCTGACTCCTAGTGCAGATACTCCTGGTCAGACATCAGTGCAAGGGAGCAGCAGTATGGCAGCCGCCAATCCCTCTGCCTTAGGGTGACTGGTATGGGGACCAGGGCCATTTTGGGGAGCGAGGCTACAGAGGTTTTGGAAGGCCCTAACTGGGTTTAGTTCTCCTTTAATTACTATAGTTTACAGTCCCCTCAGGTGAACCTCTCACCTCCTTTCCCCTCTCCCAGCTACGTTTCTAACATTCCTTGCTCTCTACTTGTCCATGAATGTGGCCTACCAACATCATGCCCCCCCCTTATGTCACAACCTGCCACAACGTTATGCACCCACCCCCTTGTGGACCCGCCCCCCACCCTGGCGGTAAGAACATTGACGAAAGGTGCACCTATGTAATAGACTAACCCTTTGGAGGTGCTAAATATGAACGTGCTCATATTTCCTGTTGAATCTGCTAATGCTGTTCTAGTAACTGGGGGCAAAACAGCCCTATTGGGTTTATTTAATGGTTTTCTCTGTAATAATAATACAGTACCTGTACTTGATCCCACTAAGATATAATTACCCCTTATTGGGGGCAGAACAGCCCTATTGGGTTTATTTAATGGTTAAATGATTCCCTTTTCTCTGTAATAATAAAACAGTACCTGTACTTGATCCCAACTAAGATATAATTACCCCTTATTGGGGGCAGAACAGCCCTATTGGGTTTATTTAATGGTTAAATGATTCCCTTTTCTCTGTAATAATAAAACAGTACCTGTACTTGATCCCAACTAAGATATAATTACCCCTTATTGGGGGCAGAACAGTCCTATTGAGTTTATTTAATGGTTAAATGATTCCTTTTTCTCTGTAATAATAAAACAGTACCTGTACTTGATCCCAACTAAGATATAATTACCCCTTATTGGGGGCAGAACAGCCCTATTGGGTTTATTTAATGGTTAAATGATTCCTTTTTCTCTGTAATAATAAGACAGTACCTGTACTTGATCCCAACTAAGATATAATTACCCCTTATTGGGGGCAGAACAATCCTATTGGGTTTATTTAATGGTTAAATTATTCCCTTTTCTCTGTAATAATAAAACAGTACCTGTACTTGATCCCAACTAAGATATAATTACCCTTTATTGGGGGCAGAACAATCCTATTGGGTTTATTTAATGGTTAAATGATTCCCTTTTCTCTGTAATAATAAAACAGTACCTGTACTTGATCCCAACTAAGATATAATTACCCCTTATTGGGGGCAGAACAATCCTATTGGGTTTATTTAATGGTTAAATGATCCCCTTTTCTCTGTAATAATAAAACAGTACCTGTACTTGATCCCAACTAAGATATAATTACCCCCTATTGGGGGCAAAACAGCCCTATTGGGTTTATTTAATGGTTAAATGATTCCTTTTTCTCTGTAATAATAAAACAGTACCTGTACTTGATCCCAACTAAGATATAATTACCCCCTATTGGGGGCAAAACAGCCCTATTGGGTTTATTTAATGGTTAAATGATTCCCTTTTCTCTGTAATAATAAAACATACATACAATAAAAAAATACCATTGGTCCCAAGCATTCTGGATAACAGGTCCTATACCTGTATTATATTACAGACTCCATTCTGTAAATTTTCACAAGCATTCTGTCTCACAAATGTATAACATCCATCCAGCAGAACCAGTTTTTCACATTAAATCATCCAGCACATAGTGAGTGACAGAATGTACTACGGAATATTACTAATCTGTGAGGACTTTGGAAATCTGTGTAAGACTAATACTTCCCTTAAGATATAAATATACAGCAGATTAATAATTCTATAGCTCTCACTAAATAACAGAATCAGAAAATAACAGTGTTCTTCCAGGAATAGAAACTGTGAGTAACACTTGATCCTGACAAGAGCAGATCCAGAATCCATTGGCAGAGCCGAGCCCAGCACAGGGCCCATATAGATATGAGAACACTAACCGGGCTGCCATTAAGGTGCCGTCAGTAAAGTTAAAGGGCTTAATCAAACTAAGTAGATGACTGAATTTACATGCTGGAAGTAATAGTTTGTGCATAGAGAGCCTACACAGGGCACTGTTACAACTCAGCACAGAGCCCAATACAAAGCCCGGGCTGCTACTAGTGCTAAAGTCACACCTAGTGGCTGTATTTTGTATTACCCGCCAGTGGATGCACGGAAGGTGTGCGGCCGGAGCGATGCAGTAGGACAGGCCAAGGCTGTGGAACAGAGCACTTCCATGGCCATAGAATTTCCCCATGTCCACTGCTTTAATAACTTGCAGAGTATGAGCGCCCAGAGGGGTGGGGGGCACAGCAGGGCTGAGGGGCCCCCGTAAGGGCTGTAAACCTGTATTGAACACGTAGATCTCCTGTAGCACAATGAGGAAAGGAGACACTTCCCTCCCCTCAATATTCACCATAGGGATTGAAAAAAAAACGCAGAGACATGTTTATGGGAAACCTGTTTGTTTCACAGGATTTATTAATGTTAATAGTCAATAGGGGATTGGGTTTTCCTAAAAGCAAATGATACAGAGGAAGGCGAAAAACCCCACAGGGGAAAAATTCTTCCTGACTCCTAGAAACGGCAGTCGGTTTTACACCCTGGATCATGGCTTTATACCCACCCTCCCAGCCCACTCACCGACACACGCACCCACCCTCCCAGCCCACTCACCGACATGTTTATGGGAAACCTGTTTGTCTCACAGGATTTATTAATGTTAATAGCCAATAGGGAATTAGGTTTTCCTAACAGCAAATGATCCAGAGGAAGGAGAAAAACCCCACAGGGAAAAAATTCCTTCCTGACTCCTAGAAATGGCAGTCGGTTTTATACCCTGGATCATGGCTTTATACCCACCCTCCCAGCCCACTCACTTACACACACACCCACCCTCCTAGCCCACTCACCGACACACGCACCCACCAATACATGCACCCACCCTCCCAGCCCACTTACCGAAACACGCCCCCACCTTCCAAGCCCACTCACCGACACATGCACCCACCTTCCCAGCCAACTCAGTGGCACACCCACCCACCCTCCTGGCCGCCAAGTTGCCGACACACCCACCCACCCTCCTGCCTACCCACTTACCGACACACGCACCCAACCTCCTGCACGCCCGCCCATCAACACACGCACCTAACCTCCCGCCCACCCACTCACCGACACACGCTCCCACCCTCCTGCCCCCCCAATAACCAACAATTGTACCCACCCACGCGCCCACCCACTCACCGACACACGCACCCACACTCCCTGCCACCCATTCACCGACATACGCACCGACCGTCCCACCCGCCCACTCACCGACACACGCACCCATTCTCCCGCCCGCCAACACACCGACACACGCACCCACCCCCCCACCCGCCCACTCAGCCAGCCTCCCGCCCGACCACTCATCCACCCTCCCGCCTGCCCAGTCACCCACCCTCACAGCTGCCCACACACCAACACACGCACCAACCCTCCCAACTGCCCACAGACTGACACACACACTCACCTTCCCGCTCGCCCAATCAACCACCCTCCTGCCCGCCCACACACCAACCAATGCACCGACACACGCACCAACCCTCCCGCCCGCCCTCTCACCGACACACGCTCCCACCCTCCCGCCTGCCCACTCACCAACACGCCAAACTACCCTCTCGCCCACCCACTCACCGACACATGCAACCACCCTCCCATCCCCCCACTCACAGACACTCGCAGCCACCATCCCGGCTGCCCACTCACCGAAACAGGCACCCACCCTCCCCCCTGCCCATTCACCGACACACGAACCCCCCTTTCCGGCCGCTCGCTCACCGACACACGCACCCACCCTCGCGCCCGCCCACTCACCGACACATGCACCCAACCTTCCACTCGCCCACTCACCGACACGAGCACCCATTCTCCGCCCACTCACTGACACGCACTCCCTCCGGCAGGCCACTCACAAACACAACCAGACACGGACTCACTCTCCCGCCTGCCCACTCACACACCAAACTCACTGACAATAGTCAATACTTCTCTTGCTTCTTTAGCGCTCGCTTTAGCTCTGTCCTGAAACAGAAAAGAAAGGAGAAGTGTGAGAAATGGATCTACGAATTAGTCCTATTCCTCTTGGAATCAGGGAAAGGCTTGGGAATGGAAAGTGAGTCAAGATGGTGAATCTGCAGGATAACGTGTTTGGTAAGTCAAGGTGGCGTTAGTAGAATGGAGAGATTGTACAGTAAGAGAAGATGTGTCCGGGGAAGGGTCCGTAATTGTTGGACATTGTATATAGCTTGGCAGAGCAGAATCAGTACTGGAACTGTGGGATAGTGTTTACAGCAGCGCTTATCAACCTGTGGGTCGCGGCCCCTTTGGGGGTCAAATGACCCTTTCACAGGGGTGGCCTAAGACCATTGGAAAACACATATTTCCGATGGTCTTAGGAATAATTTTATGGTTGGGGGTCACCACAACATGAGGAGCAACTGATATGTTAGTTACTGACATACTTGTTATGCTTCATCAACAGTAACAATAATTTGTTCAACAAATGGCTTGGCTTCCGGTTGTCAGGGTAATGACCCTAGCAACCATTTGCTATTTTTATATAAATTAAAAGTTAGGTTGGTAGTAGCAACAAATAAGCAGTTAGCTGATATCAGTCCCCTAAGGAGCATCGCTTTAATTTCAAAACCACTAATTTAGATTAACTTACTATGGATACAGGCCCTGTGTCCATAGTAAGTAAAAGTGCCTGTTGGAGGCAGAAAGGAGAAAATACAGTTGGGCTCATTGATCAACACTGGGCACTGGGAGAGTGCATGAGACTTACTGATAAACATTATTCTTTAAAAGGAAAAAGCATTGTTCCATTACTTTCACTTACATGTTAAGGTTAGTACATAAAAGAAGTGGCAGATACCTGGGGGCAAAGGGGCAAAAAGGAGCCTGTCAATACCAGAAACAAACATAAAGTAATTTATAGTGTGGCACAGGGGGTCCCCAAATGATACAGTTTATGGGGTGCCCCACTGAAATTAAAGTGTATATTTGCAGACCTAAATCTTGGGTCTGTGTCTCCGTCCGGCACTAAGATTAAAGGCATCTCCTAATTGCATTTTGGGGTAAAATTCCCCAACTTTGCTAAATTCAGTGAGAGGAGCAACATCCAATAATCTGGGGGGCTGTAACCCAACTATTTCCCCTCATGTTACAGCTACCAACGGACTAAACCAACTGTCACCCCCTAGATTTGAAGTCATCTCTCATCACATGACAAGTGCTGCTATTAAAGAGGAAATGTACCCTGTTGATGATTAAGGTGTATATGCAATGAAATTGCCCTTAGATGTACAGTACATACATAGATTATTCTGTACAAAGAGCATTGCTTTGTATGTGTGGCTTTTTGATGCAGTAACTGTGCTGCCATATCTGTGGGAGAGATCGGCTCACTCATTAGCCATGGTTTCAGTCAGTGTTGCTGCTATTGCTATGTCTGGTGTAAACAAGGGGGTCCTTAGTTTGTAGGGTGTCCCTTCCATAGCCTCAATAGTGGGTAGAGATGGGTAATATTGTACAACAAATGGCTTGGTTTCCAGTTGTTGGAGTAATGACCCTAGCAACCATTTGCTATTTTTATATAAATTCAAAAGTTGGTAGTAGCAACAAATAAGCAGCTAGCTGTAACCCAACTATTTCCCCTCATTTTACAGCTAAAATAAGGTTTATTTGTCAAAAAATCTCTCAGAGGGTTTGTGCCCTTACCTCACTCCACAATGTGAAACCAACGGACTAAACCAACTGTCACTCTCTTGGGTTTGAAATCACCTCTCATCACAAGACTAAACCAACTGTCACTGCCTTGGGTTTGATGTCACCTCTCATCACAATACAAGTGCTGCTATTAAAGGGGAAATGTACCCTGTTGATGATTAAGGTGTATATGCAATGAAATTGCCCTTAGATGTACAGTACATACATAGATTATTCTGTACAAAGAGCATTGCTTTGTATGTGTGGATGCAGTCACTGTGTATCTGTTGGAGAGATCTGCTCATTCATTAGCCATGGTTTCAGTCAGTGTTGCTGCTATTGTTGCTATAAGTCACAAGGGGTTCCTTAGTTTGTAGGGTGTCCCTTCCATAGCCTGAATAGTGGGTAGAGATGGGGGTTACACTCAGCCCCAACAATTGCCTTTAGTTGAGGAAATGGTATATACAAGGAATGTATGGGGGGGCAGGTTTCTTCTAGTACAGGGGCAGCAGCACAAACCATTCATTACTCTGGCAGTGACCGGGCTGCTTGGAAGTTGGGCCATAAACTAGTCTCTAAGTAAAAGCTATTAGGGGCGATTCACTAAAGTGCATTAAAATGTGCACTATTTATAGCATGCGTTAAAAATTTTATCGTGTCTATTTTTTCGCGTTTTAACGCACGATTCACTAAAAGCATACTTGCATTAATTTAGATGCAACGCTGCTTGCGTTAGTTAAGTCGCGAAGACTATTTTGATGCGGTATTTGACGGAACGTGTGCTAATCAACGCATCGCACACAAATAGTCGCCGCGTGCGAAAAACGCACGCCATATTAGCCATACAAGGCATTTATTTTCGAAAAACTACTTTTATGAAAATGCCCATTTCCCTGCAAACTGGCGGCTGCATCACTCTGGGGCCAACACAGACTGAATAAATCCCACTGCAAAGTCCATATTGTGTTGCCAAAAGCTCATTTACTGTACTTTTCTATAATTACCGCCTGCCCCAAGTAGGAGTTAATTTTCTCCCAGACAATGCGAGATTTAGCGCGTCTAAGTGTTTGTGAATCATGCGTTAGTATTATTTCTGCGCGCTAATTAACGCATGCGGTTACGCATGTGATATGCGACTTAAAGCATGCATTAATACTTTAGCGAATCACACGTTTTTTTCCGCATCAATTTTAACACAAAAAAGCATGCGATAAAACTTATCGACCTTTAGTGAATCAGCCCTAATATGTCATGCATGTTACTGAATCCTCCATAAATCAGGGCTGCTTCACTGCCTGGTCACATGATGCTGTGTGTGAGTGTTGCACTATATGGCTCTGCCAGTATTGCTTGTGTGTCTGTTTGTATGGGATTGTATCAGTGTACATAAGAGAGAGTGTGAAAACTATTGCAATAAATCTCAGTAAAGGAAAAAAGGAAAAGGAAAGCCTAATTCATCTGGGCATCAGTTTGTTTCCTGCGCTGGTGTTCCTTTAAAAAAAAAAAAAAAAAAAAAATTAGGCTTTCCTTGTCTTTTAATCATTCTAACAAAATATATATATTTTTTTATCTAAGACTAAAACCTTTGCCTTTTAAGGCCTTCATATCTTTGCAACTGGCATCGGTTTTGGGCCATCCAATTTTCCCTTAGTTTTGGCTGAAGATTTAGAAGTTCCTATCCTCCATGTCCAACAGGCGGCCCAAGAGGGCAAATTTGGACCCTCTGTGCTCAGCTGTACCTCCCATGCTAGGCGGCCTAACTGGAAAGGTTTCATAGGGTGCTCAAAAATGTTTATATGAAGGAATATACCAATAAACTAGCCAATATGGATATCTTTCTAATTCTTGTATTGTGCTCAATGTGGAATATATTGTGCAGCCATTTTCTATGTCTTTGCGCTAAGCCTTTGAAGCAAAAGAGCCCATTGCTAGGGATGAGCAAATCTTTTTTTGGCAGGCATGGATTTACCGCAAAATTCCACATTTTGGCATTGGCAAATTTTTTCACGAAACTGCGGCAAAAAATTCCCGCGACAAAAATTTGCAGAATGAGGAAAAAGTTGAGGTCACTGCAAAAAAAAGTCATGCGCTTCAAAAAAGTCGCGGGCATCAAAAAAGTCATGAGGTAGCCGCGTTTCACAAATTTTTCACCATTTTGCGTATTTTTCAGCAGTTTCACAAATTTTTCGGTGAAGCAAAATGGGACAGATTTGCTCATCACTCCCTGTAGCTTTCCTCTGTATTGCTTATTATTTGTATATAATTTGTATGTTTGATATATACAGTGGAGGAAATAATTATTTGACCCCTCACTGATTTTGTAAGTTTGTCCAATGACAAAGAAATGAAAAGTCTCAGAACAGTATCATTTCAATGGTAGGTTTATTTTAACAGTGGCAGATAGCACATCAAAAGGAAAATCGAAAAAATAACTTTAAATAAAAGATAGCAACTGATTTGCATTTCATTGAGTGAAATAAGTTTTTGAACCCTCTAACAAAAAAAGACTTAATACTTAGTGGAAAAACCCTTGTTTGCAAGCACAGAGGTCAAACGTTTCTTGTAATTGATGACCAAGTTTGCGCACATTTTAGGAGGAATGTTGGTCCCACTCCTCTTTGCAGATCATCTCTAAATCCCTAAGGTTTCGAGGCTGTCTCTGTGCAACTCTGAGCTTGAGCTCCCTCCATAGGTTTTCTATTGGATTAAGGTCCGGAGACTGACTAGGCCACTCCATGACCTTAATGTGCTTCTTCTTGAGCCACTCCTTTGTTGCCTTTGCTGTATGTTTTGGGTCATTGTCGTGCTGGAACACCCATCCACGACCCATTTTCAGTTTCCTGGCAGAGGGAAGGAGGTTGTCGTTCAGGATTTCACGATACATGGCTCCGTCCATTTTCCCGTTAATGCGAATAAGTTGTCCTGTGCCCTTAGCAGAAAAACACCCCCAAAGCAAAATGTTTCCACCCCCATGCTTGACGGTGGGGACGGTGTTTTGGGGGTCATAGGCAGCATTTTTCTTCCTCCAAACACAGCGAGTTGAGTTAATGCCAAAGAGCTCTATTTTGGTCTCATCAGACCACAGCACCTTCTCCCAGTCACTCACAGAATCATTCAGGTGTTCATTGGCAAACTTCAGACGGGCCTGCACATGTGCCTTCTTGAGCAGGGGGACCTTGCGAGCCCTGCAGGATTTTAATCCATTGCGGTGTAATGTGTTTCCAATGGTTTTCTTGGTGACTGTGGTCCCTGCTAATTTGAGGTCATTAACTAACTCCTCCCGTGTAGTTCTAGGATGCTTTTTCACCTTTCTCAGAATCATTGACACCCCACGAGGTGAGATCTTGCGTGGAGCCCCAGAGCGAGGTCGATTGATGGTCATTTTGTGCTCCTTCCATTTTCGAACAATCGCACCAACAGTTGTCACCTTCTCTCCCAGCTTCTTGCTAATGGTTTTGTAGCCCATTCCAGCCTTGTGCAGGTCTACAATTTTGTCTCTGTCATCCTTGGACAGCTCTTTGGTCTTTCCCATGTTGGAGAGTTTGGAGTCTGCTTGATTGATTGATTCTGTGGACAGGTGTCTTTTATACAGGTGACTAGTTAAGACAGGTGTCCTAAATGAGGTTGACTAATTGAGTAGAAGTGTCTAACCACTCTGTGGGAGCCAGAACCCTTAATGGTTGGTAGGGGTTCAAAAACTTATTTCACTCAATGAAATGCAAATCAGTTGCTATCTTTTATTTAAAGTTATTTTTTCCATTTTCCTTTTGATGTGCTATCTGCCACTGTTAAAATAAACCTACCATTGAAATGATACTGTTCTGAGACTTTTCATTTCTTTGTCATTGGACAAACTTACAAAATCAGTGAGGGGTCAAATAATTATTTCCTCCACTGTACACCATACCCCCCAACTGTCCCGCTTTGCGCGGGACAGTCCCGCTTTTTATAGTGCATCCCGCTCTCCCGGATCGTTTCATGAATGTCCCGCATTTCCGTAACAATTATGGAACGATCCGTGATAACGAAATCCGCCGGCTGAAGGTGGGCGCTCCTTCTCCTTACGCGGTTCCTCTCCTTATGTGGCTTCTTCTCCGGCGGTGCCAGGCCCTTTTATAAGGTTGCGCCCCGTGCGTACTGACGTCACACGTACACACGGGGCGCAACCTTATAAAAGAGCCTGGCAGCGCTGCACATGGAGTCGCATAAGGAGAGGAACCGTGGAAGAAGTAGGAGGATGTGTGGGGGGCTCTGTGTAATGGGGGGCTCTGTGTAAAGGGGGGCTCTGTGTATTGGGGGCACTGTGTAATGGGGGGCACTGTGTAATGGGGGCACTGTGTAATGGGGGCACTGTGTATTGGGGGTACTGTGTATGAAGGGCATTTTGTATTGGGGGCACTGTGTATGAAGGGTACTGTGTATTGGGGTACTGTGTATTGGGGGGCACTGTGTATGAAGGGTACTGTGTATGAAGGGTACTGTGTATTGGGGGGCACTGTGTATGAAGGGTACTGTGTATTGGGGGGCACTGTGTATTGGGGGGCACTGTGTATTGGGGGGCACTGTGTATTGGGGGTGCTGTGTATTGGGGGTACTGTGTATTGGGGGGCACTGTGTATTGGGGGCACTGTGTATTGGGGGTACTGTGTATGAAGGGCACTGTGTATTGGGGGTACTGTGTATGAAGGGTACTGTGGGCCATTGGGGGCACTGTGTATGGGGGCAAAACTGGTACATAGTTATAACTCACTGCCCTTCTCTCTATATTTGTATTTATAGGAGTTGCTATATTGTTTTCCTTAGGTAGTACAGTATGAGGGTATAGCACATTTGCGTCTGATCCCGCCATTTCAACTATATAAAAGGAGTATTTTTAGGAAAAAAATGGGGTGTGTTAATTGGGGCGTGGCCACAAAGGTGGGCGTGGTCAAAAATTTGCTATTGTATAGCTCTACAGAATATGGTGGCATTAAGTTTTGACTGGGTCTGTGCAGGGTATTGAACAACATCTCTTAACACACAAAAAAGCAGGCTTTGGAAAGTATGATTGTATGCATGCTGTTACTCCCCCAGGCTGATGGAGTGTGCCCCAATGGAAGGTAGAAGGGAACAGATATTTTGTGTTAAACAGAGCAGAAAACATGTGTAACTACTCTGTTAAATACAGAAAACATTTTCTGTAGGGATCAGGAATCTACCAAATTGTAATTGTGCTTATAACAGTAAAACAGTAGGCTATAAAGCCAAGTTTAAGTTTCATAGTAATACACTCAGTGAGTAATATTACATGTTCCTCTCACCTTCATCAAAGCAGGTGGAGCAGCATTATTGCACATTTGCTTTTCATGGTTTTGCTGCTCCCACACTATCATGCACAGGTGAGTGAGACCCCCAAACATGTGGTCTTCTTTTGGTTCATTTAAAATGTAGAACAGGGATATCCAACCAAAGCCAGCTAGATGGATACGTTTGTGTAACTGGCAGGGACATAACTTTTGGGGCCCAGTCCCCCCTGCGGAGGAGGTTCCGGGCCCCCTCTGCGAAGGTCTGTGGGGATATCCCCTGGCACCCCCACGACTGTGGGCTCTGCTTTCTCAGTAGTTACATCACTACAGGTATGGGATCCCTTATCCGGAAACCCGTTATCCAGAAAGTTCCGAATTACGGAAAGGCCATCTCCCATAGACTCCATTATAAGCAAATAATTCTAATTTTTATAAATGATTTCCTTTTTCTCTGTAATAATAAAACAGTACCTGTACTTGATCCCAACTAAGATATAATTACCCCTTATTGGGGGCAGAACAGCCCTATTGGGTTTATTTAATGGTTAAATGATTCCCTTTTCTCTGTAATAATAAAACAGTAACTGTACTGGATCCCAACTAAGATATAATTACCCCTTACTGGGGGCAGAACAGTCCTATTGGGTTTATTTAATGGTTAAATGATTCCCTTTTCTCTGTAATAATAAAACAGTACCTGTACTTGATCCCAACTAAGATATAATTACCCCTTATTGGGGGCAGAACAGCCCTATTGGGTTTATTTAATGGTTAAATGATTCCCTTTTCTCTGTAATAATAAAACAGTAACTGTACTGGATCCCAACTAAGATATAATTACCCCTTACTGGGGGCAGAACAGTCCTATTGGGTTTATTTAATGGTTAAATGATTCCCTTTTCTCTGTAATAATAAAACAGTACCTGTACTTGATCCCAACTAAGATATAATTACCCCTTATTGGGGGCAGAACAGCCCTATTGGGTTTATTTAATGGTTAAATGATTCCTTTTTCTCTGTAATAATAAAACAGTACCTGTACTTGATCCCAACTAAGATATAATTACCCCTTATTGGGGCAGAACAATCCTATTGGGTTTATTTCATAGTTAAATGATCCCCTTTTCTCTGTAATAATAAAACAGTACCTGTACTTGATCCCAACTAAGATATAATTACCCCTTGGGGGCAGAACAAGCCTATTGGGTTCATTCATTATTTAAATGATGTTTAGCAGATTTAAGTTATGGAGATCCAAATTAGGGAAAGATCCCTCATCCGGAAAACCCCAGGTCCCGAGCATTCTGGATAACAGATCCAATACCTGTAGTAATTTAAGCATTGAAGGGATTTTTCACCTTTGGGTTAACTATTAGTATGATGTAGAGAGTAATTCATTTATTATTTGTGGTTTTTAATTTTAATTGTGGTTTTTAGTTGCTCCCAGTAGTCATAAAGGTGGAGCTTACTTTTGAATTTCTGGCTTGGAGGTGAGTTTTGGTTGCATGAAAACCAGGTGTGCTGCCAAACAGTCTACATAGGAACTACCAAATAGCCAACCACAGCCCCTATTTGGTACCCCCAGGAACATCTTTCATGCTTGTGTTGCTCCCCAACTCTTTTTACATTTGAATGTAAAGGGATACCTGGTCCACACCAACCAGCATCTCAATAAACCTTGCTGCCCCCCCCCCATGTCCTTGGTACCCGGGCCAGAACTATGGGCAGGCAGTAAAAAGATCTTTCACCTTCACCATTCCCAGGTCTCTTCTCTGCGCAGGCAGACTCCGTCAGCATGCCTTATAGTTGTACACTAAGAGCCATTTAGCACGTGATATAAATCCTTTCAGGCTTTCCTTATGGGGATGACGCTACAGTTATTTTACTTTTTATATTTTTAGTCATTGCTGTAGAACGATTGCAGTGGTTTTGTAAAAAAGAGTGTATGGAAATTCCTGTATTAGTAGTACATGTCACTTTGTGTAACCAGGGGGGACGCTGTGACTCTGACTTAGCCAACCAAGGTTGTGCCATTTTCTGATAATGATCCAGCCTTGGCTACTTTTTTTTATAAGACTTTATTTCAAATTTTACTTTGTGTTACCATTGAATAATGTATGTAAATTCCTATTACCATAATGCAGGTAAAACAGAAGTAAACTAACTTAGTCAACATAGGCCCTTCTTCTTAATCGCCACAGACTCGCTCACCAAAAGGCCCCCACTCCCTTGTACCTGTCTTTCTAAGGAGGGTTGTTCTGCAGGACTATTGGTAGGGTTGGTATCTGGCCGATATGTTACTGGCCTAGCCATAAAAATAAAGGTAAGAGAGGTGGCAACCCTATTTGACAGTTGCCAAGTTTGGTCTCTTCACTTTTGCTTTCTGATTGCTGGAAAGGTCCATGCACACTAGAAACCGGTCAGATCCTGACTCCTAGTGCAGATACTCCTGGTCAGACATCAGTGCAAGGGAGCAGCAGTATGGCAGCCGCCAATCCCTCTGCCTTAGGGTGACTGGTATGGGGACCAGGGCCATTTTGGGGAGCGAGGCTACAGAGGTTTTGGAAGGCCCTAACTGGGTTTAGTTCTCCTTTAATTACTATAGTTTACAGTCCCCTCAGGTGAACCTCTCACCTCCTTTCCCCTCTCCCAGCTACGTTTCTAACATTCCTTGCTCTCTACTTGTCCATGAATGTGGCCTACCAACATCATGCCCCCCCCTTATGTCACAACCTGCCACAACGTTATGCACCCACCCCCTTGTGGACCCGCCCCCCACCCTGGCGGTAAGAACATTGACGAAAGGTGCACCTATGTAATAGACTAACCCTTTGGAGGTGCTAAATATGAACGTGCTCATATTTCCTGTTGAATCTGCTAATGCTGTTCTAGTAACTGGGGGCAAAACAGCCCTATTGGGTTTATTTAATGGTTTTCTCTGTAATAATAATACAGTACCTGTACTTGATCCCACTAAGATATAATTACCCCTTATTGGGGGCAGAACAGCCCTATTGGGTTTATTTAATGGTTAAATGATTCCCTTTTCTCTGTAATAATAAGACAGTACCTGTACTTGATCCCAACTAAGATATAATTACCCCTTATTGGGGGCAGAACAGCCCTATTGGGTTTATTTAATGGTTAAATGATTCCCTTTTCTCTGTAATAATAAAACAGTACCTGTACTTGATCCCAACTAAGATATAATTACCCCTTATTGGGGGCAGAACAGTCCTATTGAGTTTATTTAATGGTTAAATGATTCCTTTTTCTCTGTAATAATAAAACAGTACCTGTACTTGATCCCAACTAAGATATAATTACCCCTTATTGGGGGCAGAACAGCCCTATTGGGTTTATTTAATGGTTAAATGATTCCTTTTTCTCTGTAATAATAAAACAGTACCTGTACTTGATCCCAACTAAGATATAATTACCCCTTATTGGGGGCAGAACAATCCTATTGGGTTTATTTAATGGTTAAATTATTCCCTTTTCTCTGTAATAATAAAACAGTACCTGTACTTGATCCCAACTAAGATATAATTACCCTTTATTGGGGGCAGAACAATCCTATTGGGTTTATTTAATGGTTAAATGATTCCTTTTTCTCTGTAATAATAAAACAGTACCTGTACTTGATCCCAACTAAGATATAATTACCCCTTATTGGGGGCAGAACAGCCCTATTGGGTTTATTTAATGGTTAAATGATTCCTTTTTCTCTGTAATAATAAGACAGTACCTGTACTTGATCCCAACTAAGATATAATTACCCCTTATTGGGGGCAGAACAATCCTATTGGGTTTATTTAATGGTTAAATTATTCCCTTTTCTCTGTAATAATAAAACAGTACCTGTACTTGATCCCAACTAAGATATAATTACCCCTTATTGGGGCAGAACAATCCTATTGGGTTTATTTCATAGTTAAATGATCCCCTTTTCTCTGTAATAATAAAACAGTACCTGTACTTGATCCCAACTAAGATATAATTACCCCTTGGGGGCAGAACAAGCCTATTGGGTTCATTCATTATTTAAATGATGTTTAGCAGATTTAAGTTATGGAGATCCAAATTAGGGAAAGATCCCTCATCCGGAAAACCCCAGGTCCCGAGCATTCTGGATAACAGATCCAATACCTGTAGTAATTTAAGCATTGAAGGGATTTTTCACCTTTGGGTTAACTATTAGTATGATGTAGAGAGTAATTCATTTATTATTTGTGGTTTTTAATTTTAATTGTGGTTTTTAGTTGCTCCCAGTAGTCATAAAGGTGGAGCTTACTTTTGAATTTCTGGCTTGGAGGTGAGTTTTGGTTGCATGAAAACCAGGTGTGCTGCCAAACAGTCTACATAGGAACTACCAAATAGCCAACCACAGCCCCTATTTGGTACCCCCAGGAACATCTTTCATGCTTGTGTTGCTCCCCAACTCTTTTTACATTTGAATGTAAAGGGATACCTGGTCCACACCAACCAGCATCTCAATAAACCTTGCTGCCCCCCCCCCATGTCCTTGGTACCCGGGCCAGAACTATGGGCAGGCAGTAAAAAGATCTTTCACCTTCACCATTCCCAGGTCTCTTCTCTGCGCAGGCAGACTCCGTCAGCATGCCTTATAGTTGTACACTAAGAGCCATTTAGCACGTGATATAAATCCTTTCAGGCTTTCCTTATGGGGATGACGCTACAGTTATTTTACTTTTTATATTTTTAGTCATTGCTGTAGAACGATTGCAGTGGTTTTGTAAAAAAGAGTGTATGGAAATTCCTGTATTAGTAGTACATGTCACTTTGTGTAACCAGGGGGGACGCTGTGACTCTGACTTAGCCAACCAAGGTTGTGCCATTTTCTGATAATGATCCAGCCTTGGCTACTTTTTTTTATAAGACTTTATTTCAAATTTTACTTTGTGTTACCATTGAATAATGTATGTAAATTCCTATTACCATAATGCAGGTAAAACAGAAGTAAACTAACTTAGTCAACATAGGCCCTTCTTCTTAATCGCCACAGACTCGCTCACCAAAAGGCCCCCACTCCCTTGTACCTGTCTTTCTAAGGAGGGTTGTTCTGCAGGACTATTGGTAGGGTTGGTATCTGGCCGATATGTTACTGGCCTAGCCATAAAAATAAAGGTAAGAGAGGTGGCAACCCTATTTGACAGTTGCCAAGTTTGGTCTCTTCACTTTTGCTTTCTGATTGCTGGAAAGGTCCATGCACACTAGAAACCGGTCACATCCTGACTCCTAGTGCAGATACTCCTGGTCAGACATCAGTGCAAGGGAGCAGCAGTATGGCAGCCGCCAATCCCTCTGCCTTAGGGTGACTGGTATGGGGACCAGGGCCATTTTGGGGAGCGAGGCTACAGAGGTTTTGGAAGGCCCTAACTGGGTTTAGTTCTCCTTTAATTACTATAGTTTACAGTCCCCTCAGGTGAACCTCTCACCTCCTTTCCCCTCTCCCAGCTACGTTTCTAACATTCCTTGCTCTCTACTTGTCCATGAATGTGGCCTACCAACATCATGCCCCCCCCTTATGTCACAACCTGCCACAACGTTATGCACCCACCCCCTTGTGGACCCGCCCCCCACCCTGGCGGTAAGAACATTGACGAAAGGTGCACCTATGTAATAGACTAACCCTTTGGAGGTGCTAAATATGAACGTGCTCATATTTCCTGTTGAATCTGCTAATGCTGTTCTAGTAACTGGGGGCAAAACAGCCCTATTGGGTTTATTTAATGGTTTTCTCTGTAATAATAATACAGTACCTGTACTTGATCCCACTAAGATATAATTACCCCTTATTGGGGGCAGAACAGCCCTATTGGGTTTATTTAATGGTTAAATGATTCCCTTTTCTCTGTAATAATAAGACAGTACCTGTACTTGATCCCAACTAAGATATAATTACCCCTTATTGGGGGCAGAACAGCCCTATTGGGTTTATTTAATGGTTAAATGATTCCCTTTTCTCTGTAATAATAAAACAGTACCTGTACTTGATCCCAACTAAGATATAATTACCCCTTATTGGGGGCAGAACAGTCCTATTGAGTTTATTTAATGGTTAAATGATTCCTTTTTCTCTGTAATAATAAAACAGTACCTGTACTTGATCCCAACTAAGATATAATTACCCCTTATTGGGGGCAGAACAGCCCTATTGGGTTTATTTAATGGTTAAATGATTCCTTTTTCTCTGTAATAATAAAACAGTACCTGTACTTGATCCCAACTAAGATATAATTACCCCTTATTGGGGGCAGAACAATCCTATTGGGTTTATTTAATGGTTAAATTATTCCCTTTTCTCTGTAATAATAAAACAGTACCTGTACTTGATCCCAACTAAGATATAATTACCCTTTATTGGGGGCAGAACAATCCTATTGGGTTTATTTAATGGTTAAATGATTCCTTTTTCTCTGTAATAATAAAACAGTACCTGTACTTGATCCCAACTAAGATATAATTACCCCTTATTGGGGGCAGAACAGCCCTATTGGGTTTATTTAATGGTTAAATGATTCCTTTTTCTCTGTAATAATAAGACAGTACCTGTACTTGATCCCAACTAAGATATAATTACCCCTTATTGGGGGCAGAACAATCCTATTGGGTTTATTTAATGGTTAAATTATTCCCTTTTCTCTGTAATAATAAAACAGTACCTGTACTTGATCCCAACTAAGATATAATTACCCCTTATTGGGGCAGAACAATCCTATTGGGTTTATTTCATAGTTAAATGATCCCCTTTTCTCTGTAATAATAAAACAGTACCTGTACTTGATCCCAACTAAGATATAATTACCCCTTGGGGGCAGAACAAGCCTATTGGGTTCATTCATTATTTAAATGATGTTTAGCAGATTTAAGTTATGGAGATCCAAATTAGGGAAAGATCCCTCATCCGGAAAACCCCAGGTCCCGAGCATTCTGGATAACAGATCCAATACCTGTAGTAATTTAAGCATTGAAGGGATTTTTCACCTTTGGGTTAACTATTAGTATGATGTAGAGAGTAATTCATTTATTATTTGTGGTTTTTAATTTTAATTGTGGTTTTTAGTTGCTCCCAGTAGTCATAAAGGTGGAGCTTACTTTTGAATTTCTGGCTTGGAGGTGAGTTTTGGTTGCATGAAAACCAGGTGTGCTGCCAAACAGTCTACATAGGAACTACCAAATAGCCAACCACAGCCCCTATTTGGTACCCCCAGGAACATCTTTCATGCTTGTGTTGCTCCCCAACTCTTTTTACATTTGAATGTAAAGGGATACCTGGTCCACACCAACCAGCATCTCAATAAACCTTGCTGCCCCCCCCCCATGTCCTTGGTACCCGGGCCAGAACTATGGGCAGGCAGTAAAAAGATCTTTCACCTTCACCATTCCCAGGTCTCTTCTCTGCGCAGGCAGACTCCGTCAGCATGCCTTATAGTTGTACACTAAGAGCCATTTAGCACGTGATATAAATCCTTTCAGGCTTTCCTTATGGGGATGACGCTACAGTTATTTTACTTTTTATATTTTTAGTCATTGCTGTAGAACGATTGCAGTGGTTTTGTAAAAAAGAGTGTATGGAAATTCCTGTATTAGTAGTACATGTCACTTTGTGTAACCAGGGGGGACGCTGTGACTCTGACTTAGCCAACCAAGGTTGTGCCATTTTCTGATAATGATCCAGCCTTGGCTACTTTTTTTTATAAGACTTTATTTCAAATTTTACTTTGTGTTACCATTGAATAATGTATGTAAATTCCTATTACCATAATGCAGGTAAAACAGAAGTAAACTAACTTAGTCAACATAGGCCCTTCTTCTTAATCGCCACAGACTCGCTCACCAAAAGGCCCCCACTCCCTTGTACCTGTCTTTCTAAGGAGGGTTGTTCTGCAGGACTATTGGTAGGGTTGGTATCTGGCCGATATGTTACTGGCCTAGCCATAAAAATAAAGGTAAGAGAGGTGGCAACCCTATTTGACAGTTGCCAAGTTTGGTCTCTTCACTTTTGCTTTCTGATTGCTGGAAAGGTCCATGCACACTAGAAACCGGTCACATCCTGACTCCTAGTGCAGATACTCCTGGTCAGACATCAGTGCAAGGGAGCAGCAGTATGGCAGCCGCCAATCCCTCTGCCTTAGGGTGACTGGTATGGGGACCAGGGCCATTTTGGGGAGCGAGGCTACAGAGGTTTTGGAAGGCCCTAACTGGGTTTAGTTCTCCTTTAATTACTATAGTTTACAGTCCCCTCAGGTGAACCTCTCACCTCCTTTCCCCTCTCCCAGCTACGTTTCTAACATTCCTTGCTCTCTACTTGTCCATGAATGTGGCCTACCAACATCATGCCCCCCCCTTATGTCACAACCTGCCACAACGTTATGCACCCACCCCCTTGTGGACCCGCCCCCCACCCTGGCGGTAAGAACATTGACGAAAGGTGCACCTATGTAATAGACTAACCCTTTGGAGGTGCTAAATATGAACGTGCTCATATTTCCTGTTGAATCTGCTAATGCTGTTCTAGTAACTGGGGGCAAAACAGCCCTATTGGGTTTATTTAATGGTTTTCTCTGTAATAATAATACAGTACCTGTACTTGATCCCACTAAGATATAATTACCCCTTATTGGGGGCAGAACAGCCCTATTGGGTTTATTTAATGGTTAAATGATTCCCTTTTCTCTGTAATAATAAGACAGTACCTGTACTTGATCCCAACTAAGATATAATTACCCCTTATTGGGGGCAGAACAGCCCTATTGGGTTTATTTAATGGTTAAATGATTCCCTTTTCTCTGTAATAATAAAACAGTACCTGTACTTGATCCCAACTAAGATATAATTACCCCTTATTGGGGGCAGAACAGTCCTATTGAGTTTATTTAATGGTTAAATGATTCCTTTTTCTCTGTAATAATAAAACAGTACCTGTACTTGATCCCAACTAAGATATAATTACCCCTTATTGGGGGCAGAACAGCCCTATTGGGTTTATTTAATGGTTAAATGATTCCTTTTTCTCTGTAATAATAAAACAGTACCTGTACTTGATCCCAACTAAGATATAATTACCCCTTATTGGGGGCAGAACAATCCTATTGGGTTTATTTAATGGTTAAATTATTCCCTTTTCTCTGTAATAATAAAACAGTACCTGTACTTGATCCCAACTAAGATATAATTACCCTTTATTGGGGGCAGAACAATCCTATTGGGTTTATTTAATGGTTAAATGATTCCTTTTTCTCTGTAATAATAAAACAGTACCTGTACTTGATCCCAACTAAGATATAATTACCCCCTATTGGGGGCAAAACAGCCCTATTGGGTTTATTTAATGGTTAAATGATTCCTTTTTCTCTGTAATAATAAAACAGTACCTGTACTTGATCCCAACTAAGATATAATTACCCCCTATTGGGGGCAAAACAGCCCTATTGGGTTTATTTAATGGTTAAATGATTCCCTTTTCTCTGTAATAATAAAACATACATACAATAAAAAAATACCATTGGTCCCAAGCATTCTGGATAACAGGTCCTATACCTGTATTATATTACAGACTCCATTCTGTAAATTTTCACAAGCATTCTGTCTCACAAATGTATAACATCCATCCAGCAGAACCAGTTTTTCACATTAAATCATCCAGCACATAGTGAGTGACAGAATGTACTACGGAATATTACTAATCTGTGAGGACTTTGGAAATCTGTGTAAGACTAATACTTCCCTTAAGATATAAATATACAGCAGATTAATAATTCTATAGCTCTCACTAAATAACAGAATCAGAAAATAACAGTGTTCTTCCAGGAATAGAAACTGTGAGTAACACTTGATCCTGACAAGAGCAGATCCAGAATCCATTGGCAGAGCCGAGCCCAGCACAGGGCCCATATAGATATGAGAACACTAACCGGGCTGCCATTAAGGTGCCGTCAGTAAAGTTAAAGGGCTTAATCAAACTAAGTAGATGACTGAATTTACATGCTGGAAGTAATAGTTTGTGCATAGAGAGCCTACACAGGGCACTGTTACAACTCAGCACAGAGCCCAATACAAAGCCCGGGCTGCTACTAGTGCTAAAGTCACACCTAGTGGCTGTATTTTGTATTACCCGCCAGTGGATGCACGGAAGGTGTGCGGCCGGAGCGATGCAGTAGGACAGGCCAAGGCTGTGGAACAGAGCACTTCCATGGCCATAGAATTTCCCCATGTCCACTGCTTTAATAACTTGCAGAGTATGAGCGCCCAGAGGGGTGGGGGGCACAGCAGGGCTGAGGGGCCCCCGTAAGGGCTGTAAACCTGTATTGAACACGTAGATCTCCTGTAGCACAATGAGGAAAGGAGACACTTCCCTCCCCTCAATATTCACCATAGGGATTGAAAAAAAAACGCAGAGACATGTTTATGGGAAACCTGTTTGTTTCACAGGATTTATTAATGTTAATAGTCAATAGGGGATTGGGTTTTCCTAAAAGCAAATGATACAGAGGAAGGCGAAAAACCCCACAGGGGAAAAATTCCTTCCTGACTCCTAGAAACGGCAGTCGGTTTTACACCCTGGATCATGGCTTTATACCCACCCTCCCAGCCCACTCACCGACACACGCACCCACCCTCCCAGCCCACTCACCGACATGTTTATGGGAAACCTGTTTGTCTCACAGGATTTATTAATGTTAATAGCCAATAGGGAATTAGGTTTTCCTAACAGCAAATGATCCAGAGGAAGGAGAAAAACCCCACAGGGAAAAAATTCCTTCCTGACTCCTAGAAATGGCAGTCGGTTTTATACCCTGGATCATGGCTTTATACCCACCCTCCCAGCCCACTCACTTACACACACACCCACCCTCCTAGCCCACTCACCGACACACGCACCCACCAATACATGCACCCACCCTCCCAGCCCACTTACCGAAACACGCCCCCACCTTCCAAGCCCACTCACCGACACATGCACCCACCTTCCCAGCCAACTCAGTGGCACACCCACCCACCCTCCTGGCCGCCAAGTTGCCGACACACCCACCCACCCTCCTGCCTACCCACTTACCGACACACGCACCCAACCTCCTGCACGCCCGCCCATCAACACACGCACCTAACCTCCCGCCCACCCACTCACCGACACACGCTCCCACCCTCCTGCCCCCCCAATAACCAACAATTGTACCCACCCACGCGCCCACCCACTCACCGACACACGCACCCACACTCCCTGCCACCCATTCACCGACATACGCACCGACCGTCCCACCCGCCCACTCACCGACACACGCACCCATTCTCCCGCCCGCCAACACACCGACACACGCACCCACCCCCCCACCCGCCCACTCAGCCAGCCTCCCGCCCGACCACTCATCCACCCTCCCGCCTGCCCAGTCACCCACCCTCACAGCTGCCCACACACCAACACACGCACCAACCCTCCCAACTGCCCACAGACTGACACACACACTCACCTTCCCGCTCGCCCAATCAACCACCCTCCTGCCCGCCCACACACCAACCAATGCACCGACACACGCACCAACCCTCCCGCCCGCCCTCTCACCGACACACGCTCCCACCCTCCCGCCTGCCCACTCACCAACACGCCAAACTACCCTCTCGCCCACCCACTCACCGACACATGCAACCACCCTCCCATCCCCCCACTCACAGACACTCGCAGCCACCATCCCGGCTGCCCACTCACCGAAACAGGCACCCACCCTCCCCCCTGCCCATTCACCGACACACGAACCCCCCTTTCCGGCCGCTCGCTCACCGACACACGCACCCACCCTCGCGCCCGCCCACTCACCGACACATGCACCCAACCTTCCACTCGCCCACTCACCGACACGAGCACCCATTCTCCGCCCACTCACTGACACGCACTCCCTCCGGCAGGCCACTCACAAACACAACCAGACACGGACTCACTCTCCCGCCTGCCCACTCACACACCAAACTCACTGACAATAGTCAATACTTCTCTTGCTTCTTTAGCGCTCGCTTTAGCTCTGTCCTGAAACAGAAAAGAAAGGAGAAGTGTGAGAAATGGATCTACGAATTAGTCCTATTCCTCTTGGAATCAGGGAAAGGCTTGGGAATGGAAAGTGAGTCAAGATGGTGAATCTGCAGGATAACGTGTTTGGTAAGTCAAGGTGGCGTTAGTAGAATGGAGAGATTGTACAGTAAGAGAAGATGTGTCCGGGGAAGGGTCCGTAATTGTTGGACATTGTATATAGCTTGGCAGAGCAGAATCAGTACTGGAACTGTGGGATAGTGTTTACAGCAGCGCTTATCAACCTGTGGGTCGCGGCCCCTTTGGGGGTCAAATGACCCTTTCACAGGGGTGGCCTAAGACCATTGGAAAACACATATTTCCGATGGTCTTAGGAATAATTTTATGGTTGGGGGTCACCACAACATGAGGAGCAACTGATATGTTAGTTACTGACATACTTGTTATGCTTCATCAACAGTAACAATAATTTGTTCAACAAATGGCTTGGCTTCCGGTTGTCAGGGTAATGACCCTAGCAACCATTTGCTATTTTTATATAAATTAAAAGTTAGGTTGGTAGTAGCAACAAATAAGCAGTTAGCTGATATCAGTCCCCTAAGGAGCATCGCTTTAATTTCAAAACCACTAATTTAGATTAACTTACTATGGATACAGGCCCTGTGTCCATAGTAAGTAAAAGTGCCTGTTGGAGGCAGAAAGGAGAAAATACAGTTGGGCTCATTGATCAACACTGGGCACTGGGAGAGTGCATGAGACTTACTGATAAACATTATTCTTTAAAAGGAAAAAGCATTGTTCCATTACTTTCACTTACATGTTAAGGTTAGTACATAAAAGAAGTGGCAGATACCTGGGGGCAAAGGGGCAAAAAGGAGCCTGTCAATACCAGAAACAAACATAAAGTAATTTATAGTGTGGCACAGGGGGTCCCCAAATGATACAGTTTATGGGGTGCCCCACTGAAATTAAAGTGTATATTTGCAGACCTAAATCTTGGGTCTGTGTCTCCGTCCGGCACTAAGATTAAAGGCATCTCCTAATTGCATTTTGGGGTAAAATTCCCCAACTTTGCTAAATTCAGTGAGAGGAGCAACATCCAATAATCTGGGGGGCTGTAACCCAACTATTTCCCCTCATGTTACAGCTACCAACGGACTAAACCAACTGTCACCCCCTAGATTTGAAGTCATCTCTCATCACATGACAAGTGCTGCTATTAAAGAGGAAATGTACCCTGTTGATGATTAAGGTGTATATGCAATGAAATTGCCCTTAGATGTACAGTACATACATAGATTATTCTGTACAAAGAGCATTGCTTTGTATGTGTGGCTTTTTGATGCAGTAACTGTGCTGCCATATCTGTGGGAGAGATCGGCTCACTCATTAGCCATGGTTTCAGTCAGTGTTGCTGCTATTGCTATGTCTGGTGTAAACAAGGGGGTCCTTAGTTTGTAGGGTGTCCCTTCCATAGCCTCAATAGTGGGTAGAGATGGGTAATATTGTACAACAAATGGCTTGGTTTCCAGTTGTTGGAGTAATGACCCTAGCAACCATTTGCTATTTTTATATAAATTCAAAAGTTGGTAGTAGCAACAAATAAGCAGCTAGCTGTAACCCAACTATTTCCCCTCATTTTACAGCTAAAATAAGGTTTATTTGTCAAAAAATCTCTCAGAGGGTTTGTGCCCTTACCTCACTCCACAATGTGAAACCAACGGACTAAACCAACTGTCACTCTCTTGGGTTTGAAATCACCTCTCATCACAAGACTAAACCAACTGTCACTGCCTTGGGTTTGATGTCACCTCTCATCACAATACAAGTGCTGCTATTAAAGGGGAAATGTACCCTGTTGATGATTAAGGTGTATATGCAATGAAATTGCCCTTAGATGTACAGTACATACATAGATTATTCTGTACAAAGAGCATTGCTTTGTATGTGTGGATGCAGTCACTGTGTATCTGTTGGAGAGATCTGCTCATTCATTAGCCATGGTTTCAGTCAGTGTTGCTGCTATTGTTGCTATAAGTCACAAGGGGTTCCTTAGTTTGTAGGGTGTCCCTTCCATAGCCTGAATAGTGGGTAGAGATGGGGGTTACACTCAGCCCCAACAATTGCCTTTAGTTGAGGAAATGGTATATACAAGGAATGTATGGGGGGGCAGGTTTCTTCTAGTACAGGGGCAGCAGCACAAACCATTCATTACTCTGGCAGTGACCGGGCTGCTTGGAAGTTGGGCCATAAACTAGTCTCTAAGTAAAAGCTATTAGGGGCGATTCACTAAAGTGCATTAAAATGTGCACTATTTATAGCATGCGTTAAAAATTTTATCGTGTCTATTTTTTCGCATTTTAACGCACGATTCACTAAAAGCATACTTGCATTAATTTAGATGCAACGCTGCTTGCGTTAGTTAAGTCGCGATGACTATTTTGATGCGGTATTTGACACAACGTGTGCTAATCAACGCATCGCACACAAATAGTCGCCGCGTGCGAAAAACGCACGCCATATTAGCCATACACGGCATTACTTTTGAAAAACTACTTTTATGAAAATGCCCATTTCCCTGCAAACTGGCGGCTGCATCACTCTGGGGCCAACACAGACTGAATAAATCCCACTGCAAAGTCCATATTGTGTTGCCAAAAGCTCATTTACTGTACTTTTCTGTAATTACCGCCTGCCCCAAGTAGGTGTTAATTTTCTCCCAGACAATGCGAGATTTAGCGCGTCTAAGTGTTTGTGAATCATGCGTTAGTATTATTTCTGCGCGCAAATTACACATGCGGTTACGAATGTGATATGCGACTTAAAGCATGCATTAATACTTTAGTGAATCACATGTTTTTTTCGCATCAATTTTAACGCAAAAAAGCATGTGATAAAACTTTAGTGAATCAGCCCTAATATGTCATGCATGTTACTGAATCCTCCATAAATCAGGGCTGCTTCACTGCCTGGTCACATGATGCTGTTTGTATGGGATTGTATCAGTGTACGTAAGAGAGAGTGTGAAAACTATTGCAATAAATCTCAGTAAAGGACAATAGGAAAAGGAAAGCCTAATTCATCTGGGCATCAGTTTGTTTCCTACGCTGGTGTTCCTTTAAAAAAAAAAAAAAAGAAATTAGGCTTTCCTTGTCTTTTAATCATTCTAACAGAATATATATATTTTTTACCTAAGACTAAAACCTTTGCCATTTAAGGCCTTTATATCTTTGCAACTGGCATCGGTTTTGGGCCATCCAATTTTCCCTTAGTTTTGGCTGAAGATTTAGATATAAAGTTCCTATCCTCCATGTCCAACAGGCGGCCCAAGAGGGCAAATTTGGACCCTCTGTGCTCAGCTGTACCTCCCATGCTAGGCAGCCTAACTGGAAAGGTTTCATAGGGTGCTCAAAAATGTTTATATGAAGGAATATACCAATAAACTAGCCAATATGGATATCTTTCTAATTCTTGTATTGTGCTCAATGTGGAATATATTGTGCAGCCATTTTCTATGTCTTTGCGCTAAGCCTTTGAAGCAAAAGAGCCTGTTGCTAGGGATGAGCAAATCTTTTTTGGCAGGCATGGATTTACCGCGAAATTCCACATTTTGGCATTGGCATTAGGTAGCCACGTTTCACAAATTTTTCACCATTTTGCGTATTTTTCAGCAGTTTCACAAATTTTTTGGTGAAGCAAAATGGGACAGATTTGCTCCTCACTACCTGTAGCTTTCCTCTGTATTGCTCATTATTTGTATATAATTTGTTTGTTTGATATATACACCTTTCTATTGTACAGCACTACAGAATATGGTGGCATTAAGTGTTGACTGGGTCTGTGCAGGGTATTGAACAACATCTCTTAACACACAAAAAAGCAGGCTTTGGAAAGTATGATTGTATGCATGCTGTTACTCCCCCAGGCTGATGGAGTGTGCCCCAATGGAAGGTAGAAGGGAACAGATATTTTGTGTTTAACTGAGCAGAAAACATGTGTAACTACTCTGTTAAATACAGAAAACATTTTCTGTAGGGATCAGGAATCTACCAAATTGTAATTGTGCTTATAACAGTAAAACAGTAGGCTATAAAGCCAAGTTTAAGTTTCATAGTAATACACTCAGTGAGTAATATTACATGTTCCTCTCACCTTCATCAAAGCAGGTGGAGCAGCATTATTGCACATTTGCTTTTCATGGTTTTGCTGCTCCCACACTATCATGCACCGGTGAGTGAGACCCCCAAACATGTGGTCTTCTTTTGTTCATTTAAAATGTAGAACAGGGATATCCAACCAAAGCCAGCTAGATGGATACGTTTGTGTAACTGGCAGGGACATAACTTTTGGGGCCCAGTCCCCCCTGCCGAGGAGGTTCCGGGCCCCCTCTGCGAAGGTCTGTGGGGATATCCCCTGGCACCCCCACGACTGTGGGCTCTGCATTCTCAGTAGTTACATCACTACAGGTATGGGATCTTTTATCCGGAAACCTGTTATCCAGAAAGTTCCGAATTACGGAACGGCTATCTCCCATAGACTCCATTATAAGCAAATAATTCTAATTTTTATAAATGATTTCCCTTTTCTCTGTAATAATAAAACAGTACCTGTACTTGATCCCAACTAAGATATAATTACCCCTTGGGGGCAGAACAGCCCTATTGGGTTTATTCATTATTTAAATGATGTTTCGCAGATTTAAGTTATGGAGATCCAAATTAGGTAAAGATCCCTCATCCGTAAAACCCCAGGTCCCGAGCATTCCGGATAACAGATCCAATACCTGTAGTAATTTAAACATTGAAGGGGTTTTTCACCCTTGGGTTAACTATTAGTATGATGTAGTACGTAAAGTTATTATTTGTGGTTTTTAAATTATTTTACTTTTACTCAGCAACTCTTCAGTTTGGAATTTCAGCAGCTAATCTGGTTGCTAGGCTACAGATTACTTTAGTAACCATTGAGTCATTTGAATGAGATAAGTAATGAAAAGTAACAATAACAATTAATTTGTAGCCCCATAGAGCAATAGTTTTTTGGTTGCTGGGGTCACTGACTCCCATTTGACTGCTGGAAAGAGGCAGAAAAATAAGGCAAAAAATTAAACTGTAACAAATAAATAATAAAGACCAATTGAAAAGTGAACCACTCCTTTAAATAAACCCAACAGGATTGTTTTGCCACTAATATGGATTCATGCTGTTTAGTTACCATCAAGTACAAGGTCCTGTCTTATGATTACAGAGAAAAAGGAAATCAGAGGAGATGCCTTCCCATAATTCTTAGCTTTCTGGATAAAGGGTTACCGGATCCCATACTTGTACTGCATACTTTAGATTGCAAGACGAACAATGGCACCAAGAGTAAGTCTTCCCTATAAAACTACTTTTTTAGAAAGTAGGTAAAAATGTCTTTATTTATTTTACGACATTTCTAAAAATCCACACAAATGCTTGACTATACTGCATAAAACATCTAAAAAAATCTTCATTACTCGCCTTTATCCTACAATTTGTGAAGAAAGCTGGTACCAATTAACGCTGAGGGGATTCAGATTTCCATATCCTATTGCCCTGCTGTTTTAACACAACAGCACAATTTTAATATCTAAACCCTCATTCCCTAAAACCAAGTTGTATTCCAAACTACTCCCGTACTAGTATGAGATATGGTGTTGGATTGGGAGGTTAAAGTCAATGCACTTGATCTTGCAGATGTGTTTATGGACCAAACAATTCAAGGAGAAGGAAAGGCTAAGTCACTTGGGGGTGCCAAAATATTAGGTACCCCTCAGTGAATTTAATCGGTTACCTTTTACCCCGGGCTGGTGCCCCTGTTAGGAGAAAACCGCACCAGCCCGGGGTACCTGCAGCGAGCGTTTCCTCTTCTTTCTGTTGTCAAAATCCCTGGGCCGGCGCATGCGTAGTAGAGTGAAAAGCCGACACTCATTTCACTCTACTGCGCAAGCGCACGGAGAAGGAAGAGGAGACCACGCTCGCGGCTACCCCGGGCTGGTGTAATTTTCTCCTAACAGTGGCACCAGCCCGGGGTAAAAATTAAGCGATTAAAGTCACTTAGGGGTGCCTAACATTTTGGCACCCCCAAGAGACTAAGCCTTTCCTTCTCCTTTAATAAATGAAGCCATTGTATGTAATTTGGGGTTTAGGTTGCAGCCACTTTTCACTATTGAACAACAAGGATCAGGAGCACCACTAACAGGAAAGCTGAGTTCCAGTGCTCTGATATAGTGCCACCATGTCACTGGGATAAATATATCCTGCCCTGAAGTAAAGTATTCTTGATATGCTTCTTCCAAAAATCTTGGACTTTGGTCTGGACTTTCAACATCAACCTAAAAAAGGAAATTGAAAAATTGCATTTAGTCAGAATATAACCTACAGTAGGCAATAGTTTATTCACATGACTTTTGTTTTATTTAAAAATACAGATTGGGAAAACTCAGCTAATTATGGGAGAAAATGAAACACATATTGTTATATTACAGGTATAGGATCTATTATCTGGAATACCTGCTACTGCTGGGGTTTTCCAGATAAGGGGTCTTTAAATAATTTAAAGAACATTCCTTAAGGACATTAAAAACCCCAATAGGATAGTTATCCACCAACACAGATTTATGTCAGGTTAAAGGGGACCTGTCATTCAAGCAAACTGTAAAATAAAAACCTATTTCAAAATGAATAAACAAAACTATATGAACTAAAATATTTGGATGTCAATCATATATTGCCCTTCCGGCCTCCGTGCCACTGGCATAGCGATCACTGCCCGTATGTACTTCCCCCTCCATCCTCACTTTCTGTAATATCATGTAGCCTGTACTTAGTTACATGCCTTGGGTTTTCCTTTCTGGCAATTGCAGGAGATTTAGGGAATCAGTTTGCTTTCACAATGACTTTCTTATAAGGGTGAAAATACGCTGAGTTTTCTGTCACAAGCATCTATTTTGTCATGAAAATCTAGCTGGAATATGCTATTCAGTTGCACCATTATATATATTGTTGAAGTTTTGTTTTACATAATTCATCCTGTAAGTAACTTTTTGGTTTTGTTATATGGATATTATACATTTGTGAGATAGAATGCTTGTTAAAATTTACAGAATGGAGTTCTGTAATATAATTGTAATACAATAATATCCTTTTGTGCACTTTTGTTCTCATTCTTCACTAGAAATATATCTTATATATATTTTTTACCAGTATTATGTCCACACATTAATTTTGTGTACTGGGGATTGTTTTTTGTATATAGAATGTATTTTTGTAGACAAAATGTGCTTTGGACAAACGGCACCCCATCCAACTGACAGCAAGGAGCAGGCTGATCAAGAGAAGTGCAATAGCTGCACAAGCAGAGGTTAGGCTGGCAATATTCTCGCAGTAGCATGATGGTGCACAAACAGAACTCCAGCATTGGTTTCTCTATAAAATGCAATATATTTTAGCTAAAAAGAAAAGAAAATACATTTTTCATACATTCTTTCTTTGGCAAAACAAAGGTAGACCTTGAGTAGAGCTCTGATGCTTCCCAGGAGTTCCAAATATTGCTTTTCAGATGCGACCAAGCATATACAGTATATAACAAGGAAGTTTGTTTTTAGTAGTTTTTCTTTTATTTTTAAGGAAGAGGGTGGAAATGCATTCAAAGAACGAGAAGTAGGAAGCATCACTGAAGTCCGAGCTGGGGTTGGGGGCACAGTGAGTGAGGTTTAGTTCCTGTAGAAGCAAAATGTAGATAGGGTTTGGTATCTGAGCAATCATACTCTCCACTTTACAGTACAGAAGCCAACAGACTGGAGACCTGAAGTGTATAGGAATGTGGGTAAAGATTGATTATCACTCTAAGGGAAGCCCACAATTATTTCATGAGTGAAGATGGGTTGCATTAATTGCAGCTGCATAATAAATAGATTAATATTGACCTGCACTGCTTTTGTCTACTGCCCTGGCTGTTCAATAAAACATTACTGTACATTTAAGAACCCCTAGTGTCCAGCACATCCATTATTCCGTGTAAAGTAAGTGCCACGTTGTGTTATATTACACCATCCTCCATAAATAAGCTGCAGTGTAAGGTGTCTCATTGTAACCAGTTTTCCACAGTCTGAAGGGATGTAAGTGTTTTATTTGTAAAGGTCATCAACATTGACCCCCAGGGTCTTTCAATGGTTCCTTCCAGAGGGGCCAGATTCACCTGAAGCTCTAACTTCCACCCAAGTGAAAGTCCATGAGAAGAGGCTGAGGTACAAATAATCATAGCCGGTCTACAGTGACCACTACAAGATGGTCTGCAGATTATTACTGTAACATGCTGTGCCCATTATAAATAGCTATGATCATAGAAAAAGAGGGCTAGTACCTTACAATTAAACCATAACTAACTATACCATCAGGGCACACACCGAGGTCCTGGTTTAAACATATCTCTAAACATTGCAGTGAGGCTGAACTGCAGGAAAGACCCTTACCCATACTCACCATGCAGAAGGTCAGACAGAATGGAAAAAATGAATGTAATGTATCGTTTGAGTCATTCAGCATCTTTAGATCTTACTTACGAAGGCTTTTAATCATGAACTTTACCAAAATGTCATGACATTGATCATGGGGCATATTATGTCATCTTATGGTGCTTTTGTCCGTCCCTCAAGTCCAAGAGCTTGCAATAATCTCTGCATTATAGTAAACATGGATGAAGACTAAAACATTATGGGCTTTAATTAAATGATTCTAAACTAGTGATTAATATGTCTTTAATATATAATAAATTATATAACCAAGAGGCCTGGCGCAGTCATGATAGCCCCAGCCTCCTCTGCTGCTTCATTCCTACCTCCAGAACAGTCCTATTGGGTTTATTTAATGGTTAAATGATTCCCTTTTCTCTGTAATAATAAAACAGTACCTGTACTTGATCCCAACTAAGATATAATTACCCCTTATTGGGGGCAGAACAGCCCTATTGGGTTTATTTAATGGTTAAATGATTCCCTTTTCTCTGTAATAATAAAACAGTACCTGTACTTGATCCCAACTAAGATATAATTACCCCTTATTGGGGGCAGAACAGCCCTATTGGGTTTATTTAATGGTTAAATGATTCCCTTTTCTCTGTAATAATAAAACAGTACATGTACTTGATCCCAACTAAGATATAATTACCCCTTATTGGGGGCAGAACAGCCCTATTGGGTTTATTTAATGGTTAAATGATTCCCTTTTCTCTGTAATAATAAAACAGTACCTGTACTTGATCCCAACTAAGATATAATTACCCCTTATTGGGACAGAACATCCCTATTGGGTTTATTTAATGGTTAAATGATTCCCTTTTCTCTGTAATAATAAAACAGTACATGTACTTGATCCCAACTAAGATATAATTACCCCTTATTGGGGGCAGAACAGCCCTATTGGGTTTATTTAATGGTTAAATGATTCCCTTTTCTCTGTAATAATAAAACAGTACCTGTACTTGAGCCCAACTAAGATATAATTAAACCTTATGGGATGGAAAACAATCCTATTAGGTTTATTTAATGTCTAAATTATTTTTTAGTGAACTTAAAGTGTGGAGATCCAAACTATGTAAAGATCCCTCATCCGGAAGACCCCAGGTCCCGAGCATTCTGGATAACAGATCCCATACCTGTATAAAGATAAACAGGTGATGTGTAGTCAGATCATTGACCAAACAAGAAGATCACTAACCAGTCTGACAACATGTGGTAGTCAAACTGGCCAATAATAAACCCCAGATCTGTTTTGTTGTTTTAAATTATCTTTTGGCTAAACAATTTAAGCCATGTAATCCAATGGCTACCAATGGCCAAATGGCTATACCAATTACAAGAAGACATCATGTATGAGGCCAACACACAGGCAGATACTGGCCCAGTTTGTTTAACGTAGGTAGTATTAACAAATGTTTTCTGCCATGGTGTGACCAGCAATAGGTATGAGGCAATCCCCCCCATATGTATTAAATGGAACTAAGTTTGCCCAGGAGCAGTAACCCATAGCAACTAATGAGCTGTAATGCGATGTTTGCTATAGGACTAGGTGATAAGAACTGTAGAAAGCTTTGTTCCTTATATTACATAACCCCACTATGTTGGACCTGTTTTCTTCCTGTTGCGTGTTACAGCAGTTACTCCAGGAAGATACTTGTGTGTGTGTTTCTCTACATTCTTTGGACACAACAGGAGGCAAATCTCATTTTACAATGTTAATTTATAGATCTAGTACACAGACCAAGTCTTTGATTAAATCAGAGAGATTCTGCTAGTAATGACGTGCATGATGCATCCATTGAGTAGAGGATTATTTGGCCTGTGTTTGCAAATAGGATGTGTTGCTTCCTGGAATGATAATGCCAGGGTCCTCCTTGGTCTGCAGGAAGAATATTATGCCTTGATATTTAATGTAGTGAAGGGGATCTGAGCTTTGTTGGGGGGGGCAGTTTGACCGTACTGCCCAGAGTTTGTGCTGTATGTCAGATGGTGGTCCAGTCTCGAGAGATTATCCTTACATTAGGCCCAGAGCTCAAAGTATCATGGGTTTTTACAAAATATCAGGCCTTTTTGGCCAAACCACTTCAAGAAATGACATAGTCAAGATGGCGGCTGTGCAGAAGGCTTCTTATCTAATCATTCAGTGGCATTCTGTGGGGATGCAATGTAATGTGCAATATAAGTAAATATAACATTTCCTGTCCATTAAATATTGCCATAATGGCAAATAAGATTCCATTTTGATAAGTGTAAGGTTATGCACTTTGGCAGAAATAACATAAATGCAAGTTATACACTAAATGGTATTGTGTTAAGGGTATCCTTAATTGAGAAGGATTGGGGGGGTTTTGTGGATAACAAACTGTGTAACTCTAGGCAGTGTCAATCAGTGGCTTCTTAAGCAAATAAAGTGCTGCCTTGCATAAAAAGGGCATATAAAAAATACAATTTTGCCTCTTTATAGGTCCCTGGTAAGGCCTCATCTTGAGTATGCAGTGTAGTTTGGGGCTCCAGTCCTTAAGAAGGATATTAATGAACTGGAAAAACTGGGAAAGGAATAGATGATTTAAACTATGGGGGTAGACTGTCAAGGTTAGGCTTGTTGGAGAAAGTGCACTTGAAAGGTAACATAATTACTCTTTACAAGTACATCAGAGGGCATTATAGACTTCCACCCATCTTAACTAACTGTCAAATGTTTTTTTCTAGTATATACCCCATGTTAGCAAAAGGGCTCAGATAACAGCAAGCAAGCAGCCCTGCTCTCCTTTCATTCATTAAACGCACAGACTTTCTGTTATATATCACCCTGCCCACACCATTCCACTTCATGCATCTGTCGGTGCTTTCACCAGTCAATTAGCAGCATCTCGAGAAGTGATAGAGGAACGAGAGCCTTACACTGCACGGAGGCAGAGAAGAACAGAGCTGCTTAAAAACTAGGTTAATATATTCTGGAGGAAGGTGATGTTGGAAGGATACAGCCATCGTGTATTGCTCTACGTTTTATGGTTTAAAAAAGTATTACATTGTTTTAAGTCCTTGGTTTCCTTTAGAAGGCTTTGAATTGTCTGAGGTGGCAGTAATTGGTCTCATTCCTTGTGGTTACTGACAAGCTAGGATTGCGGCTTACAGCATCTGAAGGGCTGAAGGAAAAGTATTCTTATTTTTACTGAGCTGCTGGTAAAAAAATTCTTAAATTAGATGAAAAGAGGGCTACAAATAGCACCCTTGGGATGCATAAGAAATGCAGCAAAAATGGAAATGGCTCAGTAAGCTGAACTTATTGGGGAGGTGCAGCTAGTTTTGTACTACAAGGACAGTGTGGATATTGTGCACATTGTGCCCCGGTCTGTGCACAGCCTCCTGCAGCCCCAACCACTTTCCTGCTCCCACTCAAACCTTCACTGAGTTAAATAGTCAACAGGTTGCCATTTGGATCACTTCCATGTTCTTCCATTGTGCTGTAGTTTTCTTTCTAATGGTTTTTCCCGTAGGATTGCTCACATTTGAAAGGATTCCACCCTTCTAATCCTAAGAGCTGCTGCTCAGCTAGTGAAGTGCAAACCTGGGGGTTTACATATTAGGGCACCTCCAGACACTATGTCCAAAAATGGTCTCATCTCTTGTGACAAATAACACAATCAAATTTCACATTGTCATTAAGCAACAAGAAGAAGCCAACATGAACATTAAGTGCACTGGTTTCATAGACTGCACAAGGTAATTGTTTTCTCCATTTTACTGGAAGAAGTTTAGCCCATTCATCGTTTCAATCCGTTCGTAGCACTTCTTCAGCTGATATCTGAGAGCATTCATTTGTGCCCAGCTTGCTTTGGGTCCTACAAGTCCTCTCATTGGGATGGAGGAGGTTGGAACCAACACCTATTTTCTTTGGTGAGTTTATTTAGGGCCCATTAACCCACCACTGCCATGTTTTACAGTTATATGAGGAATATGCTCTTTGGCTTTTGCCAATCATGGCCTTGTATACTTTGAACAAACAATGCCACTTTGGTCTCATCTCTCCCAAGGCAGTGTATGTTCAGTTTTCTGAAACCTTTTCATCTAATCCAATGATCCCCATTGGTCTTGGGAGCAACATGTTGCTCACCACCCCTTTTAATGTCCCAGTGGCCTCAAAGTAGGTGCCCATTTTTAAATCTCTGTTTTTGAACGGATAGAGGCAGTTTGACTCCATGCAGAGTTTTAATAGTGCATCCCCAATGAACTTTTTTTTGTGTATGTCTGGCTTATCCACACTTTTTACACAGAGGCCCGAGTGCATTGGCATCACTGTATTTATATGGTGTTACTTGGCCTTTCCTCTCCTTTAGCACAAAACAAGGTTACAGATAAATAACACACATGCCTGGTTCCTATGGACCGGAAATCGGCACTTTTATGCCAGAAACCCGCAGGCAGCACTTTTAATGGTGCAACACATGTACATGTACATTAAAATTGACTTTGACTGTGCCAAAGAGAACAGTTGCATTGTGGTCTGCGCACTCATTGGCAGAGGGACATAGCGAGCAATAATTCCCAGCACTGCGAGTGTGGCACATGGAGGAGACAGCTATGTGTGTGCGAGAGAGACAGCAGGTATCTCAGGCTGACTCATAATCCCACATTGTGCTAGCTATTAATTTAGGGGAATAACATCCAGACAGACGGCAGCTACAGTTGCTTCTTTCACATTCTCCAATGTTATCCTTGGGGATCCGAAATTAAGAAACAAAATGAGCCATTTTTAAGCAGCAGCACAGCTTTCCTTAAGCCTTTCCATGGCAGTGCCACTTGAAATGCCAACTCTCTTTCTCTCTCCATTGGTCAGCTGCTAAATACCTGATAACTGCAAGCCTCAATGTGGTGCCGGAGATGCGACTGCGGTCAAAGGTCCCACGAACATTCATGTTTCATACATGGAAGACTGTCAGCTCCCTAACGCTTCCACAGCTCTTGCATAAAGAACTCACCATTCATTTCCCACCTCTTCCGAGCAGAGAAGGGGCAATAATTCTGAACCTTGGGATATAAGTTGTGCCATTTAAAAGTTGCTCTAGAGAAGCCGCTCTGCATCCCTCTTCATAGACAAATGAATTTAATAGGCAAGAGAAGCAAGTAGCACTTATATGAATAGCCATTACACTGGCGTACAGTATTGATCTTCTTATTACCAGCCTGGAATCCCCATTTAGCTCAGAGGTTTAAGATTCCACTTATCGCCTTCATAATGCTAATAAAAAACAGATGACAAATGTTCATATCAGTGCCTGTGTATAATGCACACAGTCTGACTTGTTCAAAGGGTTGTCCACCTTTGAGTTAACTTGTAGCATGATGTAGAGAGTAATATTCCGAGACAATTGCAATTGGTCTTCATTTATTATTATTTGTAGTTTTGTAATGATTTCAGTTTTTGTTCAGCCACTCTCCAACTTTCAGCAGCTGAATAGAACAATAAGTAGTATAACAATAACAATTAAGCTGCAGCTTCGCAGAGCAATAGTTTTTTTGCTCAGGGATCAGTGACCCCCCAATTGAAAGATGCAAAAGAGTTAGTAGAAGAAGGCAAATGATTTAAAAACTATGAAGATCAAATAATGAAGACTAATTGAAAAGTTTCTTAAAGGCCTTTCTATAACATAGTAAAAGTTAATTTAAAGGTGAACCACCTCTTTAACTGCTTGACTGAAGCGCCTAGTGGGCCCTACGGACCCAGACCCAATCCCTGCCTGCCCTCCCCTCTCGCTCCCCAGCTGCCCTTATCCCCCGATTGTGACAAAAGTAAGAATGGGGTGGACATTCGGTGGGGGGGTGGACTAGCAGTAGGGGAGTGGGTAGGTGGTGGGAGTCCCAGAGGGGGTTTTGGGGCCCCTGGTGTTGCAACCCCAGTGTGTCTCACATACGCCAGTCTGACCCTGCTGATCAGAAATCTAAATGCAGACCGGTGAGGCTCAGTATGTAAGGTTATTCTGTGTAAATGGACATTTTAGGAACGATCCTAGACTCCCAGAATCCCTTCTTCTTAGAAATTCTAGTTTACTAAATAAGATAAGTGTGACTTGTTTTGATCTATGGCACGGTATAGATCAGATATGACAGAGCTGGGTGCAAAAAAACAGTGCAAGTTGCCCCCTGCCCCATAGTCAGTTTGGAGTACAAGGGCTTGCATTCCCCCCCATGAATACAGCTGTTCCTGTGTTTGGCAGCATTGTATTCATAAGGGCTGGAGGAGGCATAAAGGAGCCTTGTATTTACCCCCTGCCCTATGGAAAACTACCCAGCCGATGCTGATGCTGCACTCGCACGTTATTATTGAAGATAAAAATCCTGATTATAATAATAAGTCCCCCAAACATATAGTCTAGTACAGTGCTGTCCAACTGGCGGCCCGCGACCCCCCTCTGTGTGGCCCCCCACCTGTCTGGCTGCTTTGATGGCTTACCTTTGAGTAAGCATTAAATGGTATCAGTACTGTGATTAACTGCCCCCCTGCATGGTTCTCACCTCAGATTCAGCCTGTAATCAGGCTGTATTGTTTAAATATGTAATCCCCTGTGTTTTTCACACCTTTTAATACCTGCATTGTTCACCCCCTGCAGTGTTCACCCCTCAGGCTCAGGCTGTTATCACCCCATTGTTCACTTCTTCACACCTCAGACATAGGTACTGTAGGCAGAGTATGGCACACACAGGCAGCATAGGTCAGGGAGGGTATGGCACACACAGGAAAGGTAGGGCAGGCAGAGTATGGCACACACAGGAAGGGTAGGGCAGGCAGAGTATGGCACACACAGTCAGGGTAGAGCAGGCAGAGTATGGCACACACAGGCAGGGTAGGGCAGGCAGAGTATGGCACACAGAGGCAGCACAGGGAAGGCAGAGTATGGCACACACAGGCAGGGTAGGACAGGCAGAGTATGGCACACACAGACAGCATAGGACAGGCATAGGAGTGCTGCCTGTGTGTGCCATACTCTGCTTGCCCTATGCTGCTTGTGGGAGGTGAACCTGGCAGGGGTTTGTTGTGGAAGTTTGTTAGCAGTTGTAAATAGCCATTAAATGGTCCCTAAGGTGTGTAATTATGTACTGGGGGTTGCTCTGCTATCCACAGGGGAGGAGGAGGCATATGGAATTTAAGGGTGTGTCTTAATATGACATAATTCTTTCACATATGAATGATGGTTGATATCCCCACAGTAAGGACCAAGCATTTGGGATTTTTGCTGTGCTACCACCATTGTGATAAAATAGGTGTGGTTTGAAGTGGGTGTGGTTTTAAAAAGGGGAGTGGCCAAAACTGGCTTCAATTAGCGGCCCTCCACCATGTATGCTAGAGAAATTCTGGCCCTCGGCACCGTAGAAGTTGGACAGCACTGGTCTAGTACATAAGAGGCTCGCTTGGCAGCACTGGCATAGAACAATGCTCAGCTGTGTGTTTTTGAAGTCTGTAATGTGCTTTCCAGGCCCCGTCATGCCCAGTTGGCAGAATGGCAGAGGTTAAATTAGTATAAAAGACACCCCATCCCAGTAACATTCCATTTATCAACCAGTGACAGAAGAGGCTGCTTAGCGATGATTCCACATGGAAGTGGTGACATCTTGTGGCAGCTGGCGGTATTACAGGTGGGCATTCAGTAACCCCCCCAGGTAACGAAAACGATATATTATTATGCCAATAATATCTGTCATTGCTGAACATTCTTCATAGGAAAAGCATTCCCTAGATCAGATTGGAAGGGGGGGGGGGGGCTTAGAATCCTTTTTTCAGTTGCAGCCACATTTATCTTTGTATGAAATACTTTAAAGGGAATGCAGGAGCACAGAAAAAGAAGAGCCTTTGCAGTACAATAGTAATAACATAGAATGGTATCGACTTTGTTTGGTTTTTTCTCTCTCTAATAATCAGAATGTCACGCTCTTTTCATAAGCTGCGCCCGTCGTTATCACCCCTGCTGGGAGGCTTTTCCGGATATCCACTACTGCTTATTGGATTATTTATTTAGTTTCCATCTGAACCTGCAGCCCCCCTGCTGTCAGATCACAGCCTCCCCCTGTGGCCTTTTCTCTTTCTTGTCATTCTATTTCCTGTTATTGAATTGTTTTATTTGTCAACTTTGTACCGTATCTTTATCCTTCCAGGCTGTCCCTGCTCACCATTATACCCTTATAATGGGAATGTACAGAGGCAAATGTATTACTATTTTACCCTTGCTTTGTTTTGCTGTTACTGTAGAAGCCGAGGCCTTAGCTGGTATTGCCTCTCTGTGTCTTGCTGCCCACAAGCTTCCTGACTTCCCTGTATTATTATATTTATAAAGAAAGAGTTGCTGTTATAATTAAAAGGAGGAAGCACAAGGTTTATTCCAGCTTTTGTACTGTCCAATAGGGTTACTTTTGAGGCTCCCACTATCTGCTGATACAGTAACTACACAGTATGACCCCTTTGTGCTAATGTGTATCTGCATTGGTAGCCATGATAATGTTCCTCATGGTCCTGCATTAGTCTCATTTGTGAACCTGTACCCATGATTGATCCCACAATCCACATTTTTACCCACTTGGACCTGCTACCTCATCTATCCTGCAACAGAAGAGCTATGTGCCCTGTACCCCTAAACTGTTGCGCCCTAGGCTTGTAATTATGTAGGTTAAGGTAGTAAAATTAACATTTTGTGCCCTGTAATTTGGCCTGTTTACTCGCTAACCTGCACCAATATGTAGTACCCTCCTACCTGCAACTTGGCTCCCCTACCCGAGGTGCAGGACTCCATGGGTGGCAGTTCCACAAGGCACAGTTACACCAACAATATTCCATTAGATCAGTGATCCCCAACCAGTGGCTCAGGGGCAACATGTTGCTCACCAACCCCTTGGATGTTGCTCTCAGTGCCCCCAAACCAGGGAGTTATTTTTGAATTCCTGACTTGGGGGCAAGTTTTGGTTGAATAAAAACAAGATTTCCTACCAAATAAAGCCCCCTGTAAGCTGATAGTGTGCATAGAGGCCCCTAATAGCCAATCACAGCCCTTATTTGGCACCTCCATGAACTTTTATTGTGCTTGTGTTGCTCTCCAAGTCTTTTTACATTTGACTGTGGCTCACGAGTAAGAATGGTTGGGGGACCCCTGCATTTGAAGGTTATGAAGTAAAAGCGAGAGTAAGAAGAAAGGGTATTTGCCTTTGGACTCCCAGTATCATAGGGGCCGCTTATTGTGAGCAAATATAGATTATGGTATTGAGAAATGATAATTTAGTCTCCAGATTTTAGGGATGTTTAGGAACTGCAGCTCTGAGCATCCCAAAGAAAGCTGAAGTCTGGTTGGTCATATGAGCCATGGTATTCATGAAAGCTGATTTATGATTGGCAGCCAAAAAAACCTAAATTTATAAACACACTTGCACCAATATACTCTCGTCTGTAATAGCAATTATTGCTTTGTGCCCCTGCTTTGATGCTTATGGGAAGGTCAGGAGGTGCCCTAGACACTGGACACGCCAATCGTAGAAGAGCCAGGTACCGCCCCCACTGCCAGATTAATCTATCCAGAGGGGGGTTTGTGGAATTTTTTTAACTCCCGAGGGCCTAGGCACAGGCTTTTGGGTGCCTATATGGTAAATATGTATAATGTAATGAATGATCTAAAGTTTCTTACTCTAGTAACCCATGGCAACCAATTATACAACTTTTGCATCAGGATTGACAGCAGGAGGAATAAGGGCCTGGTTTGTGGTACCCTCAGTCATACTGTAACTCTAGGAAAGAATTTTGCATTGTGGATAAAATTGTGCTTATTTTTATTTTTTTTGCATTTTACACAAGGGCAAATGATCCCCATAGTAAGTATGGGATATAGAAACTGTCCCAACACCAGGAGTTAGAGTTTCCCCAGCACCCGAAACAGAAAATACTATTTTTTTTATATAATTTCAGGAATTAATTTAATTTGTTTTGAAGAAGCCGGATCCCTATCCGGAGGTGCACAGACTTGGGCTGCGGGAATACAAATCACGTCAATAAAAATAAAATAACTGCACATTCCCTTGCAGTGAATAATGTCAGACTTGGGGGCACTGATATATATTTCTTTTATTAGACTTTCCCTCTGTATCTATATATATTGTATATTATTGTTCGGAGGCTTTGCAAAGTAATTGGAGTCCTGGGAATTGGAAGGAAATATTGCTGCTCGGCCCATAAAGCTTGTGGGGAGCAGACAGTCTATTTTCCTATTGCAGCGTCACTTTTCCTTGTTCCTTGTTATAGGCTGCCCTGTAGTTGCCCTGTGCCCTGTTGCTGGGGTAGAACACTGCTACATGCGACTCCTCATCTCAGCTAAACTATTACTCTCATACATGCACTTTTAGACACAGACATAGAAGAAATGTACCTTTGTACACCAAATGGCATGAACTCCAAGTTCTCCATGGGAAATCCTCTCTAGGGATTATACTGACATTTCCCGGAGTTCTACTCACTTCAGTGCCTATAGCATGGCTGGTGTTGCTTGGGGTACTACCCCACACTAAATCTCCTCGCTGGAGCACAGAAACTGCTATTTGTAGCTTACACCAAATATTTAAGGCCATAGTATCACATCATACACCAAGTTCTCAATGGCCAATTCTCACGCCATGGGTGTCTGCTTCCAGGGGCTACCTGCCACTGTTTGCACCTCATTCACAGGGTCCCCTGTCCCTGACTTGACTAAAGGTCCCCATACACAGGCCGATTCTAGCTGCCGATATCGGTCCCTTAGACTGATTCGGCAGCTAATCGCCCCCTGTCGGGCCTGCCCGATCTGCCGGACCGATATCTGGCCTGAAATCGGCCAGATATCGATCGGGCAGGTTAAAAAATCTAGTCGGATCAGGGACCACATGGGCTTGTTGATGCGGTCCCCGGACCGACTTTGCCTATACCCTTCATTATAATTCGATTGTTTGGCCTGGATTCTTCCGATATCGCCCACTCGAAGGTGGGGGATATCAGGAGAAGATCCGCTCGCTTGGCGACATCGCCAAGCAAGCGGATCTGAGGGTGTATGGGCACCTTAAGGCTTGAGTTACCTCAGAGCTCAGCCTTCTTACAGAGGCCTTCTGCCTCACTTGTACATCTGTCAGGTAGACTCCAAAGAAGAAAAATTATCTGACAATGTAAGTGACCCACAGTGCCCCCTTAGGGACATCACTGGAATTGTTACCAGTTAGTACTGTACCTAGTGTCTATGAAGATTCTCATTCATCCAGGTCATGATATACAGTATCTAGTAGAATTAAATCTGAAACAACTGAGTTTTCCTTGAAAACGTTTCACCACTAATCCGAGTGGCTTCTTCAGGGATGTTGAGGATGTCTGTGCAGTACTCCTCTCAAGAGTTTAAATACTGGGGAATTCCCTACCAGTCATTTGAACTGAAGAAGCCACTCGGATGAGTGGTGAAACGTTTTCAAGGAAAACTCAGAAAAGTCCAGTTGTTTCAGACTTAATTCTACTAGATACTGTATACTGTACCTGGGGTTGCCACCTTTCTGATGAACTTTTGCCAGCCTTGTTGGGCCAGTGATGTCACAAGGCGGGAAATAGACAAGTCTATGACATCCGGGCGGTAAATGGGAGGAACGGGGAGAAGGTAATGGGGTTGGAAAGGGGAGGGATGGTTTTAAAGGCAGAGTTTAGGGGTAATACTTTAGAGAGGGGAGAAACACATGCACAATTGGAAATTTACATACATATATACATGGGACTGTCCCAAATGTGGAACGAAAGGGGGATATTTATTAAAAACTGGGCATGACTTTGGCATAAAGTGGTCTGTAATGGACAAAATGGGACATGGCCAGGAGGATGGGGTGGGGGGCATGGGCATTAATATGTTAATAATGAAGCTTTAGGGATTGAGATGTGAACTTGGCATTCTCTTTTATTGGGTGCATTTAGGCCACGCCCCTTTACACCCTTGGTCATGCCCCCTATTCCCGCTGTAAGCCCTGCCCAATGCCGCCTCTATCTGAAATGCTTTCCAGTGGTTTTAGGTCTTTTCAGTTGAGGGGGTTCATGTGCAAATGATGGGGTTCGGGAGCAAAACAGTCTGTCTGGGAGTGAATAACTCACAGGGAATCTGGAAACCCCCCTTTTCATCATTTAAAATCTGAATTTGTGAGGACTTGGTGTAAATGGCATTAATGAGACTGCGGGGAAGCCTCGGCCACGGGCGCTCTTACACGACGTGTCTCCTCAAAGTGCAAACTCATTTATCAAGCTTGTCTGCAAAATGATAGAATTTGAAAGGGGCTCCAAAGGTCTCTTCCTGTTGCCATGGCGACGGCCATCCTTTGAAGCCAAATATTCTTTTTATTTTTTTGCCTACTTGGTGTGTCAGAGTGCGTTAGGCTCAAGGGCTGAGATGCGCCTCGGCGAAACGATTCCTCTCGGCGTTACAAGATACTTATGTCTCACGTCTTGCCTTGATATGGCGCCGCGTTTAAGCGCCAAGTCACCGCACCTTGTAACATCCATCTATTTAACAATGAATGCCAGGGCCCCATATTCAGAATGGTAATTTGGAATCGCTCTCATCTCTGTTGAAGCAACTGAATATAAAAGCCGTGGAATATGCAGTATCTAAATAGAAATATATCTATGGGCTGTTTCCCCTGGGGCGCCGAGGCTTCTGATAGGAAAAATTAAACAGAATACAAACAGAATTCAAATTTATTCCCTATAAATTGGAAATAATGGAGTCATTATTACTGGGTTGAATACAAGTAATTTACCTGTTTGCAGATGCAGTTTGCAGTTTGCTTATATTAGAGAGGGAGCTGCCATGTTTAGAGTAATGGAGGGCACTCCGGCCTAAGATACACTTGCTCTTTAAAGAAACAATCAAAAGAATTATATATACGTAGATCTAGGTGCTAGAGTTTCAAGAATCCCTCCATAAGAGGATTATATATACGGGTAAAGGATCCCTTATCTGGAAACCTATTATCCAGAAAGTTCCGAATTACGGAAAGGTCATCTCCCATAGACTCCATTATAAGCAAATAATTCTAATTTTTAAAAATTAATAATAAAACAGATCCTTGTACTTGATCCCAACTAAGATATAATTACCCCTTATTGGGGCAGAACAGCCCTATTGGGTTTATTTAATGGTTAAATGATTCCCTTTTCTTTGTAATAATAAAACAGTACCTGAACTTGATCCCAACTAAGATATAATTAATCCTTATTGGGGGCAGAACAGTCCTATTGGGTTTATTTAATGGTTAAATGATTCCCTTTTCTTTGTAATAATAAAACAGTACCTGAACTTGATCCCAACTAAGATATAATTACCCCTTATTGGGGGCAGAACAGCCCTATTGGGTTTATTTAATGGTTAAATGATTCCATTTTCTCTGTAATAATAAAACAGTACCTGTACTTGATCCCAACTAAGATATAATTACCCCTTATTGGGGGCAGAACAGCCCTATTGGGTTTATTTAATGGTTAAATGATTCCCTTTTCTCTGTAATAATAAAACAGTACCTGTACTTGATCCCAACTAAGATATAATTACCCCTTATTGGGGCAGAACAATCCTATTGGGTTTATTTAATGGTTAAATGATTCCCTTTTCTCTGTAATAATAAAACAGTACCTGTACTTGATCCCAACTAAGATATAATTACCCCTTATTGGGGGCAGAACAGCCCTATTGGGTTTAGTAGACATAAGGTATGGAGATCCAAATTATGGAAAATACCCGGAAGCCCCAGGTCCTGAGCATTCTGGATAACAGGTCCCATACCTGTACCAACAAAACCCAAAACCCTGTACACCATAAAAAATCAGGGAGGTACTGTAATTAAAAAACATTTTTATTTACCAAGTCATTATACAGCAACAATATTGCATTTGTAAAAAAAATCACAATATCCATCAATAAACAAATCAATACATACCACCCAGTAAAAAACTGAAAAAGAAAATGAAGGCAGATACTCTGGATGAGAGAATACCCTAACGTTTCGGATCAAACACCTTAGATAAGGGAACTTACCGTACCCCCTGATAGATTTTTTTCTGGTGTGCAGGGTTTACTTTTGGGTTTTGAGGGAGCTGCCATGTTGCCTACCTTGGCTTTCTACAGGGACTGTGATGGAAAAGTAAGTAATAATACTATAGTTTCAGCTGTGAGATGAAGGAGGCACAAAAGGCAAAGTATAAATACAAATATGTAGTAATGTTCTACCCAAATGTTTATGTAGGGACTAGTGTAGGTAACCTGCTCACCCCAATGACATGCAGGGTATGATAGTGGGGTGCCCCTAGGCCCCCAACCTTTGGCACCTTCTTTCCACAACAAGCTGTACTTGCACTGCCAAACCCTCAGCTCTGGTTGCGCCATTCACTTCTGCTGTCTATGTTGCCCCTTGAATCCCGCCCATTAAGACCTATCTAAAAAATTGGGACTGCTGGCATCTAGACCAGCAACCCATATTTGTTACCCCCTCAGACCCACAACCAGTGTCAGACTGGGTCTCCTAGAACCTATAAGAGAACCTGACAGAGATCCTGACACCCCAGGCCCACTCTCCCAGCAATTACATATAGGCAGTCGTATAGGTTTTAATATAGGGCCATGATGGAAAAGATGGGAATTCCTCTTTTGGGCTGGGGCCCACTAGGAACTGGGCCCAAAAGGGGGTTCCTTTCAACCAGTCCAACCCTGCCCACAACAACTCAAACCCTACCTGCTGCCCACCATAAAACCAAAAGGAATGACCATAAAACAAATGTGATATCAACCTGGAAGTGATGTTATCAGTGGTCAGAAGAAGGTGAGAAGGTTTTTACAGAAAGCTGTTTTGCGCCCATAACCAGCCGGCCCACTGACCTTCCCTCTCCCGCCCCCCCCTACCAGAAATGGTACAGACTGTCGAGGTTGGGGTTGTTTTCTCTGGAAAAGAGGCGCTTGCGAGGGGACATGATTACTCTGTACAAGTACATTAGAGGGGATTATAGGCAGTTGGGGGATGTTCTTTTTTCCCATAAAAACAATCAACGCACCAGAGGTCACCCCTTTAGATTAGAGGAACGGAGCTTCCATTTGAAGCAGCGTAGGTGGTTTTTCACGGTGAGGGCAGTGAGGTTATGGAATGCCCTTCCTAGTGATGTGGTAATGGCAGATTCTGTTAATGCCTTTAAGAGGGGCCTGGATGAGTTCTTGATCAATCAGAATATCCAAGGCTATTGTGATACTAATATCTACAGTTAGTACTAGTGGTTGTATTTATAGTTTATGTATGTGAGTATAGATTGGTAGGTGTGGGTTAGGTGTGCTGGGTTTACTTGGATGGGTTGAACTTGATGGACACAGGTCTTTTTTCAACCCTATGTAACTATGTAACTAACTATGTAATCCCAATGCACAGTTAGCAGCTATTTCTTTGCAGTTCCTGCCATTGGACTCCTCTCTGTTATTCATTATAACCCAGGGCAACTCCTTGGCAGTAATAGCCATTAATGAATGTATATCATTAGGGATATTATTAGACCACAGAAAGATCTTTATGAATCAGAGAAGAATGTTCCGACACGAAGATGCTTTTTTTCAGTATTCGGCGCAGGAAATGTGACCTTTATTCTGGTTTTGTTGCTTCATATAAACCTGTCAACAAATATACATATTTTCTGTGGGTGAGACTTTGCATAAACCCAGAACGGATCGTACAGTATCACAGGAGCCCGTGCATTTACAAGTATAATTAAACAGCCGTAGTGCATTGGGCATATTTCTTGAATTAATGGACACCCTCATTTCTTTTTGAATTTCTTAATGAAGTATTTTACAGATTTCCGTTTTCATATTATGGCACAACGGAGTCTATTTAAGGGCTGAAATGGTGTGGAAAGGTGAAGACCAGAATTTTCTACCCATCCCTGCCATTTATTCTATAATAGTCAGTGGAAGCTATTTTTATTTTATAACATTATACAAATCTGCACCTCGGAGTGGGGATCATAGTGACTGACTGTATTTATTTCCATAGCACTATTGTGTATGCAACGCTGTACATTATGGCAACACAGTAATTATACATACGGGGCCAACAAGGCATGGCTGCTGAACCTAAGCTTCTACTGGCTGCCATTAGTTAGTGTTGTAGTCATGGCCAGTGTGGTAGGGAGCAATAGGGGTACCAACTTTTATTTCTGGTTGTACCATCTGACATAGGGGGGCAGGGGTGGAGCAGACAGGGGGTGGAGTTGTGACATTTTAGGGGTGGAGTTGTAACATTTCGGAGTCATTAGGTAAGGGTAGGGTTTCCGATATAACACCTGCCAAGGCCGGAGCTGGTATTAGAACAGTGATCCCCAACCAGTGGCTCAGGGGCAACATGTTGCTCTCCAACCCCTTGGATGTTGCTCTCAGTGGCCTCAAAGGGGCTTATTTTTGAATTTCTGGTTAGGAGGCAAGCCGTGATTGCATAAAAACCCAGTGTAATTGCTAAGCAGAGCCTTCTGTAGGTTTCTAGTCAACATAGGGGCTACTAAATAGCCAATTATAGCTCTTATTGGCACCTCCAGGAACTTTCTTCATGCTTGTGTTACTCTCCAAAACTTTTTCCATTTGAATGTGGCTCATGGGTATAAAAGTTGGGGATCCCTGTATTAGAAAATTGTCAGTAAATTTGTAATACCATCAAGATAATCCCTTGACCTGCCACTAATCTGCCCCAGTCTTTTTTCTTCTGCTCCATAACCCAACATCTGGCCGTCAGCATGTCATAGCTCCACCCCTTTTTGGTACTATCCCACCCCTTTAATGTCACACCTTGCTCCCTTATGATAAAAATGATCCAGAAAGGTGGCAACCATATGTAAGTGACAGATAATCCTGCAACAAATGGACATTTCCTTATTTTGGATGGGTTTATTGGATGGGTTACTGGCAAGGCATGATGGGGGATGAATAAACAAATTTTGTTTAATTAGACCCAGAATGTATGAGCAGTATGTTTAATCACACTTTTGTTTTCCATGTTCCATTAATGCATTCCACTTGATTAGTTTTCTGTATGACAATTGATATTGCTGTTGTGGAAAGCTTTTCCAGCCCCATTATAAATCCATTACACACCCACCTTCAGCAAATTTCTCTATACACGTAACTAATTATGGCAATTAGGGACATAGTTAGCATGGCATTTGCATCTAATGGAAAAGGTAATTGTGCAGGGGGGGCACCAAAGGGTATTAACATAACCAAAGATGTAATGTTCAATAAAAGTCCCCGCTCTACAATGGCTCATAGCTTTCCATTTAACAAATTGCCAACTAAACTGCTCTTCTGCTGGCAGCGCCAAGCGACACCAAGTTGGCGCCAATGACTATCTGGGCCTTGGAATACTTTCTTTTTCCCCTTAACAAAGCAACAGACTTTGTAATGGTTTTATGTTCCAATCACATTTCCATGATACATCAGTGTGTTGACTTTTCATTGTTTCTCTGTACAGGTATAGGACCCATTATCCAGAATGCTTGGGACCAAGGGTATTCTGGATAAGGGGTTTTTCTGTAAGTCTACTAAAAAATCAACAAAACATTAAATAAACCCAATAGGATTGTTCTGCCCCCAATAAGGGGTAATTATATCTTAGTTGGGATCAAGTACAGGTACTGTTTTATTATTTCAGAGAAAAGGGAATCATTTAACCATTAAATAAACCCAATAGGGCTTTTCTGCCCCAATAAGGGGTAATTATATCTTAGTTGGGATCAAGTACAGGTACTGTTTTATTATTACAGAGAAAAGGGAATCATTTAACCATTAAATAAACCCAATAGGGCTGTTCTGCCCCCAATAAGGGGTAATTATATCTTAGTTGGGATCAAGTACAGGTACTGTTTTATTATTACAGAGAAAAGGGAATCATTTAACCATTAAATAAACCCAATAGGATTGTTCTGCCCCCAATAAGGGGTAATTATATCTTAGTTGGGATCAAGTACAGGTACTGTTTTATTATTACAGAGAAAAGGGAATCATTTAACCATTAAATAAACCCAATAGGACTGTTCTGCCCCCAATAAGGGGTAATTATATCTTAGTTGGGATCAAGTACAGGTACTGTTTTATTATTACAGAGAAAAGGGAATCATTTAACCATTAAATAAACCCAATATGGCTGTTCTGCCCCCAATAAGGGGTAATTATATCTTAGTTTGGATCAACTACAAGGTACTGCTTTATTATTACAGAGAAAAGGGAATCATTTTGGCCCAGGGACCCCACATCCCCCAAGGTGCCCCCGTCGGCTGCTTCACCCACACCCCCTGCAGTGACCCCTGACGCATCCCCCCCAACCCCCTGCAGGGGGCCCCTGCCACCCGCCCGATGTCCTCCACTGAGCGCACATAATTGAAACACGTCAGGGGAGGACATCGGGCATCAGGGGAAGCGGCAACAGGGATCGGGTCTGGGCCACCGGAGCCCACTGGGTTTTTTCCTGGTGCCCCTGCCGGCCCAGTCCAACCCTGGTATCAGATAAGTGATTACATTAACTGGGAGGTGTCTAACTTTTGGCACCCCAATGATTGTGACTTTCCTTCTCCTCTAATGAATAGTATCAGTGCGTGCAACAACTGTGTCCATTTATTGGGCTGTAAATGAGCCCACAGGATTTATTTACTAAAGGATTAAAATCTGCAAAAATCACAGAAATTCACAATAATTATTATCCCCAAGGCAACATTACTCCCCTGTATTACAGCGTAATTACACTTGAATTCTGAGAGAATCCAGAAGGTGTTAATTTAATTGGACAGGTAATATGCTAGAGGGAAAACATATATACCAATATATATATATATATACAACAAGAACAATATTGTTTGCACCAGGAGGAGATATGCAAATGAAAGTTAGCGATGGCGATGGAACAGATTAAAAAGCCTCGCGGGAAATGCTTTTCTTGAACCAAAGAAAAAAAAAATGACACAAAGGAAAAATAATGATCAATGTGAGGGAATAAATCTTTGTGTTTAAATAAAAAGAAAACATTAAGCAGCGAATGGGACTGCTGAGTCCAATGGAACGGCGCCACGTCTCTGCCTCCCTCCAGTTGTACAGAATAATCCTCATGTCTGGGAGCGCAGGCACAATGTATATTAACGTACCGAATGACTGATGGATCTGGGCTTTTCATGTACTTCATTTCTATTATTAAATAATGTAGGTAGCTTTAAGAAAAAAAAAAAAAAAGTTTCAGTAAGTTGCACAGATATAACTTGGATATGGCAATGCGCGGCGACGTGTAGGGTTTGACTTATCCGCACTTAATGGGGTTGGTCACCTTTACATTAACTTTTAGAATGTTATAGAATGCCCTATTCCTAGCAACTTTGCCATTGGTTTTCCTTAGTTGTATTTTTTATAGTTTTTGAGTTTTTCTTCTGACTTTTTCCAGCTTTCAAAAGGGGTCACTGACCCCGGCCACCAAAAACGATTGCTCTGCGAGGCTACAATTGTATTATTATTACTTTTTATTACTTATCTTTCTATCTATTCATATACCGATCTCTTGTTTAAACCACTGCCCATTTACTAGGGTAAAAAAGACCCTAGCGACCAGATAGCTGCTAAAATAGCAAATGGAGAGCTGCTGAACATAAGGCTAAATAAAAAAAATAAAAAATGAAGACCAATTGCCTAATGTCTTAGAATATCAATGTCTACATCGTATTAAAAGTTATTGGTGAACTACCCCTTAAATAGTGACATCCCAAGACCCAATAGCAAGTCACACAATGTGCCACTGGGTCACCTTCAAAACCTCCAAAAATACATTATAAGGAACATGTACATCCACGAGTGCAGTGAGCAAAGTGCAATTTCAAGTGCAGTCGCCATGTTTTGTTCCCATAATGCAGCTTATTTTCTCAGAATTCCAGCTTTGTTGCAAGGGGGTGATGCACTTGGTACAGTTGCGCTGGGCCTACCACAATTATGTTCAATTTGCCAAAAATACCACAACTGTAGTTACCCGTAGTCTGCCTGGCATTGTTTCTGATGTTCCGTGTGTTGTCTACACCCAATTCCTTAGGCACAAGTGTGCTGCGCCTATTGACGCTGGGCTGGTCGGGAGGTGTTGGAAGCTCCAGGAGTTCCACCAGCTCCAGGATTTTCCCAGATCAATAGGTGCAGCGGTGCTCAGTTCATAACAGGAAGGACTGAGCAGTGGCATTGCAACTATATTGGAGTGCTAGGAGCAAATTATAAGCTCAACTGTACTAAAATCTTGGTTATAGCGAATTCCTTTCCTATAGAGAGCTGAAGTCATGCCGAGCACTTTCCCAGCGCACAAGACCCCACCATGATTTGTTTTGTACAGTGATTACTTGTTCTTGTCGTATGAAAGTCAAATATTTACAAATAACAGTGTCTCGTATAATGTCCAACAGCTAATCATTTTCCCTCCGATTCTCAAATAACCATCACTATTTTCTTGTCTTGTGTAGGTTGTTTGTTTGAAGAAGACCTCTGCAAATCATTTGAAGTGTGCCTGAACGGTAGGCTTGAACCATCTGTTTTTCTGAACTGTTGGCGGGGATGTGTTTCTCTGAATAGATATTACATTCATTGCGCTTGTTACAGTGTGTATGATTTGTCATCTAATAGGGCTTTATTGCTTACATTTATACCCACTGCATAATAGGGAATGGCACCACCTGTGCTATACTGGGGGATCATGGGAAATATCTTTCAGACAGGCTTGCCAATATATATATATATATATATATACTGTATATATAAATAAAATGTATCTACTGTATCCAGTGTGTGGTATCTTGTGGTTGCTGGAGATAAAACTGAGGATTTGTTGCTGGCACACTTGCCTTTAGTAGACTGTGTTCTCATCTTCCTGATGGTAGCAACCATTTTCCTTTTTTATTTTGTCACAGGCTTTAATAGCTTTGTGTAGTTTTTGTAAAGACTCTTAAAGATCTGCTTGATTTTGCCACCCATGTGATGGTTCACTTCAAAAGCCAAAATATGGGATTGTCATTACTGTACATACAGAACCAAACTGTTATAGGTGCAAATTAAACCCTCTAGTGGCCAAAGAGGGAAACAACTGCTAAATATAAATCTGCACCAATACAAAAAAGTAAAAAAATGTAAACTTTATTATACTCCATTAAAATAAACCCCATGTACAAAGCCCATGTGTTGGGCCAAATTGGGCTGAAAGAAAAATAAAGTCAGCCATTAATGAATTATCTTAGACAACAACCTTACCTTAGAACTGAATCTGGTTGATTCTTGATCACATCAACAAACTGCCCCAAGAACAACCCTTGCCCAGTTCTTTTACCTCCGTAGTAGAATCAACCTCCAGCAAATAAAAATAGAATTGAAAAAGAAATAAAATGATGAGGCAGATGTACATCTTCCATAGGCCATTATTACTCATGTGAGTAGCAGTGAAATTCTGATTATATAAGGCAGACAGGCTAGGAAGGTATCGGTATGAATAAGTTCTTAAGAAGGTCATTGACAAACAGTTGGACATATGGAACTAATCATTCAATAATGTAGTTTATGTTTCTCCAAGAAGACAGAGGTCTTGATACTAATATGGTTTTTCAGTCCATGTTCATGTGTGTGTGGTTCCTTGCATGGTTTTGATCCAATGTGGTTGTGTCATGTGTGATCCCTCAGGAGTGGAAGTCCAGCTGCCATCAGGCTGCACCACAATGTACAGGGGGAGCCAGAGAACCTAGGCAACGTTAGTCTACCCTAGCTACCCATTTGGAATGCTTATATAGTATGGTCTACAGCAGTCATCCCCAACCAGTGGCTCGGGGGCAACATGTTGCTCAACAACCCCTTGGATGTTGCTCTCAGTGCCCCCAAACCAGGTAGTCATTTTTGAATTCCTGACTTGGGGCAATAAAAACAAGATTTCCTACCAAATAAAGCCCCCTGTAAGCTGATAGTGTGCATAGAGGCCCCTAATAGCCAATCTTAGCCCTTATTTGGCTCCTCCATGAACTTTTATGGTGCTTTTGTTGCTCTCCCCTGGACCCGTGGTCTACAGTCTTGGCCTTGTCCACTTCTTTAGGAAACTTGTGCCTTTGATAATTAGGGGCAGATAAGTTCTGAGCACTAAGGTCTGTATGATGAAGGTGCAGTTCTCAGTATCATACATAGAAGTTGGCACACAGTGACTGCATAACCCCCACAACATTGGTATTTAGACTCCATTTTTTTAGTCCACTCTTTGGTTCTGTCCCACAGAATCTGAACCACTAGGAGATATGTGACTACTAAGTCAGGGCTGACAATGTGCCTGGAAGGATCTGGCCACTGAACTTGCATCAGTTCAGTATGGGCAATCAGTACACCTACAAATCTAACATGGCGGCTTACTGGAAATTAGGCAGTCCATTTCTTCCATTCACTTTAGGATTCCTTGATGATTCTGTTTGTATTAGAGCACAATTCATGATCCATCTCCGCTCCAAAATGCATAGGACACTTCAGTAAATGCATAGAAATGACCAATGCACCCTGTATGTATAGAAATTTGTACTAATACACTGCTTTTTGGTGTATTCTATTCCTCTGCCCCCTGAACAAAGCAGCACAGCAAATAATGGATGCAAGTGCAGTAGATTCCATTGCAGGCAGGCGCGTATCCAAGTGCAATAAATTCCCAAATAATAGCTATTCTGCATAGTGTTTTGGTTGGGGGTGTGCTCCATTTTACCGTGAATGATAGGTGCTGTAACCTACATTATTGAGTGGGATATGCAGCACGATTCCTGCAGGTAGGGAAATAATTGCGTTAGAAACTGCTGACAGGTAGACAAGCAATTTATGTTTTTTTTTTTTACCCCCTAATAATATGCATTGAAAAGTAACACAGGCGTGTGAGTGTTCCGTCCCAGCTGTGAATATATTACTGAATTCTCGACCGGCGGATTTTTGTATTCCAGCAGAGCTTGAGCGACGGTAAATCCAGATTCGGTTATTTACAGCTTGATATTTTTACAAATAGATTTTCTGGCCTAATCATAGCTATGAGGAATGGGAAAAGGAAAGGGGATCTTGGGAGCTAGGCTGGAGTCCCTAATTCAATGGGAGTCAGATTAGAATTTAGTTCATTGTAACCCTTTCTTGGCCCCCCAAATAAACAAGGTTTCTAGCTACTATGAAGCAAAGCGTGGGAACCTGCAATGGAGCAATGTTGTTAAACTACACTCATACTGCAATTAATCAGGGTATTAGGTCACCAGAGGTTCTTCACCATTAGAACCACTTTGGAGATGTATTTTGTAGGTTTAAAGTTTGCCTGTAGAAGATACCCTTTAGTGGCCCAGGGCCCCTCCTGTGGAAATCTCTGGGAGATGTGTATAACCTGAGTCCTTTTCCAACCTCTGGTCCTTTAACCTTTAGGCTTAAGTTTAGTGCTGCTCTTTCTACCCAACTCTGTCTAGATTACGCTCCTGTTACCTACTAGAGTTGCCTGTCACTTTCTATTACGTAATTAACGGAGTCCTGGTTCCCATGTAGCACTAAAGAGATGGTTCCTCTAGGGCACAATTCTTATTGGGGTCTTGTGCTCTAGGGTCTCCAGCATCATCCACCCTGGTCAGCAGGTGGAGGCCAAAGAGCAGCTATGTGCACCCAAACATAGAACAGGGAATTGTCATTACATCCCTGGGTCCATAGGAGAAAAATCACTGAAGGGCACAGGTTACTGTTACTGGGACTCGTAGTTGGACTTGCCCATTCAAATAAGAATGAAAACCCCTTTACACACCATTGGTTCCTTGCAGAGGCCTCTCTCCCCTATTCACAACCACACACCCATAACACCCAAGTATGTCCCCAGACAGAGTAGTGCAGGCATCTCTGGCCACTTGACTTACTTAACCAGGCAGAGATTGGCTTCCACTGTACATGCTCCAGTTTGCCAGAGGGCCGGGGAGAGGACATGTTGCAGGTGGTCGGGCTACATTGGGATGCGTTGATGGGGCAATTTAGTAGGGGGAGAAGGGCCACTGAAGTTGTGAAAGTGGGTTTCTTCTACATTCAAATACATTTGCAATAGGCCACATTGGACAAACTGTTGCAGTAAACAAACCTTTAACTTTTTCACAGAACTGTCCCACAGTCATAGGCAAATTGTGCAGCCTTTCCCAACTCAGATGGACCCTCTCAGAAGAGCTATATAGTCCAGCTACTTTTTTTTGCCTTCACTTTACTCAAGGAGTCTGCTTCTCTCCTCTCCCATACATACAGTGGCTTGCAAAAGTATTCGGCCCCCTTGAACTTTTCCACATTTTGTCCCATTACAGCCACAAACATGAATCAATTTTATTGGAATTCCATGTGAAAGACCAATACAAAGTGGTGTACATGTGAGAAGTGGAAGGAAAATCATACATGATTCCAAACATTTTTTACAAATAAATAACTGCAAAGTGGGGTGTGCGTAATTATTCAGCCCCCTCAATACTTTGTAGAACCCCCTTTTGCTGCAATTACAGCTGCCAGGCTTTTAGGGTATGTCTCTACCAGCTTTGCACATCTACAGACTGAAATCCTTGCCCATTCTTCTTTGCAAAACAGCTGCAGCTCAGTCAGATTAGATGGACAGCGTTTGGGAACAGCAGTTTTCAGATCTTGCCACAGATTCTCCATTGGATTTAGATCTGGACTGTGACTGGGCCATTCTAACACATGGATATGTTTTAAACCATTCCATTGTTGCCCTGGCTTTATGTTTAGGGTCGTTGTCCTGCTGGAAGGTGAACCTCCGCCCCAGTCTCAAGTCTTTTGCAGACTCCAAGAGGTTTTCTTCCAAGATTGCCCTGTATTTGGCTCCATCCATCTTCCCATCAACTCTGAGCAGCTTCCCTGTCCCTGCTGAAGAGAAGCACCCCCAGAGCATGATGCTGCCCCCCCATATGTGACAGTGGGGATGGTGGGTTCAGAGTGATGTGCAGTGTTAGTTTTCCGCCACACATAGCATTTTGCATTTTGGCCAAAAAGTTCCATTTTGGTCTCATCTGACCAGAGCACCTTCTTCCACATGTTTGCTGTGTCCCCCACATGGCTTGTGGCAAACTGCAAACGGGACTTCTTATGGTTTTCTGTAAACAATGGCTTTCTTCTTGCCACTCTTCCATAAAGGCCAACTTTGTGCAGTGCACGACTAATAGTTGTCCTATGGACAGATTCCCCCACCTGAGCTGTAGATCTCTGCAGCTCGTCCAGAGTCACCATGGGCCTCTTGGCTGCATTTCTGATCAGCGCTCTCCTTGTTCGGCCTGTGAGTTTAGGGGGACGGCCTTGTCTTGGTAGGTTTATAGTTGTGCCATACTCCTTCCATTTCTGAATGATCGCTTGAACAGTGCTCCGTGGGATGTTCAAGGCTTTGGAAATCTTTTTGTAGCCTAAGCCTGCTTTAAATTTCTCAATAACTTTATCCCTGACCTGTCTGGTGTGTTCTTTGGACTTCATGGTGTTGTTGCTCCCAATATTCTCTTAGACAACCTCTGAGGCCGTCACAGAGCAGCTGTATTTGTACTGACATTAGATTACACACAGGTGCACTCTATTTAGTCATTAGCACTCATCAGGCAATGTGTATGGGCAACTGACTGCACTCAGACCAAAGGGGGCTGAATAATTATGCACACCCCACTTTGCAGTTATTTATTTGTAAAAAATGTTTGGAATCATGTATGATTTTCCTTCCACTTCTCACGTGTACACCACTTTGTATTGGTCTTTCACGTGGAATTCCAATAAAATTGATTCATGTTTGTGGCTGTAATGTGACAAAATGTGGAAAAGTTCAAGGGGGCCGAATACTTTTGCAAGGCACTGTATGAAAGGGGCCACCACAGATTTGTGTTATCAGTCTCTACCATGTTTGAACACAGTCCACAATTTCTGGCTACTCTTAATTCATCTCCTCAGATTCTGTGGACTAACCAGCATCCTACATTCTTATTTCTTTTAGTGGCTTCACCGTGGGTCACTACCCATACTGTGCTTCTCATTGCAGCCAAGTCTGCCCATGCTCACTAGCCTAGTCACTAGTTGGACTTGCACACTAATATGTCTATACAGATGCCAAATAAACTTTTTTTTCTCCACCCTCTTATATAAGTTACAGGGCTGATTACAGCCCCATTATAGGAACTTCCCAAGGGACACCTCTACATGGCCTACCTTAGGGGGGTTGCTGCCACTGATCTACCAAAGTGAAAATTGCCTTATTGCATAATGACTTATTACCTATGCCAAGGGGATCATCATCTAACCAGGTTTCCCATTTTCAGTGATAAGTAAAATTTCTGGGGAGTGGGGCCATACATAAATTGGTGGTCTGCCTTTTAGATATGAACTATGGTTTGGAGGATCAGAGTATGTTCTGGATAAGGGGGGACATGGTTAGAATGTCTAGGTGTTTGAAATAGGAAATATTGATGGAGACTATGGGATTGCTAAACCACTGATCATTGCATATTTTGACCAAGAGCTCCAGCCATTTCAGCTTCTAATTCTCTCCAGATTCAGGTTTTAAACTATTGCAGCCGCTCGTGCGTGATTTTGTATGTAGCGGACATTTGTGCACAATACAGAGCATTTGCTTCAAAGGAGAATTTTATTTCTAAAGTTTTAATCTTGGAACGGTGACAAAACACCCATTCATTTTCATACAGACGACTGACTCATTTTTAACAATTACCCTGGTAATACGGCCATCTGTAATGCATTATCTTTATTTGGCAACCGCTAATGGCTCGTTAACGTTTATTTCTACAGAGCAGATGAGACAAATATATATTTCATTGGAGAAACTATATATGCGGTGCTCCTTCCACCCCCTCCCCATATGAAATATACTTTCTGCAGTTTGTATGCCTTTGAATCTGTCACAGTCAGCGAATGGGTTTCTGCTTGGCGGGACATACGAGAAGGGGTTCTGTCTCCCTTTTATTACTGGCTTATGGTTATGTACTTTAATAATATCCGTGCAAAGGGACTTTCAGATATCAAGTTATCCATTCACTCTTTATTTTGTTATAAAAAGGGAAAAGTAAAGTTTCTGTTTTATCTTCTGTTTTATCGGAGGCCTTCGCCGGTATGATAGATGAGGTTCCTGCTCGCTATCTTGGCATAAGCACAATAAGCCCAATAAGCCCATAAGCCCACGCACATTGCCTATAAACAAGTGTGATGTGGTTAGGATGCAAATGCACAGAATCCGCACAATGGCACAATAGAAGCGCTGCTGTTTAATTGTATGTGCAGTTGATAGTAGGCAAGGCCCGTATTCTATGGTCATTATTTGTGGAAGAATACTGCTCCAGATCTTTAAATTCAAAGGAAACTTTTATATATCTGTATACGGCATGATATTCCTTTATTAGTTGGTCTCTGCCTGCAGCGCCCCCCATCCCCAACAAGCACATGTAAGTAGACACAACATCGCTCAGAGGCTTTTTTTTTTTTGAAGGGGCTTTTTATTTTGAGCAAACAGGTTTGGTCTCTGCCTTTCAATATATTCTGCTTGTGGGTGTTAAGGTCCCCATACTCGGGCCGATTATAGCTGCCGATATCAGTCCCTTGGACCGATTCGGCAGCTTATCGGCCCGTGTTTGGGCAGAACCGAGGGGCCTGGCCGACCGATATCTGGCCTGAAATTGGGCAGATCTTGATCGGCAGGTTAGAAAATCCAGTCGGATCGGGGACCGCATCGGCTCATTGATGCGGTCCCCGAACCGACTGCCCCATTGCCGCGTGCAGAATTCGATTGTTTGGCCCCAGGGCCAAACGATCGAATTCGCCTACATGCCTCCCCGATATCGCCACCCGTAGGTGGGGATATCGGGTGAAGATCCGCTCGCTTGGCGAGATCTGCCCGTGTATGGCCAGCTTTTACTGTTATACCCTGCTTGTGTTTGCTTCTCTACAGATCTGGCTCAGACATGGTAGGTGTCCATAGAGTCGTCCTGCGCCGGGTTGGGCACCCATAGAATATCCTTAAATTAGTGGTGATAAAGTCAGAAAGCCTCTGTCTCCTGAATGCAGGAGGCTCGCATGTACCCCATAGCTCCCAAATGTCCTGATTTTCGCGGGGCAGTCCCTCTTTTGACAGCTCAGCCCACAGTCCCGGATTCTTACTGAAAAGTCCCTCATTTCCCTTTGATCTCCTGCGCTGAAGCTAAAAATATACACATTTAATTAAAAGTAGCTTTTGGCAGAGAGCCCAGAAATCTTAATGAGCTTCACCTGCACTTAGATACATTGTTTCTCACTTTTAATTAAATAAGTGGCTTTTGGCAGAGAGCCCAGACAGTTAACAAGCCCCCCTGCACTGAGATACAACTGTAACTAATAATCTAAACAGGTCTCTTGGGGGAACTGAGACTTGCAGCCTACTGGGCAATTCAGCTTTTTTAACAAGACTGTAATAACACATAAAACAGGACCCTAAAACCCCCAGAAATGTGTTCAACCTGCCAAATTTAGTCAAATGGGAGTGGTATTTAAGGGTTTAAGGGGTGTGGTTGCAAACATGGTCATGGTCAAAAAAAATTTCTTTTCTTTTCATTTTCTAAATGTTGGGGGGTCTGGTACCCTGCAGGGGGATTCGGATGGGATGCAGTTTTTTTCTCCCCACCAACTCATCCTTTTTCTCCTCCTGCCCACTCATTTCCCTCGCCATCTGCCCATTTCCCTTGCCATCTGCCCATTTCCCTCACCATCTGCCCATTTCCCCATTCCATGTTGTCATCACCCTGCCCCTCAAGTGCCCTCATTACTGCCCCCCCACCTGAAGGGCAGTATAATACACAAGGTGGCTACCCTAGTTGTATTGTGCATTTGATGTCAGAGATGCATACGCAAATGAAGGAAAGGAAGATGAAAACAAAATGCATCACATCGAAAATATTTAGCTTTTTCCTTGATCATATGACCTAATCATGTGATTTTAAGGGTTTGGATTGGGTTTGACCAGGCACTTGGATTTTGTGCATACCTAATGATCATCTAGGGCCAATCAGCACATTTTGGTCGGTTTTTATCAGGATTTGGCTGGATTAGATAGCATGGCGGAGATGTGTGGGTCTTGGTTGGATTGATGCGTGGTGGGTCTGGGTTGGAAGTGGATCTGCCAGTTAAAAGTCTCTTTCACTTTCCCTTACTTTTTTAGACAGCACTTGAAGCTCCATAATGGTTTAAGGATAATGGTGTAAGGATAATCAGGAACATAGGGTGTTCATCCCTGAAGTAAAGCCACGAGTGGCACAAACACTGCCAATCATGCTATTAATCTGGTGCCCAGGCTCAACATTACATTAGTCTCAAAAGGAACCTTCTGCTTGGAGATAGCTCCTCTCACTTCCTAAATGGGAATCTTCTGCCTATGGACGAGAGGTGGATCACCTAACCTTTCAGAGAGACACCGCACCCAACCATAACCCGCCTGGTTTCGATCTGCACCAACCCAAACCTGCTGAGCCTCTTTATTTACAGACCTGCACCCAGCCCCTCCCTCTCTGATGTCACAAAAGGGGCAGGGCACAAAGATGGAAGTCTATAAATAAAGAACACTGGAGGTAGAAGTGGGGAGTAGAAGGGTCACAGGCAGGCTGGGCACAGGGTAAAGCTCAGCCCAAAGCCACCCATGGCCCGTGAGAGTTGTGTGGATGCCTGTACATCACTAGTCCCTTCACCAGGTGTTGTTGGATTATATTATACTATACCTTATTGAGGAACCTTAGTAATAATAAAAATGTGTAGTTTATTAGTAAAATTATCAGTCTTTCTGCTTCTAGTATGGGCTAACTGTACAGCATAGTGCAGCGTCTAAACTTTAGATCTCAACCCATAGAAAACAACATACAAGGAAGGAGGGGTGTTCTGATGTTCCCCTGGTTAGAAAAAACATTAGTAATCTCGGATAACGTTTCTCACATCTTTCCTAAATAGAAGAACATTGGGCCAGCTGTCTTTCTTTCTTCTGACAAGCTCCTCGACTGGATCATGGCCGGATACTGACCAGCAGGTGGCGATGTTGTAACAAAAACAAATTCATTCATATTAGCAGTACATATTCCCCTTAATATTATTTAATCTTAAAAAAAATAATAATAATGAATGTAAATTGCAAAAGTGTTTAGAAAAGCACTTTCATTCATTTTACGTTCACTTATCATGTAAGGGGGAAACTTACACAAGCTCAATAGGAAAACACAAGTTAAATTAGTGGTCAGTCTAAAAGTGAGCATTATATATTGTATTATGTATTTTTTTTTTATCTGTAGAGTGGAATTGGGATTATATTCACTTTTGTTAACAGTGGAATTGATACTGACTCATTTCTCCCTGTTCTATGAAGGCTGCTGAATGGCAGTCGGCCCATGTGGCATTTCAATGCCTTTCGCTGACTCCGGGTTGATTATCTGTGATCAATAGCTTCCAGCAGGCCGTATGCCTTACAGTTGGCGCGTAGGGTCTAAATAAAGGCTTATTGTCAATTCACTGAACTTTGGAGCCATCTATGCGCCCGGCTGTAATTGTGGCTTTTATGTAGATAAATACAGCGTTGCAGTATCCGGCGCATGTATTGCAGCCTTTATTCCGCTTTGTATTCCTAGGGGAACACATATGGGTTTAATTCATCCGTCCAGGCTGGCAGGCAAAATAAAGCAGCTACCATCGCTGATTAAAGGTCCATAAAGCTGCTTGCTTTATAAGTAATATAATTATGATTTTACTGTGTTCCACTCAGCTCAATCAAGAAGCTTACAATCTAATTTTTTGTGGTGCTGCAGCCGCCCTGCAATAATAAATATGTGTTTAGGACTTTTTAGAGCACCTGCATTCCCTCCCCGAAGGCAAACAGTGTGTAAATGGGGGCTCTGTATCTCCAGCTGTTCCTAAACTACAACTCCCTGCATACACTGACAGCTGTCTGGTTTTGCTGGAGGCAGGAGACGAGCGGCAGCTGGAGAACCACAGGTTGCCGGCGCCCGGTGTGAGAAAGTGATAAATATAAGCGAGTGGGCAGATGCACGCTCTGCGATTTTGACTGAAAATAGGCTTTTCAGTGGAAACATAACCGTCACAGCTGACAGATGCGTCCCCGGCGTTTAATACCAACTAGGTCCACCACTGGAAATCTCCTCCATAATTGCACTAATTATTGAAAGCCTTTTAAACACTTTTTTTTTTGCACACAACGGTGAGCCTACATTGTGGCACACAGCAGGCTGACTGATCCTGGCACACAAAGCATGGCGTGGGCTACCAAGTGACTGGCAGAACAGGTGATTGACACTTGTAGGACTGACATTTAGCTCTGGGATGAAAAAGTTCCAAACTCTTCTACCTCTACAGGCCTCAGGCCTACCTCATCATCCTATGTTGTATGTTCTGTTATCTTCTGTTTTATAAGTGGATATCAGCCATGCACAGCAGAGCAGGTGATTGGGGGAATTTTAGGATTGCTACAGATGATGTATGGAAGATGTATGTCACACACTGTAGGGCTCATCTACATAGACACAAGGGCAATGATGGGTTCATTCAGCGACACTTCTGGGGGAAACAAATGGTATTATTATTAATTTGGTCTTCCCCTGACTCATAGTTCTTGTGCCAGTGTTAGTACCAGAGACACATTGTTCCAACTGAGGAAAGTTTTGTAAGGAGATATTTTTGCCCATATGCTGTGCCCACAGACTTTTGGCCATGTAGGGTTTATATTATTGCAATCTTGGAATGATACTGATACTTATTTTTGTCTTTTTGTCCTCCATATTTATGGCCTTTCTCACCATGGAGTTGGAGTTACTGTGCAGCATTTTCTTGGTGTCTTATCCCGGTGGTTGTTGCACCAAAAAGATGGAGATTTATTCTGTCCAGGAACCTAATATCAAAAAACAAATATTTTTTTTTAATTTATTAAACATGGGTGGCTAAAATATACCAGCTTGAGAACCTAATAAATAAGGGATGCCCAGTCTGTGGGTTTTGGAGGCTGCTGGGGGTGCTGCAACTTGTAATTCAGGAACCTCAGAATGGCTTCCTGAAATATCTGTGCATAGCAACTTAGGAGAGAATATCAACACGACTTGGAATGGCATCTGGTTCAGGCAGAAGAGCCTTGGACCACCGAGGAACTGACCTTTGCTTCAAGACCACACAAACTAAACCTTTGTCTGCATCTTACCCTGTCAGTTACTTCTTACTCAGATTGTTGCCTTTTCATCAGTTGGTTGCATATCTTCCAGTCGGCCACATCCCACATATGTCTTTTAGGTGAAAGAGAGATATTGATGCAATTCATTAAGGTTCTTGCATTGAAACACCCTCCCGCATTTCCCTGTTTTGCCAATGTGTCCATCCAGCTTCTTCTGATGTTGCCGCTGGGGAGCCCTGGAGATATTGCCACCCTGTAACTGGCAGAAGATCTAGTTTTGGTTGGGATAACTAAGTATATAGATGCAGCAGACTTTTGCCCAGCGAATCAGAATGCAACCCCTACTCTAAAATTGATTTGGTTCAGTTTTGATTAATTAAACCCAACTCTGAGTGCAGCTGAAGCTATACCAGAATCATGGGTAAAAACATGGCTATTTATGTTTGAAATTGTACTTTGCAAACAGTACTCACACTCATAAATTCCCCCTCGAGTTTTACAAATAGGCAAATTTAGAAAAACATTGATCCTTTTTGAAAACAGGGCCCTGACATTTGAAATAGATTTTGTAGCATCTCCTGCTAATGGCTGGCCGGTTGGTTTAATCAGCTAGAAGTGCTCTCCTACATATCAATTTTCTTGGATAAAAAAAGTGACTCAACCCCTTTAAGCTCTTTACCATCAATAATTACTCCAGCGACTGCGGGCAAGTTCCCCGCTCACACTTAACCACAGCATTAAGCAGTCACTGCACAAATCTATCTTGGGTTCTCCATTTTATTTTAATGAGGCTCATACTGATTGATTTATTGCAAACCCTGTGCATGTTAAGGCTGCGCTATTGCTTGGCGAATGCTCTCAGCCGTTGGGTTAATTCAGGTTTCAGACACACAGAAATAATACATTGAGGTCCAACACTAAATAATATAAATAGAAGTTAGTACGGATAATTTTATCTCCTGCAGTCCAAGCAAAGGGACAAATAGAGCAGTACAGGAAGGTCCCATTTACCAGTGGTACTGGAGCAAGAGGTGCAATTTGAAATGCTAGTGCCTGTGGCCTGGTACAGAGTGTTTTCTTTGCAGTGGACACAAGAGTGCAAAGAGTTAAGTTCAGGGCTCCTAGGTACTGCAAAGCTTGTGTATTCTAAACAATATAAGGTTACCATCAGACCCTATTGCAGGGGAAGAGACCCCATTTCAGATTCCATGGTCCCATAGAAAATTGTCCCCGGCAAGCGTCCCCAGCTCTGAAAGCTGTCCCTGGCTGTCCCCGTGGCAGTCCCCCCACCAATTGTTACTATCCCAGGACAGGAGGAAGGAAGGAATTATCTTCTGTCACTTGACCCACGTCCCTTTCTCCCACCATCCTCCAAACTTCCCACGCCACCTTTTCTGTTTCTAAAGGAAAGAATATGTATAAAATGATTGTGAAGATTTTCTAAGGAAATATATTAAACTTAAAAATATGTGGCTATAATATTGAGCGGGTGTATGGCAATGGGGGTGTGGCCAAAAAGTGGGTGAGGAATAAAAATGTTTAACGCCACGCTATGCACGCCACAGGCCCCTTCCTGCCCCCGGATTTCACTTTGGAAATCTGATAACCTAATGTATAAATTAGGGACCTTCCAAGGAAATCCCAAATTCCACACACTTTCCGCCCCTCCTGTATGCAGTGCTGCCAAATACACAACTAGTTACACTCCATTCTAGGGTACAAAAAGCTTATTTAGTTGGGGAAAGTTCAAAAACAGGTCCCTTTGCACCATGGGGGTGGGATACCCCATTGAACTAAATAACCGCAGGGGAGATCCCCCACATTGCACGTTCTTGTTGTACCCGTCAATTTTGTGGCTTCCTTTGTGGCAGGGAATGTTGAATTATCATCTCAACTGTGGTTTGAGCCCAACAAGATAGACACCCTTATACAAAGGGGTGTGGCTTATCAAAAATGGGTGCGGCCATCAGGGATCGGAGGCAGGGCCACGCCTGTTCAGATTTATTACTATAATTCAGAGTACTAAGGGTATGTTATTTTATATATATATAATATAATTGCATGCAACACCCCAGGCGCAATCTCATTAACTCTCTGGTATTGCAACGACTCAGTAGTTCCACAAAGCCCATTTAACAGCTGGTAGAATACAATTACATTGAATGCTTTCTGCCTTTCCATAAGAATATTACTGGTTACCCCATAGCTGATAAATATAATAGAGAGTGCCAGAGAGATGGCCGACTGTGAGCTCAAAGGCAATTATCGGCATGCCAGGCAAGCGGAGAGACTCCTGTAGACAAAACAATCACTAATGTGCCCACCAAAGGAAAGCACAATGCCAGCTGTTTAATAGAGATGCCAGACGAGTAGCAACATTGTTGCCTTCAAGCAGTTTTTCATAAAAGCTGGAATCGGAGATTATCCAGATACAGATAGGGCTGGGGACACAGCCACAGTCATATAATGTACCTGAATATGGGGAAATAATACACAGTGGCATCTCCGCGTGTACTTCCATCATCATCTTCATTTGCTCATGTAGTGCCGAGCGTTACAATCCAATTGGAGGGAATTAGTGATTATCCACAGACAGTTAATCCAGACTGTATCAAATTGGTTTCTTTAAACAAAGAATAAAAATTAAGTTTTAGTTTTTTATAGAAGGGCAATTCTAACTTTCCAATTGATCTTTGATTTTTTTTTTTAATTGGAGGCTTTTCTATGCCTTTTTGTAGCCCCCACAACCTGCAATGGTCGCACTGACCCACTATATCCCCTGCCCTGTACCCTACGCACGTTGCCAGTGCTTTTAACCCAACCCAGGGACCTGTGAAACCAGAAGTGACATCACTATTGGGCAAAAGTGACATCACTCCCATCAAAACCATGTCAGGGGGAAAAATAACTTGTAACTCGGGCCGGTAGGGGCACTAAGTCAGGGAATTGGGACTTGCCTGAAACCTGACTGCTTTGTGGGTATTACGCAGATTGTATTAGAATACTACTATGTATACTAAAATTTCATCTTAAGGTGAACTATTCATGGTAGAATCTTTAGGGGACTCTTTTTGTCACCTAGAAGAATCCGTAGCTCCAGGGCGCCATTTTGGATTGATGAACCCTGAATACTTTGCTTGTTGCAATTGCTTTTAAATACAATGTGGTAGGGGTCATTTATTTACACCTGCAAGTGCAGTAAGCAAAGTGCAGTTTTGAGCACAATCATCATGTTTCCAACAATTAAGTATTTTTTCTCCAGAATTTAGAATTCAAGCATTGTCACAGTCACCAAAGGGAGTTGTGATTAACGCAGTAGCGGCTGATGTGTTATATATAGCAAAATTGCTCTTGCTTTTTGACGCAAATATATATATATATATATACTGTATATATATATGAATATTTTTACCATTTAAAGCCTGGTATTGTTGGTCAAGGGGACTGGTAAAATGGTTGCCCCTTTTCCCTGGCAGTATCCTAGTAACTTAGATGCCTAAGGGGGTCCTTATCCTAGGGAAGGGAAGTTTCTCTTTCCTGGGTCAAAGTATGACCAGTGTAGTTCACTATTTTGGCCTCTGGATGGCAATGTGTGATAATATATAAGGCAGGGCAGCAATGTGCTCTGGGTCAATTTTGTGCAGAAGCCCTCCTGAGCAGGCAGGTTGGGACAACACTGGAACCTAGGTCAGACAGGGGCCTAGTTAACCATCAGGCTATACTCTGTATACTCTGTAAGCCACACTAGGGGGCATATTCATTATAGTGTGAAAGCCATAGCAACCAATCACATCTTTGCTTTTGTTTTCTGTTAGGTGACTGTTAAAATCCAATTGCTTATTGGTTGCTGAGGGCAACATCGGTGATGTTGGTTTACACACCATAATAAATATGCCCCTAGGTGTGACAGACATATAGGGCTAGCTAGAGAGCAGTTTTGGCTCCAACAAAGAGTGTCAGTGGGATTCCAGGTTTACTATTTCTCAGAAGTAGGGGGCAAGTGTACAGACTCAGGGCTATATAGAATTCTTCTGGGTTCCACTTGGAAGAAGATTCCCAAAAGCTAGGAGTAACTCATTGTTGTTGTGCCTTGATTGACCCTGTGGAGTTGAATATTGTCTATAAAGTGTATCCGTGAGTATATGCCTGCTTTTGCTATGTGTAAAGCCGACATTTTTGTTTATTTCATAATTCTTTGTGGATCAAGTCTGCATTTGCGAACCACTGGTGTCCTTATTGTGTTTCACAGAAAGGTATAGTTGTACAACATCCTGGCCTCCACCCAATGTGAGGGCCAACATCTCAACCAGGGAAATTTGGTGTAAAGTGATTGGTTGTAGGGTAGATCAGGTGGCCCCAATTTACCATCAGCTTACATATGCTGATGGCTTATGTATGGCTTATATGCTTTATATAATGGGATTCTGAATGTCCTTTATCTTTGTGCAATATATTGTATTTTTGAAATCATATATACCTGATAGGTCATGGCAAGGAGTTTCAGAGACAGTCAGAAGATTGAAGGACCATGAAAATGGCCATATTCAAAAGCAAAACCACTACTTTGCAAACAGATTAACCATTGAAGCTTCCGCAAGCATAGAGAAATACAGTGTTCCTTTAGGGTAGTTTTCCACCTGATCACATCTAAGGTCCAAACGCCCAGTCTGACACCAACGTCAGTATTATACAGAGAGGGAATACTCATGCAGATCTGTGCTACTGGGGCCCATTTATCTGTATGAAGCCAGTCATGGAGATGTACATGATAGCTTCCTTTTTATCTACAAAAAAAACACCAGCAATCCCTAGATTTCTGGGTATATATCTTCTGAAAGGATTAGTTATGCGTCGGTTTCTTCATTGTTTCGGTATAGCGGTTTCCGCTCATTTCGGAGTTTATTTAACAAGATATATACACACAGGACTGTTCCGAGGAAAGGTCGCCTTAATTTGGTTCTTGGAGAAATGCGAGTCACTCAAGAAGCAAAGTGCAAAATAATTTCAGCAGAGCTACCTATTGACTTTTTATTCTCTGTAAAGCACCTAATTATAGTCCTGCATGCATGGCTGAACATTGACTGGATGGTGTGATGAAGCCAGGATTACCCACGCTCACAATGAACTGAATTCAAATGAAACATTCAGCCTTCCAGGGAAGGAGAACGGTGAAGCAACACAAGAATGTATTTCAGGTTCTATAGCAGAGAACTTTGTCTCTTTATATATCTATATATCTCTGTATATCTATACATGTGTATACTAAGAAGTGAATCGAGAATTCTGTTTATTTGCCCAAATTATAGCAAATATTTTGTTCAAAATTGTCATTTGTGCTTACATTGTGATCTACAAATTTGGGTTCAGATTAGGTTTAGTACTGGGTCAAACCGTTTGTCAAGGATTAGGTATTCGGCAGATGATATACAGGTATATGATCCGTTATGCAAAATGCTTGGGACCGGGATAAGGGATCTTTCTGTAATTTGGAAAATCATTTAAACATATTGAATGAAAAACAATATTGTGCCAATGAGTTGTACTCATCTAAATATAGAAGGAGCGTGCTTTAAAAAGTAGTGTTTCAGGCTGATTTATTGAAAATTTCTCCAAAAACCTCACTAGTCTTCTAAGCTGACCTGATAGGGAACCAAAGCCTGTCTTTGCTTGTGTGACTGCAGGGCTGTGATTGGCTGTCCCCCTCCTACTGTGCTTCTGGCAGGGACCGTTAGGTCACACCCTTCCCTCATCTGAAACACAGGCTGTTGCTCTTGCTGGGTGCTCATTAAAGGAGACATATCCTATTAAAATTATGAATGTACCAGTGAATTATAATTAGAAATATAGAAGGATTGTGCTAAAAAAGGTTGTGTGAGAAATTCCACCAAAACCCCACTAGTCCCGCCCATCTGTTCCACTTCCTGCTGGCTGAATTCTCTGGATGTGCAGGGGGGCCGGCGGCTCTCAGTACAGGCACTGTAGGATAGGAACCAATCAGCAGCTAGGCTGACCTGATAGGGAAACTGAAGCCTGTCTGTGCTTGTGTGAGTGCAGGGCTGTGATTGGCTCTCCCCTCCTACTGTGCTTCTGGCAGGGACGGTTAGGACACGCCCACCCTTCATCCGAAACACAGACAGGGACCTGATAGGATCTATAGGGAGCTCCAATAAAGGGGCCATTTTTACAGATCGGAATAATGTTTAGCACAAAGTGATACCAGCACCATGTATTATTCATAATTGCCTATAAAATAAAGGTTTTTCCCATTTATCCAATATGTCTCCTTTAATGAGTCGTGTATGACTCAACCAGTGCTTTATTAATACTTTTGTAGGTTAATGTCATGAATAGCAGAGTCTTATTGTTAATGGCTCTACTGGATTAGCTCCCAACCATCTTGGCTCTGTAGGAATTCAGTTGCACTAAAGTTACACAAATTCAAATATTTTCCTTAAGATAGTCTTTCATGGGCCATCTATAAATAAGTTGTTCCTTCCATGATTGGCATACACATCTCCCCCTACTCAGTATTCAGGTCAGCACCAGGGCCAGACCCACAGTGTGGGAGCCACTACATAAGATGGACACGCTCACCTGAGATACAGATAAAACCTACCGGCACAAATCCTACATGATTGCATCCTTTCTGGTGCTGATTATAGCTGAGCATTTCGCTAAGAGACTCATTTATATTCACTGCAAACATTCTATTTGTAGCTCAGACCTCATCTTCCTGTTGTAAAATTAACTGCTTAACAACCCGTGTGACATTATTCTCTACTGGGGCTTAAAGCCTTACATGGCATTTATGGAGGTTTAAGTATCTTACCTGTAGGTAAGATACTTACCTAGTGAATATAAATGAGTCTCTTAGTGAAATGCTCAGCTATAATCAGCACCGGAAAGGATACAATCATGTAGGATTTGTGCCACGTTGCTCAGCAGGGGATGTAGCCATGCAACCCATTGGTCGGGTCCCAGTTAGGGCCAAGGTTGGATACAAGGGGATCACTGTCAGTGCAGGCTGAGAACCCTATCTAAGGGGGGATTGTATCAATTACACATGTAGTTCAGAAACAGGTGGCACATCCCTAAGGTATAAGCTGAAAATAGCTATCAGTTATTATACAGTATAATATATAATAGTCATTTGCTCTCTATGTAGACTTCTTGTGCCACAGGGAGAACCTCTAAAGCCGGGAGCTAAGGTAAACTCTAATTATTCTAATTTACTGAATGGCAGGACTAAAGTGATGGACCATGGAAGTAGAGACTCTGGGGCTAGTCACTAGGCTGTCACTAAGCTGACAACTCAGTCACCTTGGCAGGCGTAATAGACATCTCAGTCCCATTGGGAAGCATGCAGGACATCAAGCCTTTCATTACATGGCTGCAGGGAATGAGTTAGCTATTGACCATTCCATCTCAAGCTGAGGGAAGCTGCTGTCACCGACACCTGAGTCCATAGAAAGCCATCTCAAGCATTGTCACTGCCATGGAACCAACAGTGTGTCTAATAAAGTGACTTGTTAGCAGCTCTGCCTCTTTCTTCTAATCTGCAACAAAAGGCAGATTGGGGAGACAAAAGATAAATAATTAAAGGGGGAGTTCACCATCATAATGGAAAATAAGTTTGTATAATAATTTACCTAATAAAAGATACATTTATTTATCGCTCTCTGATGATAAAGCGAAGTGAAGTTCTTCCCTGTCCCATTAGGCACTGCCAGACTCTCCAAGCCTTTAAACGGTCACTTAAAACTCACCTTTTCACTCAAGCCTATACCCTAAACCCTCAGAAATGCGATTACCCACTGAGCACCCCTAATCTTCCCTCAAACACTCACTAACCACTGGTTTCCACCTCTCACTCTGCACTTACTGTCACTTTACACACCTACATGAACTCTATCGCCATGCTAGTTACCCTGACCTTATGTCTCACCCCCCCCTTTTAGAATGTAAGCTCTTGTGAGCATGTTCCTCCCCCTAGTGTCTCCAATCCTCATCCAATGTAACTGCAAACCATTTTTGTTCTGTCTTTTGTACCCCTTTATTCTGTAAAGCACTGTATGATATAAATTTCCAAGGATATGTGTAATATGGAGCCATTTACATTATGGATACATGTGGGCAGCGCTTATGCCACAGTTGGCGCTACCCATGAGCGATTCCTCAGGCTGGAGAGAGACTGTATTTCCAACATTATTAAAGTGCTCAGCAGCTGCCGGATAACCTTATTTCAGCCTTGGCCCATTTATTTCCCAGCTTTTTCCCCACTTCAGCTGCACGGACGTGGTGCCTATTTTGGTGGGCCGATAATAACATTTTATGCCAAATAAGCTGGGTTATTCAATTAAGATGATGGATCCCCTTGGATATTCTCCGCTCAGTAACACTGAACCTTGTGCCGTTGCACTTTTTTGCTTTATGGCTGTTTAATCCCAGTAATGCGGTGACACGGTTTTATTGTGTGTTTGAAAAGTGAACCTTTGTAAAAAGATTAAAGTGTAAAAATCGAGTTTTTCCTTCACCCCCGGGGGTCTTGATGAGCCCCCCTCCTTGGCTTGCAGGAGCGTTAATGGGAAGTCTCCGTACGTGGGTGTGATGTATTGCAATGGACAGAGCGCCTTTCCTTTTCCCCGGCAACCTCCTCGTAGATGCAATTACCCATTATGAAATTTGGTTCTTGCTGCAAGATATTTATTGAAACAAAGAATTTTCTGCCACCAGCAGATGAGTTTTTTTTAACACTTGATGGAAAGATATTTTGAAAATTTATATCTTACACTCTCCATATTTACTCTTAAATGAACAAGGTGGTGTTATTTAATATACCCCTGAAGTGCAAGAGCATTAGGTACTCTTGGAACCCAGCCTCAGAGCCATTTAGGGTAGGATTTGGGATAATGTAAGCTCTACGGGGCAGGGACCTCCATCCTCCATCCATGTTTTTGACTCTTATTGCAACTGTACCTTGTATTTATTTGTATTTTTTGTTGTACTCTGTATTTATCTATTATCTTAATAACCCCAGTTTGTATAAATGTATTCTACTGTACAGCGCTGTGTACATAAGTAGCGCTTTATAAATAAAGACATACATACATACAAACACCTATTTGTTCCTCTAGCAGGGTTGGACTGAGCCAACTTGGTGAGCCCATCCTGCCCTGACCTCCCAATGATTGCAGTAAAGTAAGAAGGGGAGTTGTGGACATGTGCACAGTGGTTTCTGGCATCAGCTCATGACTTGGGCAGGGGCCCCTAGAGTGGCAGCCCCGTTGAGCCCCGGACACCCCAGGCCGACGCTGTGACCTAAACATTCTTGGAACGGCAGCATGGCTGAATGACTGATACTCCAATAGCTTCATATATCTATAACCTTGTTATGAGCAGGAGCTTTAAAGAAGGGCTTAAGAATATAAAAGCTTCTGTGATTTATGTGGACATGGTTATAGACGTGATGCACCCAGTAAACAGCATTCATTTATTGTGGAGAAAGTATAAAGCAGAAGAAAAGCCCCTTCATCTGTTTTCCCTCCCCAACCAGAGGACAATGCAGGTCCATATGAAATATGGTTCCTACTAATGTTCCAATGTCTATTAGGCACTAATGCCACAAAGCCACCTCATCTGTAGCCAAGGCACTATATAAACAGGACAGGCAGACATATTTCCCTATAGTTTTAGCTTCCGTCTAGTAAAAGTTTAATGAGAAAAGGGTGGCCTTTACATATACTGTGAGAGACAGCTTCAGGTTATTATGCACCATCTTATGCTAATACTGTATGTCTATGAATATTGGCGAGTGAAATTGCAGCGATTCACTTTGTGGTTGTGGTAAATTTCTCTAAACCTTAGAATTTTGCCAACGGGAAAGCGAAATGGGAAGACAATGTTCCCCAAATGATCACACTCCCAATAGAATTAATGGGTGTGGAACTTCACTTACAACAAGGCACCCATTAGGGAAAGGTATATTTACAGGGTTATAGATCAGGGAAGCTGCAACTTTTGAGGCTCCGCAGAACATCAGTTGTAAGTAGGGAGAGTGGGCAATGGAGAATATAACAGAGAAAGATGGCGACAGTAGGACAAGAAGCTAACCAGTAAGGCAATATGGACAAGGGTAGGGCTGTCTGAAAGTTGCACTTCATCAATAGCTGAAGGGTGTTAGGTAGGGCTACCAATACCAGCCGTCAGGTTGGGGAATGGGACGTGGCATCATTTGGGGGCTGGGCTATGATGTAAAGGGCAGGAAACTGGGCAGGCTGGGTGGGGGCAAAGTGGATGGGGCCGGTGAATGAGCAGGGAAATAGGTGGAATAGGCAGGGTTATAGGCGGAGCAGAGGTGGGCCCATAGTTGTAAAGGGTGATTGGCAGCCAGTAATTTTGTAATACCGGTGCCGGCCAAGTGGCAACCTTAGTATTAGGTTGGGAGTCCCAGTTTTAATATATACTGGGGCCCTGCAATTTAGCTCTAGCTAAATTGTTTTACCTCATTTACAAATGGCAGGTAAGGGAGCAAAGTGCAAGCTGCCAAGTATTGCCTTCTTGGGCAGCGGGGAGCATGTAGGCAATGCCCATCCCACCCCTTTCCTGTACCTTAATTTGTGTCATTGAGGCGCAGTAATGAGTTCTAAAGGGATGGATTTTATGCCCTGGGCCTCTGTGAAATGACCCACCTTAAGGCTTTTGTCTATTTTAGAAGCAACATTGGTATAATCTGGAAATGTAACAGGGGAACCTTAAAGATCTGAATAATAATAATAATAATTATTATTATTATTTCTTTCCTCCATTTCAGCCTTGGTAATTACTCATTGTTCTGTTAATAATCAGCCCATCTTCCCCAGGATATTATCAAACAAAAGTTCTTGTAATTCTGAAATAATAGGCACCTTTTAAAACCCATATGGCGACGCTGTTATGAAACAAACATCTGAAGCAAATAATAAGAGTAATTACTTACACTCTTTGCTGAAATGATAAAGGAAAGGATCTATTTACTATTTATCTAGCCTTTAATTCTAATTTTACCCAACTGTGGCCACCAGATGGCAGCAAGACTTAATGAGACACTTGGGCCTCTCGTTTCCATTGGAGCTTCACACATGCACTGGGGGATTCGGAGAACCAATTTCTGAACTTAATTGACACCTTGGATGCCACATACTGGGGCCGATCTTTCAGTCTGCGTTTGGGCAGAACATCTAAAATCGGTGTCATTTTTCTGTAGATAAATAATCCTAGATTGTGCCCACGCTACTGGAGAACGCGGCCCTCCAGCTGCTCTCAACTGTGGCTCCTGTTAAGTAGATAACAGCTGGCTGAGCATTCTGGGATTTATTATATATTAAAGAGCTGAAGGGCATAGGAGTGACTATAAACAGCACAATATACAGTACTTTACAGCATGAACCTAACGCCCTTTTTGGATCTAAACCTTATTTTCTAGTTAAAGGGGTTCTGTGCCCAAAAATAGTTTTTGCCTACAGAACTTACATATACAATATATGTTAATGGTTGGAATGGTTTTAAAGTTAATTTTAAATGTTTTTGCAATTGAAATCAGAGTTAGTTTATCCTTCTCTGTTATCCTTGGAGGTTCTCCTTCGGGTCTGTTAATCGCTGCTTCCAATAATATACATTTACAAATAATATATACTGTGATGCTATTTTTGTTTGGAAAATTACCCCAAGTTAGGGCATTTTTACATTGGCAAATGCAGTCCCAGTCCTCACAACTACCCTTCTGCCAACTGTGGATAAAACAACTCTCATTGTAGATACTTGCATCAAAAAGTGCTTCTTACAATTCCCTATAGTTGTGCTCAGCACCACCGAGTCCTTCCTGCCTTCCGTTCCTAATTGGGCGCTGCTGTGCCTATTGATGCAGGGGAACCCTGGGGCTATTGCCACATCCAGACCAGGTGGTTGCTCCAGTGGCATAACAATAGAGGAGGCAGACTCTGCAAGGGCCCGGGCTTCCTCCAATGTTGCATTTAAATCTCTGCTCACTGCTGGCTCTCAGGTAGGACAGTGGGCAGGAACGGGGATTTATAGGCAAACAGGTCTGGGGGGCGCGTCAGGGCAGGCAGGCGCATCAGCACAGGGAGAGGTGGGAAGGGGGCCGGTGGGTTTGATACTTTGCGCTGGGCCCTTCCGAAATATTTTTTGTGGGGCACGGCGCAGAGTAGTTACACCACTGTCCAGAGTTGCCTCAGCACCCTGTGTAATTGGCACAGTTCAGTTGCACTGAAAGAATAGGTTGCATATGTCACCCATATGTCAAAAACCAGAAATGATGCCAGCGAACACCAGAAATGACGGCAGACAGACTTAGAAAATATCCATTGCACTGCATCGGTTGTGCTGATTATTGCTCTCTGTGGTGTAGGGGAAGGCACAAAGCATCCCTGTTACAATCCCCTGACAGGAGACACAAGCCGCAATGGGGCCCTGTCCTTGCCACCTATGCTATGGCAGGAGAGCAAGGGCTTGTTAGATGAACTCCTTTCACCCCTTAGTGCACTAGCACTTGCCTAAAAGTAAAAGAGCCCTCTCACCTTTCTCAAAACACTTGGATATCTAGGATGGTGGATTATGCTTGTGGAATGAATCCCAGAAGAACAAACACCTCAGTAGAGCCAAAAGCTGCTTACTAAATAAGCCCATACTTAAGGTGGCCATACACGTTCAGCGAGTGGATCTTTTCCCGATATCCCCCACCTACGAGTGGGCGATATTGGGCAAATCCAGGCTAATTTGGTTGTTTGGACCTGGGGTAAAACGATCGAATTAGAACGACGGGTATAGGCGCAGTCGGTTCGGGGACGGCATAAACGAGCCGATGCGGTCCCCGATCCGACTAAATTTTTTAACCTGCCCGATCGATATCTTCCCGATTTCAGGCCAGATATCGGTTGGGCAGGCCCGTTGTTAGTGCCCATACACGGGCCGATTAGCTGCCAAATCGGTCTATGACCATATAATCTAATCCTAGTCACTCACAGGGCTCCTTGCCCCAACTTGGACTCTTTTTATAACCCCGGCTCCATTTCAGTGGGGTCTTCTTCTCCAGGCTTGGAGTTACATGATCCTTCTTACCCTTAGAGTGTTCCAAGAGAAATCATCCCTCTTTTTTTTTTTATATGAGTGAGTTACCTGAGACTCTTCTACCCAGGGAATCTCTATCCTGACAGGCAGGTTCCATCCAGTTCTCCTATAGGGAACTAACAGCTTATACAGTATATTACATAATGATGCATAGCTATTGCATCCCCATGGTATATTGCGAAATATGTATACAGTTATGGCACAGCACTTCTCTTTGATGAAACAATAACCCCTTTATTCCTTCTCACGGGAAGGGAAGACTCACACTTTTATAACTTTTCTTTGTCCCAGACGCCTGAGTAGTATGAGGAATGTTCCTCTGGGGTGAGTAACACTTCAAGCGTTTATAACAATAGTACAAAAACCATTGATCACTTGGCAAAATGCCGGTTCAGATCTTTCAGTACATATTCATATCTTGTTTTGCTCTTTCCATTATTTATGAACCACAATAAACTTTGTGAAGTTGACGGCAATACGCATGGGTGAGACAAGTGAGAATGGATTGGATACAAATGATACCCTCATTACCAGGGTCTTATCACAATCTCTCTGCAATAAATATCTATTGCTCTCCTCTCGTTGCTTGTAGATGACCTACAGGCTTCCATTTATGTACGTGAGTATGGGAATTATTATTCTGTGAAATTCTGTTTTCATCCCAGCAATGTCCTTCAAGGCTATTCCATTATTAGTACGTGGCATTGCTGGCTATTTGTGATCAATAGATTTCACCCCAACCCTGGAACACTCTCTGGCGAAGATATTGTATTATTAACTGCTGCCGAGCGAAACAATCCCTTGAATCATGATACAGTCGGTTCAGATACAGAAACTGCTGTCGGCTTCATTAGATTTGTAATTAAAGGAACATCAGTCACAACACCATTGGCCGTTTTGTAACGACCAATTAATGATAATATCCTAAACAGTCAACACGGTAATTTTCTCACACAGCTCATGTAAAACCCTGCTTAACCCTGCTAATCTAAATTGTTTTTATAAAAATATACTTTTTTAGTAGTATGTGCTATAGGGCAGGGATCCCCAACCTTTTATACCTGTGAGCCGCATTAAAATGGAAAAAGTGTTGGGGAGCAACACAAGCATGAAAAATGTTCCTGGAGGTGCCAATAAGAGCTATAATTGGCTATTTAATAGCCCCTATGTGGACTGGCAGCCTACAGAAGGCTCTGTTTGGCAGTACACATGGTTTTGATGCAAAACTTGCTTTCAAGCCAGGAATTCAAAAATAAGCACCTGCTTTGAGGCCCCTGGGAGCAACATCCAAGGGGTTGGTGAGCAACATGTTGCCCCTGAGCCACTGGTTTAAGAACAGTGCTATTGGGTAATCCTAAATAGAAAACTGCCATTTTAAGACTTAAGGGCCGCCCCCTGGGATCATAGGATTCACAGTGCACACAAACAAGCCAAGTCACACATACATGCTAGGCCCCATCAGCCAATGAATGGGCAGAGTTCTGCCTTTTGCTCCCCCACTACTTCCTGTTACAGTTAGAGCTGCATTATTTCCTGTCAGCTGATCTCTGAGGGAGCACACAGCCCATCACTAAATGGCGGCTCAAGGGAAAGGATGTAAAAGGGAAATATTTACTGATATATATATTCCAGTTTGGCGAGATTCTATAACAGGCCACTTAATATGTTATAAACTATCTGTTGGTTAAGCAATCAATCTAGGGGTATAGTTTGCCTTTAAAAGACAAGTAAAGTATAAAACAGCATATTTGTCAGGAATTGCCTGTTGATCACTGTGACTTACCTTTCATCCCTTTTGATTTCAGTTTGCTTCAGAGTGCCACGGTGCCATCTTGCCTGTGGCCCTTTGCAAAGTACCCTGGGCTGGGTTTGTGCACAGTATATAATTGCTGGGTAGCTATACTGTACTGTGTATGTGGGGCACACAAGGGACACCTGCGACTGTAGGAAAGATGGCCGCACTGCAAAGTAAAGCAAAGTTCCCCAACCTTTTTTGCATTATGTTGAGAAAGCACACATTGTCCATAGCTTAATTCAGTGCCTGAACTGGTAGCCACTTGAGTGGTGTTCCTAATTTTGCTTTGACTGAAACTGATTGGTAATACCGAGCCCCATATCCTGGGCACTATGGAAAGTCTTCATTAAGAGAGAAGTGCAGAAGGTCTCCCAATTGGGTCAGCAGAACACAGGGAAAAACCCTAATGGGCCCCACCGACCAAAACCTTTTTTGTGCCTAGGTAAGTATAAGCTATGCATGCTGGGGTCGGCTGGATGGCTGTGGTTGGGCAACGGGGGCCCCTGGGGGTTGTGGGTGGGATGGTATCCCCAGGGGACCCCATACACCCCAGTCCAACTTTATCTTCCAAGCTCTGCAAGTCTACAGTGTTTGTCATTTCCTAAGAGAAATAGGAAGTTTGGGGAAAAGGTATTTCTGGACCAGAAACCAAAAAAATCAAATGCCTTTTTGGCAGAGACAAAAGATGCCAGCTGTTTCCCCATGCCCGCACTAGTCACACAGGAGAAAATTAAATCACGGCAGATGATGGTTAAACAAAGCAAAATGCTCACGCTGCGGCTCGGGGTAGGGTTATTGATTAATCAGTAAATGCATTAGAGCTTGGCTTCCCTCTCAGCTCGGGAATGTGGGAAGATGTTCCGAGAGCATTTTCCTCACAAGCAATGGCTTCACTCGCTAGTGTAGATCAGGGGAGTAAGAAAATCAAAAGAACAGACGCTCTCTGTCCAAATAATGTTCTTGATGCTGTGCATTAGCTTTATTCTTCTAATACTGGAAATTCCGCAGCTCTTTGCTTTGTCTGAAAGCTGTGGGAAGATGGAAGGTAACTGACAGAACTTTAGAAGCTTACAGGTCACACCTTTTTGTCTTGTCTGTAAAGGGTTTTCATCTATCCTGGCCATGATATACAGTATCTATTGGTGAAGTCTAAAGCAACTGGACTTAGCAAACATTTCCCCACTCATCTGGTATCAGCTTTTTGTCTAGTGTATTGAACCATGACTGCCATGCCAACACCTGGGGTCTCCAACACTCACCATGCCAACCCCTGGGGTCTCCAACACTCACCATGCCAACACCTGGGGTCTCCTACACTCAGCATGCCAACACCTAGGGTCTCCAACACTCACCATCCCAACACCTGGGGTCTCCTACACTCACCATCCCAACACCTGGGGTCTCCAACACTCACCATGCCAACCCCTGGGGTCTCCAACACTCACCATCCCAACAACTGGGGTCTACAACACTCACCATCCCAACACCTGGGGTCTCCAACACTCATCATCCCAACACCTGGGGTCTCCAACACTCACCATCCCAACACCTGGTGTCTCCAACACTCACCATCCCAACACCTGGGGTCTCCAACACTCACCATCCCAACACCTGGGGTCTCCAACACTCACCATCCCAACACCTGGGGTCTCCAACACTCACCATCCCAACACCTGGGGTCTCCTACACTCACCATCCCAACACCTGGGGTCTCCAACACTCACCATGCCAACCCCTGGGGTCTCCAACACTCACCATCCCAACAACTGGGGTCTACAACACTCACCATCCCAACACCTGGGGTCTACAACACTCACCATGCCAACACCTGGGGTCTCCAACACTCACCATCCCAACACCTGGGGTCTCCAACACTCACCATCCCAACACCTGGTGTCTCCAACACTCACCATCCCAACACCTGGGGTCTCCAACACTCACCATCCCAACACCTGGGGTCTCCAACACTCACCATCCCAACACCTGGGGTCTCCAACACTCACCATCCCAACACCTAGGGTCTCCAACACTCACCATCCCAACACCTAGGGTCTCCAACACTCACCATGCCAACACCTGGGGTCTCCAACACTCACCATCCCAACACCTAGGGTCTCCAACACTCACCATGCCAACACCTGGGGTCTCCAACACTCACTGTGCCAACATCTGGGGTCTCCAGATATTCATCCTCCCTTGATACATACTCATTTCAGACTAAAGGGGGCCACACACAGAAAGAGATGATCTTTCCTCGATATACCCACCTTGAAGAATCCCATTGATCAGATGTACAGTAGGCCATCACTCACCACAGGCCCAGACTGGCAATCTGTGGATTCTGGCAAATGCCAGAGGGGCTGCTGTAGGATGCCATAGACAGTTATTATTTATTGGGCTGGTGGGGGGCTGTTTGGGACTCTGTGTACTTGAAATGCTATGGCCTATTTTAAATCCCAGTGCAGGTCTGTCTCACTATGCCCACACCCGGGGTCTGTAGATATCCATCCTCCCTTGATACAGAATGTTTAGTCTCAGTTCATTTAAGACTGACTATAGGTGGCCATACACAAAAGATCCGCTCATTTGGTGAGGATGAGGGCTGCATCATGAGCTGATGCACTCCTTGCCCCCATGGGATTTTTAATATTGGAAATTCCACAGCTCTTTGCTTTGTCTGAAAGCTGTGGGAACACAGTGACGGCACAGATATAGCATTACAAAGAGAAATAACCACATGACCATATAGAGATGACGTAGAGCTAAGATGAACCCATTTACTGACTGATCTTTTGTTAAAACATGAAACGTGTCACTTGTGTTACAATATTACAGGTTATTGGCTAACTGGGGTAACATTTACCCGTATCGATCAAGGCATAATCCTATCTAAATATGATAATGCAGCTTTTCTCTCTCTCTCTGCTTCATATTTTATATTAGATTGTTCCTTGTATTGTATGTATCAAGGTATACATTGATTGGAAAGATATATATTTAATTTCCTGTTCTGATACATATCAGCTTATGATGCTATGGAACATATGGAAGAGGCACAAGTTATGTGTGGGAGCATATATATATATATATATACGTATGTAATACAAATTCTTATTTTCTGTTCATTAAAGATGTCCCTGCTGCCATCTTGTGGTAAATGTGGAAGTCAGCAGAATAATAAATAATGAAATTAGCTGTAATATATTTTAAAGGGAAAATATACTCCCTTTTTGGCATGGGCTCATTCAGTTGGGCTTATGTAGGAAAATGTATTTTTTTTTCTACACAACCATACCTGAATCCTCAGATTGAAAGAAATCCACGATATTGATATGAGCAACTTTCCAGCAATAAGAAAGTATAAGTGTATGCACATAGGACAGCTTGGGCAATTAAATTGCAACACTGCATCATGTGGTAAAACCCACACTGGCACCATGACGCGCCGGGAGCACAAATGTGGGGTTTGTCCGGTGCTGCTCAAAGCGCTCTTCTAAGTACTTTTGCGATTTACACAATTTTATTTCTGATTTTCAAGATATGATGAACAGCGCCCCCTGCTGTGTGCATTTCAGCCAACTGGCCAAAAAAAAAAGGAAAATCTCAGGACGTTGGTTCCTTAGAAAAGGAAAGTGATATTACTCTGCGTAGAACTGACCATAGAAATATCAGACGACTCTTCCCTGCTCACTAACTTTATTTTCTAAGGCTTGCGTTTTCTCATTAACTTTATTTTCTTTCTGATTTCAACTAAGCGAGACTATCCTAAGGAAGCAACAAAACTGGGGCTATACAGACTCTTTCTGTAACCTTATCAAACAAAAGGAGATAAATTGCACATGTCACCATTACAAATTATACAGCAATGCAGTTGCCAGTAAATTCATAATACCTTGAAGTTAAGCCCACAATCTGCCCTATTTAGCCCCTAATCCACCCAGAACCCGCCCAAAACTTACCCTTCATTTTTCAACTTCCCCTCCTCCTTGTGACGTCCCTGACATCATAGCTCCACCCCAATCATCACCCCACCCCTCCTGTGTCAAGACCGCCCCCTATTGTCACCGCCCACTCAAAAAAGGTGGTATCCCTATGCCTATGGTTTCTGACCCAAAATTCTATTTTTAAAAGTTTTCAACAAATAGTATTCTGACAAACTTTCTAAAACTTTTTCTTGTCCGAAGGTGCATTTATTTGCACTCAAGAATAAAATATCGCCTGTGTTTCGGATTCTGGCGGCACTACCCCTTGGGTTAGATTTATAAGAAACACCTGCTCCGAATCGTTTAACATCCTTCCGCTGATATATTAATTGCAATATGTTTGGGGATCAGGAGATCAAATCCAGTGCTGACTTGGAGAGGTTGCCGCTATTGTCTGACAAGGACACACAGATTGTGGATTGTTCCGAAAGAGGAGGCAGATAGAGGGAGCGATAATCTGAAAGCTTTTTGAAACAATGGGGTCCCTGCACGCCAACCGCGGGAGAGTGATAGGGAGGCAAAGGCAGTAAAAAATAATTTTCCCTGCGCTGCCACAGAGGAAAGAGATAGATTGTTTCCTTGTATGAGCAGGCACTGAGCAAAAAGAACATTATGCTGGAATTCTTCAGGCAAATGAAGATGTATTATATCGGGAAATAAAGGGGGTTACGTAATAAAAGGTACTAAGTTTGCCTAGGCGTGGAAACCCATAGCAACCAATCAGCAGGTAGAATTTACTGGTCACCTGTTTAAAAGCAAACATCTTATTGGTTGCCTTGGCCCCTAGGGAAAAGTCCCACTTCACCCACCCCACATTTCTTCTGCAGCAGCTGAATAGCATAATAGGATAAGATTTGTATTTTCTGCTTTTTATCAAATTGAACTTTTTGGCCTTGACCTTGAGTGAGTGCGTTTACTTATATATATTTATGTACATGGCCAGTCAAAACAGGGCCACACTTAACAGGATACAGCCCCCAGAACCAAAGGGCATATTAAGCATTTGATCGAAAAATATAAACCAGTCCATAAAAATATAAATTTATTTAAAGCTCCATGCATTTCGTACTTAGTCATAGGAAGTATATAGGCAGTGTTATTTCAATCTTTTGATTCATTTCTTGAGTTTGCGCGGTCAGGGAGCAGTGGTCACAAAGAAGGCATGGCCAATTTGCACCGCGCACTAAATTCTTTGCACTTTTATAGATTTTACCTTGAATAAGTTTCAGAATTTTTGGCATGGAAATTGCTTTGTCCCCAGTGCTTGCTGTCATAATGAAGCCTGGGTGGAATTCATTAGGGTTTAATCTGCCGCACCTAATGACGCAGCCAGCAGTGGGCACCCTAGAATTACCCACCTAAGAATGATTTAGAGAACATATGGAAGAGAGATTGCAGGCAAGTGTGGCAGGTTTCTGGAGACAATATAAATAAGGAGTCCATTGTCTTCTCTGTGTTCTCCACAGTGTCATGGAGCATTCTCCACAGTGTCATGGAGCATTCTCCACAGTGTCATGGAGCATTCTCCACAGTGTCATGGAGCATTCTCCACAGTGTCATGGAGCATTCTCCACAGTGTCATGGAGCATTTATATGTAAAGAGTGTGTACAAAAGTGTCTGGCCTCTGGGAGCAGGGTGAGACTGGGCCAGTGGGACACTGGAAAAAAAACCTGGTGGCAGGGTCATACTGGGTTGATGGGACCCTAGGAGAAAAGCCAGTGAGCCCTGGGTCTCATGGGCCTCCGCAGACCCCACGCCCACTCCCCTGGCTCACAGATTAGGGTAAGGAGCCAGAAGTTTGTGCACTCGCTGGGGTGGGGGGCAGTGATGTGCATATCGGGAGGGGGACCCTAGAGATTGTCAGGGGGGCCCTTTAATTTGCAGCCCCTGTGGAACACCGCTGCTTAAGTCAGATGCTGCCCAGTGGACCCCACCAACCCAGACATCATCCATTCCTGGCCCCTCTGTCGCTCCCCCACTGCCTTCCCTCCCATGGTTGCAACAAAGATAGGTATAATAAGATAGGTATAATGTGTGTACCAGGTGGCGGGTAGGGACTGGCGTTGGGTGAGTGGGCAGGTAACGGGGCCACAGAGGCGGTGTGGGGGCCCCTGGGGTAGCAAGAGTCCAACCCTTCTGGGAGTCTAATTAAAAAAATCACATTTTTAGTTCTGGAGGATAAAAACCCAGACTATCGGAATCAGCCAATTCTAATAGCTAATGAGATCTATATCACACCTCACTTGCCCTCTCACCCAATCTCAGCCTCTCATCCCTCAGAACACAATATTGCAATACTGACTTTGAAACACAAACCCACTCGCCTTTTTTATTTCCTGTCGTTTGTTGTTTTTTTTTTTTTTCTCTTGCCATTACAAAGTTTTCTTAATACAAGAAAATGGAAATGACATTGGAATAATGAATTTTCCAGCCAGGTAACGCATCTGATGGATTTTTTTTTATTTCTCATTCAATGAAAATGAAATGCAAATCCTAATTCCATCTCCGAAGCAGCGCACAAAGGTTTTTAAATATCCTGTTCGGGGAGCTAATGGACTTGCGGTAAATTAGCAGTGGGCTCTCTGCATCTCATTGTGCATTGTGTTACTGCTTTCATCTGATCTCTCTGAGAGCGCTCTTATCTGGGAGCATTTCATTAGCAGAGAGTGCGCTTCATCTTATAATTCACATCAAAATTAGAATCAATCATGTAACCTTGACAAGTTTTTTTTTTTTAGAACAAAAAATTGTTTCCCCATTTTGATTTGTTTTAGATCAACTACAATAGAAGTTATTTTATATAATTCCCCTATTGGTTTTTTTTTAAAGGATAAGTAAGCCTTTTATTTTAAAATAACAGCCACTCAGAATAACATACTTATTTCTCTGACTTTGATGATCTCAAAGAGGTGCCTACTGGGCATGTTCGCTGCCTCTGCTCCAATTAAAATCAATCAGGCATGTCCAGCACCTCTTTGAGGTCATTATAGTCGAAGAGAGAAGGAGGGCTCAGAAAGTGAAAGGGGGTGGAGCTTAATGCAAGACAAGGAAATCAGTAAAAGAGCTGTATCAGAACTGGCTGTAATAACATACTTATTTCTCCGACTTTGATGATCTCAAAGAGGTGCCTACTGGGCATTCCTGGTTGATTTTAATTGGAGCCAGTAGGCACCTCTTTGAGATCATCAAAGTCAGAGAAATAAGTATGTTATTACAGCCAGTTCTGATACAGCTCTTTTACTGATTTCTTTGTCTTGCATTAAGCTCCACCCCCTTTTGCTTTCTGAGCCCTCCTTCTCTCTTCGACTATGATGAGCTCAAAGAGGTGCCTACTGGGTATGCTCGCTGCCTCTGCTCCAATTAAAATCAACCAGGAATGCCCAGTAGGCACCTCTTTGAGGTCATTATAGTCGAAGAGAGAAGGAGGGCTCAGAAATCAAAAGGGGTGGAGCTTTATGCTAGATAAGGAAGTCAGTAAAAGAGCTGTAGTAGAACTGGCTGTAATAACATACTTATTTCTCCGACTTTGATGATCTCAAAGAGGTGCCTACTGGGCATGCTCGCCACCTCTGCTCCAATTAAAATCAATCAGGCATGCCCAGTAGGAACCTCTTTGAGCTCATTATAGTCAAAGAGAGAAGGAGGGCTCAGAAAGCAAAAGGGGAGGAGCTTCATGCTAGACAAGGAAGTCAGTAAAAGAGCTGTAGTTGAACTGGCTGTAATAGAGGAACAAAATAAATCTGCATGCAGGGAGAACAGTATGTTATTCTGGGGAAAGTTTAAAAAAAAAAAAGGTTTACTTATTCTTTAAACATTTGAAATGATAGCAGAATATGGAATTTTCCGAGGACACGGCTTTCGTTTCCCCCTAAGAGAGCAAAGAGTCTTTAAAATGAGATTTATTTCGGTGTCTGACTTTAAAGGCTTTTCCCTCAGCCTGTGACAGTTCATGGGAAAATCATATTGCATTTACAGTCGCCCATAGCAGAGAGATGTCTCTTAAATGAACTGACCATGACAAGTGGTAATGTTACAGTACGTGGAAGTGAACTCTGGTTTGATACCCTGATGTGATAGGTGAATGGAAATCAGAATATTGTGTATAAATATGTCATGTTTTTCGTTACAATGCTACAGAGTTCTATGGAGTCCATGTCTTCAATTTTGGACCATATCCTTGATATAGACAGACCAGAACTAGCCATATATGCATTAAACTCTTAGGAGGCACCAAATCCATCATTATTAGATTTGACTACACAGAAAATAAAGCTTAGCTGAACTGTAGTCTGTATTTGAACTGAACCCTAAATGGCATATTAATAATCCCAAATAATATGAAAAGTCACCCAAAATATAATCACTTAGGGGCAGATTAATCAAAGTGTGAAATTAAAGTCAGCACAGAAAAATTCACTCACCCTCTATTCATTACTATGGGACTTTTAGAAGCCTATTTAACAAATTGTGAACTCTAACTTTCCCCCATTGAGTAATACAGTTCTAAAAATCACATAGGAATAAATTGATAGTGTGTGATTTTTTTTCTGTAGTGAGCTTTAGTAAATGTTCTTCCTTCAGTTCTCCAAAACGTCGCATGAAATGAAGGCAGTGGATTGTTGGACTATTTCAGGTCAAGCCCCCATTGAAGTCCAGCATTTGTTCAGGCCCCGCCTTGCTTTATAACAACGTGAAAGATAAGATACAAAAGCTTTGCTATTTCAGCCAAAATTCCATAATTATTTTGGGCAGAAATTAGTCACCCCAAATCTTACCGTAACTATTCTTTAACTTAGGCTTCCAGGAGTAAGTAGCTGAACAATTAGGCATTTATTCATCTCTGGTCCTCCACCCACTGCTCTGAACCTTCCTAAGGGGCCAAGCCCCACAGTTTGGGGACCAATGGTTCCCAGGCACCAGGCTCTTAAAGTGGACCTGTCACCCAGACATGAAAATCTGTATAATAAAAGTCCTGTTCAAATTAAACATAAAACCCAAATTCATTTTTATATTAACACATCCAAACCCATTATAAAGGCATTTAAAAATCACAGCTGTCAATCATATATTGCTTGCCCCGCCTCTATGCCTTAGGCATAGAGGCGGGGCAGACAGTAACTTTAGCTTTCCATTCAGCACTTCCTAGATGTCACTGCACATCTCACTTCTCCCCTCCCTCCTCCTTATCTAACTGTGTAGCCAGTGCATGGGCATGGGCATCAGGTCCCCCATTCTGGCACATAAACAAGATTTTGGCATGATACAAAGCTTGGCTTAATAACAGTGTCCACAAAATGGTGCCTGCCTGCTTGCTTTGATTGAGTAATTCCAAGACGGAAGGAAACAAGATTTATATTATTTATATAGAGTAAGTAAAGTTTATTTTGCTCAACTAACAATATAGAAAATAATTTGGACTTATTTCTTAGGGTGACAGGTCCGCTTTAAGATGAAGCCTAATACAAATCCTGCAAAAAATGCTGGGATTCCTTAATGGTGTTCTTGGCACATCACAATTTACATTGGCACCCTCTTTTGCCACCCCAAATTATGTAATTATGTAATCATTATTTTGTAAGTTAAGGTCAATGCATTAGTAAAACAACATGTGTGTAGGGCTTATTTTCAATTGCAGTTTCGATGCAGTTTTGGATGCAAGACGCCATGTTTTATTTTACCCACCAAACAGCTTATTTTCCCAGGAAACAATTGCAATATTGCAGCCAAGCAAAGCACCACAGTTGGATCCAATACATCAAAATGAATGCAATTATGGCTGTAGGTTTTGATGTGGCTATTGCTCCCAAAGTTAGTAAAGTGTGGATTGCATCATTTCAAGCCCTTGGTGTTATTAGGTTTGTGCTTGATTTACTTGGCACAAGTCTGATGCATCTATTGTTGCGGCCTCCAGGGGGAACTTGGGAATTATCACCAAGGTAGTCACTCTTGCATACGCTTCAGAGGTGGAGTTGGGCTATTCTCCCCCGGCTTCTCTGATGCAGGAGAGCGAAATTTAGCTCTTAAAGTTACTGGGAGCTGATTTTACTGCCCTCTGAAAGTGGAACGGACACATTGGTGGTGAAAACAACTACAGGGAAGTGAAAGAAGTGCCTTAGGATTCATACTTTTAACGAATGGCTTCAATACGCGCAACAAGTTGCACCTACTTTAGCTGTGAGCCCTTATGCCAAAATTCTTATTGGATTTTAGTATCATAAACCCTTGTGTTGGTCTCAGTATAGGTCCCACATATAGAATAGAAGGTCTCACACACAGAATGGACATTTGGGCAATTAGCTGACAACACAATAGAGTAGAAAATTCCAAGGCTTTTGTTTTTCCACTTTTTTGGGGTCAGCAATATGACCCTGTGTGGCACGCAACTAAATCATGTTTAAAATAAAAGTCTCACACAGCGAGAAAGCTAAGGGACAGGAGAGGAGAAGCCATTTGCATAATCATCCGTTTTCACAAGGCAATTGCATAACGATCAAATTAGAAGGTGATTGAATGACAAATTATGAAAGGCTGCTCATTTATGCCTGACCTAACCACCTAACAAGGCGACGGGCCTCATCCATAATTGGCTTGATGCCCATCTGATGTGCCTGCAATACTGCACGGTGTAAATTGATGATGAGAGCTTCGCGTGTGTGACAAATGGCGAAATATATTTTCTTCCTTTGATGTATAAGCAAAAATAGTAGCTGTACAACTCAAGAACACAAAGATATTGGCCAAGCTTTGTGGAACGGACACACGTTGAATTGGGCTAAAAGTGGTCAATACACGTCTTGTGGGATCTTATAAAGCGAAACCGAGGTCTAAAGGAATTCATATAGAAATATCTGTATCAGTATTTAGCTTATTGGTTGTGTTTCCCCTAGTGTATAGCAAGTGCAAGGAACACACCCATGCTCTTCATGAAACCCAATTAAAATTCCAAGTCCTTGGAGACGTCACATGGCGGTAACAAAATACGTTTCGATTCTCATCGTAACTCGCCAAATGTTATTTTTTTTTATTTCACATTATTACACAGGAAATTATAATTGTTATTACATTGAAGCGCTGTTCTTGAAAATGCATTTCCACAGGGATTTAGCAGCAAAATAAGCAATTTTGGAGGCAGGATCTGTCTGATGCAATTTTTAATTCATTTTTATTGAGGCAGCGCGCTAATACTAGAGCCATGAAATGAAAATAAAAAGACCCAAAGTGTAAAAATAATTATAAGAAAACAAATACTGAGAAATATAATCTAGTCCAGTAAAATATAAGAACTAACTAGAGATTTTCTATCCTTATCCTGATTGCTCAAGAACTGCTAACTGCTGATTGGTTGCCATGTTTTATGCGTCATTAGCGCCATTGTCAATACATTAATTTCTCGTTTCTGCATTAGGATCACATGTAAAGAAAGAACTTTCCCTCTTGGAAGAACATCTGAAGGATTATGAATGAAAAAGAAAATTAGCCATTGTATAAAATTAAATTGAAGCTATTTGTCTTCTGCAGAAACATATATTTAGAACTCATTGTTAACTGATAAATTGGTTAATTAAAACTTTAACAGGAAAGCCTGAATGTGCAAGGAATATATCTTAAGGTGGCCATACACGTTAAGATCTTCTCCCAATTTCCCGACCTACGGGTGGGCAATATTGGGCTATTTCAGGCTAATTCGGCCCTTTGGCCCTGGGGCCAAACGATTGAATTACAAAGACGGGTATAGGCGCAGACGGTTCGGGGACCGCATTAACGAGCTGATGCGGTCCCCGATCCGACTAAATTTTTAAAACTGCCCAATCTATATCTGCCCGATTTCAGGCCGGATATCGGTCGGACAGGCCTGCCGTTAGTGCCCATACAGGGGCCGATAAGCTGTTGAGTCGGTCTAAGGAACCGATATTGGCAGCTAGAATCAGCCCGTATATGGGGACCTTTAGGTTATTTTCTGGTGGAACACAGATCAGTTCCTGTTAATCATTTTGGTGGTTTCCAACATGGCCTTCAAACAATTCCCTTTTTTCAATGTACAGTCATGGGATCCTGTAGAAATGGAGTTTGGTCAAGAAGAATATGGTGTGGCATTGGTAGATTAGAATCAATGCCATTATATTTGCCTCTTTAAGTTACTAGAGGTGGCTTTTTTCCACCCCTGGTAACTGGCTCTCACCTTGCCTCATTACAGGAGCCATTAGCCTCATGGATTATAGGCACTTAACCTAAAATCTGTAAAATACTGTTGCTCTGCAACTCATGACATCCCTGTAGCTGTTGGAAGTGATAAATGTTGTCATTTAGTGTCATTCTGAGAGTTCTACATAAGTGGAGTAATGGAGATACTTTACTAGCAGTAGTATGGAGTATGGATGAAGAATGCCTTATTGTTAGACTGTCTGACTTCGGCCTTTGCCCAATCTCTTCTCCATTTGTCTTTCTCAAGTATTATAATCCTTTTTACAAGAGACCAACAGGGGCTGTGACCTTATGAGCTAAGAGAACTTAATCTGATGAGATTGGAGGGTGTTCCAGATGGTAATGGAAGAGACCCAACAGATTAGGAACAACCCAGTATGTGCAGTAAGTCTGGATCCATCTGTAAGTGTTATTAATAGGCTTAATATTGAGAGCACACCCCCACTGTTGTTGCCATGGTGTAGTTTCTAGATGGTTGGCCATGTCCAACACCTCCCTGTGAGGTAGACATTTTGATAGAACCATCCCCTCAACGAATGAAGCATTTTTCTGAGAGAGGAAGTCAGATACCCCAAGAACATGTTGACAAAAAAAGGAGACAAGAAATCCTGTGTTTCTGTTGATAGAGGACTTTCTGTGAGTGTTTACGGCTGTATTTACATAGACCTTTCTGCTAAAGCTTACTTAGTTTTTACCTTTCCTTCTCCTTTAATGTTTAAATGATTTTTTTGTAAGACTTGGTGATCCAAATTACGGAAAGACCCTTTATTCAAAACCCCCCAGGTCCAAAATATTATGGACAGGCCCCATAAGCGTACCATGAAAATGTCTTTGTTCACCGTTGAGCCTCAATGTAGGCCTTGTGTTATTTTTGTGATAAACCTTCACTTTATGCACATTCCATTATAAATGTAAATACAGTAAGAACTTCAAAGCTCATTTGTATATTTTGCCTGGTCCAAAGCTGCCAAAACTTTTCCAGCGTTCCTCAAATCTGTTTTTCAATTAAAGTTTTTTTTTTTTCCCTCCTCCAGCAAAACTCACAGCGCATTTCAAGCATGCTGGCAGGCTCCAATTAAGCTCAGGCAAAATGCCATGGAAGGAAAATATTAGAAAAGCCTAGAAACAGAACCGCCAACTTTGCAGAGAAGTTCTACATCAAAGAAATCTCGCTGGAAATTAATTATAACCATAGTGTTTCGTATGAGGATGATGCGCTAATGTCTTCAATTGTAAAGCTAATGGGAAGCAACACAAAAGGTGTTAATATACTCTCCATTATCGGGGAAAATGTAATAGCCAGTTGAAGGCTTGACCTTCATGACTCTCCTATTTAAAAAAAAATGAAGAATTAGAATTTTTTTTTGTCTTTTTTAAAAGCGTATCTGCCTTTTTAAACGCGGAACAGTACCTGATCTGAATCTTAATTAATGTCGCTGCTTCAAAAAGGACAAAAATTCTAGTTATAAAAGCGTAGCATATATATATACAGTATATATATATATATAGGCAACAAGTAAGCAGCGCACCATGAGCAGCAGCTAATACCTGGGTGCTCGTGCAATATTCAAAATGCATTTAGGCAAGTGACGGCACTATATATATATATATATATATATATATATATATATTAAAGGAATAATATACCCCCTATTTTGAAACATAGGGATGTTAGAATTCACCCAGGGTTCCATGACTATTTTATACTGGCCATACGTCTCTGTGGTGACTTCCTACATGGTCATATTATTCTTTTTTATTATACACAAGTTTCATGTGACATAAAAGACACCACTAAGGATGACCAAATCCGTTTTCGCAAAACCCCTTTGTTGCGTGACTTTTTTGTCACACGTGACTTTTTTACCACGCCCATTTTGACATGGCCTCGCCCATTTTGACATGGCCTCCCACATTTTTACACGGCCTTTTGACGTGACTGCGCTTACAAGGTTATTAGCAAATTAGTGCCTTTTATTACATGTGGGGGTTGACGTTGTAATGTACTTGCACACAGGGTAGGACCGGGGGTGCAGGGCCCACCGGGGTTTCTGCCTCAGGGGCCCCTGCACCCCCCAATGGCCCCCGCCTGCAGGGGCCCCCAACACCCTCCGACCCCCTCCCTCGAGGGCGCCTAAATGAAACTTTCCTGCGGCGTGTCGGGGGAGGGAAACCAAAGGATCACAGGAGAGCACAAGAAAAGTTTATTGCAGGTTAAGTGCATAGTACCAGTTAGCAGTTGTGAGTAGCGATGGGCGAATCTGTACTGTTTGACAAAAAAGTTTGCATGATGCGTTGAAGTCAGTGGGCAAAATGTTTATTTGCCAAACAACATTTTACAACCATTGGAGTCTATGGGCATTTTTTCGAGGTGAAACCTGGAGACAAATTTGCTCATCGCTAGTTGTGAGTCTATTGTTTAAATTGAAGCATTTGACTGGTTTATGTGATGACTTAATCAAAGTGGCTCTTTACATTGCAGAAAACTCATTCTACCATGTAAAATGTTATTCTTCAACCAACAAACAAAATAAAACTGCTTTCAGATAAGCTATTGTTTCTCCTATACAATGTAACTGGAGGAGTCATGGCTTGGCTGAGCCGGACTTGGATTTTTACTATTGAGTGCTATTCTCATATCTACCACTAGGTGGGAGCATGTTTAGCAATACAGGTGTCAGGTAGCTGCTACCTTGTTACCTTCCCATTGTTCTGCTGATCAGCTGCTGGGTGGAAAGGGAGGGGGGTGATATTATGTCAACTTGTAGTACAGCAGTAAAGAAAGACTGAAGTTTATCAGAGCACAAGTCATATGGCTAAGAGCACATAGGAAACTAAGAATATGTCTAGACCAATGTAAAATGTCCAAATTAAATATAAAAAATCTGTTTGCTCTTTTAAAAAATGGATTTCAGTGCAGAATTCTGCTGGAGCAGCACTATTAACTGATGGGTTTTGACAGTATTCCTTTAAAAGCAGAATCAAATGTCTGTGGCGTGTTTAATTACTCAGGAACCCATATGAGAATATGTAGAGACAGAGCAGACTGGGTTTGTCTTTGGCGAGTGGCAAAGACCATCAATTGGAAACGTAGCATTCGCATATCACAAATCCATTGGCGGAGATGTGTCTGTAAACCAGTAAATGACAAGATGCAGTCAGTATGTCAGCCTGCCAGCAAATCTTATCAGTCACTTTCTCTCTGTCCCTCTGTTTATTCACCCATTCACCCAGAGGAACAAACTGAAATTTCACTGCCATTGGCAGACAAACAGCAGCGAGACTGCCCATAACCCTTTCTGTGCCAGAGGAACTGCTGAGCAATGGAAACCAGATAACTCTACTTGTCAATGGCAATATTGTCGTTTGTTCAAAAACATCTCTTAAAATTCCCACAGGAACCTGTTTTGAGCTTTTATTGGTGGGTTCCAAAATGTTTTGGAAGGTTTGGGGTAGTCATTTGACTATAGCTGTATAGCCACATCAAGCCAGAATGAGCAGTATGGGAACCAGGTCATAACATCCATCAGAGAACAGGGACGCTAGAAACATTGCTTCTCAAATAAAAAATGTCCAGAAATGTTTAATTACAGTTCCTGTAGCTGTTTGGAATTATAAATTGTGTTGTAGAAGAATAAAGCTCTACTCTACGGTCACAGGCATTCCATTTCAAGTCCCAGTTATGCCCAGCTATGCCCTCATCCACCTGTAACCATCATTCATTTTTGCTCCTGCCCAATCGCAGCTGTTGTAGTTTATGGGGTATAGTCCCCAGTTCTGGACCCCAAAGGCAATGGGCTTGTCAAGAAATGGATGATGGTTACAGGTGGATGAGGGCATAGCTTGGCATTACTGGGACTATGTAGCAGAGAAATCTGGCAAAAAATTGTCAGTCTGGCTTATTTCCATGAACACTTTATTTATATGTGCCCTAAAGACCCCCTGGTCTTCCCATGTAAGCTGCAATTGTGCTCTAATTTGGCCCTCTGTTTGATTTAGGAACTTTAAATGCATCTCAAAACTAAAATTCAGTTGGGAGAGAGGCAAAAGGTCCCAGACACACTTATGGGCTTATTTATCAGTTTTTGAGTTTGTGAATTGGAGAGTTTTCATCTACTTCAAATAAACTTGTATTTAAAATAACTCAAATGCTTGCTCATTTATTTAAAAATCAGACTATGAAAAACTCTAATTTTGGACTGTAAAAGGACTGTGAATAGGAGAGAGTTAGAAAAGGGGGGAAATTATAAGCGTTCTGCATTGAGGTTGCATTACGGCGGAGAACATGGATTGAAGAAGAGGAGGAAAGGGACGAATGAGACTGTTCTAGAATGTTCCATATGGGTGTACGGTGTTAACGATGGGAATCATACTGTGTAGGAGTCAGACGGTTAAGTGTTGGGACAGTTCTAAGCAACCCAGCGACCCCTTAACGAAAGCAAAACAAGAAAGGATGAAATTAAGGCTTTCCATGACTGACTACCCAAAGAATATCATCAGAGCATATCATCATCTTACTCTCTGGAGACACAATGAACAGTTTACCCAGAGGTGTCAAATTATAAAATTGGTTCCCATTTTTTCTTTCTTCTTTGGTTTTGGGAAGGAAACTTTGGCCACACTCTTTATTTTTGAAGAGCGTTGATATACAATTAAGTGAACTTGTTTCATACAAGACTCCTTTTTCAACTTATTATAAGAACGTGCAGTTTATTGTAAAGAGAAAAAAACCTCTCTGGGAAGCAGCTATTATTTTATTGAAGAAAATCTAAATCAGGGCTTGCATGTCATGGATTATGCTCAGCCTAAGCCTGAAGGTTGGAGATGTTCCAGCTTCGTACTCCATTTCTGAATTCCTCAAAGAGTCCTGGGCTTTTGGAGCACATACGCTGCCTATTACTTTAGATGCGTTATATTAAAACCTGTCAAAGAAAGGAAACCAATTTCATAAGGTTTCCAAATTAATGAGAGTCTGGTTCCATGTTGGTTGCTTTCTTTCTGCTCGCGGGCCTTAGTCCTTCTGCCATTCTTAATCATATTTTAATTTTCAAATAAATTGCTTTCATTATGCCTTCATTTACAATACCATGTGTGCATTACTGCTCATTAATGTTTGTCATCCACTTTGCGGAGACCAGGTTTTCAACTAGCCACGCTTTCAGGACTGTAATTAAAAGTGATGCGTGTTGATTTTTACGGAAATTATTTTGCATACATAAATAGGCTACAAGGGGGCGGAATGCGTTGCGAGTCTCGTCTCATTTTGCCTTGGAAACCACTTGGAAAAAACATAGTTCATCCCGTGGCTTCTGGCTGAGTAAGCTCTTAGGGCAAATATTGTTACCATGTACCATACTCAGTGCTGGTATTGCTTTATCACTAAGTACCGGGGATATCTCAAGTCCTGGGTCTGTGACCAATTGTATAGATACATACAGTCAAGCTTGCCATTCTCTATGACAGTGATCCCCAACCAGTGGCTTGTGAGCAACATGTTGCTCCACAACCCCTTGGATGTTGCTCTCAGTGCCCCCAAACCAGGGAGTTATTTTTGAATTCCTGACTTGGGGGCAAGTTTTGGTTGAATAAAAACAAGATTTCCTACCAAATAAAGCCCCTGTAAGCTGATAGGGTGCATAGAGGCTGCCTAATAGCCAATCACAGCCCTTATTTGGCTCCTTTATGAACTTTTATGGTGCTTGTGTTGCTCTCCAAGTCTTTTTCCATTTGACTGTGGCTCACGAATAAGAAAGGTTGGGGACCCCTGCTCTATGATCTCCTCTATGTCACACCCGGAGACACCATTTCTCTATTCTTTACATTAAATCGCAATAGTCTGAGACAATTTGCAGTTGGTTTTCATTTGTTATTTTTTCGTGGGTTTTTCAGTTATTTGCTCTGCAGCTCTCTAGTTTGGAATTTCAGCAGCTATCTGGTTGCTAGGGTCTTGTTTACCTTAGCAACCAGGCAGGGGTTTGAATGAGATACTGGAATATGAATAGGACAGGAGCTAATTGGAAGATAAGGAATTCAACATAACAATAGCTATATATATATATATATATATATATATATATATAACAGAGCAATGTTTTTTTGATAAAAGCAAATAATTCAATATAACTATATACTATAAAAAAATAAAAAATGAAGTTGCAAAGTCGATAAAAATAGGACATTCTTTTACTGATACTAATTCTGAAATTTAATTTAAGGCTGAAGATACACAGAGCTACTAGTAGCAGCTACTTGTCACAGCTACTAAAATAGACAATTCTGATCATTTGTATGTATGTATATTTTTATTTATAGCGCGCTACTTATGTACGCAGCGCTGTAGAATACATTAATACAAACAGGGGGTTCTTAAAATAAAAATAAATACAAAGTATAACAATAAATACAAGATACAGTTGCAATAAGTTAAGAATCAAAGAGACAAGAGGATAGAGGTCCCTTGTAAATGCCTATCTCTCAAATTTTGATATTCCTTCTTGGAATATTATTAGTACCAATGAATACCGGGTTTAAAAAAAAACTCCTATTCTTTGGATAAGAAATACGGCTTATTCTGAAAATGGGCTGTAAATTGCATAGAATTAACCGCCGTTCCTTTTTATAAAAAAAAATATAGAAACTCGTGGCACATAAGAAAAAACAAACCCCACGCAGGGAACCATCAAAAGGGCATTGGCGGCACGATCTAAATAAAAGCTTATGGCTGAAAGCAATGTATTATGAATAGATTTCTCCCTGGGTTGAAATATTATTGACGTATACACCAGGTAATAGATCACAAGGCATAACAGTCACATTATACTTTAATAGCCTAAGATTTATTTGATAATGTCATTGTCCCCACGTCAAACTGCGCTGATGTGGAGGTCCAAGCCCTCTGCGTTTCTCGAACGGCTTCAACTCTTCCAATCAACCGAAGGACGCCATATCTTATTTGTCAAGATAAAGGCTCCATTGTGAAATGTATCAGATGAGACCACAATGATTAGGCTCCCCCAGATAAAAGCCGGAGGTAATTTGAACAAATAAATGACAAAGTAGACTTTAACTTGAATGGGAATAAAACACCACCAAGAAAAAGGTGGGAGTAAAATAAACAAATAACTATAAGTGATTCTTTCCCCATAAGGGGGGGCATTAATTGTATTCTGCTCCTAACCCCTGGTGGCATTGTGTTCTATTCTTGTCTGAATTGTCAATGAAACATTATGGAACTGAAGTTGGCCTTCGTTACTTGGCAACGGCCGTTGAGCGGAGCTGTGTGTTACTGATTGAAGAGATTAGCCGCCGTAGATAAAGCTTTTATTTCTGCCCTGCTGCTTATCTTTCCGCCTATAACAGACTGCAGTAAATATGACAGAAGTTACAGGTTTGGATTGAAAATAAGCCTCGCAATAAATGGAGATTACAGGCGCGCACTAAAACACAACTTTGTCGAGTGATTTATGAGACGGGATTAAGGTCAGAAGGAATCGGTTCAACTGATTTTTTAGTAAGCGGCAAGACATATACCATAATTGTTATTGCTTCACCTTTAAAATTAAGGAAACACATACAGTCCATTGGCTTTTTATTATAAAATACATTACACAAGTATGGGATCCCTTATCCAGAAACCCGTTATCCAGAGAGCTCCAAATTACGGAAAGGCCGTCTCCCATAGACTCCATTATAAGCAAATAATTCTAATTTTTAAAAATAATTTCCTTTTTCTCTGTAGTAATACAACAGAACCTTGTATTTGATCCCAACTAAGATATAATTACCCCTTATTGGGGGCAGAACAGCCCTATTGGGTTTATTTAATGGTTAAATGATTCCCTTTTCTCTGTAATAATAAAACAGTACCTGTACTTGATCCCAACTAAGATATAATTACCCCTTATTGGGGGCAGAACAGCCCTATTGGGTTTATTTAATGATTAAATGATTCCCTTTTCTCTGTAATAATAAAACAGTACCTGTACTTGATCCCAACTAAGATATAATTAATCCTTATTGGAGCCAAAACAATCCTATTGGGTTTAATTACTGTTTAAATAATTTTTTTGGTAGACTTAAGGTAGGAGATCCGAATTACGGAAAGACCCCTTATGCGGAAAACCCCAGGTCCCGAGCATTCTGGATAACAGGTCCCATACCTGTATCATAATACAGGTATGGAAAAAGGGAATCTTTTTCCACAATTTTGGAAGCTTGTGCTATAGTATGTAAATGGCCCAAGGAGGAGAGACCATAAAATCTCCATATAGTCTCTAGTGGTGAGTGAATCTGTCCTGTTTGGCTTCACCGACAAATTCGCGAAACTGTGGAAAAATGTGTGAATCGTCGAAAAAAGAGCAGGAAAAATAAAGAATGTCGAAATAATTTTACTCTTGAATAAATAGTTAGGTCCTAGAAATGTTTAAACCTTACGGAGGTGGATGGTGCTGAAGGCACAGCACATATATTTATTTTTATTATAATTTTTTTGATATAGCGCCAACAATTTATGCAGCGCTTTACAGAATAGAGCGGTACAAAAGACATAAGTTAACATGTACATATAAACAATTCACAAAAATGGTTTTCAGTTGCATTGGATGCGGATCGGAGACACTAGGGGAGGGGTGAGACATAAGGTCAGGGTAACTAGCATGGCGTTGGAGTTCATGTAGGTGAGTAAAGTGACAGTAAGTGCGAGGTGGAAACCAGTGGTTAGTGAGTGTTTGGGGGGTTTAGGTTATAGGCTTGAGTGAAAAGGTGAGTTTTAAGAGACCGTTTAAAGGCTTGGAGAGTCTGGCAGTGTCTAATGGGATGGGGAAGAGCGATCCAGAGGATGGGTGCAGCGCGTGAGAAGTCCTGGGTGCGAGAGTGAGAGGAGGTGATGAGTGAGGAGGAGAGAAGGAATCATGTGTGGAGTGAAGGTTACGCCTGGGGGTGCACTTGGGGGTTAGGGTGGTTAAATAGAGCAGTGCGGCACCAGTGAGTGCTTGGAAGGTGAGTACGAGAATCTTGAACTGAATCCTGTACGTGACAGGTAGCCGGTGCAAGGATTGGCAGAGAGGGGCGGCACTTGTGGAGTGGGAGGAAAGGTGTATGAGTCTGGCAAACCATAAAAAGAGAACAATATAGATACAAACCATAAAAAAAGAGAACAAGACCCATAAATCAAGCACTGATGAAGTGAAAGATACAAAGTATAACCACTGTACCTCCATACTGACCATGTTACTTCCCTACAATATCAGGGGAATGGGTGTCCATAAACTGGTCCAGGTCCCACTGTCCTTCTGGGGTCGGGGAGTAGTTAGGCAGGGTTCCCTGGGAATAAGGATGAATCTGATGGACATGTTGCTGCTTTTTAACCTCATTTACTGTACTTGTATAAATTCCAGTGCCGGTTCTTTTAACAGAGATGCTTGGTGTATGGTTATTGGGGTATGCGATGCTGTGTGCTGCCATCCATCAGATGTAATCGTACATTATTTGTACTTTCTGCCATCCTGCTCCTATTTAATTGCATTAGGACACTGCTTGGCTTTCATAAGCAGATGGTTTCAGGTACACTTATCCGGCTTCTTAGTGATAATGATATTTTAGAAGCTTGTTTGCATTTCATGCTAGAAGCAGCTCTTTCACCCTTGCTGTTTCTCTAAGATCAGAAATGTACCCAAGCACGTAATCTGTTTTTCTAAGGCTTTTTTTTTTCTGCCGTGGAAACGGAAACTTGTTAAAATTTTACAGACAAAACCTACAAAATCTACTTAGAAAGCTTGAGATAAAGGCAAAGCCTGGTTGTTCCAAGGGTGCAACTAAAATTGGTCCTGTTTTTTTTACCTACGGAAAATATGGAGAACAATATTAAAAAAAATAAAGTTTGACCAGAAACAGGTGGTCTTAGATTACGTAGGTACTGTCCAACCATTTTACATTTTTGAGAGCCAAAATAATAATTCTTCTGTGGTGTCAAAATGATGTAAGGCTGTATGGCTGGTTCCTCCTCCATGATGGTCCATGATGATGCCATTAGGTAACTGATCCTAGGTAAAGGTGTTGTCATGCCTTGATTGGGTGTTTTTAGGTCCAATCCGTGTAAATGCCTGGTTAATTTGTATTCCTTATATTCCGATTTCTGCCCTGATTTTGTTGGTAGAGGATCTCCTAGTACAGTGATCCCCAACCAGTGGCTCAGGGGCAACATGTTGCTCACCAACCCCTTGGATGTTGCTCCCAGTGGCCTCAAAGTAGGTGCCATTTGGCTTGGGGGCAAGTTTTGGTTGAATAAAAACAAGATTTCCTACTAAATAAAGCCCCCTGTAAGCTGATAGTGTGCATAGAGGCTGCCTAATAGCCAATCACAGCCCTTATTTGGCTCCTCCATGAACTTTTATGGTGCTTGTGTTGCTCTCCAAGTCTTTTTACATTTGACTGTGGCTCACGAGTAAGGAAGGTTTGGGACCCCTGTCCTAGTAATCCCTAATGCTAGGAATGTCCATGACTCCACACTGCTGCCCTTGTGGCTATAGAGTGCCATAGAGCTCCATCTGAAGGGAATATTGTGTGCTGGTAAGTGGGTTAATAACCTACCAGTAACAGTGTGGGCTGGTCTATTATTTTACACTGTGGAGTATTTGTAAAGGGAAAGGGTTACTTATCTGTCTAGAATGCAGAAGACAATTTTTTAGTGGGAGCATGGTTATCTCCAAATAATGAACCTTTCTTTGGGTGAATTTTGCACTGGCAACTTCAATCCTAAAAATAATACTAAGTGGCTCAGTTATACGGTAACAGGAGGAGGAATGAATATGAGCAACGGTTTATATAATCCCTGGGCTATCTTTCAAAACTAAATACAAATGAAGTGATAATGAGCTCACCCCGTAAATGATGTGGTCCGAGTGTATACACCCTGGACCCTCCACCTCCAACACACGACTTTTAAACAGTCCTGGCAATGTTATTGGAAAATACACTCACCAAAGACAAGTGGTGGCCCAGGCGCAGCGCCCTGAACCCGTAGCCTGAGGTATTAAACGAACATCAATTTGAAGAGAGATGGCACGCACTCCTTGGTCCACTAAAACTTTTCTTTATTGTAGAGATCTTAAAACAAAGAAAGTCCTGACGTGTTTTGTATACATAAGATACGTAGCCTATGACTTCAAATTGATGTTCTGGCAACTTATTTGTATTATTGTGCTAGAGCAGTGATCCCCAAACAGTGGCTTGGGGGCAACATGTTTCTCACCAACCCCTTTTAATGTTCCTCCCAGTGTTTGGAAGTTTTGAAAGCACAGAGACACAGTTACCCCAAGCAGAGCCTCTTGAAAGAAAGCAGTCCACATGGGGCTACCAAATAGCCAATCACAGCCCTTATTTTGTATCCTCATGGAACTTTTCGCATGCTTGTGTGGCTCCCCAACACTTTTTACATCTGAGTGTGGCTCACAAGTAAAATAAAGTTGGGGATCCATGTACTAGAGTATGTAAGATTTCCATAGCAAAGAGCTGAAATCTGCTTTTTTTAAAAAAAAAATACATCCTTAACCTGCTTATATGGGAGATGTTTGCCTCGTTTAATCAACAGCTCTGGGGAGGTTATGGTGGACTTCTCTGTAAAGGAGACCCTTTGTCTTGAGCCAGTAGTGTCTGTGGGATATACTATTGAATAAAGGCTTGTTTGAAGGAATTTAGAATTTTTGCTCCCATTTGCACAGAAGCAAATTGTGTAGAGTCATTTTTGTCCAGAATGCTGTGACTCATTTGGGCATGTACCACGAACTTGTACCACAATCACAAGTTTAGCATTGTAGTGGATATAATTTACTATTTAGAAATTCTTAAATTACATCTTGGTATGGAGAGCAACATTGTCAGTGAGATGACAAGACGTAATGATGTTCTTTGTATGGAACTTTTAGCAAATAAGAACTGTTGGTTAAAAACCCATAGCAGTCCTTCAATCATCGGTGGGGCTACTTTGGTGGAGGGGCATAGGAAAGGGCTGTAGAATATATCTTGAAATGTATAAAGCAGATTAAATGGCATTCTTGATAGTTTGGGAGTTGATCCTTCTGAGGGAATATCTTTAGTGTTGGATGGGGCTCTATCATTACCAAGGTTTATTTCATACCTGCACTGAGGACTGTTGCGTCCCTAAGGTTTGACTATATGAGCTGCAATCATGAAAAAGTAAAGATAATACATATTCAGATTCCTCTGCGATTTTAATGGTAGAAATAATGTAATAACATCTCCGCAACTACATTGAGCTTATAAAAAATAATTAAAGCGGAGAGCGTAAGGCATTCCTTAGCAGAAAGTGGTTAATTAAAACACAAAAAAATGGTCTGCTGCTAAGGCTTCTCATCCCCTCTGTAGCACGGGGTGGGCGAGTTCACGTTTTATTTATTTTTTTAAGTTTATTCCCATTGCATTTAAGTCAAGCAGCCTTCTTGGTATCATGTTGAAAGACAAGAATGTTGTTTTCCTAGCAGGCAACTAATGAAACAAGTACAAGCCTATATTAACTCCCGCTGGGTCAGTTAGGACACGGTAGCCTCTGTAGCTTGTGATTGGATGTAGAGTTAGCGAGAAAATGATTGAAATATGACCACACCAAGATGGTATTAAAATAGAATGTCTAATGTATAACCAGAATTAGGATTTTCAGTGTTCTAAGGTTCTACCTTAAGGGCTCTGGCACACGGGGAGATTAGTCGCCCGCGACAAATCTCCCTGTTCGCAGGCGACTAATCTCCCCGAATTGCCATCAGTTGCCATCCCACCGGCGAAAATGTAAGTCGCCAGTGGGATGGCACACGCAGCGGCGCGATTTCGGCAAACCGCCAAAAATGCCTCGCGAGGCAACTTCGGCGATTTGCCGAAATCACCTTTGCAGCGTGTGACATCCCACCGGCGACTTACATTGTCGGCAGTGGGAAGGCAACTCGGGGAGATTAGTCGCTCGGGAACAGGGAGATTTGTCGCGGGCGACTAATCTCCCCGTGTGCCAGAGCCCTAAGTGGGGTTTGAACATGTGTAAGTATCCGTATAGTCATGTCTATATCCACTTACTGACCTGGGTGATTAGATAGCAGAATTTGAAGAGAGCTTATTATCACCCTTTAGGGCTCTGGCACACGGGGAGATTAGTCGCCCGCGACAAAACTCCCTGTTCACGGGCGACTAATCTCCCCGGATTGCCATCCCACCGGTGATAATGTAAATCACCAGTGGGATGGCAAACGCGGCGGCGCGATTTCAGTGAAATCTCGCAAGTTGCCTCAAGAGGAAACTTGCGCGATTTCAGTGAAATCGCTCCGCTGCGTATGCCATCCCACCGGCGATTTACATTTTCGCCAGTGGGATGGCATTTCGGGGAGATTAGTCGCCCGAGACACAGGAGATTTGTTGCGGGCGACTAATCTCCCCGTGTGCCAGAGCCCTAATGCTTGTGTCTCAATAGAACCTCAGTCTTGCAGAATTAAGTCTAAAGCAAATGGGCTTTGTGAGTTTTCTTATCCGAGTGGCTTCTTCACTCCAACTGTGGTCAACAATAGTGATGAGTGAATCTGTCCCGTTTTGCTTCACCGAAAATTTTGCGAATCTTTCAAAAGATTCATGAGACGGCAAAATTAACGCAACAAAAAAATGTCGCCCGTACTGGCCACCCCTACTCTAATCCAATCACAGTGGTGCATTCTAACTCTTCAGACAACTGACATTTACAGAGGTTGTGAATGTTGTGGGATTACTTTGATAAGATTACCAAGGTGTCATGCAATTTATTTGGGAGAGTTGCATGAATGGATGTGGGACGTATTCTAAAAACCACTAGGGTACAGATGTTAGAACAGCATTGTGTGTAACAGACAAGTGGTGTCGAAGGCCCAACACCAAAAGAGTTGCATGATACTTTGTTAATCCTATCACAGTAACCCCACAGCATCCATAACCTCTGTGAGGTTCAGTTATCACCTTTCTGAAGACTAACATTGAACCATTCTGATTGGATTAGTGGAAGAGTATATATGCTGAGGACTTCCCCTACCAGTCAGTTGAACTGATGAAGCTGCTCGGATGAGTAATGAAACATCTTCAATGATCACTCAGCAAATCCAGCTGCTCTAGATTTACTTATACTGGATATACCATGACCACAAAAAGAAGGTTTACCCTGGTTTCTATGACTACTTTAATGCATGTTTGGTGCCAATTTCACAGTGGTGGGTAAAACAGGGGATCACTGTGCATTGGTCTTGTTTGTTCTCCCTGAGGAAGGTCATGATGGTGGCTGGAATGTTTGGGTTTAATCAATTATAATAAATAATCCATTTTCATGACCTGAGGAATACAGTGCTATATTGCTGTATACTCTTACATACACCCAGGCCAACTGACTGCTTTTTTGGCTGCCCCTCCTTAAATAATTCAAGCAATTGTATATCTTGTATATCTCCGCAGATGGTCAGATTTTTCCATCAAATATTTAAACAGTAATTTAGTCCTTTGTACAAAATTGAAAGGTAATTAAAATGCTTGAATTATGTCCCACACCCACAGGAATGCAACTTGATGAAGAATTCTCCAAACAAAGACTAATTAAGAGTTAAGTTAATTATAAGGTGCAATTTGGAAAAAATGGCGATGAAAAGCCTCATCATTTCAGTCAAATGGAACAGAACTAAATAAATTAAACTTCATTATAATCTCATTGTCCTTTGCTCTCTCTTCATTGCCTTCATTAGGAAACAGCAAAGCCGTACGACCATTACACCATTCATTTCCCATGGCAAATACATTAAGTTGTCAGATCTGCATCATTTTTAATCACCTTTGAACTTTGTTTGATAGGGTGATTTAATTTTTTAATAATGTCATTATTATTATCCTCAAATATCACATTTCTTATCTCATGGAATGGGTACGGTAGGGATTAGGGAACCTTCAGAAAAGTTATAAACATAAAGAAACACAACAATGGGAGTCATTATTATTGTGGTAATCAGGTTTAGCGCCAGTTTTCTACTATTTAGAAATGATTTATAGTGTCGAAGTGGCGTTAAGAAGGAAGATCTACTCGACTGGAAAGGTTGCAGATCCTGATTTGGTCAACTGTAAGACAAACGATCAGCCCACATAAGGGCCATGTGTAGACAGTAGGGGACCATATCAATGTCTAAGTGTGGTTCTTGTCTGACAAATAGGGATGAGCGAATTTTTTCGTCAGGCATGGATTTTCCGCATTTCGCCATTGGCGAATTGTTTCGCGAAACTGCTGTGAAAATTCGCTCGCAATTTTTTTTTTGCACGTCAAATTAGTCACGGGCGCATCATAAAAAGGCCAAATGTGTTTCGTGAAACAGATTCACTCATCACTAGTGACAAACTTCCCAATTGATAGCTGACCAAGCCCCTATGATCTTGTAGGCTTCTAGTTTGGTCAGGAGTGGCCATATAGGCAGCCAGTGTTGACCTATTTATGGCATGTCTCCTCTGTGTTGAAGGAAAGAAAACAGCAGGTCTTCATGCATTGGGAGGTTTAGGGGGCACGCCCCTTCATCAGCATGTCCCGAAAATGTCACGTTTTTTAAATAAACACACAGGGTTAATCCCGCTGCATGAAGACCTGCTGTGCCGGCTCTTTTTTTCTTCAATATATTGAATTTTAGAGGCTGCCATTCCCTCAGGCTGTGCACTGGGTTTCATAAATAGTAGAGGCCAGGAGTACTGGGGATCTGTTCAACTAATGTCCCCTATGGAACACGTGTTTGGTGCTTTGAACTTTTGGGGAACTGGAAGCTAGAGGTGTCTGTAGATGGTCACACATCATCTAATATCAACTACAGGTCTACAGGTTCCTACAAAATATCACACCCTGTAATGCCTACAGAACAATGTAGTGGTGCTATAGGGCAGGGATGGATACGGCCCTCCAAAGGATTATTATGGTACAGGTATGGGATCTTTCCATAATTTGGATCTCCATACTTTGTCTGCTAAAAATCATTTAAATATTGAATAAACCCAATAGGATTGTTTTTCCTCCAATAAGGATTAATTTTATCTTAGTTGGGATCAAGTACAGGTACTGTTTTATTATTACAGAGAAAAGGGAATCATTTAACCATTAAATAAACCCAATAGGGCTGTTCTGCCCCCAATAAGGGGTAATTATATCTTAGTTGGGATCAAGTACAGGTACTGTTTTATTATTACAGAGAAAAGGGAACCATTTAACCATTAAATAAACCCAATAGGGCTGTTCTGCCCCCAATAAGGGGTAATTATATCTTAGTTGGGATCAAGTACAGGTACTGTTTTATTATTACAGAGAAAAGGGAATCATTTAACCATTAAATAAACCCAATAGGGCTGTTCTGCCCCAATAAGGGGTAATTATATCTTAGTTGGGATCAAGTACAAGGTACTGTTTTATTATTACAGAGAAAAAGGAAATAGTTTGTAAAAATTAGAATTATTTGCTTATAATGGAGTCTATGGGAGATGGCTATTCCGTAATTCGGAACTTTCTGGATAACGGGTTTCCGGATAAGGGATCCCATACCTGTACTGGGCTTCCCAAGCAGTCATCTTAGTGTATAAAGTAAACTGATGGCACTGGAGTACAAATCAACCCATGTCCCCCTTGCCTAAAGCCTATAAGATAAATGATTTCAGCAAAGCGGGCATCCCCTGACCTGCTGGTTTTGTTTGACTGCTCTTTTTATTTTCATGAAGTTGAAGAAAAGTATTTAGTTTCCTCCCCACCGTACGTCCATGAAAAAGAGATTTCCTAGAAAACAATTTTATTTGGCTGCACTTTCCCTTTTAACGTAACTCGTGCAGCGTTTAGAAAGCGTTGCCCCTTGCCAGGCAAGCGTGAGTCTTCTTGCCAGAAGCCGTAGTCGCACACCGTTCCCCCGAGGCTGCCGCAAGCTCCACTGTATGAACTATTGCTCTAGCCTGTGTCTGTCTCACCGTGATTGCACTTTAATTATGTGCCTGGGAGCCACAGGGCCGCTGAGAACACATAATCATTTTTGGAAAATCTTGGGGCAGAATCTGTCTCTGTGACAACAATACAAATACATGTTTTTGTGATGGTGATGAATGGAAGAACGTTATTACGGTTATTGTAAACTGGGTGCTTAAATCACATGTTCTTACTGGACCCCCTGTATAATAAATCCCTAAATTCACCCACATTTATTTCATTTATGTAACATTCAGCAATATGATAGGACAATGAAACCATCAGAGTCGTACAAGGAACAGAGCAAAGGGTTTATGCCCCACAGAGCTTGCAGTCTGTCCTAAGATTCATCAACATTCATTGGATAGAGAACTGGCTGAAGGATAGAGTACAAAGAGTGGTGGTAAATGGAACATTTTCTAATTGGGCCAGTGTGGTTAGTGGAGTACCGCAGGGGTCAGTCCTTGGGCCTTTGCTTTTTAACTTGTTTATTAATGACCTGGAGGTGGGCATAGAGAGTACTGTTTCTATTTTTGCTGATGACACTAAATTGTGCAAAACTATAAGTTCCATGCAGGATGCTGCCGCTTTGCAGAGAGATTTGACAAAATTGGAAAACTGGGCAGCAAACTGGAAAATGAGGTTCAATGTTGATAAGTGCAAAGTTATGCCCTTTGGTAGGAATAATATAAACGCTAACTATCTACTGAATGGTAGTGTGTTGGGGGGATCCTTAATGGAGAAGGATCTAGGGGTTTTTGTAGATCACAAAATGTCTAATTCCAGGCAGTGTCATTCTGTGGCTACTACAGCAAATAAAGTGCTGTCTTGTATAAAAAAGGGCATTGACTCAAGGGATGAAAACATATTTTTGCCTCTTTATAGGTCCCTGGTAAGGCCTCACCTTGAGTATGGGGGCAGTTTTGGGCTCCAGTCCTTAAGAAGGATATTAATGAGCTGGAGAGAGTGCAGAGACTGCAACTAAACTGGTAAAGGGGATGGAAGGGTTAAACTATGAGGTTAGACTGTCGAGGTTGGGGTTGTTTTCTCTGGAAAAGAGGCGCTTGCGAGGGGACATGATTACTCTGTACAAGTACATTAGAGGGGATTATAGGCAGATGGGGGATGTTCTTTTTTCCCATAAAAACAATCAACGCACCAGAGGCCCCCCCTTTAGATTAGAGGAACGGAGCTTCCATTTGAAGCAGCGTAGGGGGTTTTTCACGGTGAGGGCAGTGAGGTTGGGGAATGCCCTTCCTAGTGATGGGGTAATGGCAGATTCTGTTAATGCCTTTAAGGGGGGCCTGGATGAGTTTTTGAACAAGCAGAATATCCAAGGCTATTGTGATACTAATATCTACAGTTAGTATTACTGGTTGTATATATAGTTTATGTATGTGAGTGTATAGATTGGTTAGTATAGGTTGTGTGCTGGGTTTACTTGGATGGGTTGAACTTGATGGACAATGGTCTTTTTTCAACCCTATGTAACTATGTAACTATGTAACATTCGATTTTTTTTCTGTGACTTTAGTTTTTTTGCATTAAAAAAAATTAATCATGATTAAGAAAAATAGAATTTTTGATATTTATTAAGCAAACAGAAAAAAACTTTAATGTAATACATGTAGGGGCACATTTACTAATCCACGAACGTCCGAAAAGCGCCAGAATGCGTTTTTTCCGTAATGATCGGTATTTTGCGACTTTTGACGAAAAAGTTGCGACAATTCGCAAAAGTCGTAATGGCTATGAAAAAGTCACGACAATTCACAAAAGTCATAATGGCTATGAAAAAGTCATGACAGTTCGCGCAAGTCGTAACGGCTACGAAAAAGTCGCGCCAGTGATGAAAAAATCACAAAAATGCGAAAAAATCGCAAAAAATGTTTGTTTCCAATCCGATTTTTTCCCATTCGGGATTCGGATTCGTGGATTAGTAAATCAGCCCCGTAATGTAATAACAGCAATAACACCAAAATTGTAGTTTCACAGAGCAATGGTTATTTGGCTGCCGGGGTCAGTGACCCCCATTTGAAATGTAAAAGAGTCTGAAGAGACTATAAAAAATGGAGACCAATTGAAAAGTTGCTAAAAATAGGCTATTAGTGATGAGCGAATCTGTCTCGTTTTGCTTTACCCAAAAACTCTATCGCTATAGGCTGTTCTATAAAATACTAAAAGCTAACTTGAAGATGATTGGTTGCTATGGGTTTGTAGGTTTTGGGCAAACTTTCCATCAATAAATCTCATAAATTTCAAAAGCAATATGTTTTTTCAGAATCAGATTACAACGCATTTTGTACTTTTGTGTTCACAGATGGAGTGTTTGGGAGATGCCAGCGGTTACCGGTGATAGACGTATTTAAGTATGAAGTTTCACCTGCCGTTGTCCAGCGTCTCCAGGCAATACTACAGAAACTCTCCCATAAAGGTAACTGTTTCCTTTAGTGTGTACAGGTATAGGACCCCTTATCCAGAATGCTCGGGACCAAGGGTATTCTGGAGTCTTTCTGTTATTTGGATCTCCATACCTTAAGTCTATTAAAAAAATCAATAAAACATTAATTAAACCCAATAGGATTGTTTTGCCTCCAATAAGGATCAATTATATCTTAGTTGGGATCAATTACAGGTACTGTTTTATTATTACAGAGAAAAGGGAATCATTTAACCATTAAATAAACTCAATAGGTCTGTTCTGCCCCAATAAGGGGTAATTATATCTTAGTTGGGATCAAGTACAGGTACTGTTTTATTATTACAGAGAAAAGGGAATCATTTAACCATTAAATAAACCCAATAGGATTGTTCTGCCCCCAATAAGGGGTAATTATATCTTAGTTGGGATCAAGTACAGGTACTGTTTTATTATTACAGAGAAAAGGGAATCATTTAACCATTAAATAAACCCAATAGGGCTGTTCTGCCCCCAATAAGGGGTAATTATATCTTAGTTGGGATCAAATACAATGTACTGTTTTATCATTACAGAGAAAAAGGAAATACATTTTTAAAAATCTGAATTATTTGATTAAAATGGAGTCTATGGGAGACAGGCTTTTCGTAATTCAGAGCTTTCTGGATAACGGGTTTCCGGATAATGGATCCCATACCTGTTCATACCTTTGCAAATAAATGTATATGCTCACACAGTTGTGTGAAAATATAGAACATGTCAAATAGGGGGCAGAATCAGTGTGATCTTTAGCAGAATATTTTTGGGAGGATTTGGTTTTTGGTCAATATACACAATACTAGATTCAGGGCATCCCAGATAGGAACAGCTACAGAGCTTCTCATTTGTCACCCATGTGTGACGTTGGCTCAGGGCTGTTGCTGGCATGGCTCGTGCCGCAGCTCATTAAATGAGCAAGGAGTAGGGCTGAGAGGGGATCTATCATGTACTGACTGCGTGTGAATATCTTTAGTGCATCAGTGCTTAGATCTAATTAAATATATTGTCTCCGTTTTTCATTGCATGTATTTATTTTGTGCATATTTATTACGGCGGTGTGCCTGCATGGCACGTGCTGCACAATAGGAGCTGCTTCCCGCACAGGGGTCTGCAACATTGCGTAAGTGTCTGGGGGCACCCACACAGCTGCCTATATATTTATATATTGGCGATATGTTCAAGAACTACTCTTTACGTGGCAGTAACTTTTCAGTTTTGTAGAAATAAAAAAGTAAAAATCAACAAATTTAATTACACAGTGGGGTTACTCAGGAGCTGCACACCACCTGGGGCACACCAGGATTTTTTCCGGTGTCCTGGCGGCCCAGTTCCGAACTGTGCTACCATCTGCACTGTGCTACCTCCTGAACTGTTTTACCTCCAGAACTGTGCTTCCTTCAGAAATGTGCTACCTTCTCAACTGTGCTACCTTCTCAACTGTGATACCTCCTAAACTGTGCTTCTTTCTGAACTATGCTATCTTTTGAATTGTGCTACCTTCTGAACTATGCTATCTTCTGAACTGTGCTACCTCCTAAACTGTGCTTTTTCCTGAACTATGCTATCTTTTGAATTGTGCTACCTGCCGAACTGCGCTACCTTCTGAACTGTTTTCCCTCCTGAACTGTGCTATTTTCTGAACTGTGCTACCTCCTGAAATGTGCTACTTCCTCAACTGTGCTTCTTCATGAACTGTGCTACCTCCTGAAATGTGCTACTTCCTCAACTGTGCTTCTTCATGAACTGTGCTACCTCCTGAACTTCTCTGCTTCCTGAGCTGTGCTACCTCCTGAACTGTGCTACTTCTGGAATAGTACTGATTCCCGAACTGTACTACCTTCTGAACTGTGCTACCTTTTTTTCATGAGTAATAGCAAGGATAGTAAAGAATAAAGGTATTTCATGGGAGAAGACCAAAGCTGGAAATGTAAACTCATTATTGCTCGAATAATTTCCATTAAATACCCTACAGGCCAAAGCTCAGCCACTGGGTTTTAAACTTATCGGGTCTCTTTGGTATAGAACAGCATCTTCTGATCATCATATGTAATAAATATATATAATGGGTTTTGAATGAAGCATTATCTTTTGACTGGCAGAAAGGGCATCAAACACTGTTTTCATTTTTTTGTTTGTAGTATAAAATGAATTCCAGCTAATAATGTTTGATTACCGCTTTAATATAAAACTATAGAACAGTAATGTTACCAGTAGATCCAATCTCAATATTGGTATGTTTGAATGTTGTGGGTGCAATCATGCAAACTAACACAAGTAATTACAACAACGCACATTGCATATAGTGGAGCACACACGTAATACAGTGCTTAGCAATTTCTTGTGTGTGCACTAGAAGCAATTTTGCCCACACAACCTACAAGAAATCAGGTATATTGGGTGAGGGCTGATAAAAAGCTGAGAATAGCGGTTTTGGAACAGATCTAATTTCATAAAACCAGTAACACAATCCATTCTATCCATGTCTTACACAACTGTACTAAATTCATAACCCTCAACACGTTTCCTGCTGAAGTTCGGCTGATATCTCGGCAACTAAAAAGCAAGTGTTTTGACAAGTGCAGCCTTTCTAGGGGAAAAAAAACAACAACATCAAACTTGCAACAATCTGGGAATAATCAAAGAACAAAAGGTAGATGGAGGCTTGCCAGCAGATGGTGAAGTGCTCGGCATAATTAATTCCACGAAGAGAAAGTTCATCAAAATCTACAAAGTGATATTGAACAAGGGAGAGCAGACGTGCTGCACGAGCATCTTTCTTCTGACTTTTATCTATGCCTTTTATCAGAATGCTCAGTATAAGTGAATGCTACAGGCATCGAAACTTGTGGTTGTGACTATTATATATGCACAGTGGATAACAATATTTATATAAATGGTTGGCATATAACTGGCGCATTTTGATATTACCGTACTGTGTCTTCTAGAATTGTAGCTCTGATACCCAAGCTTTATAGAAGACCTTATTCATTTGAATGGAAACTGCATTTTACTAGATAACTGATGGGCACCAATTAATAAATACAAATTAGAAAAAATAACATTTTAACTGGTTCCCCTATGGGGCACAGAGCAGCGCTGGGGGGGGGAGGCAGGCATGAATGCCAGTTTGTGTGAGATTTGGGGAACATGCATACTGATTGTCCAATAGGGACTGCTGGAAATCAAGCTTGAATGCCAAAAGGGGTCTGGGGTAAACACTTATTTGCTGTCTTTTTTCTTTAAAATGTAGCAGCATAGCTGATACAGCAATGTTTTCATATATCTGTAGCCCCGTTATCAACAAAGAGGGGCTCAGGCTTCATGTTGGGTCTCAAAGCAGCCAAACAAGTACATCAAATGTACATGGAGGCTGGAGCAAGGTAAAAAGTCGAGGCACAGTTCAAAGCAGGTAGCTTACAGGCATGGGTCAATAAAAGAATAAGGCATACTATGGTTTCAGGAGGACCTTGACATGGAAGAAGATCTGCCAGGAGGGTGGCCTACAAGATTGCATTGGCATCAGTGGGACTGATATTTTCAATGCACTGAATATTGTGCCATAGTGCATTGACATCATGTCCAGAATCCTCCTGTGAGTCCTGGAGTGTATTGGGCATGTTCCAGTTCTCAGTGTGTAGCCATGGACATCATGGAGCTGCGTCGGCTCAGTCATGTAATTGCCAAGCACCATATGGCTATCTATCTAACCTCAAACTTTGCCAACATGGATTTGAGTTTCCACCTTGGTTCTTAGTGAATTGTCCATTTTAAATAACCCTTCTGCCATTAAACTGGGGTAAACAAAGCATTTTGCCTTTCAAGTCTCTTAAGACCTTGAGGTGACCGGCCAAGCTTTGCTTTTTTAGGCTTGTCATTATTTTCAGCAACGGAATTTTTACCCTTATCTAAAAGTAGGCTTTAGAGGGCCACCCATACCTTAACAAGAGTCGAAGATCTTCTCAAACCAAAGATCTAAGTGAAGGTACAAGAGAGGTATACTTTAATAATACTTTATTACTAATGTTCCTATAAATCTTTAAAGGAGAAGGAAAGGCTAATAAAGAGCCAATCCCAAGCTGCAGGCATAGCTTCAGTTCTCTCAATAGTGCCCTTAAGTCTCCCCATATTTTTCCTGTTCAGATGATCAGAAGCTTACTTAGTTTTCACCTTCCCTTCTCCTTTAAAGTTTGCCTTTGATTTTGTGAATTGACTACTGTAAATGGCAGTCCCACCATAAAAATTCACTTTTTGAAATCCTGGCTTCATCAAGACTGCATCAGAGAGGTCTCTTTTTGGTGGTTCCATCTGCCTGATGCCCACCCGCTATATGGGTATTTGTTGGCATCCTACAGTACAAAGTCCTTAGTGCCACCGGCTCTCCTGCACAGCTTTAAAATGGAACAGAGGTGTATAATAAAATGAGAAACAAAAAAAAAAAAAAACATTTCTTGACTCTGTGTGTCCCCTTTAAAGCACCAGTTGTTTCTCTTTCCGTGTATAAAACCCATCATATATTGTACGTTCTGTTCTGGTCTTTTATCCGTTTGCATTCCGTCCTTGTTCCACTTATCCTGTCTCTTATAAGGAAGTGGAGTGGAAACACAATGATTTGAGCTCAGAGCCTGTGCGCCATGCGATTGATCAGTAAGTGCACCCAACACTCCTTATCATCGCTACTCGTGTTCATCAACAGTGACCTTCATCTGCTCTTGTTTATCAAGCATGACCTTCACCTGCACTTGTTCATTAACACTGACCTTCTACTAAATGTCTCTTTTCCTGGCAAAGGACTCTGTATCTAAATACCACTAAAGGCATGTTGATGGCTTATAATTGTAAAGTTTTTTTTAAAATTCCACAGCAAAACCTGATTTTTATACATTTAAAGTAATTGCTTCTTTCACTCTTAAAGGGGTAGCCTGCCCTAAAGGAACAGTTCATTGTAAAAATGAGTCAAAATAAATTTTATATAAAAATATAGTTAGTTAAACAATATCTCATCTCTATAGGCTGAAGTGGACAGATGTCTAACATAATAGCCAGAACACTACTTCCTCCTTTCATCTGTCTAACCTCTTAGTATATCAGTGACTTTAGGGGGGACCACATAAGACATAACTGCTCAGTTAGTTTGTAAACACTCACCAAACTAACTGAACAGTTATGTCCCATAATCCCCCACCCTCGAGTCACTGATTGGCTACTGACTGCTAACAGCTTAGAGATCTTAAACAGTCTGACATAGTAGCCACTTATTAGTGAACTAATGCCCTGCCCTAGAAGGATGCTCACAGTGGTTGATGCCTTACCCCAGGAATCGCTTGTTTCCTGTTCCTAACTGCTACCGTTCCTATACTGGTGGGTGGCTCAGTAGGGTATTAAATCTTTTGGACTCCTTGTTGGAGCCTCTGGCTGTTTTACTAACTACCCTTAACCTAATTCTCACTCCTAGAATAAGCTCTTACAGAAGCTTTTATTACACTAACTACACCCAGTAAGGTCTACCTCCGCCTTTGGCTTTTCATCTCCAACCACCACTTCCAGCAAGTGTGGTCAGAAGAAACAAAGTGCACGGTGACTTGCCTTTTTAAAGACTGCAGAAACCTGACACCCCTGCCCAATTAAGAACTTCCAAGTTCTCAACCTGTAGGTCGGGATCCCTTTGGAGGTCGAACAGCCCTTTCACAGGGGTCGCCTAAGACCATCGGAAAACACATATTTCCGATGGTCTTTGGGATAATTTTATGGTTGGGGGTCACCACAACATGAGGAACTGTATTAAAGGGTCGCGGCCATCTGCCCCTGCCTCCCTTTGTTCTAAACAGGGCATTATCTGTGCAATGTAAGTTCTCTCAATATGTACGGATATACTCTGGCTTCCTCCTATAACCTAACAAAAATGTTGACAGGTTATTTGGCTTCTGATGGAACTAGCCCTACTGTGTATGTGATAGGAATATGTTCTAGTGGGTCAGGTTGAGAGTTAATGTCCTCAGTAATTCAATAAATATGCATTACTAATTAGAGTTCAGATTTGGTTTTTAATTGGCCCATTCTTCTATGGAGGGTTTTGCATTTGGCTGAATCCAAAAAATGATGGATTTGGTGCATCCCTAGTATTTTGACAAAAGCTAAAACTTTCTAAAGGTCAGTTTGGAGGTAAACTATAGGTATGTTGCCTAGACAAGGGGGCATTTAGCCAAAATTGCAATTTAAAGGAGAGGGAAAGGTAAAAACTAAGTAAGCTTTATCAGAAAGGTCTATGTAAATACAGCCATAAGCACTCACAGTAATGCTGCACTGAGTTCTCTGTCAAAAGATTAGTTGTGTCTGGTTTCCTGAGACACGCAGCTCTCTGCTCTCTCCCCTCTCCTGCTCCCCCCTCCCTCAAGAATGCTAAGAACTCCCTCCCCTCTTAGGAATGTGTATCTGAGCCAATCAGCAGGAAGCTGACTCATAGTCTAACTAACTGAGCATGTACACTGGTCTGGGTCTCGGTGCAGGAGTGAGGCATTATGGGAAGTTTCTTTTCACAGCTCAGCATTTTTTTTCCCTATGAGGCTTCTGATCATCTGAACGGGAGAAATATGGGGAGACTTAAGGGCACTATTGAGACAACTGAAGGTATGCCTGCAGCTTGGGATTAACTCTTTATTAGCCTTTCCTTCTCCTTTAATGTAAAAGTTGCTCATAGTGCTTAATCAGCAGTTCAAGAAATGTAACCTGAGCTTCCCCTAATGTTTATCATGGGAGGCGGCCGGGCAAAGGCTTGTTAATCTGAAGCAGGGAGTGTCAGGAACTTCAGTTCTATCACTTAATATGACAGGAGTGATCAGATAAGCATCAAGAGATGCCTCCTGCTTTGGGGAAATAAGTGACAAGCTGTTACCCTATTCCAACAGCAGGGGGCACTCCAGTTACATATTGTGATATTAACAGTATAAGAAATGCTAATATCCTGAAATCTACAAGAAAATATAAATTGCAAAATTGCAAAAATTAAATTAAATAAAAATGGAATGACTCAAAATAAAGGATCTTCACTTGCACTCATTTAAGTCGAAACATTATAAATTCGTTCTGCTTATCTTTAATTTCTAGATATGACTAGTCATCAATGTTGTATCAGAAAGAAGGTTTTAAGGGAAGCGCAACTGCTACACGGAGACAAATCCAAGTCGGCTAATGGCTTTTTCTTCTTTTTTTCCAAGGGCAAAAGATAGCTGACTGCATGATTACTGGGAAAAGATGGGCTGTGTGTAAGATAATGTATAACTAGATGTAATGACATATTGCTCCGAGGACACACGAGATAAATTACCCTGGATGTTGTTAAGCTTTGTCTTCTTCAAGGAATCCCATATTCTGCGAGAGAAATGAGACCCAAGTGGTTACATTCTAATAAAACAGCCCCAGGGCATAACCACTGCTCTTATCAAGCTTTGATATTTTTGGAATTCATATTGATGGCCCCATGCAAGACACTGGGAAGCCAAATGGATTTTATCCTTTTTTTTTTTTTCATTTTTATTATGAGCTCGGGAAGAAAAGGGATAAGCAGGTTTCTATGGAGGAGAAAATTTACATTTATTAGACGCTAAGGGCACCTTCCTACGTACAGGGGAATGCCTTTACTGATAACATTTATTCTGTTGGTTTGCTCACATCCAGGAACTATGGTGTTCTATTTAAAGGAAAACTAAACCCTACAAATGGCATATTATTCATATTGAACTTATGGTACCAGCTCAGAGGTTCAGCATCGCTATAACAGTAATGATCCATGCCTTCACAGTTGTCACTGGAGCTCTCCATCTTGGATTTTGTTTCAGTGGCACTGCACATGCTCAGTGAGCTCGGAGCAGCTGTTGAGAAGTTGAGCTTAGGGGTCGTGGCAAATTATCAAGCAAAAAATGACTGATGCTACAGGGCTTGTTACTATATTCTGGTGCAAATTGCACTGGTTACTGAGCTGCCATGTAAGGAGAATCTGAATTAATTACTAATTAGCCTTATATTGTGACATTTATATTGTATATATACAGTATATAGTGAGTGGGTCCCTAAGCTCAGGTTATACTGTGACATTTATAGTGTATATATACAGTATATAGTGAGTGGGCCCCTAAGCTCAGGTTATACTGTGACATTTATAGTGTATATATACAGTATATAGTGAGTGGGTCCCTAAGCTCAGGTTATACTGTGACATTTATAGTGTATATATACAGTATATAGTGAGTGGGCCCCTAAGCTCAGGTTATACTGTGACATTTATAGTGTATATATACAGTGTATAGTGAGTGGGTCCCTAAGCTCAGGTTATACTGTGACATTTATAGTGTATATATACAGTATATAGTGAGTGGGTCCCTAAGCTCAGGTTATACTGTGACATTTATATTGTATATATACAGTATATAGTGAGTGGGTCCCTAAGCTCAGGTTATACTGTGACATTTATATTGTATATATACAGTATATAGTGAGTGGGTCCCTAAGCTCAGGTTATACTGTGACATTTATGTTGTATATATGTACAGTATATAGTGAGTGGGCCCCTAAGCTCAGGTTATACTGTGACATTTATAGTGTATATATACAGTATATAGTGAGTGGGTCCCTAAGCTCAGGTTATACTGTGACATTTATAGTGTATATATACAGTATATAGTGAGTGGGCCCCTAAGCTCAGGTTATACTGTGACATTTATATTGTATGTATACAGTATATAGTGAGTGGGTCCCTAAGCTCAGGTTATACTGTGACATTTATAGTGTATATATACAGTATATAGTGAGTGGGTCCCTAAGCTCAGGTTATACTGTGACATTTATATTGTATATATACAGTATATAGTGAGTGGGTCCCTAAGCTCAGGTTATACTGTGACATTTATATTGTATATATACAGTATATAGTGAGTGGGCCCCTAAGCTCAGGTTATACTGTGACATTTATATTGTATGTATACAGTATATAGTGAGTGGGTCCCTAAGCTCAGGTTATACTGTGACATTTATAGTGTATATATACAGTATATAGTGAGTGGGTCCCTAAGCTCAGGTTATACTGTGACATTTATAGTGTATATATACAGTATATAGTGAGTGGGCCCCTAAGCTCAGGTTATACTGTGACATTTATAGTGTATATATACAGTATATAGTGAGTGGGTACCTAAGCTCAGGTTATACTGTGACATTTATAGTGTATATATACAGTATATAGTGAGTGGGCCCCTAAGCTCAGGTTATACTGTGACATTTATATTGTATATATACAGTATAGTGTGAGTGGGCCCCTAAGCTCAGGTTATACTGTGACATTTATAGTGTATATATACAGTATATAGTGAGTGGGCCCCTAAGCTCAGGTTATACTGTGACATTTATAGTGTATATATACAGTATATAGTGAGTGGGCCCCTAAGCTCAGGTTATACTGTGACATTTATAGTGTATATATACAGTATATAGTGAGTGGGCCCCTAAGCTCAGGTTATGCTGTGACATTTATAGTGTATATATACAGTATATAGTGAGTGGGCCCCTAAGCTCAGGTTATACTGTGACATTTATAGTGTATATATACAGTATATAGTGAGTGGGCCCCTAAGCTCAGGTTATACTGTGACATTTATAGTGTATATATACAGTATATAGTGAGTGGGTACCTAAGCTCAGGTTATACTGTGACATTTATAGTGTATATATACAGTATATAGTGAGTGGGTCCCTAAGCTCAGGTTATACTGTGACATTTATAGTGTATATATACAGTATATAGTGAGTGGGTCCCTAAGCTCAGGTTATACTGTGACATTTATAGTGTATATATACAGTATATAGTGAGTGGGTACCTAAGCTCAGGTTATACTGTGACATTTATAGTGTATATATACAGTATATAGTGAGTGGGTACCTAAGCTCAGGTTATACTGTGACATTTATAGTGTATATATACAGTATATAGTGAGTGGGTCCCTAAGCTCAGGTTATACTGTGACATTTATAGTGTGTATATACAGTATATAGTGAGTGGGCCCCTAAGCTCAGGTTATACTGTGACATTTATAGTGTATATATACAGTATATAGTGAGTGGGCCCCTAAGCGCAGGTAAGTGACAGTAGCACAGAGTATGTGCAGGGAATCAGCAGAAAAAATGGGAACTACTGGGGCAAGTAAAACTCTTTTTCATCATTGCTTTATTCTACAGATCATAGGGGGGTACCATGGAGTGGGGGATAGTGATGAGCGAATTTTTTCACCATGCATGGATTCGCAGCGAATTTCTGTATTTCGCCATTTGTGAATTGTTTTGCGAAACTTCTATGAAAATTTGCTGCGGAAGAATTCGTTGCATGGAACTTTTTTGTCACGCGTCAAATCGGGTGTGGTTGTGTAAAAAAAAGTCATGGTCGCGTCAAAAAAGTGCAGGCAACAAAAAAATAGACGCGGGTGATAAAAAAAATTGTGCAAAAAATGCAGGCAGTAAGGTGGAAATGAGGATACCCAATAGGGGAAACATGTTATTCTGCTTTCTTGGGCAGAATAATATGTCTATGTGCTTTCCTGGAACAACAAGTAGATAGGTTTGCAAGTGTGTGAGCTGGTGGTTTTTGAATTCAGTGGCCTAGGGATGCTGGTGGTAGTGGGAAGCAGCAGAGAAACCATATTCCATAAGAATATAAAATAAAACAGATTAACATTTGTATCCCAATTGTCACCCTACGTCCCAAGGCCCAGGTGTGTTTACCTGCCCCATATTCATGCCACTGTATGCATCACATAGTTACATATCCTGCACAGTCCTATAGAAATAACTAATGGTAACATTCCTGCAAGACTGGAGCAGTACAGAACTTCCAAATACTTATTTTTTATTCCTTACTGGATACATTTTATTCACAAGATACTTACCTGTGAGTACTTTACCAGCAGTGACATCTACTGGCAGCCAGGCAAACTGCACCTTGTGCTCCAGCAGCTGATTCTGACATTTACTCTAGAAATGATAGACTTTTGGGGAGTGTAATACATGGTGGTAACACATTTTGCGAACATAAAGCAAACAAATACAAAAATATTGTGCCTTATTCTGCAAAAGCAGTTCTTTTGAACCAACAAAAGTGTTGACACCTTCAAGCAGGTCTTTAAAAGTCCCATTGTGTAAATAAATTCAGTGTGTTGGCAAATTCATCCCCTTGCATTGTGCAGGGCACTTTACCCCTTATTGCCCTTCTCATCCTAACCATCATGGCTTCTTAACTTAGTGATAGACCCTTATACACATTTAGTACTGATACACCTGCATTTAATAATGGTACATCCTCATGCACTTACATTAATTACTGATACATACCTCCCAACAATTAACTGCCTTGGGGGGGGGGGTTGGCAGGAGGCAGGGCATCTGGGGGGCTGGGGGTGAGCGTCAGGGTCAGACTGGGCCATTGGGACACCTGGAAAAAACCCGGTGGACCACGGCCCAGACCCGCCCCTGCGGGGGCTTAGGGAGGCTCAGCGGGGGCCCCTGTGGGGGGGGTTAGAGGGTGCAGCGGGGGCACCTAGGGGATGCAGGGGATGCGGCTGGTGATGGAACCTGCAGGGCCCTGCACCCCCCAGTCCGGCCTTTGGGAAGCGTGCCCCTCGGGGTGGCAGCCGCAGTGGGCCCTGCACCCCTGAGTTTGACCCTGTTGTAGAGGAATATCCCTACGATTTGCCGACCTCTGGTCTAACCATGGCAGGTCAGTAAATAGTAACTGCTAATTGGTGAGAGGAGAGGGTCAAATCTGCTTTTGTTGCTGTGTTACCCCCCCACCCCCTCTCCTTAAGACTTTCTGCTCCATTAGTACAAGTAATTTTGCTGGACTTGATTAAACATTTCCTTTGCTCAAAGGATTTGATTAAAAGTTGCCGTTGGTTTGGGGGCAGTTAAGCTTTTAGCAGTAATTCTTACACAAACCTTTGTACGGGATTAAACCAATTTCATACACACATTATAAACCAGGCCCAGCACCACCGCTAAACGGTTGTTCATGAAGATGAAGCATCAGGCTAGCAAAGGGAGCCTGTATTGGTTTTACTGTGATGATTATGATAGCCGTGCCTCAAAATAAATGATTTCCTGAGTGATTAAGGTGCCGCGGTCATTATCACTAATGTGACATATTTGTCCAGCCTTCCAAAGAGAGCATCTGCTCAACAAAATGCAATTTCTCCTGCATGTACAGGCCATTTATTTTCCCTTCCTTTCTGAATGCTTATTAAGAAACCAGAAGCGTCCATTATTTTAACCATTGATAGGAAACTGAAGGAAAGAAGTGAATGACAGGCGGCAGATATTTTCCCTTTCTGAGCCCGCTGGCTGGCGACTTGAGCATTCTAATCTCCCAGGAGGGAGTATAAATACATAAATACTGTTATTGTTATTGTTCATGGCAAGATTGTGAAGACCTACAAGGGTCAAAGGGGTTAAATACATTGGGCAGCTTTATCATGAGCTTGTGTCCTTAACCCAGATCTCATGTTGTCATGGGACTTCTCAACAGTGTCTTCAAGATTTGGTGAAAAACTTGGTATATTGGTTATAAAATGGAGATTTCTTATTAACTGCTCAAAAATGTGCTGATGCCACACGAGGCGTTTTTACGCTGCGTATTTTCTAATTTTCTCAGCGGCTGAAAAACGCATGATATCATCATCCATAGAAATAACTTGAAAAGACTCGAAACAAACCACACAATGCGGAAATACGCTAGAAAACGCCTTAGCACGGATTTTTCAAGCGTTGGCCGAAATACGCCAGTATTTGCACAGCAAGCTATTCCTATGTATACACAAAGGCAGCTGCCAGACCTAACGGAAATACGCTGCGTTTTTTACTATTTCGGACTATTAGCACCATGGAAACGGGATTTGCTACGTCACCAGTACTAGGCTGAAAAACGCCATAGTCAGGGGCTGTGTGACTTGTGCGGCGTTTTGAGGCTGAGAAAAAATGCAGCGTAAAAACCCCACGTAGGGCTGATATTTTCGGCAAGCAGAAAAACGCTTGGCGAAAATTCAGCCCTACGCCTGCTACTTGTGCCTGCACCCGAATGAATGGAATACGCTCGGGTGCAGGCACATGTAGACGATATACGCATGAACACGCGAGAGAATGCAAAGTCTCGCGTTTTCATGCGTATATCGCCTACATGTGCCTGCACCCGAGCGTATCTCATTCATTCGGGTGCAGGCACAAGTAGCAGGCGTAGGGCTGAATTTTCGCCAAGCGTTTTTCCGCTTGCCAAAAATATCAGCCCTACGCCTCGTGTGGCATCAGCCTAATCCACAGGCAATACAGGGCATGGCAGTGTAGCTCAGCCTGAGGTGTGCCCGAAAATTGGTAAACTCCTTCAAGACACCCTTGTGACATCCCAGCAATTAAACACTGATACACTATAGCATAAACCAAAGGGTTGCCAGCTTTCAAATTGCTTAAGTGCAGGTGGGGGACGTGGTAGGTGATGTTGAGGGTAGAGATGATGATGTCACCGGCGGAGTGTGTGGCGTTTTGTGGGTGGGCCAGTGATTTAGGGGCAGGGCCATAACAATGTGAACGACTGATCACCGCGTCATTTACTTACAATCCTGTCCAGATTTTCTCATTTGGAAATGGCGAAACGCGGAAATTCACCGCAAATTCATGCCTGGCGAAACATTTCGCCCATCACTAATACAAACTAATGGAGTTTGGAAGGAATGGCCTAAACCCAGAACTACAGTGAGCCCTGTTGAACACGATGCTGACAAGGGGCGACAAAGGTCTTATGTGAGATACAATGGTTTTGGGGCAGAAAATGTACTCTTCACCCAAGATGCTGGGCTTCCATGAGCATAAAGGTTAGAGAATCTAACATTTATTTGGCTTTAGGCTGGATTCCCTCAAAGGAAGAAAATAATGAAAATGTGTCTAGTCTTAGGGGCAGATTTATCAAAACACGAGTTTGAATCCCGAATGGGAAAAATTCGCATTGGAAATGAAAATTAGTCACGATAATATCGTATTGGCGATCCGAAAGTCACGGAATTTTCGTACCGGACCATTGCAAACAGCGGCAGAGCCTTTCCAAATTTTTCATGTGGGCGCTTGAGAAAATCTGCCCGAAAAAGTTGTGCGAGCGCGAAAAAAACGCCGAGAATACGCTCGGAGCATACGCATTAATGCTCCAAGCGTTGAGGTCTTTGTAAATCTCCCCCTTAGTCTCCCCCAAAAGATATCACCTTTTATATATTATATATAATATATAAATTATATATATATAAATGCGCGTTCTCCAAAGGAAGACATCTACTGATAGCCCCACCAAACATTTCACTCTCCTTCATTATGTTGGTCCCCCAAAGCTTGAGAACCCCATTAAGATGTGTGAGATAAAATGCTTTTTGGGGTTTTAGAACAATTAGGACTAAAGTGTCCCATTGTATGCCCAGGGCTCAATGCCTGCCCATATCCGTTTGAAAGAGGAGAAACATATTCTATTCCTTTTTTCTAGTCTTTTCTTTTCCAGCAACTTACAAAATTGCTTCTTGCTTTTAATGTGTTTTTATACCATATAGTCCAAGTTGTTATGTGTTTGCATCCCAGCCGCTAATCCCAGGGGACTAAATAAAAGCCTTGACTTGCTCACCGAGCTGTTTTCTAGCTGGCAGTAGAAATTCAGGAAAGTTATAGGGATTAACAAGTGACTTGAAAGAGTTGCCCTCTTGCTCTTTAGCCATGGAAGTTTATCGCTTCACATATTATGGAAATAAAAGAGAGAATGTTTCGCTGCCATCTGCTTTCTGATACGCATTTTTTTAAAAAAAAAGCCATGATATTAAAATTTAGCCCATTGGCACAGATTCCAATTAAATTGTGCAACCATGGAAGTCATTCATTTGGAAAAAGATGGTACAGGTATGGGATCCGTTATCTGGAAACCCATTATCCAGAAAGTTCAGAATTATGGAAAGGCCATCTCCCATAGACTCCATAATAAGCAAATAATTCACATTTTTGAAAATGATTTGCTTTTTCTCTGTAATAATAAAACAGTACCTTGTACTTGATCCCAACTAAGATATAATTACCCCTTATTGGGGGCAGAACAGCCCTATTGGGTTTATTTAATGGTTAAATGATTCCCTTTTCTCTGTAATAATAAAACAGTACCTGTACTTGATCCCAACTAAGATATAATTACCCCTTATTGGGGGCAGAACAGCCCTATTGGGTTTATTTAATGGTTAAATGATTCCCTTTTCTCTGTAATAATAAAACAGTACCTGTACTTGATCCCAACTAAGATATAATTACCCCTTATTGGGGGCAGAACAGCCCTATTGGGTTTATTTAATGGTTAAATGATTCCCTTTTCTCTGTAATAATAAAACAGTACCTTGTACTTGATCCCAACTAAGATATAATTACCCCTTATTGGGGGCAGAACAGCCCTATTGGGTTTATTTAATGGCTAAATGATTCCCTTTTCTCTGTAATAATAAAACAGTACCTGTACTTGATCCCAACTAAGATATAATTACCCCTTATTGGGGGCAGAACAGCCCTATTGGGTTTATTTAATGGTTAAATGATTCCCTTTTCTCTGTAATAATAAAACAGTACCTGTACTTGATCCCAACTAAGATATAATTACCCCTTATTGGGGGCAGAACAGCCCTATTGGGTTTATTTAATGGTTAAATGATTCCCTTTTCTCTGTAATAATAAAACAGTACCTGTACTTGATCCCAACTAAGATATAATTAATCCTTATTGGAGGCAAAACCAGCCTATTGGGTTTATTTAATGTTTAAATGATTTTTTAGCAGACTTAAGGTATGGAGATCCAAATTATAGAAAGACCCCATGATATTTTTCTCAGAGACCAACCTTTCCTCCAGAACAAACTATATGACTGCTTACAAGCCCTCACATGAACATGCTGACATGGGGGGAGGTAGTGCTGAGCATCTGACATTACTGCCAAGTTCACATATATAATGGCCTTGTCAAGTCAAGGAAAATTGAAGATGGCTTTTTAAAATCAATTATCATCTATGAATGTAAAGACTAATGAAGTTGGAGAATTAGAGCAAAGGCAAGCACTTGAAAAATAGCCAAAGTCTAAAGAAAGTCTAAAGAAGAGCAACTAGTCTGGTTAAGGGTATGAAATCTCATTTAACAAATTGGAATTGTTTACTAAAGAGGTGCTAAAGAAGATATGCAATATATAAATATAAAGGGACCATACAATAAACTCTATTAATGCTTTATTCACCAGTAGATCCTTCCAGCAGACTTGAATGCATCCATTAGAAGTAAAAGAAAGGTCATTCAATCTTATGGTGCAGAAAGTGTTCTTTAAAATGAGAGCTGTGTAGGTGTGGAACCCTTTCCTTAGTGGTGGTACTGACAGATACATTAGATTGTTTCAAGAAGGGGATGGAAGGTCCATTGTCATCTTGGAGTCATGAAAGATTTTTTTAACCCATCTGAGACAAATTTTTGAGGCTTCAGATGAGGTTCTTTGCCTTCCCCGTGATCAAACACCAATTACACAGGTTTCATGTAGACAAAAATTAAAAAAGGTTGAACTTGATGGACATCAACCTAAATGACTATGAAACCCTATCCATTCAGATACATCTGTATGCTTTTTATCATATGATAAACGACATGCCTAATGGAGGATGATAGATAATTCTACCTTTTTTTTTACATGAACAGAAAAGCGTGGGAGTTGTACTTTGAAAGACTCTTGAAGGTATAGCTAAAATGTTACAGTCAAGCATAGTGCTTCTCCTATGCTATTAAACATAAAGTCAGTGCCTGTTATCATAATAGCTGATAATCCACAGCTCTTCCTTGTTGTGGTACAAGATGATTTATGCTAGCTTTCCTCGCAGCTCAAGATATATTATGTTAGCTTCTTCAATGCCTCCTAAAAAATAATAGCTTGTTGGTACACATTAATACTGTAGATTATAGGGCTCATTTATAGTGGTGGAGCAATAGACCTTGTCCCTACATTATTTCAAGCTCACTATTTTGGATTTTACTCCTTCAGACCACCGGGAGCAACAAATTCCTATGGATGTAAATAGTTTTGATTTTCCATAGTCCTTTTCCGGAATCCATGGCAAAGGCATAGACTCTTCCTAGGATTGAGACTGTTTTTGTCCATTTGTCAGGTTCTTCATCGGGACATTTGGCCAGTGGACTGGGGGGGGGGATTTGGTTGTAAGTTGTAATTATTGGCCGGCATGTCAGTCTGAGTTATGTTAATTCTTTCTTGTGAAGTTTTTAATAAAAACCCTACATTATTTCCTGTTGTTCCTAAATGTTCTGTAAGCAGCTTTGTATGGGCAGGACAGTGTAGGATTTAGGTGGGACATCTTCATGCATCATCATTCAGGATGAGCAAAGCAGGAGAGGATTACTGGCACAAGAAGCCCTGACTTCATCTGTGTAGAGATCTCTACACTTAAACCCTGAAATATAGCTCTTAAAGTTACCAGGGTGACTTTTTGCCACCCTTAATAAAGTGCCTTCTGCACTTGTTGTTTCACTTCAGTTCTTCGTGTTTATTTGGCTGTTGTGCAAGGTCAGAGAAGATCCAGACAATGTTTTCGTGCTTATAGGGTAGGGTTTAGCCCCTGTTACCCTCAGATAGACTAGTGATAATGCAAAATGTGATAGAGGCGGAGTGGGTAGATTCATGGCCAGGCTGGCAGGGCCATCATCACAATGGTCAGAAAATGACAAGTCAAGTTAGAAGAGACGATCAGAGCCAGCAGCCTCAAATCAAAAAAGGGCATGTATTCAACCAGAGCACAGAGTCATGAGAAAACATGCCGTAAGGAGGCCATAGTGAGACTTGACTCCTCAAAACTTAAACTTCTAGAGCACGGGTGCCCAAGAGGTAGATTTAAAGTTTTTGGTAGACCATAAGGCAGGATGACATGTGGTATGTGTATTTAGGTATTAAACATCAACTATTTTTATTAAAGTAGATCTCATGATGGAGGCCAGGTGGCAAGAGTAGATCACAGGGTGACAAACTCTAGGTACCCCTGTTCTAGAGCTAAATGCTAAATAGCTATGATAAATAAGACTAGTTTAGAGCATTATACAAGCTGCAAACGTTGTCATGTGGGAGCTGGGTACCTGTAGCTAGCATACCTAGAGTAAAATCAAGCCAATAAGCAGCTAGGTAAGATTCTAATCCCACCTACTCAGAATACCAAAGGATATATCACACCTTCACTTACAGTACAAAACATAGACTATATTTAAGCTTTAAACCATCTGATCTCTGATGTAAATTGAGATAATATAAAAACCCCAAATGTGAAATAAGTAATGCAAGTGAAAATGTATGACCCCCCCCTCCAGTAAAAAAATATCCATATTATTTGTACAAAATGTAGTAAAGTTCTTTTAAGTTACCGTAACTCTAACTGGCAGATCAACAAATCCCTTCTTATAAGAACAGTGAAGTACTTTCACTTTTTTCCTTCTTTTTAAGTTGCCAGGTTCTGATTTAGTGATTAAAATAGTTTGTAATTACAAACCGTGGCATTCATAATCCGTTACAAAGCAGCAGAATTTAATTTTTAGCAGAGAAAAATCATATTGAAAATGTCATACTGAATGGTTTCCCATTATTAGTTGGCAAGTAACCAAAATTCGCTAAATTGCATTTTTATCCAGTGACAATGATTGCCTGTGGTACAGTCCTGCGGGCTCGGCCTGTCGTTGACTTTGTGCGTCTGAACTAGATTCTACACAATGATCTGAGGATCTTCCCGTAACCTATGCAGGTCTCACAGCTTCTGCTTATAGATGTGGCTTCATGTGGTCATTTGACTGACTACCTTATATGAATCTATACATTACTTGGACCCTCACTTTTTTCTGTCTCTCTAGTTTTTAGATGAATCTGTCCCTTTATGCACCCACTTAGTGTCCTTTGACCCAAAGACCTCAAGTCAATCACTGTATCTCCTTCCCACTTGAGATGCACCAACCTCTAAGGTTACATCACTTCTCCAACTCAGAACACATTCCTTGTTGTGTCCAGACTGTGGTTTATATAACACCTATGGTCTATTTACCATAGCAAGTACAGTGATTCTAATATGAGATAGATCCGAAGACTGGGACCTTTGGAAGGGTCTTCCACTTGAACCCTCGCTTTATTCTGTCTCTCTAGTTTTTAGATGAATCCAGCCCTTTTTTGTACCTTAATGCACTCATTTAGTGTCCTTTGACCCAAGGACCTCAAGTCAATTACTGTATCTCCTTCCCACTTGAGATGCACCCACCTCTAAGGTTACATCACTTCTCCAACTCAGAACACATTCCTTGTCACTTTACTGTACTTTAGTATTGGAACAAGGCGGTTGGGTTATGCCAGTATTATATATTTCATGAATTGTAGCACCTCACTTGTAAAATTAGCTTTTGCATGATTCACTGGATGCAGCCTGTGGAATTACAACCAACTAGAAGGCGGCAAAAGCTCCACAGTTCCCCTTTGTCATAAGGAGCACTTGACTTGGGCCAAATACCTGCCCTCCTTTTGCCCCAAACTACTGACTTACAGCTTGTCCTTCATTGGAAATTATATTGGCCACAGCTTTATTACATGACATAAGCAATAAAACACATAATCATAAATATAAATAACAATTAAATAATAACAGTGTTAACAAGTATATTAACAAATATTAAACAGTAATACTTCGAGCTCTAAAGTCCCTGGCAATGGACCAAAATAAGTGCATTCCATCCGTACTGGCCACCAGCCTCTCGTGCCTTCCAGCATGGTGGGTAGGCAGGATTGCATGCTTAAACCAAGGTATCAATATATATATATATATTCTATACACATTACCCCAGCACTCCATTATAAAGTTTCAAGAGAAAATTAATTTTAGTGAAAAGAGACACGTTTAGTTACACGGTTTGTACAAAGTATGCATAAGCTGACGCGCCCTGTCAAGGAAGTGTCCTTGCGTCAGTCTTGCGTTTTGTATATATTTATATATATATATAATGTAACACCTCCCAGAGACCCATCGCTCTTAGAGAGGAAACATCAAAAACCATGTGCCATTGAACAAGTGGGACTTGCTAAACTCGGCACTGCCAACAAAATCTATCTCCATTGCCAGGGACCCGCTGCCCAGCTGTGACAACGGGCCATCCTCCCTTAACTCTTGCTTCATCATATCCCCAAAATACTCACCTTCTTGGGTCAACTTGACCTGTATCCCATTACCCAGGCCACAGTTGTGACAACTAACACAAAGGGTAACAATGGGAGGGCTAGTGGGACTCCGTTTTCTCTTTCCAAAATGGATGCCCTCCTTAACTGCGCCTGCTTCAAATACCATATGCCCAAAATGCTAGATACTAAGCCCCAGCTATTAACCCCTGTCTGGCAGTTTGTCCCGCCCAGTCATGCCCCTTTTTCAGCAATTGCTGTATCGGGCTTCCCTTACTCGCTACTTTGAAGACGAGGCAGGATAGAAGCACTGGTGCCTAGTGCAAATAGGTTGGATCCATTTTTGTGCAACCCACATCACCAGTAGGTGAACCACTATAGCCTATTGCAGCTATTGGGAAGTACAATGGATGCAAATACTTTTTATATATGACATCAACTAGTTGTGTCCATTTTTGCTCTACAGACTGTGGTTTATATAACACATAGTTGTTATATAAACCACAGTCTGTAGAGCAAAAATGGACACAACTTCTTGATGTCATTTATAAAAAGTATTTTCAAGTATTTGTTGATCTGCCAGTTAGAGTTACGGTCTATTTACCATGGCAAATACAGTGATTCTGATTAGATAGATCCAAAGACTGGGACCTTTGGAAGGGTCTTCCATTTACCTTTGTTTCTGCAGCATGGACTGCATGTTATACAGAGACATGTGTCTGGATGACATCTGGATGGGATTGTACCACCTCTCACAATTATATGGACAGACGGCATTGTCAAGATGACCACATTATCAGTGCAGTAGTGATGTACAGTAACCATCCTCAACTTGTATTTGCTTGTTGTTATGGAGATATTTGTTTTCAAGGTTTTAGCCAATATTGTTAAGTGTTTACTCTTAAGCATACTGTATGTGTTAATGTGGTTGAAGGCTATCTGGCTGTTCTCTTAATTAGCTACATAGCTTTGTTGAACAAATGTAGAAAACCTTTCTAATATAAGCTGATTATGAGAACTTCACAATGCCTCATGTACTGTACATAAACAAGTAACACAGTAGCCAACCATATTCATATGTCCTATCATTCACTTCAGATAAATGATATGCTGAGATTTAAATTGTCCATTTGACTGATGTAAAGCTTAGAAATGAAACGGTGGCCTATTATCCAACAGGGACTGTCCGTCGGATGCTGGCTGTGCCACTGTACTGTTGAACTTTAGTGACATGGAAGTAATACCTTCATAGCAGGTCTGTGATCCTGCTCAGATAGTGAAACTAAATTATTATAATTGGGGCAAGAGCCAAGAACTTCAACGAGATGCCACGGCAAAGACAAAGAAGGAGAGGAAATTGCACTATGATCCCATTCAGGCTTCTTTTCTACATCATTTCACATGCTGGAATGAAAGGTTTATGGTATGATTCTTCACAGTATGAGGCAGAAGACTGGAAGAGAAGGAGGAATGTTCTACTGAGGTTCATGTATGAGTGGAAAGGCGAAATTCCTGTTCTCAAAGTTGGAATGTACAATGGAATCAGAAACCCCGCTGTTTCATTATCGTATTCCTATAGTGCTCATTAAAATGTATTCTACAGTATGGTGCAGCCGATGGAAAGCTGTGTCCAAATGACGGGCAGGTACCGAAAATGTACTTTAGTCACTCATGGTACCCGGGGATCTTATTCATTCTGCTGTTTTAGCCAATATTTTTCTTTTAAAAAAATAAAAAAAACAACAAACAAACTTCTTTTTTTAATTCCTGTCCTTATTGGCATACCATACTGCATGTGGGTGAATGGAGCTGTTAAGGGGTCATATTCTATATATCTATTACCTGTAATAGCTAATTACACATACAAGTAGGCACAGAAAGAGGCTCAGTTCATTGTGCATGAAATGGGAACAAAAAAATCTGCAACTTGGGTTTGATATTGATCAGAAAATACCAAATAATACCAAAAATTCCATATAACCATTGCCCCTTAATTGGATTAGGTCTCTTAAAACACCTAAATGGGGAATTGCATGTGGTAGGAATTACTTTCATATGGGATGGGGTGATACAAGTGATGTGTTTGCCCATAGGCTGGGGATATGTATGAGTGGAAGCAAAGTACCCAAGGCTATTGTGATACTAATATCTACTGTTAGTTTTAATGTTTGTATATATAGTTTATGTATGTGAGTGTATAGATTGGTAAGTATAGGTTTGTGTGTGCTGGGTTTACTTGGATGGGTTGAACTTGATGGACTATGTCATTATGTGACTATATGTTCAGTTGTTACTGAGCAGACAATGAGGGCTCTATATATATATATATATATATAAAATCACTAAAACTGTTCTACTTAATGGAAGCTTCACTGGCCTTGTGTCCTTATCCCTATCAGTGAGACCACCTTGACACTGCCATCTTTTCATTGTATTATGACAAAATCAATATTAAGTTTAACAAGGGGATTTTGTTAAGGGATTATATCAGTCTGGGATTTTTAACATTCACGACATTAATTTTGTTGTTCCTGTTCATCACCCTTCTCTAACTAATTGATCTTGTCTAACAATACATACAGAATGTGCTATAATAAATATGGCATCACTGCCGAACTCATATAAAGGCTAAGTACCATAGAGACAGCCACTTTTATTTTTTTGACAAATAGATCTCCCTGCTTTTTTTTTTTAATGGAATAATGAAGTGCTTTTTAGACCAAAGCAACAGCCATTATCCATATTTTTGTGCATAAATATATACTATTTCTATGCACACCTTCACTGGCACATTTACTTATTAAAGTCAGCCTGTTTGATCGAGGGATCCCAGTCGCTGGGATTTTTTCATATTACTTTTATTAACACATCCAAAGGTTAATGTCAATATTTTGATTCTTTTCAAGAACCTTTAACTAGAAGGGAACTGCAATCTCATCTTTTGGGGCATTAATAAATGTGAAGAAAATCCCAGTAAATACGCCTGGAAACGCTTGCATTTTACATGTTAGAACTCGAAAGCAGGGCCCGGTTTTCACAAATATTATGAAAGTGCTATTTTTTTAATTAGAGCGATGATTATATGTTATTATACAGGAATGGGATTCGTTATCCAGAAAGCTCCAAATTATGGGAAGGCCATCTCCCATAGACTCTATTTCACTTAATTAAATAATTCAGATTTTTAAAAATGATTTCCTTTTTTTCTGTAATAATACAACTGTACCTTGTACTCGACCCCAAGTAAGATGGTGATCCATATTACAGAAAGACCCCTTATCCAGAGACCAGTGTCAGACAAGGCTTCCTACAGCCCTCAGGGAAACTGACATCCATTGTCCCCTGCTAAATGTTATACGGGATATACTGTAGATACTTGTCATAGGAATAAGAAGAGGCTAATGGAGATTCGCTGGTACCAACTGGCAGGCCAGTCCGACCCTTGGTATCGTATTATTCCAGTGAAACGAGCAGCTGCGAAATGTCCATCCAGAAACACTTAAACCTTTATCCTTAGGAAACATAATCATCAGTACAATTTAATTGGTCCCCTCTAACCTTGGTTTTAGCTAATGACTGGAGACTATTTCAGGTATTTTTTATCTTTTATAGCAGCTTTGGGTTTTTTCAAACTTCACTGAATTTTTTCCCCTTCAGGTTTAACTTGGAAGGATGATTTCACTCAACAGATCATTGCCAAGGAATTATCAAATATCCGCAAAATCTACAGCCGACAACCGGATGCTCTTTCCTCGGATGGTTCCAGCACATCAAGGTAAGAATGGTGTGATAACAAAAATAACTGTCTGTGCTCAACTGGATTTCCAATTGGTTAGGTTGGCACATAAGGGTACAATACTTACCCAAGCATTCAATGAAAAATGTGTAGCGTGTTTCATGGATTTATCTCTTGAATATATTTTTAGAGCTTCACAGATAAATGCTGAAAGTGACAGAGATCACGAATCGGAGAAGAATGCCAATTTTGCCAAATCGTTTCACCGATACCTCCAGTATCTTGGAATTCTTCCACAACCAGCGTTGCCAAGTTTTTATCCCAGAACCAAGACAGAAAAGCCACTGATAAAGGTAAATCATTTAGGCACAGTTTATGTCAATGTCATTCTATCAGGAAAATGGTTGGGAAGCCACATTTATGACATGTTATTTGGCTGCAGGATGAACTCAGGTTGGCCAAACTCTTCCATCTTTTATTTTTTATAATTTTTAAATATGTGTTCATCCACTCACAGCTACTGTATCTCTTCTCTAGACACTTTTTTAAGTATGATATTTTCAATTGCTTAATTTACCAGATTTACAGTTCTGGCATCTATGCACTTGCTTAGATATTTCATCCTGAGAGACTCAGAAATTCTTTGCAAATCCATGCCTGGCAAAAACCTCTAGATTTAATCCCCTACAGCCCCCCAGATTGTCAATTGTCAGGCAACAACATCTTTCTACTGAACATACTTTTTTCCTGCTGTTTTAATCCCACAGAATCTATTTTTTTATTCCTTGAACTAAACATGGAAATTAAAGCTACTCCATGTTTGGTCCTTGCGAGCAGGGTCGGACTTGGCTTCCAGGACACTGGGAAAAAATCTGGTTGGCCCTGGCTGTAGTGGGCCGTGGTGGCCAGGGGAGCGGCAACAGGCATTGGGTCGGGGCCGCAGGGGCCCACTAGAGCCAGGACCAACCAGGTTTTTTTCCCCCATGTCCGACCCTGCTCGCAAGGACCAATATGGAGTAGTGCCCTCCCCTGAAGCTTTTCACTTATGCACACTCAGGGGAGGATGTCGGAAGGGGGAGGGTTGGGGGGCGCGTGGGGGGACGCGGCTGGCGGGGGCACCTTGGGGGGTGCGGGGCCCCTGGGGTGGTAGCCCCGGTGGGCCCTGCACCCCCCAGTCTGACCCTGCTTGTGAGGTAACTAATCTACAACCTCCTCCATTCACCCTTTTATGTGACGGTTTTGTTAGAATAAGGGAACCAGTAGACACACAGCAGCGACATTCTCTATTGAGCGAAAATCCTCTCGTTATTACTATTCTTTCTCTAAACCAAAGAACCACCCTGTTCCTTGTTATATCTACAGTAGAATTAAAAAACCCAGAAAAAACTGTTCTGTGAACCTTTAAAACCAGCATTTAACATTACGTCCCTAAAGCACCTAATGGCTGATTTGACTTTTTGTAGGTCCTCTTTCAAAATCTTTATTAAAAGAAATCATCTTAAAGAATTTCCCAACGCTTGATAAATGATGTCAGCCGGCCGCAAGTTTCTCAGTAGAATGCCATTCCCCTTTTATCCTTCATGTATTATTGATCTTTTTCTCCAAAGCGGCAGAGTTCACTAAAATAGTAAAACTAATTTAAAGGTTAAACCTAGTATTACATATTTATAAAAGCTACAGGGATCTTTTGATGTCAGAAATCCATGGTGTGGAATTTTGCTCTGTGTTTTTTTTTTTTTTTTTTTATTATTATTTTTTCTTTTGTATTACCAAAATAATGAAAAATACATATTTCCCCCTGTTAATAGTTCAGGTATAGAGTCTACGTATTACATTGAAACCCATTATCCAGAAAGCTCCAATGTATTGCAGTGTCATTAACAGTAGTGTCCTATAGAAAACTGTAATGAAAAAATATGTGTTTTGTAAATGCAAAAAGTGTACAATTTTTTTCCAGCCTTTGCACTTTGCTAAGGCTTAATTACCCTAGCAACCAGGCAGCAATTTGGCAGTAAGAATGGAAGAGATACTGAATGGAAAAATAAATAAAAAATAAGCATAAAGATATAATTGAGCCCTCATTGTCTATCGATGTTGTGGTTTCTAGAGGCAGAATATGAAAAAAATACGAGAATAAGATATATATACACAGGTATGGGATCCCTTATCCGGGAACCCTTTATCCAGAAAGCTCCGAATTACGGAAAGCCCGTCTCCCATAGACTCCATTTTATTCAAATAATTCAGAATTCTAAAACTGATCTCCATTTTCTCTGTAATAATAAAACAGTACCTGTACTTGATCCCAACTAAGATATAATTACCCCTTATTGGGGGCAGAACAGCCCTATTGGGTTTATTTAATGGTTAAATGATTCCCTTTTCTCTGTAATAATAAAACAGTACCTGTACTTGATCCCAACTAAGATATAATTACCCCTTATTGGGGGCAGAACAGTCCTATTGGGTTTATTTAATGGTTAAATGATTCCCTTTTCTCTGTAATAATAAAACAGTACCTGTACTTGATCCCAACTACGATATAATTACCCCTTATTGGGGGCAGAACAGCCCTATTGGGTTTATTTAATGGTTAAATGATTCCCTTTTCTCTGTAATAATAAGACAGTACCTGTACTTGATCCCAACTAAGATATAATTACCCCTTATTGGGGGCAGAACAGCCCTATTGGGTTTATTTAATGGTTAAATGATTCCCTTTTCTCTGTAATAATAAACCAGTTCCTGTACTTGATCCCAACTAAGATATAATTACCCCTTATTGGGGGCAGAACAGCCCTATTGGGTTTATTTAATGGTTAAATGATTCCCTTTTCTCTGTAATAATAAAACAGTACCTGTACTTGATCCCAACTAAGATATAAATAATCCTTATTGGATGCAAAACAATTCTATTGGGTTTAATTAATGTTTTATTGATTTTTTAGTAGACTTAAAATATGGTGATCCAAATTACGGAAAGACCCCTTATCCGGAGTAGCCTTTCTCCAATATGGCACCAAGCAGTGTCTGCTCCCAATCATATAGTGCAAATGCTCAAGAAAGGAATGTTCCTCTGTGCCCATAATTAGCTGTACTCTTGCATTTAACTGACTATTTTGAAAAGTAAACAAAATATACGGATTAATTATTAAAAGGTTATAGTTTCCCATTAGTCAAATGTACAGAATGATTCTAATTATTCCCAGTTGCAGAGATTCAGAATCTTGCGGCCTTCAAGACATCATCAATTCTATTAATCAAAGCAAACTAACGAGTATGAGGCTAAAACCTACTAATTATGTCAGTGTTTTACTGCTGTAAGCATATACCATAGTTAGTGATGCTTCATAAAGTTTACTTAGGTCATGATAAGCATGCCTTCTGTATTCACACAATGGTTATGATTGTGTTGGATGATGACCCTTGAGGGAACAAAGAGAAGACCCATATGCAGCTCTGTATCTTTTGTTGGACTGTATCTGCCAGCATGCAAAGGATGGAAATTAAAGATCATTAGCTATTGGATTATTAATATAATAATTAATTAATATAATAATTAGCTATTATAAAGGAGAAGGAAAGTCATTTTGGCATTTTACTGCCAATAGATTGTGGCTACATTAGTGCCACCTAGAACAATATATTTATTCTGCAGAAATCTTTACCGTACCTGATCAAAGAGCCCTAGAAGCTCCCTCCATTTCTTTAAGATAACAGCTGCCATTTTATCTTGGTCTTCGTAGCTTCCTGCTGCAGCTATAGCCACTGGTAGTTCAGATTCAGAACGCTTTACCGTACCTGAGTAAAGAGCCCTAGAAGCTCCCTCCATTTGTTTAAGATTACAGCTGCCATTTTAGCTTGGTCTTCATAGCTTCCCGCTGCAGCTATAGCCGTTGGCAGCTCAGATTACACATTCTTATGGGAGGGGGAGTGAATACTTATGGGAGGGGGGGAGCAGGAGATGGGAGAGAGGAGAGAGCTGCGGAGCCTCTGGGCCTGAGAATGAAGTATTTCTCTGAGAGAGGAAGTCAGATACCTTAAGAACATGTTTACAAAAAAGGAGACAAGAAATCTTGTGTTTCTTTTGATAGAGGACTCAGTGCAGCATTTCTGTGAATGCTTTTGGCTGTATTTACATAGACCTTTCTAATAAAGCTTACTTAGTTTTTACCTTTCCTTCTCCTTTGAAAGACCTGCAGCAGCTCCAGGCCAACAAAAGACACTCCATACATTAACAAATTTAAGTTGACTTTGTGCCTGGTTTCATGTTTTAGCTCATCAACTCTGGTGATCCTTCAAATCAACTGTATTTGGGATGAAATACATGGACACCAAGGATCATAATGTTCAGAAATTCATAGAATAGTATAATAAATCTGTGTATGTGGCCCTCATAACCACTTGTTTCGATATTTAGATGAAGATATGTTATAGAAGATAAGATATAGTAAGTTGTTTTGGATTTAGCTCCTGACCAAATGAATATTCCAGATCTGCTACACAGTTTAACCATTCAGGAGCAATTTGATTGGAAAAGTTTTATGAAGTTTTTTCCCCCTAATTTGAACAACTGTTAAAACGACGTGATGTCTCATAATGAATTTGACATAAGCGAATCCCAGTGGTGTTCCTAAAAAGAACTGGCAATTAGATACGATGTGCTAGATCACCGCTTGACATTTTTCTATGGAACTGAAGTGAAAGTCAATCTAATATTTATCTGTTCGGTAAAACTTGACATTTCCCCATGTTCTTAATTAAGTTCTTTCTTGTTTCTCCAGACTGATAACATCAAATCTGATCGGTTTATTGACCGCATATTCCAGAAATCCAAAGGGAAATTGCCCATGCTTTCATACCCCCCCGAGAACCTTCCTTCGAATACGTTGACCCAACCCGTACCAGGCAAATTTCCTAAAAAGCTGGACCAAGAGAAGAAATCTCTCCTTATAGCGCTTAAAGCTTACCTTGCACAAAAGACAATGGAGCACAATTCCGATAAAACCAACCCTAATGGAAGAGCAAAATTTTACTCTTCTACCCCTAACAGATACCTCTCCTTACCCCAGATGAAACTGCTAGATGGAGTGCTCCCTAAAGATGATAAAGGGGATGGTTTTAAAATAAAGTCTTTCCTTCAGAGACCAAAAGCTGGAGTACTTTCAAAGCCAAGTCTCGGAGCACTGATCTATAAATCCAGTTCTCGTCTTGAAGACCCCAAGGACCCTCTGAGTGCAGTGGATGGTAATATATTTTCTTTCAGAAATGTGTATAGTAACGTAGGAAAATTCATAGCTGTATGTTGCTCCCACCATATTATTACTTCTTCTATTTTGATATTTCTTATTTTAGAAATATTATATCTTGAGTCAAAGTAAGACATGAGTGGATTTTCTTATACACAGACTATTTCATTGGTTTCATTCCACCGTGCAATAATTCTTCTATGCCCGACGTCATATTTGTTTGAAAAATCACTTGGAAAAACACTTTATCACTCTCTGAATTCAAGACAGCTTTGCCCTCTGTACAGCTACCATTTTGGATTTGTCTTTTATCAAGATGATCTTGAGTTTTGGGGAACCAGGAGTGATTTCCTTCTAGGTTTTAATTTATGTAATGCATGGTTTGGGGTTATTGGCTTTCATTCCCATTTGAAGGAAAAATAAAGCATCTTTTTGACATACAGTATGTTCATTCAGTTGGGCTTATGTAAAACAGGAGCATAATCACTATGTGAACTTCCTAAAAGAAATATGCCACAGATGCAACCAGCAACTTTTCACATTTTGTCTCACCATGTCCAGACACCATTTGTGAGTGTTAAATCCTGTCTCTAGATGGAGCTAGAGTGCAAAGACTTGTCAGCAAAACACAATAGACAATGCTTTGTAGTTGTGTTAACTGGAAGAGGCATAGTGTGACAAAATGGTAAAGGAACGTGGCTGCATCTGTATCCAGTCCCACGGATTGAACAGAAAACCATGATGTCTCTGTGCTGCTTGGAACCATTTCCCAACCCCCTTTAGTCTTACAATATTGTGGGAATCTTGAAGTCCTTGTGCTTTCTGTAGTGGGTAGTGCACAGATTCTCTGGACAGCAGAGAGATTTTAAATCTCCAAATCCATCACTTCACAATGGAACAAGGTGAGGGAAACTGCTCTGCAGCTGGCATCTGGTCAACGCCATCCCTAGTTTTTAAAAACCCTATAAGATCCTACTTTTTGTAGTGAATTATGATTTCCATGAACCTGTACAGTACATTTAATGTAATAATAAGTAATATATATCTATTTAAGGACTTTATCCATTGTGATTTATACATTCAGTAACCCCATTATAATCTGTTTTTGAAGAAACTTTCATCCAGAACGTGGTGAAGGAGTTAGGAAAGCACAAACTGAACGTTGATAACCTCAGCCCCAAAGAGCTGGATGAACTGGCTGATGTCATTGCTGACACTCTCCAGTTTGTGGATATGGAGCAGCCCAGCAGCAAAAAGATAGAAGGAGAGAGAGAGGAACATGACATAAACCCAACAGAACCACAGGGATCTCAAGAAAATACAGATGGGGAAATCGACAATATGTTTCAAGGTAACAGAGAAGCAACTGAAATTAGAACAATGCTAAATATTCATATCCTACTTCTTTATTTGTTCAATGGGAATTTGCTCATCTTTGTTGATGTTATTGCTTGAGTTTTAAAGCATAAATATATTATAGCATGGCTGAGGAGTCCTGCCGCAGGTCAGGTACCCGCGGGTCACGGGTAAGAAAAGTGAGTACCCTGCAGGTTGCAGGTAGATTTTTCAGAAGTGGGTATAGATGGGGGTCAGCAGGTCACGGATTGGGTTGCAGGTTTTATCCATATTCTTATCGTATATTATATTACCTATCTTTTACTCATTTACACATCTTTTTAAATATCTTTTCTACCCCTCCCACTTCTGATGACATCACTTCCAGATTGCAACTACAGCACTTCCTGCTAAATTGGGCTCAGCGGGTTTGCGGATAAGGCAGTTGTGGATTGGGTAGTGGGTCAAAGCGAGTTAAAATGCGGGTTGCAAACGCAGTTTGCAGGCCACGGGTCCGGGTGGGTTCTGGGTCTCAGGGGCGGGCCAAGCCGACTGGGAATCCTTCCGATTTTGCAATAACTATGTTCATTTTTCCTGTAGATCAAGAGACAAAAGAAAAAGATTCCCAGTATGAAATGAAGGTAAGTTTCTACCTGTTACACAGTATTTATACCAATAGCTTTTAGAGACCTTTTGGTTTTCGCTTTAATTTGAATATATATAATTCAGTTGTAATCTAATTGGGTTTCTATTTCAAACCATGCACTCTAATTTGAACTATGTTCTGTCTCTGCTATTACTAAAATTTGGTAATTACAGTTTTTAAGAACCCTTAATTTCTGTAGGTGTCTAGTAATGAGTTGAAAACAAGGAAGGAAATTAAACTTTTGTCCCTACACATATTCTGTAAACCCCTGTAAATGAGAAGCGACCAATATAATAAAAAAGTTAGTTGTTTTTTATAGATTGTTAGTGAGAACTTAGAACTAATAACTTAGAACTAATAGGAAATCATTTCTTTTGTAAATGATCGTAAATTAGAGAAAATGATGTTCATACTGAATATTACATATTATAAGGGTTATTATATCTCATTTTTTCTTTGCTTTATCTTTGGATATGAGTAATGGACATATTAAGCTACAAATTTGTATAAAGGGAGCTGTCGTGCAAACACAAATGTAATATAAGCAACATCCTAAGAAATCAAACATACAATCACTTAAAAATGTTGTTCTGTTTCTAAAATCTTCTAAAATCCCTGACGAAGGCCCCTGTTTTGTTAGGGCCAAAACGCGTTGGGTCACTAATAAATTTTGAAATGTTTTCTAAGTAGTGCCCTATTTTTTGCAAGTAACTGTAGCTAATATGGAGGCTCTCAGGTAGCTTCCTACAAAGAGCACTCAACATTTTATATTCATATTTTGGTGTCCCATCCTAGCACTTGTATATTGTACCTCTCTACTGGTAGAACCATGAATGGTTAGCTTAGGAGCAGAATTGGCTCATACTCGCTTTCCCTATCATAAGTCTGGGTACCATTAGTGAGCATGCTGGAGTGCTTCTGAATCCTGGACAGAGCAAATGATAGATCAAGGGGTCTTAAGGTGGCCATACACATGGGTGCTTGTCTTAGTATGGCTATAAACGGGCAGATTTATGCTACAGATTAAGCCTCTTTAGACGCAGAGTTTATCTTTAGAGTACAGAGTTTATCTGTCTGTGCATGGGCCCTACGCAACCACATCTCATTTGGCTAAATGGCCATGTTTGATAAGAGAACAGGGGGACGGCCTGGATATCTAAACCGAGGGACATAAAAATAAACTCCATTCTATTGGGACTTGAACCCTGCATGGCCTGTTCAGTGACTGTACAGGTACCTCTCAGCCACAGGAGACGTAGTTCCTGTTGTGCCATTCTTATTCTTGAAGCTCCTTGTAGCCATATTCTCCTGTCTTTTTCCAGATGTTGATAATTATTATTTTTGTTCCCTACCCCGTTTGGTCCGGGCTGAATCATTTTGCTAATTTTGTTCATTTGTGGGTGGTTCCTGAATCTGTATCCTGTGTTGTTCTTGAGTTCTTGGTAATCTGTGTTCCTGTACCTTGAGTTTCAAGTTCTGCGCTCAATATTCCTTGTTCCTGTCTCCTGGTATCCTGCTACCCCTAATCTGCTTGGTACCTAGCCCTGGGGCTCAAACTAATGGTGTGAACCCGCACTGCCATGACCTCCCTGACACTCATTGACCCATGAAATATAGACCCTGTACAAAATCAGGCTCATGTTGAGGACCTCAGCTCTTATTCAATTTAGGGGGCTTCACCAGTTCTAGGTGGGTGCTGGGAACTTTGTTTCATCAACAACTGAAGGGACATGGACATAATGATATAAAGCATAACTGATGCAAAGCTTCTTGCCCTACTACCATGCCTTGCCACCAATTAGTTTTATGTTGGACAATATTGTTACTGTATATGATATTCTAATAGAAAAATATATCTTTTTCACAAGGTTAAAGAAACAGGCTCAAAGGATGGTTATCTCCCTGGTTTTACTGGAAACCCACCTGAAAAAGAGTTTATGTCTGAAGAACCTATCAGCTCTGAATTAAGGAGGTTTGGAGATATCAACTACAACTCTGATGAGGACGAGGAAGAAAAATATGGGATAGAAAATGTAAAGAGTGAGACCTATACAAGGGAACTAAATGCTCAGAAGAAATCTGCCGAAGACATTGACTCCCGGGAGTTTATTGAGGGGCAGCACTGGGTTGAAGAAAGCCTCGCGCAGGAGGAGAAATCGTATTTTGAGGAACCAAAGAAAGTGTATGTAGAAGGGTTACAGTTACAAGTGAAATCTTCCAGCAGTGACAGATACGGCTACATTGTAACCCAAAAGAGGTAAGTACTGTCCAAAATGTATATATAATTGTGGACAATATTTGTATATGTGTGTAGGGAATAATGTTCCATTCTATGAGGTGACCTTGAATATCCTTATATGTTAAGTACAAGACACAGGTATGTGATCTGTTATCCAGAATGCTTAGGATAGGGGTCTTTCCATAATTTGTATCACCATGCCTAAAGTCTATTAAAAAACCATCAAATACACTCAATAGGGCTGTTCTGCCCCCAATAAGGGGTAATTATATCTTAGTTGGGATCAAGTACAGGTACTGTTTTATTATTACAGAGAAAAGGGAATCATTTAACCATTAAATAAACCCAATAGGACTGTTCTGCCCCAATAAGGGGTAATTATATCTTAGTTGGGATCAAGTACAGGTACTGTTTTATTATTACAGAGAAAAGGGAATCATTTAACCATTAAATAAACCCAATAGGGCTGTTCTGACCCCAATAAGGGGTAATTATATCTTAGTTGGGATCAAGTACAGGTACTGTTTTATTATTACAGAGAAAAGGGGAATCATTTAACCATTAAATAAACCCAATAGGGCTGTTCTGCCCCCAATAAGGGGTAATTATATCTTAGTTGGGATCAAGTACAGGTACTGTTTTATTGTTACAGAGAAAAGGGAATCATTTAACCATTAAATAAACCCAATAGGGCTGTTCTGCCCCCCATAAGGGGTAATTATATCTTAGTTGGGATCAAGTACAGGTACTGTTTTATTATTACAGAGAAAAGGGAATCATTTAACCATTAAATAAACCCAATAGGACTGTTCTGCCCCAATAAGGGGTAATTATATCTTAGTTGGGATCAAGTACAGGTACTGTTTTATTATTACAGAGAAAAGGGAATCATTTAACCATTAAATAAACCCAATAGGGCTGTTCTGACCCCAATAAGGGGTAATTATATCTTAGTTGGGATCAAGTACAGGTACTGTTTTATTATTACAGAGAAAAGGGGAATCATTTAACCATTAAATAAACCCAATAGGGCTGTTCTGCCCCCAATAAGGGGTAATTATATCTTAGTTGGGATCAAGTACAGGTACTGTTTTATTGTTACAGAGAAAAGGGAATCATTTAACCATTAAATAAACCCAATAGGGCTGTTCTGCCCCCCATAAGGGGTAATTATATCTTAGTTGGGATCAAGTACAGGTACTGTTTTATTATTACAGAGAAAAAGAAAATTATGTTAAAAAATTTGAATTATTTGGCTATAATAGAGTCTATGGGAGATGGCCTTCCCATAATTCAGAGCTTTTTGGATAATAGGTTTCCGTATAACCGGTCCCATACCTGTACATTATTTCTTATAATACGTTCAATAAGTCATGTGACATGAGTGACATCAGTATGCACCATTTAGAGCTGATAATATTACAAAGCATCATTTATAAGAATGTATATATAGTCTGGAGCTCCCAGGAGGCTATGAGCTGCCACATGAAGTAGTATCTGCAACAAATATTTCTTGCCACCACGGGTGCTGTTTCATTTCAGCAGCGGTGCCAGATGAGTTGCTTCCAGTGTATCGTGGAACAACTAATAGCTAGATGATGATGGGAGCTGTAGTTCTTTTGGATGAGGCACATCACCGACGTCCTGTGATGTATGCTGCTTTGTATCATGAAAAATGGTTCCCTGCAAGCCTTTTTAGCAACTGTGTAAATGATATATTGCTGCCAGATGCAATGCTTTCCGGGCGACAGTTAGTGTTGTATATTCTCCTATTGCCACATAATAACATCAAATAATTCCGAGGGAATACATAATCTACAAGCGGAGATATAGGGAAAAAACCCACCCTGCCCTTGTACCTGCCAAGTACTGAGCAGCTAGCAATTTAACAAACAGCAACTGCCTGCAAAGTAGAAAGGCCCATTATTTATAAAACCTACATTCATTTTCCCCTAGATGAGCCGAGAATAAAACCAAGCAAAATGTCATATAAGTGCTAATTTTCCAGTTTCCAGCGTGAGAAGATTATTATATATTGCGCATTTGCTTTATTTGCTTTATCATTTGACTGTGGCTTAGTGGGAGCTGTGCAGCTTACACGCTGCCAAATGGGGCCTTTGTATATGGTATCTGCACTATAAAAGTAACGTTTTGTTTTCAAAGTTTTAATGTGAGCTGCTTTGTCCATTTTTATGTGCATTTGTAAGACACCACATACAAATGTGACACTAATAGGTATTGATTAACAAGAGCATTGAACAATGTTTAATTTCTGCCATTTAGAAAGGAGTATCGATAGCATGAAAGTGATTGGGGCCATTCTTGTTTCCATTATAATTGTGAATTGGAAAGTTGTACTTTTTAAAGGAAAACTAGACCCCCAGATTACATCATATTGAATGGCCTATTAATATATATATATTATATCAGTATATATTGCCCTTTTCCATTCTTTCCCTTGAGCCGCCATTTTGTGATGGGCTGTGTGCTCCCTCAGAGATCACCTGACAGGAAATAATGCAGCTCTAACTGTAACAGGAAGTACTGTGGGAGCAAAAGGCAGAACTCTGCCCATTCATTGGCTGATGGGGCCTAGCATGTATGTGTGCCTTGGCTTGTTTGTGTGCACTGTGAATCCTATGATCCCAGGGGGCGGCCCTTAATTCTTAAAATGGCAGTTCTCTATTTAGGATTACCCAATGGCACATACTACTAAAGTGAACTACACTGGTCGTACTTTGACCCAGTAGAAAGAGACTTACTTCCCTTCTTGGATAAGGACCCCCTTAGGTGTGTAAAGTACTAAGGGGCTGTCAGGAGAAAGGGACAACTATTTTACCAGTCCCCAAACCAGTAATGATGGCTAGACTAGGCTAGCAGAAATCCATGTTAATTAGTTTTATAAAAGCATTATACAGTTAATGGATATCTATTCTAATAGTAGATGCTAAGAAAGAAACATATTAAACACTTATTTTACACTGCAGTATGATATAAGAAGCTGTTCCAGTAAGATAAAGCCAAATGCTTGGTATCACATAATGTGACAGTTAGAAGCCATCGTTACAAAGCCCTTAAGTAAGGCTCCTGCGAGACTGCAGCGAATGTTACTTCAGCTACAGAAATATGATTTTCATGTAGTCTACACTCCTGGAAAGGACATGCTGATACCAGATACATTGTCCAGAGCTGCTATTGTACAGCCTGCTGACATGGACACTGAAATTGACTTTGAAAATGAGAAAGTGGTCTATTCCCTTGATGTTGCCGTGGCCCTCCCACAGCACCTTCTTCAAGAACTGAAAGATGCAACTGAGGCAGACACAGAGCTGTTGGCACTTAAACAAGCACACAGCAATGGATGGCCAAGCCGGAAAGGGTCAGCTGACAAAGTAGTACAGCCATATTGGCCTTTGAGACACGAAATTCATATAGAAGATGGCTTGGTAATGATAGGTGACAAATTTATCATCCCTAAAAGCTGCAGGCCACATATGATTGAAAGACTGCATGTCGCACACCAAGGGATTCAGAGGTCAAAAGCACAAGCCAGAATGCTCATGTATTGGCCAAATATGGGAAAAGATATTGAACTAGGAGTAAGCACTTGCAACACATGCCAAGAAATGCTGCCCAGCAATGTGAAGGAACCACTACTTACCCATGATATACCCAGCATGCCATGGACTAAGCTTGCTGCAGATATATTTGACCTTTATGGACATTCATACCTGCTTGTGATTGATTACTTCTCAAGATACCCAGAGGTGCTTCGACTGTCTGACAAATCAGCAAATTCAGTTATTGCAAGACTAAAGGCTATCTTTGCAAGACATGGCATACCACAGGAACTGGTCTCGGATCACGTACCATTTGCCAGCCATGACATGATTACTTTTGCCAACAAATGGGACTTTAAACTCACTTTCTCAAGCCCAGGCTATCCACAGTCTAATGGCATGGCTGAACGCTCAGTCCAGACTGTCAAAAAGACTTTTGTTAAAGCAGCTCAAACTGGGCTTGACCCACACTTAGCACTGCTGAGTTTGAGAAACACACCGGTGACAGGCATGAAATATAGCCCAGCACAGTTATTAATGGGTCGGGTCTTGCGATCCAATTTGCCAGCTTCAGCATCCGTGTTAAAACCAAACGTTCCACAGAATGTGTACTCTCATTTGCAAAGACACCAAGCAAACCAAAAGAGATACTATGACTTCAGAGCCAGGAGTCTCAATCCTTTTCAGAGGGGAGACAGAGTAAGGATGGAAACCACACAGGGCTGGCAGCCAGCAATTGTACAAAAAGTACGAGATGAACCTAGATCTTATGATGTAGTCACACCTCAAGGAAAGCGCTACAGGAGGAACAGAAGACACCTCAGGCCAGACAAAGTACCAATGCAGCAAGACACTGGTCCAGTAATATATGGAAACATTGATTCCCATGACACACAAGGAGACCAGGTCCAAGAAGCTGCAGCATGTTCACAGCAAGAAGCAAGAGAGGAACCTTCGGAACCCAGTACTGAACATTCTGCTGAGCCCCAACGTATCACAGTCACAAAAAGTGGTCGGGTAGTAAGGGCACCCAGCCGCTATAAAGACTTTGTTTAGGATTAATGTTTGCATTTGCTCATTTGCTCTTTTTTCATTTAAAGAAGGGAGATGTAGTATACTTATCTGTGTGTTTACCACTGGGAGTAATATAGAGGGCGCTGTGCTATGCCTACAGTAGTTTTATTTCAGTGCCTGTTCTCTCTCTCTCTCTCCTTCTTGTACAATAGAGTTATACCCTGTGCTTAGGGATTAGATCTTCCTTGTTAAATAAACTTACATAAAGTTGTTAATAGTATGCTGCTTGTTTGTGGAGCCTTGATATGATCTGCAGAAGCTGAAAAGCTGAACACAACAATAAAAGCATTATACAGTTAATGGATATCTATTCTAATAGTAGATGCTAAGAAAGAAACATATTAAACACTTATTTTACACTGCAGTATGATATAAGAAGCTGTTCCAGTAAGATAAAGCCAAATGCTTGGTATCACATAATGTGACAGTTAAATGTACAACAGAGAAAGCCAATTTGTGGTTCCCCAACTGTTACTAAACTAGGACTCCCACCATCCGCAGCCGCGTATTGGCTGTCCTTCCCGTATCCAGATGGTGTAGCAAGTAGCGCATATTGACTTCACTAGAAATTGTCTAAATTGGGACCATTTGGGGCTGTAAGCCTTGGATTGTGTAATATTTATATTTGACGTTCTGCACTTGTTCTGGGGGGTGAACACTGATATATTTGCAGGTATTTTGATTATATATTCTCTGCCTCTCTCTTTCCTGAGTGGCTTATATTATATTCACAGGACAAATCACTATGTAGTATGCCTCTATGAAGTGCCAGGGGCTGTTCGCAACTATGTTGTTCTATAGGCAGCCCAGCCTAATAGGGGCCAGAGAGCAATTGTTTTTTACATTGTATTATTCTATACCAGTGGTTCCCAACCTTCCTAATGCCGCGACCCTTTAATACAGTTCCTCATGTTGTGGTGACCCCCAACCATAAAATTATTCCTAAGACCATCGGAAATATGTGTTTTCCGATGGTCTTAGACGACCCCTGTGAAAGAGTCGTTCGACCCCCAAAGGGATCTCGACCCACAGGTTGAGAACCGCTGTTCTATACGTATTAATGGCATTTCCATCCTTGCTATAGAACAAGTTTCTTTATGGTTAGCTGCATAAATAAATGCCGTAGATATACCAATCATAAGAATGCTGCCAGAGAACAATAACTACATCTAACTACAATCCAGAGATGGCTAAATCTGTCCATAGAAACATTCTAAAGTAAGCAGATTTTTCCTTTCATTGCCGACTGAATTTTTCTTATCTTTGGTCTTTTTTTTTTTTTCCCTTTGTTTGTCTGTTTGGGAGAGCCCGCTGCTGCCCCGGCCATTTTGTTACATTTATGGCCAATTTTGTACGGCTAGAAACAAAGGATTCTCAGCACTTAAAATAAATGTTAAAATTGAGCTCAATCAGCAACCCAACTGTAAAGAGGCCAAGGAAAGCCAAATGGGCTGCTTCAAAGAAAAGGTCATCCTCTGCCTCCTGCATAGCAATTGGATAGGACTTCAAAGGAAGAGTGCAACTTCATCTGGGGAGATGCTCTATATATATATATAATACTAAATCAACAACCTCTCATCCGGTAAATCTTTGTATGATACATGTAGGCAGTCATGGCGATAGATACATCTTGAAATTGGTGCATGGGTGTTGTTTTTTAATGGGTGAATCTGTCCTGTTTTTCTTCGCCAAAAATTTGAGAAGCAGTGAAAATATGCAAAATGCATTGAAGTCAATGCCCATATTTTTGCAGCAAAAAAATTCACCCATCACCAGTAGTGTCAAAATAGGTTTGGTTTGGTACTAACTGGTATTGTCGGCATACTCTTCCAGGGGCCCTTCTGCCACCTTACGACTGTAAAATATGTTGGCAATGAATTTGGTCAAGTAAGAATCAGAATCTATGAAGATATGTGGAACCTTGCTGCCATGCTTGCTATGAGGGATCACAATATTGATCTTTATTAGGGTTAAACGGTTATCCTGTATCGTTTTATTTCCTTTTTGACTAATTGTCATTGGTTGTTGGTTCATCCATTACTTAGAAAGTTAATCTTTGGTGCATATATAAAGCTGCATAAAAAGTGACTAATAAATGCTTTTTCTGCCCCCAATAAGGGGTAATTATATCTTAGTTGGGATCAAGTACAGGTACTGTTTTATTATTACAGAGAAAAGGGAATCATTTAACCATTAAATAAACCCAATAGGGCTGTTCTGCCCCCAATAAGGGGTAATTATATCTTAGTTGGGATCAAGTACAGGTACTGTTTTATTATTACAGAGAAAAGGGAATCATTTAACCATTAAATAAACCCAATAGGGCTGTTCTGCCCCAATAAGGGGAAATTATATCTTAGTTGGGATCAAGTACAGGTACTGTTTTATTATTACAGAGAAAAGGGAATCATTTAACCATTAAATAAACCCAATAGGGCTGTTCTGCCCCCAATAAGGGGTAATTATATCTTAGTTGGGATCAAGTACAGGTACTGTTTTATTATTACAGAGAAAAGGGAATCATTTAACCATTAAATAAACCCAATAGGGCTGTTCTGCCCCCAATAAGGGGTAATTACATCTTAGTTGGGATCAAGTACAGGTACTGTTTTATTATTACAGAGAAAAGGGAATCATTTAACCATTAAATAAACCCAATAGGGCTGTTCTGCCCCCAATAAGGGGTAATTATATCTTAGTTGGGATCAAGTACAGGTACTGTTTTATTATTACAGAGAAAAAGGAATCATTTTTAAAAATGTGAATTATTTGATTAAAAAGGAGTCTATGGGAGATTATCTTTCCATAATTCGGAACTTTCTGGATAATGGACTTCTGGATAAGGGGTCCAATACCTGTGCCTCATTTTTTTAAGCCCTTGGAGTCGGATGCACATGCATTGTTTATTTCCATTTTCATAAATAAGGCAGCAAGTGTATAAAGGAGGAGGATCTGGCACAGAGGTTAAATCCTCTGGATCTCAATTTACTAAAAATATCTTGGGAGAAAAGCACCATAAAATGATTTTTATTTTGATATTCTTATAAGTCCATGATCAAAACCGCTGTATCACGGCTCCGCTGGCACAGATCATTATCGGAGAAGCAGAAAAAGATAAATAATGGGACTTTTCAGGAGCGCACAAATGGAGAGCCGAACGCCATTAGGCTAAATATATTTACCTTCAATACTAGAGCCTCGGTGGGCTTTCATATTTATTCGTTTCATAATCACAAGCAGTCTTGTTTCAATGCATTTTATCACTTAAAGTAAATGCCACCTTGATATTTTCTGGGTGGCTGAGCCGGACCTTTTGGTTCCCATCTCTTGTTTACTTTTCAGGCTGCTTTGTGGATTTTCATTTTGAAAGAATTAGCATGATATCTGTGTGTATTCAGCACTCTGTGCCAATTATTAGAATGGTCTCTTAATGTCAGCGGTTGAAGGTACGTATAAGTGCAATTACCCAAGTAAGGGTTTCAGAATATTTGAATAAATTGCAAAACAGAGCACACATTGTTCACTGTAAATAGGCACACATACCTACTTGAAGACAGTTATCAGTTATTTACAGATTTTCTATATGTTGATCCAGAGCAGGGATTTTACAGTTCAAGCCCCATTTGAAGGTCCTTTTTCAGGCTCCCCTTAGCGTATAACAAGGTTACAAATATATGAACATATCAATGTATCACTCATTTATCCATAGGTCCAAGTTCACAAATCTTACCCTAACTGACCTTCAAGGTGGGCTTCCAGGTCTGTCTATTTTAGAGATACAGTAAGGGAATTCAGGATCCAAATGAAGAAAGAGGGTGATTATTGTCAATGGGTTGGGTGGCCCAAACGTTATAGCCTTCATTCTGCTAATGGGGCTGGGAGATACTGGAATGGTGATGTGCTTGCTTTTCCAAAGTATTTCCTTAGTGTATAATTAGCAGTTAAGACAGGGGTGGGCAAACTTTTTGGCTCAGGGGCCGCATTCACTTACAGCCGGGCTGGGCCAGTGTTACCCGCAGGGCTGCCATCAGAAATCACGAGGTCTCTCAGCTCCCCCCCAGCATCCCACAGCTCCACTCCCCAGCATTCCGCAGCTCCCCACCCCTGCATCCTCCCCAACATCCTCCAGCTCCGCTCCCAAGCACCCTGCAGCTCCCCACCCCTGCATCCTCCCCAACATCCTCCAGCTCCACTCCCAAGCACCCTGCAGCTCCCCACCCCAGCATCCTCCCCAACATCCTCCAGCTCCACTCCCAAGCACCCTGCAGCTCCCCACCCCTGCATCCTCCCCAACATCCTCCAGCTCCACTCCCAAGCACCCTGCAGCTCCCCACCCCAGCATCCTCCCCAACATCCTCCAGCTCCACTCCCAAGCACCCTGCAGCTCCCCACCCCTGCATCCTCCCCAACATCCTCCAGCTCCACTCCCAAGCACCCTGCAGCTCCCCACCCCAGCATCCTCCCCAACATCCTCCAGCTCCACTCCCAAGCACCCTGCAGCTCCCCACCCCAGCATCCTCCCCAGCATTCTGCAGCTCCCCACCCCAGCATCCTCCCCAACATCCTCCAGCTCCACTCCCAAGCACCCTGCAGCTCCCCACCCCAGCATCCTCCCCAACATCCTCCAGCTCCACTCCCAAGCATCCTGCAGCTCCCCACCCCAGCATCCTCCCCAACCTCCTCCAGCTTCACTCCCCAGCATCCTGCAGCTCCCCCCCAAGCATCCTCAAGCTCCATTCCCCAGCATCCATCCCCCAGCATCCATCCCCCAGCATCCTCCCCCCAGCGTCCTTCCCAGCATCCTCCATCATCCCCCCAAGGGACCTGCAGCTCGGCTCCTTGTGGCTCGGCTCCTTGCAGCTCGGCTCCATGCGGCCCGCGGGCCGTAGTTTGCCCACCCTTGAGTTAAGGCATTCAATTTAAGAAAATTGTTGAGATTTATCAAATTGCAGTCAAAGGAAAAATAAAAAAATACTAGTTGGCATGTTGCTATACATTAGGGGGCTGATTTACTAACCCACGAATCCGACCCGAATTGGAAAAGTTCCGACTTGAAAACGAATATTTTGCGATTTTTTCGTATGTTTTGCGATTTTTTCGGATTCTTTACGAATTTTTCGGATCCAATACGATTTTTGCGTAAAAACGCGAGTTTTTCGTATCCATTACGAAAGTTGCGTAAAAAGTTGCGCATTTTGCGTAGCGTTAAAACTTACGCGAAAGCGTTAAAACTCACGCGAAAAGTTGTGCATTTTTCGTAGCGCAAAATGCGCAACTTTTTACGCAACTTTCGTAATGGATAGGAAAACTCGCGTTTTTACGCAAAAATCGTATTGGATCCGAAAAATTCGTAAAGAATGCGAAAAAATCGCAAAACATACGAAAAAATCGCAAAGTACCGATCATTACGAAAAAAACGCAATCGGACTCCATTCGACCCGTTCGTGGGTAAGTAAATCAGCCCCTAGGTGTCAATGGTTGTTGGATTTTTTTGTGAAATGGGTGTCCATCATCCCCCCAAGGGACCTGCAGCTCGGCAACTAGGAACCGCTAGGGAACCCTCTGCCAATGTGCAGCAGGCTACATGGGCAACATTCTGTGCATTCCTCTCCATTTTTATAGGTTGCTGCCATCTTTACATTGTATCCAATGAGTGACCAAGCTGTGGCAACTACATCAGCCAATCAACACCACACAATCCGTATTTATTTTTGATTGTCACTAGAGTTTCATTTTATTGTTCCCAAGCTCTTCGACCTGTTTTGCATTAATCAGACGGATTCAACGTTCTAAAACCAGGTTGACCCAATGTATGACATTAGCAGACCCCTTCTACCCCAGCATTTAATTCCTATAGAAGCCTCCCGAAGCCGGCCTTTCGTCTATCTTGTCGCCTTGTGTTTCTTTCCCAGTCTCCATAACTGACAAGAAAATAAGGTGCGTATGTTTTTGAAGAGAATTATCTATGACTTGCCTGGAGTCTGTCTCACCTAATAGCTCTAGAGAGTTAATTTCCATCGGCCGGGCCCCAGTCCTACATTAGCAATATCTTTCTACATTCTAGTAATCTTCGGTGACCTTCCCGGGCTAACCACTGAAATTGATTTTTTTGCAAAGTGTCACCTGTGTTATAAATTGGTTCAGACTTGCATCTGTCTGAGTAGAAAGGTTTAAACTTCCCACCCATAGGGAAAGATGTATGAAATAGGATGTTTTTGTGTATTCCGGCGTGATAAATACAGTATCCTACCCATCTGCAATGTGTTTTTATTCTTTATAAACGTACGTGTACTTTCTTTGTTAAATATATTTCGTTTTTCATAAATTGCTTAATGAAAACAAAAACTCAAGGCTATTTACCAGCCTCCTAGGTTAATCACTTATACTGCTCATTTGTGATGCATTGGTCAGAGCAACATACACTTGAAAAAAGGCAGATTAGACATTAATTAGTTTACTGGGCTGGGAAATTGCTTCATTTCTCTTTGTCACATTTTACTATCTTTTCTGCCTATCTATTTGCCAGTGTCTGTCCCTCGGTTCTTTTCTGGGTGTGATAGGGTTCCAAATGAGAACAAGCTATCAAATATACCCTCACAACTCGCAAAGAGCCTGCATTCAGCTCAGCGATTGATAGGCGGCCGTGGTTAGCATGTCAACCATCTATTCTGCAAGTCAGGTCAGTAGGTGAACTGAACTTATACATGGAGCAGGGTTTATTGAGGCATCCGGAGCATACCATTTCCAGGATATACCATTCATTTTAGTGGGGATAAAGAGTATGATCCGTCTGTTCCTGATGCTTCAATAAAACTGATCTACTCGTACACCATCAAATGACCCCCCTACTTATCACGACCTGCTGTTTTTAGCTTCAAATATATCCTTATTTTTTATTATAAGCAGCTTACGAGCTGATTTAATAAAATTTGAGATCACTGTATTTATGCAAGTTTTTAGCCCATTTTTGAGATTTATCAGTATAATTAATAACCCAAATTCTCCAGCTAAAACCTTAGCGAGCTTCTGTAGAAGTTTTTGCTATTTAAGAAATTTAGATATATAAATACACGTTTCCAAAAAAAAAAAAAAATGGATGAATGAAAAAAAATAATAGAATCTGACTTTCTGATTTTCTGATATAAGTTTTTTTGCAAATATGTTGGGTATTTAAAAAATTGAATCAATTTGGCGTTTTTGTTTTTTAAATTTTGAAAAAACTTGAAACTTTAGATTTTAGTAAGTTTGCCTCCCCATGTCAATATCAATGGTTTCCACCTTGCTTTCCCCCCGCTGGTTCTAAAATTTGGTGGGATGCTAGGATTTTCATTGCAATATCTTAAGCCCTGCAGGTTGCCTTGATGAAGGTTTCCAGGCTTCATTTTACTAGTATATGTAGGGGATCCCTTATCTGGAAACCCATTATACAGAAAGTTCTGAATAAGGAAAGGTCATCACACAGAGACTCCCATTATAGACCCATTATAAGCAAATAATTCTAATTTTTGAAAATGATTCTCTTTTTCTCTAATTTCAGTGCAAAAAAAAAAAAAAAAGTGTCGACAAAACGCCCCTACACCCCAATTTATTTTGTGCAGAAAAAAGTCAGTAGGAAAATATCTGTCCCGTTTCGCCGAAACATTCTCGAATCTTTCAAAAAAAAGATTGCGTGTAGAAAAAAAATTTGACGCGCGTGACAGTTCTTTTAATGCAAGAGACAATTGTTTTTGGACGCGAGAGACAATTCTTTTTTGGCGCGAGAGACAATTCTTTTGACGCGAGAGACAATTCTTTTTGACGTGGGCAACAATTTTTGGACATGCAGCAAATTTTTCTGCGGCAATTTTTGGCGCCCGTTCTGTGAAAAATCCGCCAATGGCGAAACATGGAAATTCAGCGCAAATTTTCACCCATCACTAATAGCCTTTTATAACAGAAAGACAAGGTTTCTAGAATATTTTTTGTATGAGTTAGATGGACTTCTTTATGGACATAATCTCCTTGCAACCTTCTACTGCCCATATGTTTTGGTCAGGGCTTTGTACTTCCCTCACACAGGAGAAAAACTGAGGTCCTCCCAACTGAAGAAGCTGCTTGGATGAGTAGTGAAACGTCTTCAATGATTACTTAGCAAGTCCAGTTGCTTTAAATTTATTTATACTAGATATCCTCTACAAACCCTTATACCATGCCTTGTGTACAGACTGAGGGATATATGGCATGGGAGGAGGAGTGATACTTTTTATGGAAGCGACAGGTGTAGCTTTAGATGCATGACATACATTGGGCCTCCCCCATTGCAAGCAGAATGGGTCTTTAAAACAGATTAGCTTGTTTCCCACCAATGTCAAGGATCTGTAGCTCCTTCTTCTCAATGAGGTTGAGGGATATTGGGATTCAGGGACATGCAACTGAGTGGTCCCTATTCCCACTGTGGGGGGGGGGGGGTCTGTAGGATAGAATAACGTGGGCCCTGTTCATTGTCCAGGATCAGCACCACATTCTACTCAATGAGGTTAAGGGATATTGGGACTGAGGGACATGCAACTGAGCCATCCCCAGTGCCACTCTGGTGGGGATCTGTAGGATAAAAAAAATGTGGGCCCCGTTCATTGTCCAGGACCAGTACCACCTTCTTCTCAATGAGGGGTATTGGTATTGAGAGACATGCAACTGAACCATCCTCAGTGCCACTCTGGTGGGGGTCTGTAGGATAGAATAATGTGGGCCCTGTTCATTGTTCAGGACCAGTACCACCATCTTCTTGATGAGGTTGAGGGATATTGGGATTGATAGACATGCAACTGAGGCATCCCCATTGTCACTCTGGTGGGGGTCTGTAGGATAGAATAACGTGGGCCCTGTTCATTGTCCAGGACCAGCACCACATTCTACTCAATGAGGTTGAGGGATATTGGGACTGAGGGACATGAAACTGAACCATCCAAAGTGCCACCCTCGTGGGCATCTGTAGGATAGAAAAATGCAGGCCCTGTTTATTGTTTAGGACCAGTACCACAATCTTCTTAACGAGGTTGAGGGGTGAGGGATGTTGGAATTGAGGGACATGCAACTGAACCATCCCCTGTGCCGCTCGGTGGGGGACTGTAGGATAGATTAATGTTTGCCCAGTTCATTGTCCAAAACCAGTACCACCTCCTTGTAAAGGAAACCTTATAAAATAGAGTAGCAATAAAAAAAAATTAAAATTCAAAATATATAATATATGCCAATCATTGTTAAAAACAAGAATAATATGATTTAAAAATATACTATTGAATATTCCTTGTTTCTGATACTAACAGCCCAATATCTGTGGCCTCTTTGCGATTACCAGTTTGTTTTTTTAACCTTTTCCAATATGTATAATAAGCGTTATTTTTTACTGTGATTTTTATCAAATTTCCTTGTCTTTTGAGGCTGCTCTTGCCATGTTTTATGAGTAAAATACCATTAAAGCCTGTATTTTTGGTGTTTTGATTTTCCAACTCAGATAGTCGCTGATAAAGAATAAAACATCTCAATACCTCCACCTTAATCTTTCCCGTGGCGCCGGCTCGGCACAGAACATTATCCTAAAATGCTTGTTAGAAAAAAAAAAAGAAAAAAAGAGCGAGGCTGAGAATTACATAATTTCTTCCCTATAAATTGCCTGTTAACTCTGTGCCTTTCAATTTAGAAATAATATTTAGCCTGACAATAGAGACAGGCAGTGTTCCAACATAATGTGTTTGCGGCAAGGCTTTTTGTTCTGCCGCTGAACTGTTATTTACACAGTCATTACCCGTGGGCAGTTACTTAATGAGCCCGGAGCGCCAAAGATCACAAAGCAGGTCAACAAAGTCACCACTTCTATATTTAAAGGTGCCGAGGCTGAGGATGAATAGAGTAGATCTTTTCTATCCATTTCCACCATTCTCATAGATAAATATAGGTAACAAGTGACGTCAAAGCGCAAGCGGTGAATGTCATTGGCGTATGCTGCTGAGATTCGACTTTCCACCGCTGTGAATAAGTTCCTGGTTCCTTTCATCACCCACTGAGATTTAAAATAAACCTCCCTATAAAAGATACAGAAAGAAAATGAACTGTTCTCTTGTTTCTTTCATTTTTTTTTATTTTTGTTTCAAATAGATTGACACTTTTTTGTGTTTTTTGGCTTCTTTAACTCCTTGCAGAAGGAAGGTGCGTAGAGAGCTTGCAGCTGTTGTCCCCGGCATTCTGCTTTTATATATTCTTGTCATGTCAAAGCCAGACTGAGTGGGGTGGAATTGAAACAATAATGTTGCTAATAGACAAATGCTAGGCAGCAGCCAGTGACACAATGACAGCATGAAAAAGAAAGTTTTAATTAACCAAAGGGAAAAAAGACCATCAGCGAGGGGAGTGTGTATGCACTGAAACTAGAGGAGTTCTAGGTGCAAACAAAGAATGGCTAATGGCGGGAGGGAGTTTAGGCACAGCTATACCCACACCACCTAGTAGGGCACAGTCCAAAAATCAAGACCTTATTATGAAAAAGATGTAGTATTGACTGGATGATATAAAACATTTCTCTAGTACTGTATATGCTTACAATTAGGCACTAACACAATATAGAACTCATTGACTTGCCGTAATGTTATTTTTTTGGCCAAGGGCATGTGATTTGCAAAAAATATTCAAAATAATTTATCGCTGACCCGCCAGCTACGTGATTTTGGATCAAATGAAGCTCTCCAACATTTTATTAATGTCCTTAATTTGTGATAATCTAAAACCAAAACCCCATATCCCACCACCCCAAGCAAGCTTACCTGCCTTGTTGCATTCTCAGTAAAGCTCTGCAAAACCAGAGAAGGCAGAAGAGCTATGTGCCTAGAGCCTTACTAAGCCCCCATTGGAAACTTCATTTACCCAACATGCTTGTCACCCCCCAACAAGCCCCACAATCTTGCTTGCCAGCCCACTCCCTCTCCATGTTGCATTCTCTGTAAGGTGTTGCAGTGCCAGACTGGAGTTACAGAAGGTACCAAAAGACACATACCATTCGTCCCCCCCATCACACACTAGGCACATGCCTTTGCTGCCTAGTTCTGGCCTTGCTGTGAACATGCTGGTGATAATATTAGAAAACTGACCAATATAAGGAGAAAGCTGGACAGTACTAATTTCTTGGCTTACTTGAGTTGACCCATTACACTATTACACATTATACACTTTTTGAACCTTGAAATATTATATGCAGGACAGAAGTGCTTTATTTGCATTTGTGGACATCTTGATTAGCCTTCAAGCTAGCCCCTCCACTTCAATGGGCCTTCCTGGAATCCAGAGACTCCCACTGAGGCAAGTGAGGAAGCCAAACATAGAACACAGGGAGGGAGCTAGTAAGGACAGAGCTTGGAGTAGTCAGATGGGTTAATTGAGTACCAAAGATTTAAGAGGTAAAGTCATAAACAGGACCAGGCCAGGGTCAAAACCAGGAGATCATTACAAGATCATTACAGGAATCAGGAACCAGAATACAGGAGTGGGCTTCAGGAAACAGACATCATAGCAAACAGGTACAAGCAGACTTGGCCTACAGGGGGCAGTAAATGAGCTCAGATCTTGGGATTATTAAGGAGGACTGAAGGCAATCACAGAGCCACATTATTAAGGACTGAGTAGAGCCCAGACATAGATCCAGACAGATTGTTACAATTATCCATAATAATATATGGATTAGTCTGTAATATTATATGGATAAGTAAATATTTAACATGAGTCCATGAAGAGCTTGTTTTTTTAATCTTTTTACAATTTGAAGAAAACACAAAATATGTTTATAACAACAGTGCTACAGATCAGGGTTTGGTTAATCACAGGACCTTATTCACAGGAGAAGTGATTTTCTTTCTTTTATGTAGTAGAGTTGCTTCTGACATTTTGTCTTTATTTATATTCCAGAACTGAAACACAATTTGTGTTTAGCATATACACACACACACAGACACACACATATACACACGTACACAGACAGTATATTGAGATATAGAACCTTTGAGTACATACAGTATATAGAGTGCCTGCATTGTGGGACAATTACACTTCCTAAGAATTCCATTTACACATCATTGTTTGTCTTATTGATGGAGAATTCAGGTGATTTATCATGCAGTGAGCAGCACCTGATCCCAATTCCCCTGATATCGGGCTCTCTGTGTGATAGGAATAAAGCGAGCTATGGCTTTCATATCCTGGCAGACCAAGGTGATAACTCTTTTGAGGATTTAGCCTTTCGCCTAATGATGAGTTTCAGTCTCTTGTTAATGTTATTTTTTTCTTTCTCTCCTTTTCTCTTAACAGCCCTCTGACAGTGGAGAAAGGCTTGGAATTACTAAATGAGGTGGCCTTGATCCTCAAACATCAAATGAACGTCTTCAGTGATGTCAGGTACGACTTGCTATCATTCCGTTTTTATAATATTTTGATTCTATTTTTGGATGGATGTTAAGAATTAAAGTAGGGCAATAGGTATTGTGTTGTATGCATATGCCTTGTAGACTGACAGATTTAGGTCTATAAAAACACTAATGGGTATTCATGAATGTATGTGTATTTATGTGTCACTAGGTAGCAACTGTTGTTGTTGAAAAGGAGATTATGAAATTTAGACACAAGTCTAAAGGTGGCCATACACAGGTCGATTTCAGCCAGAGCCGCCATCAGGGGGGCACAGGGGGGACAGTTGTCCCAGGCCCGGACGATATCGTCGCTTTAAAGGGGGCCCGGCCGGTATACAGTTTTATTTAGCTCAGACCCCCTTTAAAGAACTATGGGCCCTGTCATTGGTGGCCAGTGGGAAATTTGATTGGTTGCGCCCCTGGTGGGGGAGCTGAAGGATGCCGGAGGATGTCACTGGGGGGTGGGGGGGGAGCTGAGGGGAGCCGAAGGAAGCTCGGGGGAGGGGGCTGAAGAAAGTCATGGGGGGGGCTGGAAGAAGCCGCAGGGGAGCCGCAGGAAGTCTCTGGGGGGGGGGAATGGAGGGGAGCTGAAGGAAGTCGCTGGGGGGGGATAGTGGCTGGAGGAAGCCGCAGGGGAGCCGGAGGAAATCGCTGGGGGGGCTGGAGCCAGAGGATGCTGGGGGGAGCTGCAGGAGGATGCTGGGGGGGAGCTGTGCAAATGCAGGGGGGAGCCGTGATTTCTGATGGTGTCCCTGATTTCAGCTGCTGATTTGGCAGCTTATCTGCCTATGTATGGGCACCACCGATGGGCCTACCCAACTGATATCTGGGCAGGTTTGATTTTCCTGGGACCGTATCAACTCATTTATGTGGTCCGAAGGCCAAAAGCCTATATACCTGCCATTTTAATTCAATCGTTTGGCCCTAGGGCCAAACTAGCAGATCACACAGTGTATGGCCACCTTAAGGCATATGATTAGGTTCTATCTGTAGGTCTCACTTCTTCAGTTGTGAATTTCCATGGAATCTGCTCACGTTCATTCATACAGGGTAATGTAGACCTGTGTATCATTGCGCTCTCCATCAAGCTGAGCGTCTACTAGCTCAAGTTATCCATTATTGAAATTTTTGGCCTTCATTCTGGACTTTTAGAAGGCAACTCCCACCTATTGACATTGCTCATTCCAAACACCTGTTTATAGATAAAAAAAAAATATGATCTGTACTTTTAAAGACTTGTTTTTTGAATGTGTATGAATGTGTGAAGCCAGATCTTATCGACTGGAGCTATGGAGAATATGTTATTACTGATTCCATGCTGTGCTTGCAGACATATTTTATTCAGTACTTTTCTCTGTTTTTTTTTTTTCACGGTCGCAAGTAATCAAAACATTTTAGATTTCTAATTTGCCAGTGTACCTGCTTTAATCATAAATTCTTTTTCTGAGACTGCACAACATGGCTATGTAGGTTCTTACACAGGGGGATGGCATTCAAAACTGCCTTGCTTGTGGATACATGATCATTGTCTGTTAGATGCCTTTGAAAGGCATTATGATTTTCCGAGTCTCCTGCAGGGACTGAGATATTTATTTTTACAATAAATATGAGTTAGAAAAAAAAAATATATTTACTGTGGAACCTTCCTGAAGAACTGCTGCAATTCTGTGGATGAGGACAAGAACAGGGACGACACAATCACTCTTATGTAATGACCTGATACAATAGATAAACAACTTTTTTTTTATACTTTCATTTGTATACTTTGGATTTTGTGTGGTATCCTGCTCTAATTTCCTGTATATTTTGGGCTAAAAACGTGTTTTTTATAGGTACAGGTATGGGATCCCTTATCCGGAAACTCGTTATCCAGAAAGCTCCGAATTACGGAAAGCCCGTCTCACATAGACTCCATTTTAATCGAATAATTCAGAACTTTAAAACTGATTTGCTTTTTCTCTGTAATAATAAAACAGTACCTTGTACTTGATCCCAACTAAGATATAATTACCCCTTATTGGGGGCAGAACAGCCCTATTGGGTTTATTTAATGGTTAAATGATTCCCTTTTCTCTGTAATAATAAAACAGTACCTGTACTTGATCCCAACTAAGATATAATTACCCCTTATTGGGGGCAGAACAGCCCTATTGGGTTTATTTAATGGTTAAATGATTCCCTTTTCTCTGTAATAATAAAACAGTACCTGTACTTGATCCCAACTAAGATATAATTACCCCTTATTGGGGGCAGAACAGCCCTATTGGGTTTATTTAATGGTTAAATGATTCCCTTTTCTCTGTAATAATAAAACAGTACCTGTACTTGATCCCAACTAAGATATAATTACCCCTTATTGGGGGCAGAACAGCCCTATTGGGTTTATTTAATGGTTAAATGATTCCCTTTTCTCTGTAATAATAAAACAGTACCTGTACTTGATCCCAACTAAGATGTAATTCCCCCTTATTGGGGGCAGAACAGCCCTATTGGGTTTATTTAATGGTTAAATGATTCCCTTTTCTCTGTAATAATAAAACAGTACCTGTACTTGATCCCAACTAAGATATAATTACCCCTTATTGGGGGCAGAACAGCCCTATTGGGTTTATTTAATGGTTAAATGATTCCCTTTTCTCTGTAATAATAAAACAGTACCTGTACTTGATCCCAACTAAGATATAATTACCCCTTATTGGGGGCAGAACAGCCCTATTGGGTTTATTTAATGGTTAAATGATTCCCTTTTCTCTGTAATAATAAAACAGTACCTGTACTTGATCCCAACTAAGATATAATTACCCCTTATTGGGGGCAGAACAGCCCTATTGGGTTTATTTAATGGTTAAATGATTCCCTTTTCTCTGTAATAATAAAACAGTACCTGTACTTGATCCCAACTAAGATATAATTACCCCTTATTGGGGGCAGAACAGCCCTATTGGGTTTATTTAATGGTTAAATGATTCCCTTTTCTCTGTAATAATAAAACAGTACCTTGTAATTGATCCCAACTAAGATATAATTACCCCTTATTGGGGGCAGAACAGCCCTATTGGGTTTATTTAATGGTTAAATGATTCCCTTTTCTCTGTAATAATAAAACAGTACCTGTACTTGATCCCAACTAAGATATAATTACCCCTTATTGGGGGCAGAACAGCCCTATTGGGTTTATTTAATGGTTAAATGATTCCCTTTTCTCTGTAATAATAAAACAGTACCTGTACTTGATCCCAACTAAGATATAATTACCCCTTATTGGGGGCAGAACAGCCCTATTGGGTTTATTTAATGGTTAAATGATTCCCTTTTCTCTGTAATAATAAAACAGTACCTGTACTTGATCCCAACTAAGATATAATTACCCCTTATTGGGGGCAGAACAGCCCTATTGGGTTTATTTAATGGTTAAATGATTCCCTTTTCTCTGTAATAATAAAACAGTACCTTGTAATTGATCCCAACTAAGATATAATTACCCCTTATTGGGGGCAGAACAGCCCTATTGGGTTTATTTAATGGTTAAATGATTCCCTTTTCTCTGTAATAATAAAACAGTACCTGTACTTGATCCCAACTAAGATGTAATTCCCCCTTATTGGGGGCAGAACAGCCCTATTGGGTTTATTTAATGGTTAAATGATTCCCTTTTCTCTGTAATAATAAAACAGTACCTGTACTTGATCCCAACTAAGATATAATTACCCCTTATTGGGGGCAGAACAGCCCTATTGGGTTTATTTAATGGTTAAATGATTCCCTTTTCTCTGTAATAATAAAACAGTACCTGTACTTGATCCCAACTAAGATATAATTACCCCTTATTGGGGGCAGAACAGCCCTATTGGGTTTATTTAATGGTTAAATGATTCCCTTTTCTCTGTAATAATAAAACAGTACCTGTACTTGATCCCAACTAAGATATAATTACCCCTTATTGGGGGCAGAACAGCCCTATTGGGTTTATTTAATGGTTAAATGATTCCCTTTTCTCTGTAATAATAAAACAGTACCTTGTAATTGATCCCAACTAAGATATAATTACCCCTTATTGGGGGCAGAACAGCCCTATTGGGTTTATTTAATGGTTAAATGATTCCCTTTTCTCTGTAATAATAAAACAGTACCTGTACTTGATCCCAACTAAGATATAATTACCCCTTATTGGGGGCAGAACAGCCCTATTGGGTTTATATAATGGTTAAATGATTCCCTTTTCTCTGTAATAATAAAACAGTACCTGTACTTGATCCCAACTAAGATATAATTACCCCTTATTGGGGGCAGAACAGCCCTATTGGGTTTATTTAATGGTTAAATGATTCCCTTTTCTCTGTAATAATAAAACAGTACCTGTACTTGATCCCAACTAAGATATAATTACCCCTTATTGGGGGCAGAACAGCCCTATTGGGTTTATTTAATGGTTAAATGATTCCCTTTTCTCTGTAATAATAAAACAGTACCTGTACTTGATCCCAACTAAGATATAATTACCCCTTATTGGGGGCAGAACAGCCCTATTGGGTTTATTTAATGGTTAAATGATTCCCTTTTCTTTGTAATAATAAAACAGTACCTTGTAATTGATCCCAACTAAGATATAAATAATCATTATATAATAATAAATAATAAATTATTGGATGCAAAACAATCCTATTGGGTTTAATTAATGTTTTATATATTTTTTAGTAGACCTAAGGCATGGAGATCCAAATTACGGAAAGATCCCTTATCCAGAATAGCCTTGGTCCCGAGCATTCTGGATAATGTGTCCTATACCTGTACATACCTAGAGGGGACTTATTATTTTGGGAAAACTGGAGATGTAGATCTTTCCAACCAGTTGTCTCTCCAGAAATCACTTGTTCTTCTTCACATTATTTCCAACCAATCCTTCCCATAGAACCTGAACTTGCTCCGCCCCTTTTTTCAAGTTGCTATGTAACAACATGAATTCTGCCACTCTTAACGTTCTCTAGGGCCACGGTTTTACAAGTTTAACAAGGATTTTCAGCAACTTTTATTTGTAGCTTCATGGGTAAATCCATAACTTTTGGCATTATTAAATCCATAAACTTTTCTCATAAGCTGCAGAGAAATAAGTGCTACTTTTCTCCCAGTTCTTACGTAGAATTGCATAGTGCCTCGGTTTTCAGTTTTACTCATAAAGACCCTCCGAGGGTTTTTAAATAGACCTTTCTATGAGTCACCAAGTGGCAGCTAGTTGTGACAGATAGATAGAGCGCTTCGTACCCGCAGAAAGATACTGGTACATCCAATTAGGAGTGGTGCTGAGAATCTATGTCACAGTGGAATACAAAGAATGTCTCAGCGCTCAGATTACGTAGGCCTGTTAACCCATTCACCCAGTAATGGGAGTTATTAATTATTTCTCACTTATCGACTGTTAATTTAGCTCTGAATTTGGCAGTGAAGAGAGTGGATTATTCAATTTAACCTGGGCCTTGCCCATTGGAGTCCCTACAGCCTTGCAGGTGTTGCCTGGGAAACTACCCCACTCTACAGTCTCCTTGGTGAAGCATAGAGCCATCTTACTACCTATTCCGCCTATCCTGCACTCCTAGGGGCACATGTCACGAAATTTTTGTACCGAACAATTGTAAACAGCGGTAAAACCTTTCCGATTTTTTCGCGCAAGTGTCCGAAAAAGTCTTGCAGACACCCGAAAAAATCGGTGAAAATACGCTCTGAGCATTCGCGCCTTTGTAAATGTGCCCCCTAGAGTATGCTGTCAAGGGAGCCATACAGTCACTCATTACAAACCCTCATTCACGGGGTCCCATTTTTCCATCTTCTTCTTATGTGCCTGACCTACATTAAGGTTCTTGATTCTCCTTACTTAGTTCTTCAGTCTCTGGGCCCTACTGAGATCTCTTGCCTCAAGCAGCAGTCCAAAGAGACAATTAGGAATACATTAGGGCACATGTTACATTAGTACATATATCCTGTACATTATATCCTTATAAACAGAGCTTAGTGATATCATTAGTTATAATCTGTCACATGACTCACTGAAACTTGTGTATTATTACAAGGTTCCTTTGGCCTCATGAAACTCCTTGGTGACCTATAATATCCCTATATTTTACAACAGGAGGTACATTATTCAATTATTCACTAGATATAGTGATTTTAGGGATCAACATGGTTTAAAGTTCCTTTATAAAAAATCAAAGGCAATGGACAACATTGGAGGAGTTCATAGAAACGCACTTCAAGTATGGGACCTATTTCCCAGAATTCTTGGGACATGGGGCTTTCCAGATAAGAGGTCTTTCTACCATACCTTAATTCTACCAGCAAATCATTATAACATTAAATAAACCCAATAGGATTGTTCTGCCCCCCAATAAGGGGTAATTATATCTTAGTTGGGATCAAGTACAGGTACTGTTTTATTATTACAGAGAAAAGGGAATCATTTAACCATTAAATAAACCCAATAGGGCTGTTCTGCCCCAATAAGGGGTAATTATATCTTAGTTGGGGTCAAGTACAGGTACTGTTTTATTATTACAGAGAAAAGGGAATCATTTAACCATTAAATAAACCCAATAGGGCTGTTCTGCCCCCAATAAGGGGTAATTATATCTTAGTTGGGATCAAGTACAGGTACTGTTTTATTATTACAGAGAAAATTTTAACTTATTTGATTAAGATGGAGTCTATGGGACATGGTCTTCACATGGTTTCCAGATAACAGATCACATACCTGTAGCCATTTTTTCTGCCCTTCTTGTGTTGGAAAGAGAAGCAACTTTTACACTTTTCGAGGAAAGAATAAATCTGAACTAAATGAGCCAAACATTTGCTAATTCCCCCCCCCCCAATTCCTGGAATTAATCATGCTAATAATACACACCGGCAAGTAGAAATGGTTGCCTGCCGAGGCATTGAAACTCACATACTGGTTGGATATTTTGAGAAACCTGCACATTTGATTCAATAAATAAATACAATGAAAGCAAGCTCGCTGCCAGGACGTCTTAAGCCTGAGCTGCATTTGATTGATTGTCCCTCTTTAAGGCAGTTATCTAGTATTCCGGCAATGTAGATATTTGTTAAATCTGGTGGATGCCTTGCAATATAGATTTAATGTAAAAAATAATATACAGTAGTATATTGTGCTTTTTACCTAAAACCACTTGCTTCAAAATGTGCTCATTATACTTTATATAGTTGCGCTCGGTCCTTTTTGCTTTCCATTCCGGGTTGGCCAGGTGGTAGCTCGGGGGTTTCCTCTGCACTCTGCATCAATAGGCACTACACGCTTGTGTTGAAAGAATATGGTGCACAGTCACTCAGGGTCGGACTGGGGGGTGCAGGGCCCACTGGGGCTGTCATTGCAGGTGCCCGGCACCCCCCCAAGGGGCCCTCGATGTGGTCCCCACACATCCTTCCCGGGCCCACGCTGCCTCCCCAATTCCCCTACCCTGAGGTCGCACACTTAGGTGCTTTGGTAGAGGAGGGCCTACAGGCCACAGAGCGCCCAGCAGGGATCGGTTCTGGGCCAACGCAGTCCGACCCTGGCCAATTGCATGATAAACACCAGCAATGACACCAGGCAAAATCAGAAAATATTTAGAGCAACTGTGCTCAGTTGCATTGATTTTGGCAAATTGAATATAACTGCAGTAGGTACAGCACAATTGTGCCAAGAATAACAATCAAGAAAAAAGTGCATTGTAGGTTTTGCCCCGAATCCCGAACCGAATCTGGGATTCGGTGCATCCCTACTTCATATTTTGAAGAGTAGTTTTTTAGTGTCAGTATCACTTTAAGAACAAATTTTGCTTATTTTAAAAGATTGATCCTTTACAGTATTGGTAAATATAGATGAGGAAATGTGTGTTTATGGACAAGCACAAAACATACAATCTTACAAAGGCTTCCAACCTAAATATTGCTCCTATAGTGGACTTAGCTCTGCCTGTGTTACAAATTGCATCCAGGAAAACTGTATTTTGTAGAATAAAAAAAACCTGTTCTTTTTAATATGTTTTGTTAATAGTTATGTAGCTGTCAAATAATCCCCATTATTCCTTATTACATCATTAAAGCCTATTAAAATTACATTAGCGTGCTGATGTAATTATGGAAGCAGACGTAAAACGAGTAGCCTTATGATCCCATGGCCTAATTAAGGAGACCCGCGTAGCCGGGGGTGATGGATAGAGTTGCAATTCAGGCTCTGTAGGTGTGATCCGCGTTTTATGGCGATCGGCTGGATGGCCTTTCAATCACAATTACCCTCCTTCGCTTCATCATAGGGCTTTAAACATAGAAGGAATTAGGTAGAGATTTATCTTATATACATTTCGGATGGGACCATTTCATGATGATAAACTATTTGCTTACAAACATTATTGTGGAGTTAAATTCCGGGTCGGGTGATGGATGGGAGAAGCTGACGTGGTGCATCTGTAGCTTACGTTCCTTGTTGCTATGCAGCAGGGCCACAGCATTGGGAGAAGGTGTACAGCTGCCTCGGTGATTATTTACTATACTTTATACTGACATCGTTTGGCAGTGATTTTACAGATATTGATCATTATTCACATGACATTAAATTTGTATAAAATCTCAAATTCTGCCTTTACTGTACTGCTGATGGGACAGAGAAATATGGGACAGTGTTCTATTGGTGCATTATACATGAACCCCGGTCTATGCACTCAGAAAATCTGCTAATTAATCCTGTTGAGGAACTCAACACGTGCAAGAACACTATGGGGAGCAAAACGTAGTGCACAGGCACATAGTACAGGTATCGGACCCCTTATCCGGAAACCCATTATCCAGAAAATTCCAAATTACAGAAAGCCCATCTCCCATAGACTCCATTTTAATCAAATAATTCACATTTTTAAAAATGGTTTCCCTTTTCTCTGTAATAATAAAACAGTACCTGTACTTGATCCCAACTAAGATATAATTACCCCTTATTGGGGGCAGAACAGCCCTATTGGGTTTATTTAATGGTTAAATGATTCCCTTTTCTCTGTAATAATAAAACAGTACCTGTACTTGATCCCAACTAAGATATGAGGAGCATAAAGTTGGTGCCATTTACTGGCAGGTGCCTTGAGATGGAAGACCTGCAAGACCTGGTTAGCCTGAATGAGAACAATGGCCTTTCCCTCTTTTTGGGAATAAAGTGAAAGTCGAAAGCATAGCTACACTATAGGGGCTGATTTTTAAAGAGCCCTAGAAACTCCCTCTGTTTGTTTAAGACAGCAGCTGCTATTTTAGCTTGGTCTTCATAGCTTCCTGCTGCAGCTGTAGCCGTTATAGCTCAGATTACACATTGGGGGAGTGAGTTTTATTAGTTTTTATGGGAGGGGTTAGCAGTAGAGGGGAGGGAGGAGAGAGCTGCACAGATTCCGGCTGTTTACAAAAAAGGAAGACTAGAAATCCTGTGTTTCTTTTGATAGAGGACCCAGTGCAGCATTTCTGTGAGTGCTTATAGCTTTCTGATAAATCTTACTTAGTTTTTACCTTTCCGTCTCCTTTAAAGCAAATATGTGGCAACCTATAGTGAGCAGAGAAACCACTGATTCTTGGCACATGCCCTTAGAAATAGCTTAAAGACATTTTGTGCTCAAAATATATTAACGCTGGGATTGTCGGTTCTGTATTTTGCAACACATATTTATCCGTGTATATAATTCAGTAAAGCAAAGTCAGAAGTACATTCAATATTATATTTATAAGTAAATATTCAGTAATTGCTGCAGCCTAGCCTCAATCTGTTACAGGATTCCAACTATACAGACCCTTAGGCTAAGTGCAAATAGTCTTAGCACAAGGCATGGGGATACAACAGGGAGTGTTGTGGTGTCTTTGTAATGGGAAAAGATCGCCTTGTTTGAGTAGGGTTTTGCCATATTAAATAAGTCAATGACAGTATATCAATAGTCAATAGACAGTATATCATGGATTCTTGAGGGATAATATTGGTATTAGTCACTGGTACCCAGTGCAAGCTTCACTGTAAGTCAGTATGTCTGGTCAGCCCCTCACTCAACCTCAGTCTTGACTCTTTCTACCTTATCATGCCGATGGACGATGATCTTTCTTTCTTGCAAAAAAATGGTAGTAAATGAAGGCATTTCTGGAAGCCTTAGGGATAACTCAGACTGGCTGTTAGCTTAATACATGTGTTGATACTTTACCTTATTGTATAAAACTACAGATGTGTATTTGATTGGACATCTAGCTCTAACTCATGAATACCGATCATGATGTAGTACAGGGGTTCCCAACCTTTTTTACCCATGAGGCATGCAAAAAGTCCCTTGGGGGTGACTAATAAAGGCTGTGATTGGTTATTTAGTAGCCCAATGTGAACTGGCAGCCTACAGGAGATTCTGTTTGGCAGTAACCATGGACTTTATGCCTCCAAAACTTGCTTCCAAGTCAGAAATTCAAAAATGAAGACCTGCTTTGACCTGCAGGGAGTGTCGGATTGCTGAGACAGGTGGGGAACAGGAATTCCCAGGGACTGGAGACAAGTGTAGAACGCAGCCTAGACAGTATTTACTTGTGTGTGCAGCCTGTATGGAATGCTGTACCATTGTGTGTGGGTGTGTAAATAAAGTGGTGCCGCGTGTATGCCTGAAGTGTGTGTGACGTTTGTATGCGAGTGTGTGAACTGCTGGTTGCCCACCCTACAAGTGATCCACAACCAGTGGCTCACAAGCAACATGTTGTACACCACCCCCACTGATGTTTCTCCCAGTGGTTTCAAAGTAGGTGCTTATTTTTACATTTCTGGCTTGGAGACAACCATAGCAACCAATAAGATGGTTGCTTTTAAACAGGTTACCAGTTTATGCTACTTGCTGACTGGTTGCTATAGGTAAGTGCCTTTTATTACATAACCCCCATAGAGTTGGAGAAGATGCACAAATACATACAGGAAATACATGAGGAAAACATTTCTACCAATAGTAAGGGCCTCAATCCCAGATGAATTATGGTCAAGTGAGTTTTCGTAAGTGCCAAAAAGTGCTCGACAATGTTATGAACTATGAACACTATTGCTATTTATATGGACGTGTCTGTGCTGAAGCTTGCAGCTTGGTGACCACTTCAGTAGTTCTCCATGTGTTGGATTTGGTAGTTAAATGGGAGAAAGGGAACACAGATAATACATAGCCTGGAATCATTTCAATAAATGTTTCTGCATTCTTAACCATTTGCCAAATTCACTGCTTTTCTTATAGAGGAAGGTTAATGAATAACCTTTCATAATTGTGAATATATGTTATTAAAACTCTTCTAAAAGCTTTCGTCCTGGAGGTTTTTCTCCTTTATATTCTGGACTTCTCTGTTCAGATTCACAAAGAATTTGCCTGAACTGATGATTCTCTCAGTTTCCTGCAGCAGGAGGAGACATCACAGTAGGAGGTCACAGCATCACATCCCAGAGGTACAGACACAGATGCTGCTTCTTAAATCTCCAGGGAACCCACGGATCACTTCATACATATATTCATGCTGATTCCTTTTGCTTTGTGGCATAGCAGCTGTCTGCTAGGAGACTTCTATCTAGCATCTTGTTAAGCAGAAATGGAGCTGAGGTTAGATGGGAATGGTAAAGCCGAGGATGCAGTGGGACATCATCTGCATCTCCTTAAGTCAATCACATCCTCCCCTGTTGACTTCTGAACTCTCAGCTCAGGTTTTAGAAAATGTATCACGTTCAGGAATGGTGGGTTGGGATCTGAGCTTCATTGCAACGTGGGGAGAAATTCTTAATCTCCGTTGCTCTGCTCCCAAGATATCTTGGTCGGAAGTTAATCATATACTTTTAAAACTCATTTTGAGTTATAATGAACATTTATTTCCATTGAAGTCTGACGTCAGCAGAAAGGGTTCCATTTTGGTCTATGCAGCTCAACTAATTCATCAACTACTCATAAGTATAGTATCATTCTGGAAACCTCTCTCTCCACATGGAAATCTAGAGAATTTCACTATATCAATGAATGTTCATGGGGATTATCCACAAAGCCAACAGTTAAATATGAGGAAACCTCCATCTCCACGTGGAAATCCAGAGAATTTCAGTATAAAAATAAATGTTCATGGGTATGGGAGTAGTAGGCATGTATCAAAGAGCACTAAACCTATACCTATTCTTACCTGATTACTGAACCAAAAAATCAGGGATCAACATTTCCATATGTAAATTAATTTATAATGATCCTTCTTAGGTAGGCGCTGTACCATCAGTGCCCACCAAGACTGAAATGTTCTGCCATTTACGCACTGCCAATCATCAAGACTACAGAGCTGCAACATTTTTTGCGAAAACGGGGTCAGTGGGATGGGGAGTTCCTCACATGGCACTGACCAGATCGGGGTGACAATAACCTTGCATCTGCTGACCTCCATCCCCTCACCTAGGGACCTGGGGACATCTGCAATAGCCCACCAGACGCAGCACTACAGACCCTAAAGGTGGCCATACATGGGCTGATTCTAGCTGCCGATATCGGTCCCTTAGACCACTTCAGCAGCTTATCGGCCCGTGTATGGGCACTACCAATGGGCCTGCTCGACCGATATCTGGCCTGAAATCGGCCAGCTCTTGATTGAGCAGGTTTAAAAATGTAGTTGGATAGGGGACTGCATCGGCTCATTGATGCGGTCCCCGAACCGACAGACACCTGTACCCGTTGTTCTAATTTGATCATTTGGCCCTGGGACTGAATTATCCCCCACCCGTAGGTGGTGATATCAGGAGAAGATCCGCTGGCTTGGCGACCTCGCCAAGCAAGTGGATCATAGCGTGTATGGCTACCTTAACTCCATGCCCGCTGTGCCATTATCCCCAGAGCCAACTGTTAAATCTCTATGTGCCAGCACTTCATGGTGCCAATTTGGAACTAGTTTTTAGTTATTGACCTGATGATAAAGAATACCAAGGGGGTTTAAGATTATAAAGGCCTGTGGCAAGTTACACAATGCGGACACATTTTGCAGAGTGCAAAAAAAAATGGCCGATTGTGACAAATTCCACATTGCTTCCTGCAAAAGCCCCCCTGTGTGTTTACATATTAATATTAAACTACATACAGTAGATAATGACTTTATCATTTGAAACAATCATTCCTTATATAAAATTACATGGGAAACACATCAATGCGTGAAAACAAATCCCAAGCTTTAATAAAAAACACTAAATTAATATATAAACAAATATGTATATTTATGATTTTTTGACATTTATGTCATATTTTTGGCACTTGTCAGTAATTATCATATTTTCCTGAAATCGAATCTCTATGGCAGCAAGTTCTGATTTTTTGTCATTTTAGTACATGGAAACACATTTCGGAGAAACAAAGAACAACTTCAGTCTGAGTTTGGTATTTTGACGGAATAGTCATTTTTTTTTTTGGCAGATGTCATTTTTCTGCATTAATTTTGTTCCACTAGAGGGTATAACAGGCCTGTTCCAACAAAAACATATTTTATTTTTACGTAATGCAATAAAATTCATTCCCCCACCCTGGGGATCATTTAAGGCGTAGAGAAATTAATACATAATTTAGTTGTGTAGTAAAAGCCACTTTTAAGAAGGGATAAACATTATGAATGGCTTGGCTGCTGTAAAACAGATTAGATATTGATCATGGGCCATGATGTCTTTTTAGCTGCTGCTTTACTCAAAACATATTTAGATTTTTTTTTTGTGAGACAAGCTATTAGCGGAAGCATAATGGTGCAATTAATTACAGTGACGAGTTGCATTGCTGGAAGAGAATGAACCATTGATATAGCAGTATGTTGCGAAGAAAACTATGTTTAATTTATGCAGCCAACAAAGAGGCAAAACAAATGTAACAAGAGAATTGTATGTACATGGGTGTGATTAGTTGCCGGCCACAGATATTTATTCAAGTTGATGCACTAATAGGATATCAGCAGTGGAAATTCCGCTACATTACGCTGGGGTATGCAGTTAGGGTTGCTACCTTGTTTTGCTTTTGATACCGGCCTTTAGGTTGGGGGCAGGCAGTGATGTCACTTCGGGAGGGGAAATGGGTGGGATGGGGAGGGGAAATGGGTGGGATGGGGAGGGGAAATGGGTGGGATAGGGAGGGGAAATGGGCGGGATAGGGTGGGGAAATGGGCAGGATAGGGTGGGGAAATGGGTGGGCTAGGCAGGGAAATGGGCAGGATAGGGTGGGGAAATGGATGGATAGGGTAGGGAAATGGGTGGGCTAGGGAAGGAAATGGTCGTGATAGGGTGGGGAAATGGATGGATAGGGTAGGGAAATGGGTGGGCTAGGGAGGGAAAAGGTCATGATAGGGTGGGGAAATGGGTGGATAGGGTAGGGAAATGGATGGGCTAGGGAGGGCAATGGTCGTGATAGGATGGGGAAATGGGTGGATAGGGTAGGGTAATGGGTGGGCTAGGGAGGGAAATGGTCGTGATAAGGTGGGGGAATGGGTGGATAGGGTAGGGAAATGGGTGGGCTAGGGAGGGAAATGGTCGTGATAGGGTGGGGGAATGGGTGGATAGGGTAGGGAAATGGGTGGGCTAGGGAGGGAAATGGTCGTGATAGGGTGGGGAAATGGGTGGATAGGGTAGGGAAATGGGTGGGCTAGGGAGAGAAATGGGTGTGATATGGTGGGGAAATGGGTGAATAGGGTGGGGAATTGGGCAGGGGGCAGGGATAATGGGCATAGCAGAGGTTGGGCTTTATGTACAAGGGGGTGATCTGCTGGTGGAAAGAGTTACAGTGGCCATACATGCAGCAATATTTTTGTGCAAAGCGAGGTTTTGTATGATATTCAGTGCAGGTAAGGTGGATTGACAAGGCGGCTGATATCACAAAAGCCTAGGATACCAGTCGTCTCATCGATCAGGTGGGACAGAAAATTTTGATTGAGCGCCATTGAAGGCGTCGGGGCAAAGGCAAGCCTTTAGGGCTGAATTGTCAGATAGAATTCCTATTGTTTCTACCTCCATATCTGATGATTCAGCTCTGGACATTAACGGAGAGTACAATCGGTCTTTCCTGAAACCAATGGTCGCAGGAAAGATCGTAATTGTAATTTGTATGGCCCCCTTAAGGGAAGGAAGGTGGGGTTGCCACGCTTACAAATTTACTAGAAGATATTGCTGGTAAATAAGCAACACTGGCACAGGCCCTAGCTGGCGATTTGTAATGTGCTTCACAGATACAGATAAACCCTATCTCCGATCAGAACTTTTCATTCATAGCAATGTGCCCTAACTTAATGTTTATTGAAAGCAGGGCCGGAGCTAGGGGTAGGCAGGATTCTGCTGGAGAAGCTCTAGTAACTGATGGGTTTTGAAAAAGACATGTTTTCCCATGACAGTATTGCTTCAAAGGGCATAATGCAAATTCAATGATAGTAGCGCTTTATCCAGTTATTTTAAACTTATTTTATTTATATGGTTTACAGTATGCCTGCATCGGTACATATTATGGATTATCTGCAGAATATGCTAAATATAAGGATCCAGGAGAGCATTAAGACCCCCCCGTAACTGTGAGCGAGCCTCTCGAGCAAGGCTGGCCTCTCCGATTGAAAAACACAGCATAAAGGACATATCAAGCTGAATTATTTTGAGTGGAGAAATCCATTATGCACTTTGTGAATGAACTTGCTTTTTTTCTTCACTTTATTGACTGGTTACATTGACTTTTTCCTCTTTTCTTCTACAACTCCATATTAGAAGTCGGCTATAATTTATTTTCCACCATTCGCTCTTACACTTATCTTGCCCTTAGCTGAGTAGGTTCAGCAGTGTGCATAGCGCAGCGTGTGGTTTTCTCAGTTCACTTTATCTTATTATAGAATGATATATACTTTTGATGATAATTTGGCATATGCAACTTTTAAGTTAGACAGCCATCATGTGTTCCCTATTAAGCTATACATTGGATTTGAGTTCCTATATACTACTTTAATATCATTGTATGCCTTGCTAAGAAAATAGCACGTTGTTCCAGGGGGATTTTATTTCCTGAGTGGATCAGGGAATTTCATATTAATGTTATATGATGTTGTGCGGGCAGCATACTAACTGGACCTGGATGTTTCACAAAAACACAGGTGTTTAGGGGGGTTTTACAGCAGGAAACCCGTAAATAAGGCAACAATATCAATATAGAGGAACTTTGCAACAAAGACCTAAAATCGGGCATTGAACCTGGGTCTTTGGCTTTCTTTCATATCACCACATTGATGTCTTAGGCCTGGACAGTGGGGTCTACTGAAACTAGAGTTGTCCGGTTTTGACCCAGAAAGCCCGGTTTTCGGAATGGCTGTCTGGGTCAAAACCGGACAACTCTAGTTTCCCAAATTAGAAAGACCAGGCAGGACTCAGTAACATTGACATGGCGATCGGCTAACTGCCGCTTCATAGCCCCACCTCTTTCCCACCCCATGACATCAGGAGCCCACTTCTTCCCCGCCTCCCATGACATCACCCCACTGCCCGGTTAAGAAAGCCGGCATAGGTGGTAACCCTTACTGAAACTGACATGACAGCTATAGCCGCTGCCATTTTGGAGGGGAAACTCACAACTGCCCCTTACAGAGGGAACAAATTTAAGAAAAAAATAAATAAGCATGTTAGCTATTAATCTATTACACCTTCTTTGTATCAGGGCAGTAACCCATAATATCGAATCACAAATGTGCAATCATCTGCCTACTGCAAAGAGAATATTGAAAGCAACCTTTAGATTGGTTTAAGGGGGGTTCATGGGTTGATGCCAGCTTCTAGTGAATGAGGTCCATGATTAAATGTAAGAATTGAATGATTTTTTTCAGCTAAGGTGGGTATAGGTACTATAAATGTACAGGTATGCTTGTTACTGGAGAAGGAATATTCCATATAAAAGACGTCTATGTAGATTTTCATTCATCCAGGTCATGATATACAGGATCTAGTAGAAAAAACTCCAGTTGTTTTAGACTTAATTCTACTAGATATTCCATATAAAAGACAGATTTTATAAATAATGTTTCTGTTTCTTTGTGTTCCAGTGTCTCCGGGTCGGCTGTAATGTTCCAAGTGAGCTCACATGTTCGGAACCTAACAGCAGAAGATGTGGCGCACGCGGCAGGTACACACATTTGTGGCTTCTTTTTTCCTTATTGTTTATTTTGTTATTTTTGTTTAAATTTTGTGGACCATGCCAAAATAATCATACAGTATGCCAGGATGAGAGCACTGAACACAGTGCTCAGCATCATCATCATAATCTGGTATAAAGCCAACAGAAACTATAAGGTAAAGATTTTACTTTAGTTATACTTAGCATTCTTGGCTGTAGGGTGGTGACTTTTTTGATAGTCATTTACAAAAAGTATCATTCAGTACCTAAATAGAATGGCAACCCCATGAACCCAATTGCTTGGAACGCCTGTTGTCTTTTAATGTTGATCACTGTGCAACAGTTGAAATGCTACAGAAAATGTGGCCTACAGATCCTGACATGTAACCAACATCTAAGTCTAAGGCTTTTTGCTTCCAAAGGGATGGTAGTTGAATATTTTTTTTAATCTAAAACCATTAAAACTGCACTGGGAACGATGACCTTTCTTTTGGAACTTCTTAAACACATGTATATTTGGGTCGGATGGGCAAATGAGTATACTGGTCACTCAGAACATCACCAGATTGGTGCTCAGCCAGTGTATTACGTTTCTCAATCACTGTCACCAATAATTCCCTATTGAAACAAATGCCACATGAAATATCTTTTGGTTTCATAACAGAATATTTTTGGAATTCTATAAAAAATGTTCCAAGATATTGGATTACACCAGGGGTCGGGAACCTTTTTGGCTGAGAGAGCCATAAACATCACATATTTTAAAATGTAATTCCGTGAGAGCCATACAATATGTTTGGCTGCGGATGCTGCGGGGAAGGTAGGGTGGGTCCCAAGGATGCCGTATGCAATGCGGAGGAGGGCGTGGCCTGCACTCGGCGGATAGAAGACGTGTTCTAAGGCTTAGAACATGTCTTCTATCCGTCGAGCACAGGGGCAAGGTAGGGTGGGTCCCTAGGATGCCTGATGCGGATGCGATGCGGAGGAGGGCATGGCCTGCGCTCGGCGGATAGAAGACGTGTTCTAAGGCTTAGAACACGTCTTCTATCCGTCGAGCGCAGGCCACAACCCCCGTTATTTTTTTTATTAAAGATTTGGCAACGAGCCAGATGCAGCCATCAAAAGAGCCACATTTGGCTCTCGAGCCATAGGTTCCCTACCCCTGCATTACACAATACTCGTTTATTTCGAACAAAGATGTTGAAACACTCGAAGGGTTGTGAAGTGCTATTGATAATGTATATTGAAGCTAAATGTAAACATTAGGAGGAGAATAGCGATGAGTGGAATTTTTTGGCAGACGTGGATTTTTCAGTGAATTTCCGCGTTTCGCCATTGGTGGATTTTTTTGCGTAACGGGTGCAAAAATTTGCCCCAGAAAAATTCACCAAAGAGAGGAGAATATAGAGAAGGCAAAAGGGAGAGTGTAAAAGAGAAGGGATAAGAGGGATAGCAAGAAGGGAGCCATACCTCCTAGTTGACCTTATATTTATAATCCACCACCAGTTGCAAAACACGAAACTTAATGTAGAACTGTAAACTCTATTATTTAAATGAAGAAAAAAGCCACATGAAAGAACCCCCCTGTATAGAACAAGTCAGTGTAGTATCTGAAAAGAAATACATCAGATAGCTACACAGTATAATCAATGTCATGACCAATAGTGACCGTTTCTTTTGTCTGTTTTTTTAAAGCTCAACACTGTGATTTTAGTTTTGATAAAACATTTTTGTTTCTTTTGTGGTGATCAATGACATGAACAGTTATGTGTGTGTTAAGCAGGCATTTGTCTTTGTTTTTAATGGAGTCGTATAAAGGCCACTTTTCTCCTGAGTGCTTCAACGCTTGAAGGGCGCTGGTCACTTCATCCACAATTATCATATTGTTCCCTACAGTTCGTCTGTTTGTAATTGGCAGAACATGAAATTGATCTTGGAAAGTAGAATAGGCATCAGACAAACGGGGCTATTAATCCAGTCAATCTCCTGTCCAGAAGATCAATATCAGTGGTTGATCATTACAAGCACAATTAGCTCCTTGGCAGTTTGTTCATTGAACACATACATTCTCTCTTTGGTCTCCATCATGGCGAATGAATCCCCACAGTCAACCAACATTTCTTTATGAACTGAAGAACACAATACTTTAGGTATAGCTCGTCTTTAGTAATAAGTCTTCCACTCTTTCTTCTGTCTGTGGATATACTGTACTCTTCTATACTATTTGAGAAAAGACATGGTTATATGGAATATTTGGGCAATTTTTCCAGAAATGTAGGCTAATTAAGTTATGGCAATGGTTATTGGGGACCCAGCTGTGATATTGATGGGGTGGTCAGGAAAACGGAACCCACTCCTGTACCCAAATGTAGCGATGAGCAAATTTGTGGTGAAAATTCATGAAATGCATTGAAGTCAATAGGTCTTTATTCAAAATGCATTGAAGACAATTGACTTTTTTGCAGTGTTTTCTTCTGCACAACATACATTGAAGTCAATCGTGTTTTTTCACTGTGTTCTCCCCACAAAATGCATTGCAGTCAATGGGTGTTTTTTTCCCCCACTTTGGGTTTTAGATGCGCTTTTTTGTGGCAAAATTTTGCCCTGGTTTTGTAAAAAATTGGAAGAAATGTTTCGCTACCCAGCAGAAAAAATGATGCAATTACCAGCCCCAAAAGCAACCCCAGTAGTGGCTAGGCTAGACTAGAAATGACCTAGCTGGAGCATAGTGCTCATCCAGTTTTTCACCCAGTGTCGGACTGGGACCTCAGGGGCCCACCAGAAAACCTTAGACCATAGGCCCACTTTCCAAAATATTTTTCCTCCTTTCCTCACCCAAACTCTTTATTCTCCTAGTCTCTTTTATTTACATGCTTTGTTCCCATTCAGAAATAGGGAATGGCCATGAAACAGGCCAAATGGTCAGGAGCAGTAGGGCCCACTGACACCTGGGCCCACCGGGAGTTTTCCTGGTATCCTGGTGGGCCAGTCCGACACTGTTTTCACCACAATCAGGCACCATATCCACCTTATCTTTAAGCCAATAAAGGCCGAAGGCACAAGGTACTATAGAGTGACCCAGTGACACACACAACATGTGCTTCTAGTAGCACCTGTAGCTCCATGTAAGTCAGGGAGTGACCCCACATCCGGGCCTTGTGCCTATGACTTGCCCTATATCAGGCAGTAAGGATAGAGCTGCCTTGCTCTGGACCTCATAGATCCCTTAATGCTCTTGCATTACTTTCCAGGATCCATAGTATTGTACTAGATTTAGCTTGGTTCATGGGTCCCTCATAATAACAATCCTTCAAAGTCACAAAAGGTTTATATAAACAGCAGAGAAGTGCTGGAACCTTCTGCCTATAATAAAATAAATGCCATATAACATTGGTAAACCCAATAAAACATTTTCTAATTTCCTTGATGCCTTTAGGCTTTGACCCTGAGGGATGCTCTAGCGCCACAATCTAAGTGCATTGCACATATTATTATTTGGACGGGAACTTGAAAATATGTCTTCTGTCTACATTAATAACCAGCTGTATTATTAAATGTCCAAAATACCCAGTTCTCAGAATTATATTCTCTATTTAGTCAAGTTCATACAATGCATTTGTTGTGAAATGTAATAAAGTGACGAGTGTGCGCTGCTTAAAGAAGATGTGTTCTGTAATCATTTCAAACGACCGGGTGTAGTTGCTGGAATGGCTTTCCGAACAATGGATTAATCAGGGCAACAAATCATATAGTCATTACTGGTCATGCCGACATAGGAACTGTATCAAAGAGCAATGACTGAGCAATGAAGTCCCCCATTTAGATTCTTATGAATTTTTAATTTTTGTCTATTAGTGTCTCCATAAAGGGGAAATATATCAAATATTATCCCTAAATAGACAATAAAAAGGATATATCTGATTTCATACCTTCCTCTGCACATATGAGTGGCAGCTGCCATGTTGTTTTTATGGCGCTCCATTGACTTTAGCACCTATCTTCACTAAAAGAGGGTGCCCTTCTTCAGCAAACCCTTCTTTCTAATTCAGGGATCCCAAACTTTTATACACATGAGCCACATTTAAATGGAAAAATTGTTAAAAAATAAGAGCTATAATTGGCTACTTTATAGCCCCTATGTAAACTGAAAGCCTACAGAAGGCTCTGTTTGGAATTATACTTGGTTTTTATGCAACCAAAACCTTCCCCCAAGCCAGGAATTCAAAAATGAGGCCACGGGGAGCAACATCCTAGGGGTTGGGGAGCAACATGCTGCCCCTGAGCCATTGGTTGGGGATCACTGGCCTAATCCATGACTAGAATAATGGCAGCTCACACTCTTATAAATGCAAATGCACTCAAAGGGGATGCCTATGGACGCTCCCTTGCTGCCCCTATCTCATTATATAACAGAATCCATAACTTTTATCATGCATCTCTAACAGTTGTCTATTTATGATTTTATTGGTGGCTTCTATACAGCAGGATCTTACCTTTATCCTCATCTATGGTGGAGCCATATGTTCTTTACTGCTCCATTCTTTTATCTGTTCTTATTATATCTGTTCTTATTTGGATTCTGCATGTGTTGAACTGAAGACAGTAGCCTCTTAATATAGAAGTTAACATTCAAAGGCTCCATTCTTAAGACAGTGGAAGGTGTTTGAGATGTAGAATTCAATTATATATACAGTATATAACTGGAACAAAATAAGCAGATACACCACCTAATTCACCCGTAAGCAGCCAGGTAATGACTTTTAACATTCTGACAAGTGTTTTCCGAAATAAAGGTCATAGCTGTCAATGGAGGGGATCTCTGCTAATGTGCACAGCTGGAGACAGTCGGGCAGACAATGCTGCCGTCTCATAATTAGAAGTTGTGAAGATGGAATACACCATGAGCTGTATAATTGGCGCAGGTAATATAATATCCACTTTGTGATGTGTAACACACAGCTGGAATTTGCACTGTGCGGACAGAACGCTCCTAATGCTATAGCCTTTAGCCTTAGTCTTACGCACACAGGTAGCATTAAATATTAGTATTTTATTCACCTTTTATTGCCTGAATTAGCGCAGCACCAAGAGCAGATACAGTAGGGTTGATTCACTAAAGTGCGTTAAAACATGCGCTATTTATAGCATGCGGTAAAAATTTTATTGTGTCTACTTTTTCACATCTTAACGCACGATTTACTAAAAGCATACTTGCATTAATTTAGACGCGATGCTGCTTGCGTTAGTTAAGTCGTGAAGACTATTTTCGGGCGCTATTTGACAGAACGTGTGCTAATCAACGCATCGCGCACAAATAGTCGCCGCGTGCGAAAAAACGCACGCCATATTAGCCATACAAGGCATTACGTTGGTAAAGCTGCTTTTCTGAAAATGCCCATTTCCCTGCAAACTGGCGGCTGCATCACTCTGGGGCCAACACAGACTGAATAAATCCCACTGCAAAGTCCATATTGTGTTGCCAAAAGCTCATGAACTGTACTTTTCTAAAAGTACTGCCTGCCCCAAGTAGGTGTTCATTTTTGCACAGACAAATGCGATATTTAGTGCGTCTAAGTGTTTGTGAATCATGCGTTTGTAATATTTCGGCGCGCTAATTAACGCATGCAGTAGCGCGAAATTTAAAGCACACGATATGCAACTAAACGCATGCATTAATACTTAAGCGAATCGCGCGTTTTTTTCTGCGTTTAACGAAAAAAAGAGTGCAATAAAACTTATCGACCTTTAGTGAATCAACCCTAGTGTTTTCTTAGCTAAGTGTATTTTGCTGCTTGATTTCAGCAACAGTTAAACATTGGTGATTCCAGGAATGAAGATTATCATTGTCATGTGTGATAGAACAAGACCAGATGGCAATATTTGTGTTCTTTTCAGGTTGTGGTCTGTGTTTGCTGGGACAGACCTGTGTGTGAGATGCAAATGAAATCCATTTGAGACTGAATGGCTTTGGACTGACCAATGACTGCTTGGGTCCCATGTATGTCTGTGCATTTACCATTCCATTTGGCCCTTGACAAATACAGACAGATCAAGAACAAGTCTATTAATAAGGCAAAATAACAGTACCTTCCAGTGTGTTCTAGATCATGGCCAGAAAAGTCATAGGAACAACGGCCATTAATTCCAGAATATAGTACATGTGTCATTCATAGGGTTTAAGGGATACAGAAACACAATGGCCCAGTTGTAACTTTTGGAACAGCACACAGCATTGTAAGGGGGGGGCTGGGCACCAGTGTATTGGGGGGCACACTGATAGCAGGGGCCATTGGGGGAGTAGCTCTGGGGGAGGGGGGCCCAGAAAATGTTGCTGTGAGGGGCCCCATGATTTCCGATGGCGGCCCTGGTGATGAGCGAATCTCTTCAATGAAAAATTTGCGCAACTGCTGAAAAAGAACACATTTTGATACAACCAGGACATTTTTGATGCGACCGCTACTTTGTATTCCACTCATCACTAGTTCTGTACCCTCTACAGTGAAAATGTCAGAGGCATGGTCCTCCATCTGTTGTCAGTTACAGCATTTAGCAGCCCTTGCTGCCTTTGGTTCTTGGGGTTGCTTAGTGTTCTGTTTCCAGTAAATGGAAGAACCTCTGAAGCCCAGATGACTGAAAAGTAACTAGGGCCATACAACATTTGTTTGGGCGGCAGGCTAGTATATTACTCGGTTAAAATCAACACAATGAAAAAATTGATTTGTATAACTGAGCATCGTACTTTTACAAATGGAAGTCATTCTAAATCCAGTTGAAGCCTTGCATTGCAAATACAGAAATGTTTATGGGTTAAATCCCATTGAAAAAATAGTAGTAGTACACAATAAAATGATCATCCCATATACCTGTATACAAAGGTCCCTGTGGATGTCCGTCTTCTTCAAAAAAAGTGCTGTTTTCAGTCAATTTCGCTGAATTGTTTCCAAGTTGCTAGTCCTGTACAAATAATAAAAGTCGTAGAGGTGTCGACGGGGTTTGTTTATGAATACAGTGAGTTTACAGTCGTTATTTTTTGTGAGATAATTGCTGTGACTTTGCAGCGTACTTTGGCAAGTACAAAAGCCAAGATAATAAAAATGCCAGTCATGATTCCCATTTTTGAAAGCCAGAAGCCCAAGGTTGGGGGGGATCACTGTACAGAATAGCAGGACTGCATAGTTAATGCTCCAGTGAGCAGAGAGAAAGGAGTCCGCTCTCTAGAAGCCCTAGCACTTATTAAATGAGAATCTTATAATTGCACTTTTTGCAAAGGCAGGCCGTTTTGCAGTCTATCAACACCCTGTCTCATTATGATGGCAAGGTACAGAAAGGTGACTTCAATCTAAAGCATCTCTTGCGGTAATTAAAGTCTTCTACATAACTTTTCCTTGCCGGGCTTTTTACTTTGACTATACTTTCTCCTGCCGAACTCTTTCTACTCTATTTCAAAAGGAAAATATGTCATTTGGGGTGGGGGGAAGCTAATTTAGAGAAGTTCTTGAATGTAATCATCAATATATCTCATTTATTTCACCTACCGGTACTCTAAAATATTTATGAATTGGGAAGGGAATGATATATTTTAATGGGATGGGATAAACAGCCATTAATGTTGTTTGGTGCATTTGATCATTTCCAAGAAGAGTTTCTCGTGGGTTTTGCATAACTTTTTTGCATTATATCTAGTAACTTCTTTATTTAAATTGTATACATTGAAAATTAAAAGTTTCTTTGTTGGGTTTCTATTTCCTTTACTAAAAACATTTCTCCGTAATAAAAGCAGTGGAGGGGACCAGACCTCTTCATGGCAGCAGTGTACAACCACTATTAGTGTTTAGAAGAATAGTAGGGGCCCCCTCGGATATACGTATGGGCAGGGTTCTGAAGTCTAAATTCTTCCTTAGGGAAATAGATGAAGGTAAAATATCTATACCCCTATTATGGGACAAGTAGCCATATGTGGTTGAGGAAAAAAACTAAGAGGAGACAGTAACTTACTAAGGATACTAAGAATATTACTATAAAATGGTGATTCCCAACTTTTTATACCAGTAAGCCACATGTAAAAAGTGTTGGGGAGCCACACAAGCATGAAAAAAGTTAATTGGGGATACCAAATAAGGACTGTGATTGGCTATTTGGTAGCCCCATGTGACTGCTGGCCTGCAGGAGCCTCTGCTTGGGGTAAAATGATGTCTCTGGGCTTCCAAAACTTGCCTCCAAGCCAGAAATATAAAACTGGCACCTACATTGAGGCCACTGGGAGCAACATCAAAGGGGTTGATGGGCAACACGTTGCTCCTGAGCCTCTGGTTGGGGATCTCTGCTAATAAAGCTGCATATGAAAGACTATTGTTCCTACTGGTCTGATCCATGGCTAGAGTTTGGAGAAGTGCAGCCAGGGTTTAGAGCTAGTAGGGAGGTGGAGCTTCACGGGTTTCCTTCATGCAAATGTAAACCTCCGAATGATTGATTTATAGGAGATCCATTTGTGGCACTCCATGAAGTCATATGTTTCCTAGTGATCTATAAATATAGGGGACTGATCTCATAATAATAAACATTTTGGAGTTAATGCACATAGAGATAAAGGGTGGTTAGAAACCATTAAACTTCCAACATGAAGCCACAATATATATATATGTGGAAGATTGATATCATTATAATCACAACCTTTAGAAACCCAGGAATCACAATCTGTTTGATAAATGGAGATTTTCAGAAACATAGAGGAAACACACACACACACAAAAAAAAAAAATCAAATGAATGCATTCATTTCAGTGATAATTCCAGTTCTTCCAGGCTGCAGATTTTCTCTACATTCTAAAGGGGAACTCCACCCAAACACAACTTGAGCTTTTTAAAAAGTAAACATAATTTCAAGCAACTTTGCCATATACATCAATTAAATAATATGCAGCCTTTTCATGATTATTAATGTAATAGTATGGTTTGGAACAGTTCCCTAATCCCCGCCCCCTGTTCCCCTGCTGATCTGGTTGGCTACTTTGTGACTCAAATAAATATAACAGTAGTCAGCTATCACCAACTTGCCTTCAGCCTGCAGCCTCCCAATCCCACAATTCCCTGCACACGTGATGCCAAAAAGGAAAGGAACGTCACAGTGCAATGCATTGTGGGTTATGTAGTTCCTGCATGCTGTCTGTAAGCTGTGGAGAAGTTGTTACAATTTGAAACATCAATGTTTTAGTCCCTCCTCCCCTGCCAGGATTTCAAATGATGCAGAAAGAGAAGAACTGTTTTGCAGCTGGATTTCAGCATATAAAATGGTATTTATTCATACTTTTTGAAGGAACAGATTAGAGTGATAGGTATATTAGGGGGTTCTGTGTTGTGTGGGGCTCTTTAACAAATTTGGTTCAGAACCTGAAGTTCCCCTTTAAATCTTCCTACACCGAAACACTTGCCTTTACCGCGATCATTTTAAATAGCATTTTTGTTTGTTCCCAAAGCCACGCTAGAGTCTTGGCTAAACTTCATCCCACATTTCCCCGGGTGTATTAGAAAGCATAGAGCCTGAGCTCTCCACAATTTGCCTGGCTGCACTATATTGCTCTTCCCCTGTTTGTACTGATTGTACAGATTTTCAGTTATTTACCCATCATCTTATTTACCCATCGTCTCGTAGGTCAAAAAAGAAGTAACCTGACTTCTATAGTCAATAACTTGTTATCCATTTCGGAATCTTCTTTGGCAAATTCACGTTTAATGACCGCCCGACGCGATGTTCTCGATTAAAGAAAAAGCATTTACCAAGTTTTTGTGTTCTGTTCCTAATGTCCATCTCTATTGTGGGAGTGAAAATGGGAAAAAAAGGGCAACTCTTACATGTAACACATCCTCGCTTAGCATTTGACCCTTGTGTGAGGTCCCCATCATCCCATGAAAATAGTTTCTTTTAATGAGTTGTTCTTTCAATTGGCACGAAAATCGGTTTTGTGCTTTATCTTTAATTAAATCCAGAAGTTGCTATTCTGTGGGGCTCCTGGTGGACTCTTACTTCATTATTGCAACAGTGAATTATGTTAAGGATCTTATTAGCCGCGCCACATTTTAATGTTCCGACTTATTATTCATTTTTTTGCTATTCTTTTTAATTGGCCTAATCATCTTATTCTTTTCGGTGCATTTTTTTTTACATGTATAATTTATTTTATTGCACTTGAACAAAATCAGTGAGAAATAAAAATGTGAACAAGCAGAATACCCAAGGCTATTGTGATACTAATATCTACAGTTAGTATTAGTGGTTGTATATATAGTTTATGTATGTGAGTGTATAGATTGGTAAGTATAGGTTGTGTGTGCTGGGTTTACTCGGATGGGTTGAACTTGATGGACAATGGTCTTTTTTCAACCCTATGTAACTATGTAACTATACTATGTAACTATGTGTGTGCAAGTGTGTATGTACTGTATGTATGTATGTGTGTGTATGTATGTGTGTGTATGTGTGTGTATGTACTGTATGTGTGTATGTGTGTGTGGAACGCTACATAGGTAGATGGATCAATGGAACAATAGCAGTGGGGCAACTAAAGGCTACCAGGCAATCAGCTTGCCTCACATTGATTCTCATTGAGCTTCGGATTTTGCCAATGCATGTCTCTCAACATGCCCCCAGCAGGGGGCACCAGTGCCATCACACCCCCCTGCTTAGAGTCCTACATTGTGTCCGGTACCCTGTGGGATATCTGCAAAGAGGTGGAGACTCGTCCAAAATCTACTTGATATCCCCACTGTGCGGGTAGCCCGTGGGTACCCAACCTGCTGCAGTGGGGTGGCCATTTAGGGAATAATACATTCAAATCTACTGTGTACCAATGTAAAAACGATTGCTGTGTGACATCACTTTTGGTTTATGATGATGTCACTTCAAGTCAGTGCAACTTTTCAAGTGGGAGCGAGTCAGGTGGGTTTGCATGGGGATCTGATAGTTATGGGACTAAATAGTAGTGACTAAGGGAGACAGAAAGATACATATAATAGTATTGCATATAATTTTTCATCTCTTCTGTTGCTCAAGTAGTTCTTTTCTGAGTGTCGGCTAAACTGGGCCCTGTTATTTTGGTCATAGTACATCATCCAGGCTTTTTAATGCTAAAGAAGGAGCACATTTTAAGATAACAATAGTAAGAGAACGCTTAGGATGAAACTTCTTTTACACTTTTGAAACTCTTTATGGACTTTACAATGGGCCAGTCAAGGCTAAGCAGCAGTCACAGGACAACTGTTTATACAGCTTGTGATTGGGTCCTGTGAAGTTCAGAAAGTCAATTGGATCCTTGGTTGGAGGCAGAAGGATCTGGTGAAGAAATGATCCTAGTGTCTGGCTTCTTGAACCGTTTTATTAGGTTTTGGTCCTAATCTTTACATAGGGCAGGAGAAGGACGGAGTAGTCATAGAGACAGGACCAGGTCAGAGTGGGTGTAGAGACAGGACAGGACCAGGCAGGACTGGGGTAGAAATAGGACAGTGCAGGATTGACACAGGAACAGGAGTAGAGCAAGAACAAGGCAAAACTGAAGCAGGAGTAGGATCAGGATCAGGACTAGTGCAGGAACAGAGGTGCGAGAGAAGAAGCGAGAGTAGGGACTAGTCACAGTGCTCAACAAGGAAGTGAGGAAGCAAAGGGGTTTATACAGGGCAGGATCTGCTCTGATTGGCTGGACCTCTGTAACAAATATGGGTGCATAGTTGAGATTGGAAAGCCAGGTGAATAGATGAGGCAGAGATTGAATGAGAGACAAGAGTTTGCAGCTGCTTTCCTGACCCAGTGTGTAAGGAGCACATCCAGTTTGTCTGGAGACCTTCACAACAAGCAAGGAAAGTTGAGGCTGATTTACTGATATGGCTGCTCGATCAGGCTATGGCATTTACCCAGTTGCAGCCAATTGCTTTCATTTTCTAACTGTAATAAACTGATAAAATAATGCAAGTTTGTGCCTGTGTTACTAAATGAGTCCCTTTATCCATAATTTCAATCAAGTTGCTAGTATTAGTCCAGGGTTAAGGTGAGTACCTTGATAGGGACATATATACATAAAAACCCAACTACATTCCCACCTTTTAGTTTTCATTGTCACCATTGTATCTGTGTGTTTCATTCTCTAGTGTTTGGCCAAGCATTACATTCACACATTGTTGATGTTTCCCATGATAAACAAACCCTTTCTTAAATTTGTTGGTAAACAGTAGCGTCAAGGTTGGAAGTAGAACTTTGTTCTCAGGCATTGTGCTCAGCATACAGTATATAGGGCTGCAGAAAAGCCTAATTAGTAGGAAAAGCAGTATTCCCAGGTCAGCTGAATCTAGCATGGCTCCATTCTGAGCTTTAATTGGGGGGTCACTTAACTGCACAAGAACAAGGCTGCTGGCCAGGTATGTGGGGGATATTCATTAAGAGCAGCAGAGTTAAAGGTACAGTCATCGCTTCTTAGTTAAAACTTGTGCCTGGGAGTAATGTCTAACCCCTTCCCCTGAGGTTTCAGTGTTTTTTCTTTCTCAACATGAAAGTTCAATAGAAGAAAATACTCTGAATACAGTGTTCTAATTAACAGGCTGCCATTTCTGCTTGCAGAGGAATAGTGCCCTTTACATGTTTAGTTGCCTGTAACCAAGATGAGATTCACTACTTTAGAACGAGAATCTCGCCAAACTGGAATATATATATCAGTAAATATTGCCATTTTATATTCGTTCCCTTGAGCCGCCATTTAGTGATGGGCTGTGTGCTCCCTCAGACATCAGCTGACAGGAAGTGATGCAGCTCTAACTGTAACAGGAAGTAGTGTGGGAGCAAAAGGCAGAACTCTGCCCATTCATTGGCTGATGGGGCCTAGCATGTATGTGTGCCTTGGCTTGTTTGTGTGCACTGTGAATCCTATGATCCCAGGGGGCGGCCCTTAGTACTTAAAATGGCAGTTTCCTATTTAGTATTACCCAATGGCACATACTGCTAAACAAGTATATTTTTATGAAAATGGTTTATTTAGATGAAGCAGGGCTTTACATATGAGCTGTTTATGCCATATTTTTTTATAGAGACCTACATTGTTGGCGGGTATAGTTTTCCTTTATCAGAGAGGAGAAAGTAGACCATACACTGAATTCCTATGAACACAATTAAATAAATACTCCAGAGAAAATATATATCCAGAAAGTGTTGAGAATTCCTGCCGCACATGGATAAAATTCCCGGCCCGAGGTACTTTCATTCTGTTACAGCAACTGTAAACTATGGGGGGAATTTGTGTTCATTAGCAGCGGCCGGACAACAGGTTGGAGATGACTAAATGAAGGCATCCAAGCCCTCTCCAACTCAAACAGCTTCACACAACTCTCCATAAAAGAGACCCGAGAGCATTATTTATTTTAGCTCTTGCCTCGGTGAACGTCCTTGGTTTATTGTGCCTGACTTCCTTAGGTATTAATAATATACATGAGGAATTCGCAATTTGCAATTATCTTTTTGATCAGTCCACGCAGATATCAAACAGTGAAAAATGACCTGAATTTGTAAACATTCTTTTGTAGATTATTGTGATGGGACTAAATTGGAAAATTAATTAATGTATCCATCCTATTGAGAAAATATTAATTATCTGTTGTAATTATATCTTCCAGAGAAATGCCTTTTTTCATTTCATTACTATTCATATTCCGGGAATCAATGGGTTCCAAATGAGTTGGAAATAAATGTGCAAGGTTGGCTTCTAGTTATGGGGAATGAACCATTTCCATAGTGATGGGTATAATGTTAGTAATAGACTGCACATAATGGCGTTTCCTGCAATATGAGTAATTACAATATGTTGGGTAAATCTAATTGTAGTGCTAAAGTTCAGAAATTGCAGTAATATGTCAAGGAAATAAACACCCACACAGTACTGCTTATGACACTTTACTAAACAAAATGGCTACTGACAAACAATCCCAAGCAATACACAATGCTACCGTACTACTAGGGTTGCCACCTCTCTGGTTTTGACCCGGACAGAACGGTTTTTGTAAGGGCTGCACGGGTTAAAACCTCAGTAACATTGACATGGTGATTGGCTAATCACTAATTGCAATGCTGCTTACCAGCTCTAGATCATTTACCTGTTTTTTTTAATGTGGAAATGATTATGTTATTTTATATTACACTGTAGTTTTGTTGTTCTGTGATAAAAAAATCTTTCAGCTCCAGTTCCCGACGGGGAGATTTAGTTGCTGCAATTTTTAAAAAGTGGGTTCCAGCGACAAGTTGCTCATTTTGTCTCTATATAGAGAACAATATAAATTGCTAAACCGACGATACTACTTCAAATCGCTTATCGCTCCGAACCGCTATGAGACCCTTTTTCAAGCGATTTTATAAAGAAAGCGTTGTCATTCAGATCTATTGGAATCGCAGAAAGTCGAACCCACTGAGCGGGAAGTCACTGCAATTTCCCCATTGCACTGAAGGTAATTTATAATTGTGGGCGGGGAATATGACACCTGGATTTGTGGGAAATAGAATCGCTCCGTTGTGGAAGTCTCTAGTAATGACTTGTTAGGAGAATACAAGCGACTTGTCGCTGGAACTTGCTTTATAAAAATCTCTCTGTGGGACATTAGCCTAAAGGAACAAAGAGCATGGAGCCAGATTTATTTTATATATATTAATATATATCAAGTGGGAGTGTCATGGGTGGGTTCCATTGTATACTAATGGGGCTGCAGGCCCTAGGGAGCTGGGGAAAGTTATAGCCAATAAATAAGACTTATAGGTCTCATGAGTAAGGGTGAAGTAGTAGCAGCTACTTTTTCACGGCTACTAAACACCAGAAAATACTCTGCCATAGACAATACTTAGAAATACTTCTGCTAAAACACACGTAGAGACAGTTATCAGTTAATGATCAGCATTGTCTATTTTAGTAGCCACGACAAGTAGCTGCTACTAGTAGCTCCATGTGTCTTCACCCTTAGTACTAGGTACAGAACAAAATATGTGAGGCTAAGCTGATCCCTCTTTATCTACAATAAACTTCTTTCCTTTTAAAAGCCCAATCTGGGATCAATATCCTGCAGTGATTGCCTTATTTAATTTTTTATGGTCTGATCCAAATTGCTGTGAGTTGAAGCCCAGAAGAATCTGGGTGGAGCAGTAAAGCCTTGGAAGGTTTGTTTCCCCTTTGTACCCATAGTGCTTTTCTGCCTACGGGTAAAAGATGTCCTTATAATTTGATGTTACTTTATCTCTAAAACCTCTATATTCACAAGACCCTAAGTCAATGTGTCGTAAAAGCCTTGGGTCATCGGATCCCTTTTAATCTCTCTAATCTTATCGCATAATCCTGCATTCCAATTAGTACCTATTAAGCCGCAAGGCACGGTAGTTAATTAGACTGACCGGCGACACAGGTTTTGCACTTGCCAGTCAATATCATTCACGAGCATCAGGTGGGAATACCGTAGAACGTAAGAGAGGCCACCAATACCAATATCTATCCATTTGCACAACAGAAAATTCAATAATGGAATCAATACTTACGATCACCTCCGAGTACCCCTAGGCAATTACAGGCCTCATCTAACAATCTCTGCGTCGGAATATAAATACGCTGTTGGCATTCTGACAAGGTTACCAGCGGCTGAACAAGCAGCCTAATCGATAGAGTTTGAGGGTTATTGAAAAAGAATTGAATTTTTGCCATTATTTACTTAAAGCAGAGGATATTCTCTATATTTTCCCATTAACATATGAAGTGGCAGCAGCTCTTATGAGTAGGTTTAATATGCCGCGTGCAATAAGCCCAGCTTTCTAAGGGACCAGTACGCCTGCTGCGCGTATTGATCAGAACTATGCGTCGCCTCTTAGATTGTAATATATTCCTTTCCATAGAATAATGTATATATTAGATCACAGCCTTAAATACTGCAGAATATCATCAGTTGCATGAAAGGCTAAACTTAGCTACTTATAGGTGGCTCTGTGATTCTACAATAATTATTCTTTATTAAAATAAAATAGCACATATTAAAGAGAAAAATCTACCCTATATATAGTGGCTTTTCATGGAAATTCCCTTTTATCTCTAAACGAGTTCATATATATAATGACCAGCATGTATATTTATACAGGTATAGGATCTGTTATCCAGAATGCTCGGGACCTGGAGTTTTTGGGGTAGTTGGGATCAAGTTCAGGTACTGTTTTATTATTACAGAGAAAAGGGAATCATTTAACCATTAAATAAACCCAATAGGGCTGTTCTGCCCCCAATAAGGGGTAATTATATCTTAGTTGGGATCAAGTACAGGTACTGTTTTATTATTACAGAGAAAAGGGAATCATTTAACCATTAAATAAACCCAATAGGGCTGTTCTGCCCCCAATAAGGGGTAATTATATCTTAGTTGGGATCAAGTACAAGGTACTTATATATTAGTATAGAGAAAAAGAAAATCATTTTTAAAAATCTAAATAAATAATGATTTTGTTAAAATGGAGTCTATGGCAGACAGCCTTCCCATAATTCAGAGCTTTCTGAATAACAGATTTAAGGATAATGGATCCTATACCTGTTTTGTATAGAGAAACAAAAATCCTTGGGTTCCGCTGGCTGGTGTTTGTATAGGCACGACGCACGGATAATAATGGGCCACCAGATAAGTCTTCTACATCTCTCCTCACCTTGTGTCATTTTTTCCCTCAAGAGGTAGCAGAGGGTACGAGTTTAATGTTTAGATAGTTAGGGAAACCTTTTAATCTGACAAGAAATCAAATGATATTTGCCTTTTGGTGTTAACTGCTTGAAAAGCAACAAAATGATTTAACCTTCAGTGTCTGAGTAAATGAGACATTTGATGGAGATAGATGTGCTCGAGTGGAAGAGAAGACAGCTCCGGCGTATCTCATTACTGGCACGGAACCTAGGAACGGCACCGCACCTGCCTGCTTTATCTGTCTCTTGTACTTTGGCCATTTGTTAAGTGCTCGTCCAACGGCAGCCTTGCTGTATAGGCTTCAGGAACAATATGGGGGGGTGCACCAAGGTCATTTTTGTTGAGAACGTGCATCTATTAATAGATTTTAACAATAAATCCTGCAAATAAGCTTAGGGTTAGACATAAACCCGGATAAGTGATACCTGAACACTGCAATAAAGTGCTTTATATGAAGATATTGTAACATATTTTATTATTCCTAAATTATCTTCACTGTCCTGTTTTGTGTTTAATTATAAAAAGGACAGCCTCGGGCGCCATGTTATCAACTCCGGCCCTGGTTGTGTTTGTATTGATGCATTAGGCTCAACTGCAGCAGGCGCAACTCAGGACACTTCTGCAACAAAACACTGGAATTTTGGGAAACATTTTTTAAACTATTTTGAAAAACCAAAATTGCAATGAAATTCAGTTGAGCTTTCTTTTGTGATTGTGACTTTTTTTGGTGCAAAAAAAATCTGAGCTGGAGATAACTAGATCGTGTGGAAAACCAACATATTCATAACACAGGTTTGGCTGAAAAAAGACAAACGTCCATGAAGTTCAACCATAATGCCTATATATAACCTACCTAACTGCTAGTTGATCCAGAGGAAGGCAAAAAACCCCATCTGAAGCCTCTCTAATTTGCCTCAGAGGGGAAAAAATTCCTTCCTGACTCCAAGATGGCAATCGGACCAGTCCCTGGATCAACTTGTACTAAGAGCTATCTCCCATAACCCTGTATTCCTTCAATTGCTAAAAAGCCATCTAACCCCTTCTTGTACCTATATAATGTATCAGCCAGTACGACTGATTCGGGGAGGGAATCCCACAACTTCACAGCTCTCTGTAACAAATCCTTTCCAAATATTTAGACGGAACCTCCTTTCTTCTAAACGGAGTGGGTGCCCTCATTTCAGTTGGAAGGACCTACCGGTAAATAAAACATTAGAGAGGTTATTATGTGATCCCCTTATATATTTATATATAATTATCATATCACCCCTTAAGCTCCAACAATGTGACCAACCTTGCTTGGAAAACAAAGTTGTGAATGTGAAGGCGTCTATGGGACAGCGTCTACATTAGACCTCACCCTGGCGCAAAGAGCAGAGTAACCTCCCCCTGGCATGAGGAGCAGATTGGCCTCCCCCTGGCACGAGGAGCAGAGTGGCCTCCCCCTGGCATGAGGAGCAGAGTGACCTCCCCTGGCGCGAGGAGCAAAGTGGCCTCCCCCTGGCGCGAGGATCAAAGTGGCCTCCCCTGGCGCGAGGAGCAAAGTGGCCTCCCCTGGCGCGAGGAGCAAAGTGGCCTCCCCCTGGCATGAGGAGCAGAGTGACCTCCCCTGGCGCGAGGAGCAAAGTGGCCTCCCCCTGGCATGAGGAGCAGAGTGACCTCCCCTGGCGCGAGGAGCAGAGTGGCCTCCCCCTGGCATGAGGAGCAGAGTGGCCTCCCCCTGGCATGAGGAGCAGAGTGACCTCCCCTGGCGCGAGGAGCAGAGTGGCCTCCCCCTGGCATGAGGAGCAGAGTGACCTCCCCTGGCGCGAGGAGCAAAGTGGCCTCCCCCTGGCGCGAGGATCAAAGTGGCCTCCCCTGGCGCGAGGAGCAAAGTGGCCTCCCCTGGCGCGAGGAGCAGAGTGGCCTCCCCCTGGCATGAGGAGCAGAGTGACCTCCCCTGGCGCGAGGAGCAAAGTGGCCTCCCCCTGGCGCGAGGATCAAAGTGGCCTCCCCTGGCGCGAGGAGCAAAGTGGCCTCCCCTGGCGCGAGGAGCAAAGTGGCCTCCCCCTGGCGTGAGGAGCAGGGTGGAGTCCATCTGTCACATGTTGTGTTTTCTGTGCTGTGTCTTCTCTTACATTGGTGGAGAAACACAATGTGTGACACTAGCCTAAAATAAAGAGATAGTTATAAATGAATAGAGCTCATATTGCTGTATTTCTGCTCTACATGATGAAGTAGTCTCTTCCAGGCAGTCTCGGCTCCCAGTAGATGGGGATGTTGTCTGGATCAGAGGCCACATTTCCATTACCTGATGAGCTAATCTGATGTGACAGCCTCATATGCAGATAGGGAATCTCTTGTCAATATCCCTTTCTGTGGAGACAAAGAGAAACAAATGTCTATATTCATCCCGTCCCTTCATGCATGAGAAACATTACCTTTTCTCTCTCTCTATTTGCTTCCGCATTCAGGTAGCCTTTCAGCATTTAAATGCACCCTTTTGTGATTGTTACTTAGGTGATATGTGGAAGGCGCTTTTACAAAAGCCCCGCTTATTTAAGTAGGGTGCCTATTGTGACACGCGGCGTATTTAATCAGTCACACTGATGTGCTAATTGGAGTCGACTATGAAGATACATAAAAAAAACTGTGTTTTGGAAACATACTGAAGGAACATATTCACTGAGCTGAGGAAATAGAAGGAACTAGAAGATGTAGAAAGAAAATGAGTGTAGAAATGAGGGTATGTAGTTATACATAATATGAGCTATGTACCTAGGGTTGCCACCTGGGGGGTAGTGACGAAAGGCTGGGGCAAATTGGGGGGTGACATCATAAGGGGTGGAGCTACAGCGTGTCAGGAAGCTAGAGAGAAGATCTAGTGGAGATCAGGGAAGGGAAAAGGGACTAAAAAAATGTGGATAATGCTGAACCTCCCTGCAGTTCTGTTTTTGCTTTTCATATTAATGTTTCCCAGTAATCTACAGCTCATAAAGACATTTCCTTTGTCTCCGACATAACCCCCGTCAGTCCTTTATAAACGCGTCCTTGAGTGTCAAAAAAATGTTTAGCTTTTTACATTTCTGGAATATATAGAAATATGAAGAATTTATCAGCACACTGTGCATGTCTGTGAGTATCTTTTGGTATTAGTGTAAACACAACAAATGATGTATCGGACCTTCTGCGCTGGGGTGGCTTTCAACGAGAAAAATCAAATATTCCTTGAGTGGCCTTCTATGGCATCTGAATGATTAAAGGTTGGTTCTCTGTACTAGTGAGCGAATTTTTTCGCCAGGCATAGATTCGCAGCGAATTTGCACATTTCGCCATTGGCTAATTGTTTTGCAAAATTTCGGAGAAAATTCGCCGCCGGAAAATTCGTTGCACGTCAAAAAAAGTTGTGGTTGCGTCAAAATGGGCACAGTCACATCAAAAAAGAATGCAGTCGCGTCAAAATGGGCGTGGGCGACAAAAAAAATCGTGCGACAAACACGTTTTGTGAATTTTTCGCCGTTTCACGAATTCTGCTGTCTTTTTGCAAATTTTTTAGGCGAAGCAAAACGGGACAGATTCGCTCATCACTACTCTTTACCATTCATAGGCAGCCGTTAGGTTTCCAGCAGTTGCTGATATTCTGGCTGACATTTCATTTTTGGGAACTGTAGTTTGGCAATAGCTGTAGAGCTTCAGTCTTAGTTAATCTTTCTTGGTATTAATTACATTTTTTATTTTATAGCAGATTATTTATGAATTTAGCCACAAGTACGGGTGCTCTAAAATGGACACAATGGATAGAGCATATTGACGCAATGCATTAAGGTACTTGTGTCCAAACATGATGCTGCCCTTCCACATGCTTGCCAATGTGTCTGTCCTGCCTCTTCCCAGGAACTGCTCCAATTGATGCTGGGGAACTCTAAAGCAACCTTCACCCTGGACCTTGGTGGCAGCTCCAGGGTTCCCACATTGGGTTGCGCCAATAGACAGACCAGACTTGCACCTTGTGAATTGGATGCAAATGCTCTTTTTTGCTTTGGAAGTAACTCGCCCCCGACTCTTAAAATGTGATGTAATTTGCAAAATGAAAGTGCAGTTGTGTCTGTTTTTTTGCATCACCTGCAATTGTAGTAGATGGAACTAGAAACATGGCCACAATTATGCTTGAGTCTTAGAGAAAAAAAAATTGATTTATGGGTAAAATATATATAAAGTAGATAGTGATATTCTCAGTCGATTTGCAATTGGTCTTCAATTTGTATTATTTCTGTTTGTTATTAAGCTTCTTGTAGAGCAGTGATCCCCAACCAGTGGCTCGGGGGCAACATGTTGCTCCCCAACCCCTTGGGTGTTGCTCTCAGTGCCCCCAAACCAGGGAGTTATTTTTGAATTCCTGACTTGGGGGCAAGTTTTGGTTGAATAAAAACAAGATTTCCTACCAAATAAAGCCCCCTGTAAGCTGATAGTGTGCATAGAGGCTGCCTAATAGCCAATCACAGCCCTTATTTGGCTCCTCCATGAACTTTTATGGTGCTTGTGTTGCTCTCCAAGTCTTTTTACATTTGACTGTGGCTCACGAGTAAGAAAGGTTGGAGAACCCTGACTTAGAATTTCGGCACCTATGTGGTTACTAGGGTGAAAATTACTCTAGCAAGCAGGCAGTGGTTCGAATGAGAGACTGGAATAAAAATAGGAGAGGACCACAATAGCTTTTGGCTTCTTGGAGCAGTGACCCCCATTTGAAAGTTGGAAAGAATCAGAAGAAGAAAGCAAATAATTAAAAAACTATACAAAATAAAACATGAAGACCGATTGAAAATCTGCTAGGAATTGGCCATTCTATAACATACTAGTTAATTTAAAGGTAAACTACCCCTTTAAACCAAATGGTGTTTACTGGAACCCAATGTATGGTTACTAGACCCCCTCTCTGCATTTTTGAGACCTTTCTAACTCCCAGACCTGAATGATTCCCTTAATGGGGTAATTTAATATAAACCTGAACTTATTATCACTTATGAGTGATACAACTATGATCCTAGAAGATTGCATTAAAGATACATATTTATACACCCTCCCAAAAAAACCAGCAAAAAAATATACTAAAATTATATCTTTTAGACATTATATTGGCAGTCTTTAGAATTTTTTAATAGATAATAGAAACTAACCAAGGGGAAATTCATGTATCGCATTTAATGGACATTTTCACTTACGATCATAACTGAATTAAATGTGTTTTAAGTTCCGAATTTTACATTTCTATTTTTCGAGATGCATCTGTCACTTCCTAATGAATTCTACCCCGGTTACACGGAGCAGAATATGAATTTCCCTGTACTATTTCGGTAATAATTATATTCACATTATTAACATCTGTCTGCATTTTAAAAACCATACATAAATAATCATACAAAATGAATTCTGCCCAGACTGACTGATGTTTTTAGGGTACGTTTTAAAGGCAGGATGCTGTGAATTCTGTTTCAATAGATTTAGACAAGAATTTAATTTGGATGTTCTAGGACCAGCGCTGTATACTTTAATAATTTATCCAGTGGGAATGAACATGAAGAGTTGAGAGGTAAGTAGAGTTTATACTAGTCTTGCCATTGGGTGTAATGAATATAAAGTTACTAGCCAATTTGCTTAACCAGTGCCTATTGTAGTTGGGTAGTATTTGCGTTTTTTGGCCTTGCATGTATAGTTTTTGAAGGGAGGGGGATTTTAAAGGAAAACTATACCCCCAGAATGGATATGTAACCAATAGATACTTTAATAGATCACTTAATATGATATAAACTGTCTTACCAAACTGGAATATATATATCAGTAAATATTGCCCTTTTACATCCTTTCCCTTGAGCCGCCATTTAGTCATGGGCTGTGTGCTCCCTCAGAGATCAGCTGACAGGAAGTTATGCAGCTGCAACTGTAACAGGAAGGAGTGTAGGTGTAAAAGGCAGAACTTTGTCCATTAATCGGCTCATGTGACCTAGCTTATATTTGTACCATGATTTGTTTGTGGGCACCAATCGTATGAACCCAGGGGGCAGTTTTCTATTTAGGATTACCCAATGGCACATACTACTAAAAAGGTATATTTTTTATGGAAATGGTTTATTTAGATGAAGAAGGGTTTTACATATGAGCTGTTTATTATGGGTTCCCTATACTGAGAGCCCAGGGAGGTGCACTTTTCTATGTGGTGAGTGTTTTCAAACAGAGGTCTCTTGTGCCCGTCTTCATTTTTGTAATATTTATCAATAAAAGGCCAGGACTTGCTTCTCCAAAAACATTATCTACATTAGAACTTTTTTACATCTGAATGTGGCTCACGAGTAAAAAAATTTGGGGTTCCCTGCCCTAGACCTTGGAAGGCATGATCATTTGATTATCATCTTGCTTCCAACCATATAGTATAGTGAATAATTGACCTACTACATGGAAACCGTTGAACTGCACTGGCCTACAACCAAGATATGAACGCATCCTCCTTCATCCTATAGCAAGTCAGAATGGATCACAACAGATAAAGGGCAAAGTGTAAACAGACTAAAGTGAAACTAGGTTTATGCTTTTGAACGGGCTTATTTTATGGAGGCAGGTTCCTAAATAAGTTGCAATACATTACCATTCATCCTGATCTGCATATGTTTTTATTCTTTAGCTTTCTATGAAATGTGTTTGGTTTTTTGGGTTAAACAAAAATACCCCAAAGTAAAAGCAGAAAATGAATATTATTTGCTGGATGCATTAGTTAGGCCTTCATCCATTCCTGCAGAAAACATATTATATGAATTTTTTGAAAATGATGGCTACATGTATTGTAATTCAGCTGATCACTTACCTTTTGTCATTGGACAACTGTTAAAGCAGATCACAAGAGGAAAGAAGATATAAAGAAGATGATGGTACAGGTATAGGACCCGTTATCCAGAATGTTCGGGACCAAGGGTATTCCGGTTAAGGGGTTTTTCTGTAATTGTGTCTCCATACCTTAAGTCTACTAAAAAAATCAATAAATTTAATTTTGCATTCAATTAGGATTATTTATATCTTAGTTGGGATCAAGTACAGGTACTGTTTTATTATTACAGAGAAAAGGGAATCATTTAACCATTAAATAAACCCAATAGGGCTGTTCTGCCCCCAATAAGGGGTAATTATATCTTAGTTGGGATCAAGTACAGGTACTGTTTTATTATTACAGAGAAAAGGGAATCATTTAACCATTAAATAAACCCAATAGGACTGTTCTGCCCCCAATAAGGGGTAATTATATCTTAGTTGGGATCAAGTACAGGTACTGTTTTATTATTACAGAGAAAAGGGAATCATTTAACCATTAAATAAACCCAATAGGGCTGTTCTGCCCCAATAAGGGGTAATTATATCTTAGTTGGGATCAAGTACAGGTACTGTTTTATTATTACAGAGAAAAGGGAATCATTTAACCATTAAATAAACCCAATAGGGCTGTTCTGCCCCAATAAGGGGTAATTATATCTTAGTTGGGATCAAGTACAGGTACTGTTTTATTATTACAGAGAAAAGGGAAATCAGTTTTAAAATTCTGAATTATTTGATTAAAATGGAGTCTATGGGAGACGGGCTTTCCATAATTCAGAGCTTTCTGGATAACGGGTTTCCAGTCCTATACCTGTATTGACTTTCACAGATGAAATAGTAAATTTATAAAGAGAACACAGTAAATTTTAACTGAGAACATCTCCGATACGTAGATTGGAGTTCTTTCTTTCTCTTCAGTAAATAATTATCCTTTCTAGGAACCCGTTTCTCTCAGACTGAGGTCACGGCGGAGGCAGATACACAGAGCCGAAAAATGTGCTTCTACACGACAAACATATTTTGTGTTTGCTTGATCTTATACTTTTCTGAAAAGAAACATAGTTTGAGTTGAGATAATTGTTAGAAAATAAAAAATCAGGAATTGTGAAGTTTGTAAAGTTTAGATACACCGAGAAAATCACATCGTTCAAAGGGACTGCAGAACTTTATTGTCTTCATTATAAAGCTGCGGTGTAGGTTGCACCATTCATTAACAGATGTACAGTATACAATGCTTTTGTTAGCTGGATATGTGTCGAGTCAGAACTGCAGGATAACGATTATCTGCTTTAGGGAAAGAACTTGCATTTGACAAAGATTTTTTTTCTTATATATACAGTTTAGACATTTTCTTTCATAACTAGTTGGAATTATGAATATACATTTTCTTTATTCCCATCCCAACTGGGATAGCTAAAAGATTGTTGCAGACAGGTATGGGCTAAAGACTTAAAACTAGCAATGAGCAAATTATTTCTTAGTTGGGATCAAGTACAGGTACTGTTTTATTATTACAGAGAAAAGGGAAATCATTTAACCATTAAATAAACCCAATAGGGCTGTTCTGCCCCCAATAAGGGGTAATTATATCTTAGTTGGGATCAAGTACAAGGTACTGTTTTATTATTACAGAGAAAAGGGAATCATTTAACCATTAAATAAACCCAATACGACTGTTCTGCCCCCAATAAGGGGTAATTATATCTTAGTTGGGATCAAGTACAGGTACTGTTTTATTATTACAGAGAAAAGGGAATCATTTAACCATTAAATAAACCCAATAGGGCTGTTCTGCCCCCAATAAGGGGTAATTATATCTTAGTTGGGATCAAGTACAGGTACTGTTTTATTATTACAGAGAAAAGGGAATCATTTAACCATTAAATAAACCCAATAGGGCTGTTCTGCCCCCAATAAGGGGTAATTATATCTTAGTTGGGATCAAGTACAGGTACTGTTTTATTATTACAGAGAAAAGGGAATCATTTAACCATTAAATAAACCCAATAGGGCTGTTCTGCCCCCAATAAGGGGTAATTATATCTTAGTGGGATCAAGTACAAGGTACTGTTTTATTATTACAAGGAAAAAGGGAATATGTTTTTAAATTTTGCATTATTTGATTAAAATTGAGTCTATGGAAGATGACCTTCCCATCATTCGAAAATTCCTGGATAACAGGTTTCCAGATATCGGATCCCATACCTATATATATATATATGTTGTTTCTTACTTGCATAATGTCTCCATTGCAGTATGTCCCCCATTTCTTTTCCCAAAGTCCTCCTGTCTTTCTTATAGTATAGCATAGTGTAGTCTCATGGTTTGCCATCATTAGGACCCAATCTAGATCTCCCCAATTTCAAAATCTAAAGATAGGACATAAAAGTGAGTCAAGCATTAGCACTCATCTAGGCGCATTTCTACAGTCCATCTCTGAGATGTCTGTAATGAACTCCCTGTCAGGAATAAAAGCAGAGCTGCCTTTCAGTCTCAAGCTGCTCCCCACCAGAGGGAGACAATCATTTAGATCTCATTAAACAGATTTGAGTTAAATGTTAGGACTGGTAAAAATTGCAAAATCAAGATGTATTCACATATTATAATAACAGCCATTATTTCTGTACCTGTTTGGCAAGAATCACATCAACTCACTGACGCGCTTTTTGTCTTCATCAGTAGGCCCCAATACACTCAGTGTATTGGGGCCTACAGATGAAGGCAAGAAGTGCATCAGTGAGTTGATGTCATCCTTGCCAAACAGGTCCAATTAGGAAACCCTAAGTGGAGACAAATCATGAAGCCAAGCTTCTCAAATGACCGAATCTTTAATGTCATGGCCATCTTTACTCAACATGGCTAAGTTGTATTTAACTTATACTTAGGACCCCTGCTCTAATGGGTTATTATTATTTTTTTATTCTGTCACCACTATTTTCATGCAATGTGTATTTTATATGTGGTCATACAGAGACATACGTGGTTGTACATAGACTGTTTCTGGATAGCCCACCAGTATCAATCTGTACAACTGGAGTCAACTGTAGATGGCTAAACCCTATAAATAGGCTGTGAAAAACTAATAGAGTTATATTTATTCATTTTAGGCTAATGTTCTTAGGAGGAAGCAAGGAATTGAATTTATTTCTGTAATGTATTTTCCATAAACTATTTTAGCTGGCAAAACACAGCTATGGTCATGGAAAAACTCAACAAACAGGTCTACTTTACTAATGTATTTAAACAGTGTGAGTAACCTTCTACCTAGAACAGTGATCCCCAACCAGTGGCTCAGGGGCAACATGTTGCTCACCAACCCCTTGGATGTTGCTCCTGGCGGCCTCTAAGCAGCTGCTTATTTTTGAATTTCTGGTTAGGAGGCAAGTTTTGGCTGCATAAAAACCAAGTATAATGCCAAACAGAGCCTTCTGTAGGCTGCCCATCCACATAGGGGCTATCAAATAGCCAATTATAGCCCTCATTGCCACCTCCGGCAGCTTTTTTCATGCTTGTGTTGCTCTCCAAACCTTTTTCCATTTGATTGTGGCTCACAGGTATAAAAGGGTGGGGATCCCTGACCTAGAACATGAAATCCAAAGCAAAATGGCATTCCTTCATACAAAATCAGAGAAAACCTAGGAATATTTGTAAAATTCATTTTAAATGCCCACGCCTTTATAACGCTCCCCATAAAAACACATTTGCTCTAAGGGGCAACCTATGAAAAAGTCCCTTGAAAGTCACTGCTCATTTTCTCAATGAATCTCCCATATGTTATGGGAAACTCAAGAAATAAAAAACTTCAAAGAATTCTGTAGCCTTTGCTGCTCTCCAGCTTCAAAGCATTTTGTGCATTTGTAGTTTTAGCCTTTTATAATTAATGTATTTTAAATACTGTAACAGAAAACAACTTTGTTTCTTCACCTTCAGGATTTGTTTCTTCATTTTTCAATATTTTTTTTCTTGAAAAATATTGAAAATATAGAGAAATGAACCCCCAGAAGGGTTGCCATCTGTCCGGTTTTCGGAAGGACTGCCCGGGTCAAAATCCCCTGTCTGGTTTCCCAAATTAGGAAAACTGGGCAGGACTCAGTAACATTGATGCGGTGATCGGGCATTTGCCGATTGCTGCATTATAGCCCCGCCCCGGTGATGTCACTACTCCGCCTCCTACCTACCCCACCTCTTCTACGCCCCCATGACGTCACCCCCACCCCTGCCCGGTTAAGAAAGCTGGCAGAGGTTGCAATCCTACCTGTTGAATTTCAAAACTTTGTGTAAAAACATGAACAAATAAATCAAATCTATTCATCATATTCAATGAGCCTGCCAAATTTTCAAATATAACTGAAAAATTGCGTGAATTCTGCTAATACAACCCCTATTGACTAGTGATGAACGGATCTGTCCCATTTCACTTCGCCGAAAAATTCTTGCTAAAGATTCGCGAAACGGCAGAAAACTCGTGAAACACTGAAAATGTTGTGCACAAAACAAATGTTTTTTTTGTCACGCTGTGAATATTTCTGCTGCAAATTTTGTCACCCGTTTCGTGAAACAATTCGCCAATCGCAAAAAGCGGAAATTTGCAGCGACTCCAGGAGAAATCCTAGCAGACCCTGGCCCTCATGGGGGGGATTGGTTGGTAGTGGCTGAAACAGTTATGCAGCAGGGTGGTGGGGTTGAACATGGGGTTGTGGTCCTCTGTAGCTGGGGTGGTGCGTTATAGCCCCTGGTGAGCCCCAAATATCCATTCCCCACACTTTAAAATAGCTTTTTCCCTTCCTTTATGTTAAAGGGAAACTATACCCCCAAACAATATAGTATGTGCCATTGGGTAATCCTAAATAGAAAACTGCCATTTTAAGTACTAACTGCCGCCCCCTGGGCTCACAGGATTCACAGTGCACACAAACAAGCCAAGGCACACATACATGCTAGGCCCCATCAGCCAATGAATTTACAGAGTTCTGCCTTTTGCTCCCACACTGCTTCCTGTTACAGTTAGAGCTGCATCACTTCCTGTCAGCTGATCTCTGAGGGAGCACACAGCCCATCACTAAATGGCGGCTCAAGGGAAAGGATGTAAAAGGACAATATTTACTGATATATATATTCCAGTTTGGTGAGATTCTTTAATAGGTCACTTTAGATAATATAAACTATCTGTTGGTTAAGTATTCATTCTGGGGGTATAGTTTTCCTTTAATAAAAATTCAACTCAACTTACTTTAATCAATAAATACAAATATTAAATAAGTTCAGTTTCCTTTTAGACTAAAAAAGGGCAATAAAATATGTTATTATTATAATGATTAAGTATGACTGAATTTAATCCAATCCTCTCCCGCAGGTAACTTTTGTTCAATTGTTGCATTATTATATGTATTTAAATGTGTTTCTAATCTAACGTCATCAAATTACTATCAATAATGAATATGCCCTATTTAATAAAAAACCATAAATTGATATATAAAAAAAATCATTTGATATCGCTATAAATAGATCATTAATTCTACATGCAAAGCTTAAATGTAATAGAAAATGTCTCATATGTAGGATCTGAATAATATATGTGCCTGTGGGGAAATATAATAAATAAATAACCATCTTTATTTATGAGGAAATATCCTTTACGCCATTTATAATTAATGAAAAACCTCCCTCTTGTTAAAAAAAAAAAAAAAAAGGAATATCAAATAGTAATTACATGGTGTGTTATTCTATTCAGCTCCCTGTATACTGGGAATCCCAAGATTAAAATCTGGGAAATTCTCTTGATATTACTTGATTCTTCTCACATCATGAAACAGAATCTGGGGTTTTCTCTGTTCATTTCTCACATTCAGTGGAAAGAATCCTGGGAAAATGATTCATGTTTCTATAGAAAGGACTTACTCCTTAAATCTAGAGATAGAATTCTTCCATATTAGAAATGGGGGTGTGTTTGGAATTGATCTTGGAACCTAAGGGGCTTTCCACATTTTTCTTGGTGTGAAAATGCTGTGAAAACAGAAATCTGTTGAAATTACATTTTTTATTCTCACAATATGACTAGCGATGGACGGAACTGTCCCGTTTTTACCAAAAAATTTGCAAAACTGTGACAAAATTAGTGAAATGGCAACATTTCTAGTGATGAGTGAATCTGTCCCGTTTTGCTTCGCCATAAAATTCGCGCAACGGCAAGAAAACTTGCAAATTGGCGAAAAATTCACGAAACGCATTTGTTGCACAATTTTTTTTGTTGCCTGCGGATATTTTTTGTCGCCCGCGACCACGTCTGTTTTTTGACACGACCTCACCCGATTTGCTGTGACCATGCCCTTTTTTGACGTGCTCATATTTACGTGACTGCTGCATTTTTCGCCAAACAATTCGCCAATGCCGAAATGCGGAAATTCGCTGAGAATCCATGCCTGGCCAAAAAATTCTCTAAATCACTAAAAATTTTACCAAAATTTGGCCGACTGCATTGGAGTCCATGGCCATTTTTTTGTCATAGTTCTTCTTTTGCCAAGTGAATTAGAGTCAATAGGGATTTTTTCTCGAATTTTGTCTTTTCTGAAGTCAATGGGCATTTTTCTCTGCATTATTTCTCATACCAAATGTATTGGAGTCAATAGTAATTCTTTTCTAGTGGTTTATATCCTGGATGGAAAAAACACAATTGTTTTGCCAGTGAAATAAAACATATGGTGACATTCTAGCACAGATTCATGAAAATTTTTGCCATTTGCAAATTTCACTAAGAATCTGTATCATGCAAACAATTAGCTCATTCCTAAAGTTACAATTAATTTTGGTTCAAATACAGATTCCACATGTTCCGGTGAAATCCTGTTTATTTCTCATCTTCCATTTGAACACTAACCATAATCACTTATGGCTTTCATACTAAACTGCTCTCTTTATTTAATTACTAATACTGACCTATTTGCCTATTTCTGAAAATTAGTTAGCGTCAATCAACTTTTTTTTTTAAATCATTCTACAGTAGGTAAAATGAAAGCAAATCTCTTATTGGTTGATTAGGTCTTACTTGTCTGAGGCAAATTACTCAAGTGTAGGACACTTACTGTAGCTTTTGATTCCACAATAACATATACCTATCCCATAATACAATTTTTTGCATGTTTACCTAACTAGGCAAACTGTACCGACTCTTGAATATGAGTATAAATGTTTCCCTCCACCAGGGCCATTGGTTCTCTTTGCTTTTTCTCTAGCCACAGCACTTAATTAAAAAAAAAAAAATTATCACATTTTCTGTTTTTGTAGACAAAAAGATGTTAGTTTCCAGAAATTGGAGATTTATTAAAAAATAGAGTAGATGAGAAGGGTATATTGATGCCAGTGGTTGAAACAAGTTGAGCTTAGAAAGCAGAAAAGGAAATAGCACTATAGAAGGGGGAAGGTCAGATAGGAAGGTCGGTGCCGTGAAGACAAATAAAGAAGACACATTACAAAAGGTGCTTGTGTTTAAAAAGGGCAGCAAAAAGATCACTGGAAATGAAGCTGAGAGAAACAATTCTTTGTCATTGTGAAAAGTAAGTCAATGGGAAGATGGAGAAATTCAGTTTCAATGGTGTTTATTGGCCAAAGGTCACATTGCAAAGGTAAGAAAGGTAGGAGATAGAAAAGAGAGATGACTACATGGCATCTATCTAGATGTTGATTGTAATTACATGTAAAAATATTTTTATATACAGTGTTATATTGCATTAATTGTGAAATCAATATTGGGATTTGGAATACAAAAAATGAGATAGAATAAAAAAGAGTAGGTACAGTTGGAGCAGACTGAAAAGACTCGGTAGAGGACCACAGTGTCCAAATGACTGCCATAGTAATTAATGAAGATGACCTAGAGTGTCTTGCCATTCATCAGTTGAGATGAAAATCACTCTGGGAACAAGTGAATTGCCCAATCTACCATTAGCCTACAGCTGGTTTATCTGTTTCCATCCACCATGGAGGATGAGTTCTTCGGCAAGGGCTGATATTGTGCCAACAGGTGCCGAAAAGTGCTAACAGAAGACAGGCTAGACAGATTTGGGGTGTATAGGGCGAAGAAACAGGGACAGGAAGAAGCAGGACAGAGTGGGCATAGAACCAAGGACAGGAGTTCTGAGGCAGAATTAGGACTGGAACAGAAGCCAAACAGGGCCAGAACAAGAACAGGACTAGGTACAGAAACAGGACTAGAGCAGGAAACAGGAATAGGAACAGCACTGGAACAAGACTAGGAGCAGACAGAAGCCAGAGCAAGATAACAAGAGCAAGGGATGTACCACAGTTCTCAGGTAAAAAAGGTCAATGCTCAGGTAAATGAAATGAGGTGAGGTGGGCTTATATAGTGATTGGCTGACCCAATCCAATCAATAAGGCTGCTGGGACAAGATGGAAAAACCAGATGAAAATGAGAGTGAATTCGAAAAAGGGCCCATCAGCTGGTTTTCAGGCCCAGTGGTTAAGAAGAGCAGCCAGTAACCAGGAGGTTCCAGGTTCAAGTCTCAGCAGAGGCTCGCTGAAACTAGCAGATTACAAGTCAGACCGCTTTTTTATTTAACAAAGAACAATTAAAATGTCATTTCCTGGAGGTACTAACAATAAAGTGATCCTCGTTCTAGTGAAATAGTATATCAAGTTGCAGTATTGAGACCAGTCAGCCTTCCATCTTTTTCAGATTGCTCTAACAGCACAAAAAACCCCCAGAAGAGCTAGGAGGTAATCCTGCTTCAAAGCAGTTGCAGTGCCAGGGTAGACTCTGTTCGTTTGCTATGATTTCTAGGCCATTATATTAATCTTTGGAGAAAACAACAGAGGGAGTACTGTGCGTAGGTACAATAAACTCACACAACGCATTCTTCCTTTCTCTTGCGTCTGGGTTCTGACAGCGCAGTGTGAATTGTTTGTTCCCGGAACATATTTCTTTTTTTTTTCTTTTTTTTGGCAAAAGCGATCAAATTCCCTTTATTCAAGAAACAACCTTGTTGAGTTCACTCGCTCCCTTAACTGTCTCGGCTTTATTTAAATCTAGGTTAAGTGCCGTCTGTCAACCGATAGGATCAAACTGTCTTTATTTTCCCTTTCTTAGCTCTTGCAGAAGGCTTTGATTAACTAGGTACGTGAAGCTTAGGATGGAAAAAAAAACTTCTAGTTTTTTATTTGCGGGCCACGGATATTATACAATTGCCTCGGCTTACTTTCCTGTGCTCAGTAGAAAGGGATATTGGGACAGGAATGATTTCTTTCCTTTCTTCAAGTGTGAGAAAATGCTGAACCTTAGCTCCAAATTCCTTTGTAAAATTATATTTCATTAGAAAATGATTTGGAAAACAAAATATGTTCCTGTTACGCCTACGCAGAAAATACATTTTAAAAATATGTCTTTAGGTATTGAAATAAATATATTTCATATGTCTTGGAGTATTGGCCAACTATATTTTTTATTTTAGTACCTATAATAAGAGGGCCTTCTGCAAGTGCATTGTAGCCAAGCGCCATTTTTTCTCATGCCAAATACATTGGAGTCAGTGGGTGCATTTTCTTGCACTAAATGCATTGGAGTCAAAGGGCTTTTTTTCTCAAGCCAAATGCATTGGAGTCAATGGGTGTTTTTCTCTTGAGCTTTTTTTCTTATGCCAAATACATTAAATCAAATACATTAAAGTCAAAGGGGTTTTTTTCACCAAATTTATTGGAGTCAATAGGCATTTTTTCTCAAGCCCAAGTCAAAGGGGCGTTTTTATATTTCCTAAATTTTTTACAGACAAAAATGTGCTCATCCCTAAAGGACAACCAAATTTTGAAAAGGGGGCCAGAGCTCAGTATTAACATTTCTGCTGCGCTGAGTACTAACCTCCTTGCTCTCTAGTAAAAACTGGGAATTTGTTCCAGTGCCGTTAAATCTCAAATGATCAGTATATTTTTATCAAGTGGTAATAGTCATTCATACCATTAGGTATCATAGTGGACAATTTTTAATATATTTTCCTTCCTGCTGTAACAATCTGACTTTTCTATCACCCGCTCTCTTACTTCGTGATACCTCCTCTAGGACGCACCATTTAAGCTGTGTGGCATTGTGTTTACACAAGAGATTATAATATTACACATAAGGACACTAAAGAGTTAAGTAAGCTGTGAACTGATTGGTATTAAAAAAGGGTGGTGGGCATGTTGGTGTTTAAATCTCACTAACTACTTTGTTATGTACACTTGAAAAAAGGGCACAGAAAGGGCCCGAAACATGTCGTGTATGGCATAAAAATGAAAGCATTTTTTTGCAGCAAGTTTGCATTTTGTCTCGTGCTCCCCCCTACATATATTTTCCGATTGGGCACATATATTGTTGGTGTAGGCAGCAGTGTTAATGTCTATCTGAAATTGGTGACTAATGGAAAATTCTAAGCATAGTATTAGGTGCAACAACCATCTTTTGACAGATACCATAAATCTGTTGACGCTTAAAATCTTGTGCTTTGTTGTATTGATATTGTTTTGTTTTTTGAAATTCTGGAACAAAAGTTACCACTTGATAAAAATATACTGATCATTTGAGATTTAACGGCCCTGGAACAAATCTTGAGTTGCTACTTTCCAGCGTGGAAAATAATTTTCCAAGTTATTATTCCCAGTTTCTACTAGAGAGCAAGGGTGTTAGTACTCAGTGCTGCTGCTGAACAGCACAGAGTACACGGGCAGATTTCTGCTGCCAATATCAGTCCTTTAGATCGATTCGGCAGCTTATCTGCCTGTGTATAGGCACCACCGATGGGCCTCACCGAACGTTATCTGACCTGAAATTGGCCAGATCTTAATCAGGCAGGTTTTCTGTCGGATCGGGGGCTGCATTGGCTCATTGATGCGGTTCCCGAACTGACGGCGCCTATGCCAGCCGTATTAATTTGATCCAATTTGCCCAATATCGCCCACCACCAAACGAGTGGATCTCACAGTGTATGGCAGGGTTCCCCAACCTTTCTTACTCGTGAGCCACAGTCAAATGTAAAAAGACTTGGAGAGCAACACAGACATCATAAAAGTTCATGGAGGTGCCAAATAAGGGCTGTGATTGGCTATTAGGCAGCCTCTATGCACACTATCAGCTTACAGGGGGCTTTTTTAAATATTAAATCTGCCTCTCAGTAATAGAAATCAAAATCACCTCAAAAAACAAATGCATCTAGAGCACGCATTCTAACGAATGATTCTTCTTTGTGCCTCTTATGCACAGCCAGAGACAGAATAGCAGCACCGAGCCGTGGTGCCTCTAGTCTACCTAGCAACAATAGAGCTATGGCTAATGGATTCATTATTAATAGTTGTACAGAACAGTTTACAATACTGCTGCCCCAGCACCAGATGCTCTGTGAATTATCTCGTACTCTAGATATATTATGAAATCATTTCTCTATATTTAGAGGCAGCAAGGTCTCCGTCTCATTTATTTAAAATCGGAATTAACAGCTTTCAAGGCAGGAGATTGCCAACATCAACAGTTTGTAAATAAAACATGGATCCGCAAAGAATTATTTGGTGCTTTATTTACGTTGGCGGCCGAAAGCTAAAACGGTAATCCATCAACGGATCACGTTACAAGTAGGAGCGCGCCATTAGAGGAGATTGATAAATGAAGTGAGGGACAATGCGGGCGGAAATGCAATTTTACATGAATGCTAAGAGGTTTTATGGGAAACAAATAGGAAGGGAAGAAATCGCTGACACATTTTGTTCAACTGGAAATTTTGTGGAAAAATAACGAGTTCATTAATTAATGTTTTGCACTTGGCGTCAGTGCTATGGCAGAACTTTGTGTAGAAAGCTCTTAGAAGCATTTAGGTAAGATTTATTTTCCCAAGGTTCCCATAATATTGCTTCTAGTTCCTATTAATGAGAAATATACCTTGTTTTAAAATTAATATGAAATTCTTCTCTTCCTATTTGCATTTATACATAGGAATGGGAACTGGCAGTTGGCTTAAGGTCCCCATACACGGGCCGATTCTGGCTGCTGATATTGGTCCCTTAGACCAACTCACCAGCTAATCGGCCCGTGTATGGGCACTACCAATGGGTCTGCAAGACCGATATCTGGCCTGAAATCGGGCAGGTTAAAAATCTAGTTGGATCGGGGTCCCCAGACCGACTTTTCCTATACCCGTCGTTATAATGGCCCTGGAGGCCCTGGGGGCAAACGATCGAATTAGCCTGAATTCTCCCGATACCGCCCACACGTAGGTGGGGGGATATCGGGAGAAGATCTGGCCCATGTATGGGGTGCCTTATACTGGCCGCAAATGTCATGATAAACAAGGGTGGCATAAAGCAGCTGGTAACGTAACAATTTTTATATTGGAATTTCAGTTCCTAGGGCAGAAAACGCTACTGTGCTCTCTGCTCTAAAGTTGTGGACCTTCACCAAAACAGATGTAATTGAGAGAGCAAATTGACGAATTTCATGAAGGCACTTGTGTCCAAACATGCTCCTGCCCTTCTCCATGGCTGCCAATGTAGCCATCTCGCCTCTTCTAATACATGGTACGGAACTGTGCCTAGTGATGCTGGGGAACCCTGAGGCTACTGCAACCCCTGGACATGGTTTTAGGGTTCCTACAGTGAGTTGTATCAGTCGGTGCACCCAGTGAACCAGATGCAAACCTAATTTTAACATGAACTCCAGAAGTAACTGAACCTCCATTCTAAAATTGCTGGATGCAATGTGTAGCCTATTTGCTGCAAAACATAAAGTTGCATCCATATAGAGGCATTGGGTGTAATTGCAGCAAACTCAGAGTATGGCCACAGTTATCAGAGTCAGACTGGGTCATCTTGGACACCAGGAAAAAAACCCAGTGGGTTCTGCCAACCAAGTCCCTCTCCTACTTGCTCCAACCCAAGTGCTCCTCAGTCCAACTAGCAGTTATGCTGGAATTATGGAAAAAATGCAGCATTATGGGTAAAGAACATATGACACATTCAATATTGCACAAATTGTACACTGTACTTGCGTAAATGACCCCTGTTGTCTCTTATATGGCACCATTTGGTTACGGGAATATATTTTGCCTACTATATATTGCTTTATTCTATAAAAAGGCCTTTTTGAGTGCTGGTACCTTGCTTTTTTGTTGCTAGAATGCTACTACCCCATAGAGCTTAAAACAGAATTAGGTAACAGGGCAATAAGTGCTTTCTCAACACCAATTGAGGCAACCTGGAGAGAAAACCCCGGGCGTAAAAGTTTTTTAATGATTTGATGCCAACGAGAAAGCATCACAGATCTGAGTGTATTGAAACCTGTAAGCTATGCAGAAAGCTTTAGCAACCTGAAGTGGTAAATTAAGTTCTTTATACAAAATCTGTCAACTAAGATACACAACTGACAAGTAATTGCATGCAATTAGATCCTTGCAATTAGGAGGCTTTTCTATGCAGAAAAACATATCTGCCAGTTATCTGAAACATAACATGGCATTAAAGGGGAAATCCAGCTTCCATATAGTGGGCAGATAATCTGACATCTGTCATATCTGTCGGCTGGATTAGATTGAAATGATGATGCCTTGGAGCTGCCACATCAGACCCAGAGGCCTCCTGTTAGATAGACCGACATGATCAATGTTGCCAACTGACACTTGTTATAATAGTTTCCTACATTCAGGTTGACCTTCATGGATATGTGATTATTTAATGAGGCCAATCAGATGTTCTTTAGCAACATATGATGATGACAAAATTGTATTACTCTACAGGGTTGACTGGTATGGCAACCAATCAGATTTTAACTTTCAATGTTCTTCCTACAGCTGACTAAAGAAAGCTAATGACAGATTGGTTCCTGTGGGTTATTGCCCAGGTGCAGATTAGCCCAGTATTAGAACATTAGCCTGGGTGGTTGATGCCCTTTTGCTGTCTCCAAACATAAACCCACATAGATGTAGGGAAAAGACCAAAGTATGACTTTTAAGAGCATCATTTCCTATTCTATGGTAAGATATTATACTCTGTTTTCTCTTCTGCTGGGTGTAAACTTGAGACCTGGTATCCTATAGCCTTCTTCCCTTACTCAGGTGAGTTATAGGTATTGGCTTTCCTCTTAATGAAGCCTGCCTATTCCAGTTTGTAACCCAGTTTCTTACAGTTGCTCACAACTGATCTACCTATACTGAGCTATAGCTCATTCCCAGAGACTGCCCTTATTCACCCTAATTTTGAATTATAACCTGGCCAGTTCTTATGTCTACCATCCTGCTGGTCACTTTGCTTGTGGTAGGGTCTCCTGATCTTGTTTATGACCTTTGTCTGTTTTATCACCCAAACTCTGTGTTGCGCTGAACCTTAGCCTTTTCATTACCTTGCCCATAAGCCTGCTAACCTATCTATTAGCCCTACTTGTACCAGTGCTTAGCTTCTGCCTCACTTTGTTTCCCTTCAGTAAAGTATTCCTATTTGCCAAGCATCTGTCCGACCTGTTTCCAAGTCACCTTCCTTCTTGGTCCCTACTCTAAACACAAAGACCAGTGACCCCAGACCCTATGGTGACCATTTACTGTATGCCGTGGCCACTGGTAGTGACATCTACTGACCAAAAATGTTTATGTTGACTACCATAAAAAGTTTCTCTGTGAATCGCATAACAAAATGGTGTTACAGTATGTGTTTTAGGTCTTTCTGGAGTTAAGGGTTCTTTTATACCTGCCATGGAGCTTCAGGTCCCTCTTAATGAAATAGTGGCTGCAGGTCTCTACAGTTTTCAAGTCAGCAATCTCTTCAGAGTTATACTTGCCGGGAGCAAGGAAAGGGTCACATCAGTGGTGTGCAGGTCAAGTAGGTGTTTTCTGGGTGCCCTGTTTATATAACACAGAAGATACCCATGATGTTAGGGGTACTGATTACCAGAGGCTGAGGGGGAGTGCAGTCTAAAGATTGGATTGCCTGTGGAGCTATTTCACACCAGGGTCCCCAGACTTTATCAGATTTAGTGGTTGAGCCTCTGGTCTTATATGTGAGCTTAAATAGTGGGATCAATGCACCGGCCATCTGAAGCCAGGCCCTAGGGTTAGGGGGGACGTGCCCATCCACTGCATAGCCATCATTGTTTTGGCCTAGAACAAAAGTATTCAGAACGGCAGCCTAGCATGTATCCATGGCAATATGGCTTCACTTTTGGCTTTGCTAAGAGCTGACCAATTGCAGTCCGGTTTTTGCTTTCCCAGAATTGCCTGGGCCTTCCCAGTGTTACAGGGGTAGTTTGCCTTTAAGTTAACTGTTAGTATGTTATAGAATGGCCTTTTGGGTTTCATTATTTATTGCTAATAGTTTCTCTTCTGCCTATTTCCAGCTTTCAAATGGGGGTCACTGACCCCGGCAGCCAAAAAACTATTGCTCTGTGAGGCTACAATTGTATTGTTTTTGTTACTTTTTATTACTTATATTTCTATTCAGTCCCTCTCCTATTACTATTCCAGTCTCTCATTCAAACTGCTGCCTGGTTGCTAGGGTACATAAGATCCTACCAACCAGATTGCTGCTAAAATATCAAAATGGAGAGCTGCTGAACAAAAAGCAAATAACTGAACCCCCCCCATCCAAAAAAAAGGAGACCAATTGCAAATTGTCTTAGGATATCAATGTCTACATCATTCTAAAATGTAATTTAAAGGTGAACTACCACTTTAAGTGGCAGCAGACAGAAAGGCTCCATCAGATTAAGGTGATTAAGACTCAACATGGGTAACATGGGAATATAGGGCTGTGCATTAGTGCACTAAGCTACATAACTATTGGCATTAAAGGGGATCCGTAATCACATTATTTTTCTATTTTTTTCCGATAATCCCATGTAGCCTCCAAAGCAAGCTTAATTAATTTCTACATCTTAACCATGCAAATTTGATTAGAATTATATTCTTGAAGGGCTTTTTATTGCTCTGCATTAGTACATTTGTTCCAGAAAACCTTATAGCATAATAAGAGGCAACGGAACAGAACTGGCTAATGAGTTTTGTTGGAAGCGCATTTGTTCAAGGCTGTTATGCGGTTACTTTAGTGTTTGAGTGGGACTGGGCTGCATTAATCATGTGATCAGATCACAAGCTGGATATAAAGTGGCCCAAACTCAACTTAAGCTTTTTGAAAAGAAAATATAATTTCTGGCAACTTCGCAATATACATTAGTTAAATATATGCAGCCCTTTCATGATTTTTAATGTAATAATAAGGTTTGGAACAGTTCCCTAAGCCACGCCCCCTGTTCCCCTGCTGATCTGGCTGGCTACTTTGTGACTCAAATAAAATGTAACAGTAGTCGCCTGTCCTCAGCCTGCCTTCAGCCTGCATCCTCCCAATCCCACAATTCCCTGCTGCACACGTGATGTCAATAAGGAAAGGAACATCCCAGTGCAATGCATTGTGGGTTATGTAGTTCCTGCATGCTGTCTGTAAAGCTGGCCATACACGCACCGATAATATCGTACAAAACCTCATTTCGTACGATATTCGGTGCGTGTATGGCAAGTCGGCGAGGCGACCGGTATCTCAGGAGTCTTCTGATATCGGTCGACTCGCCGATCGGCCAGGTTAAAAGATTTTTATTGGGTGTCATAGAAGGCGCCTGAGCAAAATCTGCCGTCAGGGCTGAATCGGCAGAAGGAGGTAGAAATCCTATTGTTTCTACCTCCTTATCTGCTGTTTCAGCCCTGAAGGTTAGTGGCGAATTTAACGATCTTTTGTGCGGCCGATGGTCGCACGAAAGATCGCAAATCGCCACGTGTGTGGCCACCTTAAGCTGTGGAGAAGTTGTTACAATTTGTAACATCAGTGTTTTTGTCCCTTCTCCCCTGCCAGGTTTTTAAATGATGCAGCTGGATTTCAGCATATAAAAGCGCTATTTATTCATACTTTTTGAAGGAACAGATTACAGTGATAGATAAATTAGGGGTTTCTGTGTTATGTGGGGCTCTGTAACAAAGTTCGGAAGCTGGAGTTTCCCTTTCAAGGTAGAGAAGAGGGCCATAGGCTGAAGCCACATTTAACAACTGTCTATGGATCCAAATTACATTGCAGACATGTGAGGGGGAAGTTGTCAAATAAAACACAATTGTGTGTGAGTGTGGCAGCCAATTGGATGCAGATTACAACTGTACCCCAATAAGGGGTAATTATATTTTAGTTGGGATCAAGTACAGGTACTGTTTTATTATTACAGAGAAAAGGGAATCATTTAACCATTAAATAAACCCAATAGGGCTGTTCTGCCCCCAATAAGGGGTAATTATATCTTAGTTGGGATCAAGTACAGGTACTGTTTTATTATTACAGAGAAAAGGGAATCATTTAACCATTAAATAAACCCAATAGGGCTGTTCTGCCCCCAATAAGGGGTAATTATATCTTAGTTGGGATCAAGTACAGGTACTGTTTTATTATTACAGAGAAAAAAGAATCATTTAACCATTAAATAAACCCAATAGGGCTGTTCTGCCCCCAATAAGGGGTAATTATATCTTAGTTGGGATCAAGTACAGGTACTGTTTTGTTATTACAGAGAAATGGGAATCATTTAACCATTAAATAAACCCAATAGGGCTGTTCTGCCCCCAATAAGGGGTAATTATATCTTAGTTGGGATCAAGTACAGGTACTGTTTTATTATTACAGAGAAAAGGGAATCATTTAACCATTAAATAAACCCAATAGGGCTGTTCTGCCCCCAATAAGGGGTAATTATATCTTAGTTGGGATCAAGTACAGGTACTGTTTTGTTATTACAGAGAAATGGGAATCATTTAACCATTAAATAAACCCAATAGGGCTGTTCTGCCCCCAATAAGGGGTAATTATATCTTAGTTGGGATCAAGTACAGGTACTGTTTTATTATTATTATGGCCTTTCCATAATTTGGAACTTTCTGGATAGCAGGTTTCCGGATAAAGAATCCCATACCTGTACTTCCATTAGACAAATACAGAGATCATGCACACTGAAGGCATAGTAGCCCTTTAATGCAATGAATGTGTGACTTTATGTGCAACTACACTTTGTTGCCTTTGCTTTTACTGTAGTTTCTGGTTATTAAGGGCCGTGCATTTCCCATGGATTCAGTGCTTCCAGCAGATGGCTGTGAATAGAAACTCTGCTTTTATGCTATGTTCGAGCCACTGGGCGTCCCATCCCCATTCTTCTGGACAGCGAGTTAAATTTATTTATCTTCCGTTCATTTACAATAATCCCTGCCTGATAAAAAAAAACAATATTACCTTCCTTATCAATGTCAAGCCTATCTCCCAACCAAGCAATCTAACAGGATATTGTGGCTCCGTGATGCTTAGAATTCCTGCTAATCCGCGTGCATTTTAGCCCTCTGTGTTGTGCCTCATTAGCCGTAACGTATATACCCAGCATTTTCATATCCAGGGTGCATTTTTCTGTTTGAAAGGACGATATTCACATATATACGCCTTTATAAACCATGAGCAAAATAAATTGGACATGTGGCGATTTTCTTTTACAAGAATAAAAATCCATATTTTCTTATTTTATTATTTAAAGAGAGTTCTGTTTAAACATTGCAAACGAGTTCTGTATAAATAAGCCAATCCCCTGCCATCTGCCTCACAATTACAGACAGGGGGAGTCCATTATACAGGGGGTTTTAAGGAGATCTAAATCTCAACACAAAAAAATTATGCTAGAAATGTTGTACATTATGTTTTGTGCTCCTGTACCAGCCCGAGGCCCCCCCAGGCCTTTAGCAGGGAAGGTCTGTGCCCCTAAAGATGCCCCAGTAGCCCCCCATCTTCTTTTCTACTGATTCTCAGTACATACTCTGTGCTGCTGTCACTTACCTGCACTTAGGGACCCGCTCACTGTGTATATACAATATAATTATTATGATATAAGGATGATTAATTAACTCAGATTCACATGGCAGCTCTGAAACCAGTGCATTCAGCATCAGAATTAAATAAGTAGCCCTGTATCATTAGCTTCTATGAGAGACCACTCTTATTTTCTGCTTGCTAATCTATAATATCACCAAAGATTAACTCCTCAATAGCAGCCCGGAGCTCACTGAGCATGTGCAGTGCCACTGACTCTTTTAAAATATGGTCTAGCAAGTTTCAACATGGGGATCTCCTGTGTGCAACTTTAAAAACACAAATTATTACTTTTATTATATAGGACTGCTGGGCCTTTAAAACAAAGGTATGAGATCCATTATGCGGAAACCCATTATCCATAAATTTCCACATTATGGAAATCTCCCATAGGCTCTATTATAAGAAAGTAATTCTAATTTTTAAAAATGATTTCCTTTTTCTCTGTAATAATAAAACAGTACCTGTACTTGATCCCAACTAAGATATAATTACCCCTTATTGGGGGCAGAACAGCCCTATTGGGTTTATTTCATGGTTAAATGATTCCCTTTTCTCTGTAATAATAAAACAGTACCTGTACTTGATCCCAACCAAGATATAATTACCCCTTATTGGGGCAGAACAGCCCTATTGGGTTTATTTAATGGTTAAATGATTCCCTTTTCTCTGTAATAATAAAACAGTACCTGTACTTGATCCCAACTAAGATATAATTACCCCTTATTGGGGGCAGAACAGCCCTATTGGGTTTATTTAATGGTTAAATGATTCCTTTTTCTCTGTAATAATAAAACAGTACCTGTACTTGATCCCAACTAAGATATAATTACCCCTTATTGGGGGCAGAACAGTCCTATTGGGTTTATTTAATGGTTAAATGATTCCCTTTTCTCTGTAATAATAAAACAGTACCTGTACTTGATCCCAACTAAGATATAATTACCCCTTATTGGGGGCAGAACAGCCCTATTGGGTTTATTTAATGGTTAAATGATTCCCTTTTCTCTGTAATAATAAAACAGTACCTGTACTTGATCCCAACTAAGATATAATTACCCCTTATTGGGGGCAGAACAGTCCTATTGGGTTTATTTAATGGTTAAATGATTCCCTTTTCTCTGTAATAATAAAACAGTACCTGTACTTGATCCCAACTAAGATATAAATAATCCTTATTGGAAGCAAAACAATCCTATTGGGTTTAATTAATGTTTTATTGATTTTTTAGTAAACTTAAGGTATGGAGATCCAACTTATGGAAGGACCCCTTATCTGGAATACCCTTGGTCCCCAGCATTCTGGATAACAGGTCCTATACCTGTACCACTTATTGGGAGCCGAACAATCCTATTGGGTTTAAATGATGTTTAAATGATTTTTTTAGTAGACTTAAGGTATGGAGATCCAAATTACAGAAAGCCCCGGGTCCCGAGCATTCTAGATAACAGGTCCCATACCTGTACTACTTTTACCTTGCAAATGTAGGCTTATTGATTTTTAGTTTTTAGTTAAGGTAAATTAACTGCCTTCTCTTCCCACAAATGCTCTGAAGAAACAGAATTTTGGAAAATGAAAGTGCTTTCAATTTCACTGTTTGCTTAATCCAAGAAATATCAAAGACCTAAGACATTTCTGAGATAAAACGATAAGCAATGAGGCCTATTTTATTGAACTCATGATGGTATCTCCCCCCTTTATATAAAGCAACACATTTCTGTTTATGGCAAAGTGTATCTGTATAGGTTTGAGGACGGCCGACATCAGCCCAGTGTTTTGAGCCGCTTCCTTGGGATTTGTCTGCAGCGCTTTCTGCCTTCAAATGTTCCGCAACCATAACATAAACACAGACGATCAAAGGTTAAACTCGGGCTGTAAATGTTTATTTTGATGTCTGTAACAGCGGCCCCGTTTACTACCTTTGTATTGTCAACATTTATCTTGTTTTAATACAGTTGTGAAATGTGAATTATTTGAAGGTCATCCCATATTTCTTCTCCTCAGCCTTCATGTAGAGTGCTGTCCCCTCCCCACTAAATGGGAGACTAAATTACCTGTCTGCTTCCATTGTGGGAATAAAGTGTGGACTTCTGTATTGCCAGGCGTCAGAGCTATTTGTCCGCTCACGTTTGGACAGAAAGATATTCTCTGTACTTTGCTGTTGCTTTTTATTCTTTTGGGGAGCCATTGTACTAAAGCTATTCTGTTCTGTCCTGAGCAGTGTGGGATAAAATTGCTTTTCTGCACTAGTGTGCTTTCATTATCGGCCGTAAAGGCTCCGCTAATAGTATCTCAGAGAGCATCGTATCACCCCGTATAGAGAAGTGATCGTCTTCACCTACAGAAACGATCTAGCGATTTGTTTTACGCAACACTGCGGTGCGGCCGGACGGACATTCAATTGCATGAAATATGGGGCCAGATGCCCCTCTACAATTAGAAAACCAGCAGATGCCTTTATATCTTTATATTACATACACAAATAAAGCGCTCATCATTTTATTTTGTGGGTTTTTTTTCTGCGATTGTGGGCTTTTTGTGAACTGTTTCAAAACCCATCAGTTAATAGAGCTTCTCCAGCAGAATCCTGCATTGTAATCAGTTTTTCCCATATTCTTCATTTCCCAGGGTGCCACAGCCATGTGACCTGTGTTCTGATAAACTTCAGTCACACTTTACTGCTGCGCTGCAAGTTGGAGTGATATACCCCCCCCTCCCAGCAGCCGATCAGCAGAACAATGGGAAGGGAGCAAGATAGCAGCTCCCAGTAGGTATCAGAATAGCACTCAATAGTAAGAAATCCAAGTCCGGCTTGGGACTCCTCCAGTTACATGGGAGTAGGAGAAACAATAGGTTAGCTGAAAGCAGTTCTAATGTGTAGTGCTGGCTGAAAGCTCAGACTCAGGCACAATGCACTGAGATGGCGCCTACACACCAATATTACAGCTACAAATACATTTGTTGGTTCGAGAATAAAAGTTTAAAAGACAGAGTGAATTATTTGCTATGTAAACAGTGTAATTTAGAGATAAAAAATAAAAATAATAAAAATCATGACAGTATCCCTTTCATAATCGCAAAAAAAGAATGCAACTTTGAAAAATAAAAAACACAATTGAGCAAATTGTGGCAAAACATGAAATAAACAGGTTAAAACACTAAACCCATCTGCAGTGGTCTCTCACTGTACTGCAAGTGCAATAGAGCTGGGGGGCAGATGAGGGTACCAGTAGGGGCAGCATTCGGGCCACGGCATGGGTAGGGAAAGCAACGTGTTGTCTAGTGGGTGGTGTGGCATTCAGTGGGCAGAAGGTGAAGGAGTCCGAATTGGAACAAGCGGCACGGCTGGTAGCAAATGCTATAAAAAGATACACACTGTGCCTGCTTGTCTCTTTAAGTTATAAACAGCAGCTAGTGTATTGTAAAAAATAAAGCACTCCTTGTTATAAACATGAGGCTATAAGAAGCCATGTTGGAGTTCTGTAACAGTAAAAAATCAATTTGGGTTTGTGTCTTTATGTGGACATAGAACTTCTTAGTCCTTAAGGATAAATATTTTACATGTAATTAATGGTTAATCCACCACTTTCACTTGTTTCCAAATGCCTTCGTTGTACAGCCATTAGGATTTGCACCTTCAGTAGGCGATAAGAACCAACCAAATGCTTGTAATAATTCATTAATGCAACAGCACCGGGGCAGGTAAGTGCGATCTGATTTCTAGGGCAGTATGTTTAACTCGATTGCATTTATCTACAAGATAGGAGTAGTTTCTTTTTAGTTTAACTTATCCTTTAATATCAGCCCTCGCTGAGGGAAGATAAATAGGCAGCAAATACCCATCTCCTGATCCAGTAGTTTCCCATGGAAAGCCATAGAAGCACCCTTTTTTATCCAATACAACACAATACAGGTGTGGCATGTTGCTTGCAGCCTTATTGCCTTTCCTGTGTTTGGGGGTTGCTACACTTTGCTGCTAGTTTGTGTGTGCAGTGTTTATATATTCAGGATATTCTCTTGCTCTGTGTACCTCTTGGTGATAGGGGGCAGTCTGATCTTGAGAAACGCGCCGAAATATTTTCATTTAATGCTATAGCCATGCACGTGCCGTATCTGCTGAACTTACACTATTGCTGAACTACGTTCTGTATCAGGCCCAAGATGACATTTGCACTATAGGAGGGCCCCTTAGCTGGAAATGGCCCTTGGCAAAAATCTGTATACAGGTATAAAAGGTCTTTCTGTATATTGGAGCTCCATACCTTAAATCTACTAAAAAATAATTTAAATGAAATCCAATAGAGTTGTTTTGACACCCATAAGGATTAATTATATCTTAGTTGGGATCAAGTACAGATACTGTTTTATTATTACAGAGAAAAAGGAATCATTTAACCATTAAATAAACCCAATAGGGCTGTTCTGCCCCCAATAAGGATTAATTATATCTTAGTTGGGATCAAGTACAGATACTGTTTTATTATTACAGAGAAAAGGGAATCATTTAACCATTAAATAAACCCAATAGAACTGTTCTGCCCCCAATAAGGGGTAATTATATCTTAGTTGGGATCAAGTACAGGTACTGTTTTATTATTACAGAGAAAAGGGAATCATTTAACCATTAAATAAACCCAATAGAACTGTTCTGCCCCCAATAAGGGGTAATTATATCTTAGTTGGGATCAAGTACAGGTACTGTTTTATTATTACAGAGAAAAGGGAATCATTTAACCATTAAATAAACCCAATAGAACTGTTCTGCCCCCAATAAGGGGTAATTATATCTTAGTTGGGATCAAGTACAGGTACTGTTTTATTATTACAGAGAAAAGGGAATCATTTAACCATGAAATAAACCCAATAGGGCTGTTCTGCCCCCAATAAGGGGTAATTATATCTTAGTTGGGATCAAGTACAGGTACTGTTTTATTATTACAGAGAAAAGGGAATCATTTAACCATTAAATAAACCCAATAGGATTGTTCTGCCCCCAATAAGGGGTAATTATATCTTAGTTGGGATCAAGTACAGGTACTGTTTTATTATTACAGAGAAAAAGGAATCATTTAACCATGAAATAAACCCAATAGGGCTGTTCTGCCCCAATAAGGGGTAATTATATCTTAGTTGGGATCAAGTACAGGGACTGTTTTATTATTACAGAGAAAATGGAATCATTTAACCATTAAATAAACCCAATAGAGCTGTTCTGCCCCCAATAAGGGGTAATTATATCTTAATTGGGAACAAGTACAAGGAACAATTTTATTACTAGAGAGAAATAGGAAATCATTTTTTAATGAAAATTCAGTCAATATTAGATGTCCTTCCTGTAATCCGGAGCCTTCCTGATAATGGGTGTCCAAATAATGGATCGTATACCTGTTAGCATCCCACTAACACTGAAATTGTGGGGGTAGAGCCTTCCTGCTTTGCCTTAGGGCATTGCCCTGCTCGCCAAATCCATATTCATTCTCAAATATGTCACTAAGCAAAGAATATAAGGAATATAAGGAAGAAATTCCCTTAAGACATAGGGAATTCACCTGCGTGTAATGACCTATTTTCCGCATAGTAGGGAGTCTCTTTAATGTATTTTTTCCTTACATAAAGCAGCTGTACACATTTGGTGCTATAAAAATGAGTGGGAGGTGCCATATTGTTTGTGTGATACCCAGTAGAGGAGCTGTAGTAGCTTACATATACAATATGGCACCCTCCACTCAACCCCCCCATGCATTTTGTTTGGTGTATGTGTAGTACCCCCAGCCAAAGGCTTGTCGGTATAGAGGGAATTCACCCCAACCTCACTGTACCCCACAACACTCCCCAACTTGTCTTCTGTACAATATCTCATTGCAAAGATCATGTTTGTATCTTGTCGCCCTTCAGTTCTCTGCCAGCCCTTTAGGGTTGCCACTTTTCTTTTGCTCATACAGGACGAGATGGATGATGTGCATGGCGGGACTGTGACATCACGGGGGCAGGACTATGACATGGTGGATGGCAATTGGACGTTCACTGCATCAATCAAGGAGAGGCCTGTCCGGTTTTCCAAATTAGGATCAGTTAAGACAGGCTTGTAAAAACCAGACACATGGCAACCCTATTCTGCTTTGTTGTTGCCCATGGCATGATCTGTATCTCTGGGCACACAAGTAGGTATGTTCAGAAGGCAAATAAAGCACAGACCAATTAGTCCAGGACAATGATAAAGGGGCAGCAGTTGAGGATTGGGGCCCCTGAGATTCCTGGGGTTGCAGTTCAACAGTAGCCCCAGGATGGACATTCATCCTATATCTATAGATAATATAAGTTTTTTTATTTTAGAATGCCCTAAAATGACTCTGTACAGCCCCCAGGATAACATACTTTTCTCACTACATCCAGATTTATCTTGTTTCTCTATTACAAGCAGCTGAACTTCTGTTCGTTTTACTTCCTTGTCAAGCGTGAAGCTCCGCCCCCTTTTGCTTTCTAAGCCCTCCTTCTCTGTCCAACTATGAAAAGAGAGAAGAAGTGATCAAAAAGCAAAACAGGCCGGAGCTACATGCTGGACAAGGAAGTCAGAAAAAGAGCTGTAGCTGAACTGGCTGTAATAGAGAACCAAAATAAAATGGCATGCAGGGAGAACAGTATGTTATTCTGGGGGCTGTACAGAGTACAGAACTTTTTTTTTTTTTTTTTTTTTTTTTTTTTTAAAGGTTCTTTAATATGGTTCTTTAAAGAACACTCTCTCTTGGTTGGGGCCCAGAAAAAATTCCCTTTCTACTCTACCATAACACTGGCCCTGACATAACAGGGTTAAGGTCCCCATACACGGGTCAATTCTAGCTGCCCGATATTGGTCCCTTAGACCGATTCAGCAGCTAATCGGCCCGTGTATGGGCACTCCCGACGGGCCTGCCCGACCGATATCTGGCCTGAAATCAGGTTAAAGAATCTAGTCGGATCGGGGACTGCATCGGCTCGTTAATGCAGTCCCTGAACCGACTTTGCCTATACCCGTCGTTATAATTTGAGGTATAGCAAATTGGCCCTGGGGCCAAACGATCAAATTAGCCTGGATTCTCGCGATATCGCCCACCTATAGGTGGGGATATCGGGAGAAGATCCACTCACTTGGTGACATCGCCAATCAAGTGGATCTGAAGGTGTATGGCCACCTTTATTCACAGTGCCCCACGCAGTTTTTCAGTAGGGCCAATTGCCGTGTCATAGCCCCTCCCCGTGATGTTGCTGCCCACCCATGACATCATGACCCGCCCCAGTGACATTGTGCCCTGCCTCCCTGCCTGGAGTTCCCCTGCAGGAGAGGTGGCAACCCTAAATAGGGCAGTTTTTTGTACTGCATGGGGCATTGTGCAAATATCCGCAGACCCATGTGCTTTGTTCTGGAGTGCAAAGACCTATACTCAGACATGCTGGTTTCTAAATGGGTCAGCAGCGGAGGCAGGTAGGTGCCCTCCCCTCCCACCCCTACCTTGAGGCATAAGGTAGATGCCACAGGACATGCAGCCCGCATCGGGGCCCTATCCTTAGAGCACGGCTAGCCATGTGTATTGAAACTCAGCAATTCACTGAATGCCAGATTTATCATCCAGGGCTCATCATATATGATCCCTAACATCTTGCAGGCATATGTACAATGGGCAATGCAATTTTTATATAATATATATATATATATATATAGATTGTAAGCTCTACGGGGCAGGGACCTCCATCCTCTTGTGTCTTTGACTCTTAACTTATTGCACCTGTATTTATCTTGTATTTATTGTTATACTGTGTATTTATCTATTATTATCTTAATAACCCCCTGTTTGTATTAATGTATTCTACTGTACAGCGCTGCATACATAAGTAGCACTTTATAAATAAAGATATACATACATATATACAGTATATATTTATATAAAGCTGCTATACCTCCGGGCACGTATCAGCTGTATGTAATGGCACAGACAGTAAGGCCATTACCTCCAAACTTTCAGGAAACTATGAGAACCTTTCAGACCTCTTTGTAACCTTCGTTAATAGTAAATAAAATGCCATTTCTGTATCACAGTGCCGCATCGTTAAACACCCGGCTGTAATTAAGAAACCGTATCAGGGGAAAGTACAAGCGGACTTAGCGCGACCTCGCCAAAGGATTTATCGGATAAGTTAAAACAAACAGATTAGGGGGAGTATTAAAGCGAAGCTCAGTAGGTGGCAGAACCAAGTCGCCATTTGCGTGATTGGATTCACCTTGTAGTCTGGTCTCTGGAAATGCAATTAACAGTTTCATATTTAGAGGAGCTTTTTTTTTTTTCTCCTCCTTTTTGACGCGCGGTGTACGCCATTTGCATCATGAAAAAAAAAACCCTAATTGGTAAACACATCCTCGCCAGATTCCCCGTCACTCACCCAGTTCTCCTGCCGTTAATTGGCTTAGCTTCAGCACACATCGGATGGGCTTTCAAAGGCAGCCGCAGATTAGAGAGAGCTTGCAAGCACTTGTATTTCACAGCGCCGACTCCAATGAGACCCTGGGAAAAAAAATAAAAATATTTTAAATTAATGCTGAATTCAGTCGAGCTCTCATGTCCATCCGTTACCATGGGAACCATTTTGCCTTCTAATCTGATAGCCGTATGTGTGTTTATAGGTATACGCGGCGGAATAATGTCCTTCGCAGACCGACACAGTTGGACGGCATTATGCGGCCGGTGGACTCGCCGAAAGTGGCTAAGTGAGCCATTTACTCGGCTCTCTCATTTCAAGGATACGTTTTATGGAAAAGTTTGGCCCCCTTTTGTAATAAAAGGATATTTGTTTAGAGAGAGAATTACGAATGTACATCACGTGTACATGGTATGGGCAAAACTATGCGGATAGCTCTTCTAATTATCGTTGTCATTGCCCACATAGGTGCCACTTTATCCTACTGTGACTACTTGGCAATTCTCTGCTTCCTACCAAAAACAGAATGGGTTTGCTGAGATGGGAGTGAAAGAACTTGATTGGTCTGAACTGAGCCTCAACCTCAACTCAACCAACTACTAGTGATGGGCGAAATGTTTGGCCAGGCGTGGATTTGTGGCGGTTCACCATTGGCGTATTTTCTTGCTAAAAAATTTGCAGGGCTTCAATAGAATTCTCGCCTGTGTCAAAAGAATTGTCGCCCGCGTCAAAAGAATTGTCACCCATGTCAATAGAATTATTACCCGCATAAAAAGAATTGTCACCTGCGTCAATAGAATTATTACCCGCATCAAAAGGATTGTCACCTGCGTCAATAGAATTATTACCCGCATCAAAAGAATTGTTACCCGCGTCAATAAAATTATTACCCGCATCAAAAGAATTGTCACCCACGTCAATAGAATTGTTACCCGCATCAAAAGAATTGTCGCCTGCGTCAATAGAATTATTACCCGCATCAAAAGAATTGTCACCCGCGTCAATAGAACTATTACCCGCATCAAAAAAATTGTCACCTGCGTCAATAGAATTATTACCCGCATCAAAAGAATTGTCACCCGCGTCAATAGAACTATTACCCGCATCAAAAGAATTGTCACCCGCGTCAATAGAACTATTACCCGCATCAAAAGAATTGTCGCCTGTGTCAAAAGAATTGTCACCTGCGTCAATAGTATTATTACCCGCATCAAAAGAATTGTCACCCGCGTCAGTAGAATTATTACCCGCATCAAAAGAATTGTCGCCTGTGTCAAAAGAATTGTCACCCGCGTCAATAGAATTATTACCCGCATCAAAAGATTTGTCACCCGCGTCAATAGAATTATTACCCGCATCAAAAGAATTGTCGCCTGTGTCAAAAGAATTGTCACCCGCATCAATAGAATTATTACCTGCATCAAAAGAATTGTCGCCCGCGTCAATAGAAGTGTTACCCGCATCTAAAGAATTGTCGTCCACGTCAAAAGAATTTTCAATGGACATGTGACATTTTCGCCGTTTCGCAAATTTTTCGCCGAAATGAAACGGGACAGATTCGTTCATCACTACCAACTATGTGTGGATTAAATTAAACCACCGATACAAGCCAGGCCTGATCCCCCAACTTCAGTCCCCAACCTCTTGCCAGGGTTGTATTTAGTTCTCGTGCCACGCTAGGCACTGGACCTAACTACGCCCCTAGGTTGCGGAAGTAACGTTGCATGCCCCATAATCATTGTAGGACCCCTCACCCCCATCCCAGCTCCGCTGCTGGATTTGGCCAGGAAGCATTTGACGGTAACTGGGGAGGGGTTTTAATTAAAAAAAAATAAATTAGCAATTACATAGACACCCAAAATACACCCCCTATGGCTGCCACTCTAGGCACAGGCCTCAGGTGCCTATATATACATATAGCTCTTCCTCTTACATATGAATGAAAGCAAATCCCACCACCAATTATTATTATTAACATTTATTCATAAAGCGCCAACATATTCCCCAACGCCGTACAATACATGGGTTACATACATTGGACATACAGAGTAAAAAGCCCAAAAGAGCTTACAATCTACAAGAAGAAAGGGTTGAAACACAAGTATTCCAACATCTAGTTGAAAACATTTTCAGAATACAGGGCCGGAACTAGGCAAAAGGAAGTGTAGAGGGAGAGGGAGGACCAACTTCATATTAATACCCTAGGCTTTGGTATGAGATGTTGGGCATGTACTTGTACACTTTATTGGCCCATACCGTGTTCATTACAGAAAACTTTAGTAATTGTGTTACCAAATTAACAGGTGAAAGAACATATAATTACTACTGGTATATTTTGTCTAGCTTGGACTATAACATTTGGGACTATATTTTCTGGTATTCTGTTGTACTGGTCTGAAATATGGGTGGAGGTAGTTCAGCAATACATGGAAGGTGGTAGCTTAAGTATTCCTCTTCTGGTTTGAAATGAATAGAGTGAAATTAAACATAGACCACTGTATATTCACCAATGCTCTGAACCTACTAGTAGTTCCTTATGCGTAATGCATGGCAACATGTTAGTTTATTGGTTCAGCTCTACCCAGCCAGCTGTACCCAGAGGGCCAGAGACCAAAGTTGAGCGCAGAAATAAAAATAAGGCTTGTTTTTTTCTGAATTCTATTTTTTTTTGTACCTGGAGCAGCCTGCTTAAGCCTGCTGATTGCTACAAGCCGCCATAGAAAATGGCTCTGATGGAATACATTACATCCATGAGTACTCAGAGTTCAGTTTTAGCAGGCTATTATTGCAGATCTTCTTTCCTTTCATCTAGTGTGGTAGCAATCAGCTAAAGGGAGGCTGGCGTTAATTCTCTATTCAAAAGGGGATTGTGGTCTCAGCCAGGTAAAACCTGCAACTTTATCATACTGTACATGGTGGAAAAATGAGTGGTTGCTAAAGGATTAGAGATAAATATAAGGTTATGGATATGGAGCTTAAATATATTTGAGGTTGCGTCTACCTATTATGGGACTAAAAAGGGCAATCATATGACCTACAGAATATGTCTCTTTGGGAAATAACCTTAGATGCAATAAGATAAGGGCAAGCAAGAGTCTCCGGTATAAAAAACGTTAAGACCAATTGGAAAAGATTGAGGTTCTTCCTCATTATAAAGCACAGGTAAGTCCCTATGTTGGGTATACAGTGCAGACTTTATTTCAATAAAAGCTCAGAGAACAGCAATTAATCTAATGAAGGAAATGAGGATTCTTATTTATAAAGACAAGACGACTTCTACCTCTCTGGTGTCTTTTTAATTAGATCTATAGAGATGAAATGAAAGGGTTGATTCATGTTTTAGAAAAAGCTTTTCTACATCCATATTGCTGGCACCACTCAAGTCCTTATCATGGCTTCCCATAAAACAAAGAATAACTTATAAACGCCTTCCCATAACCTTCCAAAGCCTTTCATTCTCCTGCATCTCCTCCCTTGTGTCTCCATACCTTCCTTCATTCCTTTCAGAGCAACTCCTTGGTCACACCCCGCCCCCCCATTACTACTGCCTTGAACCTTCTCACCCTAGCTGCTCTTTACATTTGGAATGACATCCCTGAATTCCTTCAGAAAAAAATATTCCCTTGGGCCTTTAAGGTGGTCATACATGGCCATTGGGTCGTCAGCTTATCAACCCTTGTATAGGGCACTCAGACGAGCCCCCCAAACGATATCTGGCTGAAAATCAGCTAGATGTTGATCGGGCAGGTTTATAAATCCCGTTGGGGGAAGGAGCACATTGGCTCTTTGATGTAGTCCTCTTTCCAACCATCTGCATCCCATCAATGCGATCTGATCATTTGGCCCTTGGGAATGTTGGGTTATAGTGCAGAGTCAACAAATATAACCTGCTGATCTTAATACCCTCCTATTTGTGTCTGTAAGTTACCCTCCTTGATCATAAGCTCTACAGGCAAGGGGCTTTTTCCTCTTTTCTCTTTATCACTTAGCACTTAGTAACTATACATTGTATTTATTTGTATTGATTATTGTATTGACCCCTATTAGTTTAGATAGATAGATGATAGATGGATACTAGATAGATTGATTGATATAGATTGAGATAGATAGATAGATACATGATAGATAGATAGATAGATAGATAGATAGATAGATAGATAGATAATAGATAGATAGATAGATAGATAGATAGATGATAGATAGATGAATGATAGATAGATAGATAGATAGATGGATGATAGACAGATAGATAGATGAATGATAGATAATATCTAGATAGATAGATAGATGATAGATAGATAGATAGATAGATAGATGATAGACAGATAGATAGATGAATGATAGATAATATCTAGATAGATAGATAGATAGAAAATAGATAGATGATAGATGGATACTAGATAGATTGATTGATATAGATTGAGATAGATAGATAATAGCTAGATAGATAGGTAGATAGATATAGATATCGCTATCTATCTACCTATTATCTATCTACAATATTGTTAACGGCCATTACTTTATGCATTTATGACATTTCTAGGTCACCTGATATTGTCTGAAACGCGGCAGATTCTTACAGCCGACACAGATAGTTGTTTTGATTCCCTAATGAAAACCATAATGGGCAGGAACACATTAAATGGCTGACCCGTCTCTGTAGAAGGAAATGCTTTTATTGTATGTTTTAGCAATATAGAAACTTCAATGGCTTGTGTATCACAATAGGCGCCAGTAATAATAACCGCTCAATGCGTTCCCTGTACTGCTTTTTGCTATCGCCCATTAAGATACAATGCGCGGAATGCACAGCCAACTCTTACACTGAGCATTGTGCCAAACAATACATAGAGTAAAATAAAAATATTTATAAAATACATTAAAGGGGATCTGTTACCCAGACATAAGAAAATGTATAACAAAAATCCTTTTAAAAATAAACCGGTTATTAAGGTACAGGTATGGGATCCCTTATCCGGAAAAAAAACATTATCCAGAAAGCTCCGAATTAATTAAGGAATGCCCGTCTCCCATAGACTCCATTTTAACCAAATAATTCAGAATTCTAAAACAATGCTTCCTTTGTATCCACAAAATGGCAGCCGCCTGCTGGCTGGAATTGTATAATTCCAAGACTAAAGGAATCAAGATTTATATTATTTAGTGTAAGTAAAGTTTATTTTGCTTGACAAACACAATAGAAAATAATTTGGAATTATTTGTTAGGGTGACAGGTCCCCTTTAATGTTCTATAGAATGAATACTTTTCTTTAGCAAAATTACAGTCTAAACTCTTGAATTAAGGAAATATGTCTGGGGGTTGCTTACATATTTTTTTTTTTTTTTTACTCTTTTTTTATTTCTTTTTTTTTACTTAAGGTCCCCATACACCTTAAGATCCGCTCGCTTGATGATGTCGCCAAGCGAGCGGATCTTCTCCCGATATCCCCCACCTACGGGTGGGCGATATCGGGAGAATCCAGGCTAATTTGATCGTTTGGCCCGGGTATACTTGATCCCAACTAAGATATAATTACCCCTTATTGGGGCAGAACAGCCCTATTGGGTTTATTTAATGGTTAAATGATTCCCTTTTCTCTGTAATAATAAAACAGTACCTGTACTTGATCCCAACTAAGATATAATTACCCCTTATTGGGGGCAGAACAGCCCTATTGGGTTTATTTAATGGTTAAATGATTCCCTTTTCTCTGTAATAATAAAACAGTACCTGTACTTGATCCCAACTAAGATATAATTACCCCTTATTGGGGGCAGAACAGCCCTATTGGTTTATTTAATGGTTAAATGATTCCCTTTTCTCTGTAATAATAAAACAGTACCTGTACTTGATCCCAACTAAGATATAATTACCCCTTATTGGGGGCAGAACAGCCCTATTGGGTTTATTTAATGGTTAAATGATTCCCTTTTCTCTGTAATAATAAAACAGTACCTGTACTTGATCCCAACTAAGATATAATTACCCCTTATTGGGGGCAGAACAGCCCTATTGGGTTTATTTAATGGTTAAATGATTCCCTTTTCTCTGTAATAATAAAACAGTACCTGTACTTGATCCCAACTAAGATATAATTACCCCTTATTGGGGGCAGAACAGCCCTATTGGGTTTATTTAATGGTTAAATGATTCCCTTTTCTCTGTAATAATAAAACAGTACCTGTACTTGATCCCAACTAAGATATAATTACCCCTTATTGGGGGCAGAACAGCCCTATTGGGTTTATTTAATGGTTAAATGATTCCCTTTTCTCTGTAATAATAAAACAGTACCTGTACTTGATCCCAACTAAGATATAATTACCCCTTATTGGGGCAGAACAGTCCTATTGGGTTTATTTAATGGTTAAATGATTCCCTTTTCTCTGTAATAATAAAACAGTACCTGTACTTGATCCCAACTAAGATATAATTACCCCTTATTGGGGGCAGAACAGCCCTATTGGGTTTATTTAATGGTTAAATGATTCCCTTTTCTCTGTAATAATAAAACAGTACCTGTACTTGATCCCAACTAAGATATAATTACCCCTTATTGGGGCAGAACAGCCCTATTGGGTTTATTTAATGTTTAAATTATTTGTTCGCAGAGTTCAAGTATGGAAATCTCAATTATGGACACCTTATCCAAAAAAAACCCAGGTCCAGAGCATTCTGGATAACAGGTCTTACACCTGTCCTATTATTATAAAATATATCTCCTTTATATATATATATATATATATATATAGGCAGAGATTTTTTTATACAATATAATAATAATCATAATAACAATCATAATAAATTATAATACAATATAATAATAATCCCAAGCAATTTTCCCATGGGAAAGAACTAGGCACGATTACTATAGCCAAGGGCCTCACTGCCAACGCAGGGTTGATATATATATTGTATAGATTATTTTAAAAGGAATCCAACTAGACAGTAATGGCACCAATAAGTGGGGTTAGAAAAATAAATGGGATTGCTATCATTCGCTTTGGAGAAATGGAGCTGACATGCTGGTTCGCACCCCGTAATGAGAATTACTGGTGTGATATTGAAGCCCATAGAAGTGAATATTATACTACACATGTGTTAAGGCCGGACTCAAAGAAAAAAAAAATAACATAGAAAATCCAATTATTGTGTGGAGTGCGGGGGAAGGATAAAGCTAAACGGCTGCTTTCTGTAAAGCACGTAAAGCAGTAATACTATCCCCATACATCAATTGTAGCAAACAGATACATTCGCCCCTTACTGCCCTCCGTGTACTTGTAGCTTCTGCCTCGGTGAGGAACGGCACAATGAAGTGCTTTGAACAGACCGAGGGAATTTAGTTGTAGTCGGACTGAGATAACTAAGGGGGTGAGGCATATAATAACAAATAGGCTCCTCTCTATTCCTCTGATGATAAAGGGCTGCAATTATCCTATATTTACATCATTTATATATGTCTAATATTAGCACTTTACAGAAATCATTCCCATCAGTCCCTGCCCCAGTGGAGCTTACAATCTAAGGTCTCTATCCCATTCCCATCAGTCCCTGCCCCAGTGAGCTTACAATCTAAGGTCCCTATCACATTCCCATCAGTCCCTGCCCCAGTGGAGCTTACAATCTAAGGTCCCTATCACATTCCCATCAGTCCCTGCCCCAGTGAGCTTACAATCTAAGGCCTCTATCACATTCCCATCAGTCCGTGCCCCAGTGGAGCTTACAATCTAAGGCCCGTATCCCATTCCCATCAGTCCCTGCCCCAGTGGAGCTTACAATCTAAGGTCCCTATCCCATTCCCATCAGTCCCTGCCCAGTGAGCTTACAATCTAAGGTCCCTATCCCATTCCCATCAGTTTCTGCCCCAGTGAAGCTTACAATCTAAGGTCCCTATCACATTCCCATCAGTCCCTGCCCAGTGAGCTTACAAACTAAGGTCCCTATCACATTCCCATCAGCCCCTGCCCCAGTGGAGCTTACAAACTAAGGTCCCTATCCCATTCCCATCAGTTTCTGCCCCAGTGAAGCTTACAATCTAAGGTCCCTATCCCATTCCCATCAGTCCCTGCCCAGTGAGCTTACAATCTAAGGTCCCTATCCCATTCCCATCAGTTTCTGCCCCAGTGAAGCTTACAATCTAAGGTCCCTATCACATTCCCATCAGTCCCTGCCCAGTGAGCTTACAAACTAAGGTCCCTATCACATTCCCATCAGCCCCTGCCCCAGTGGAGCTTACAAACTAAGGTCCCTATCCCATTCCCATCAGTTTCTGCCCCAGTGAAGCTTACAATCTAAGGTCCCTATCACATTCCCATCAGTCCCTGCCCAGTGAGCTTACAAACTAAGGTCCCTATCACATTCCCATCAGCCCCTGCCCCAGTGGAGCTTACAAACTAAGGTCCCTATCCCATTCCCATCAGTCCCTGCCCCAGTGAGCTTACAATCTAAGGTCCCTATCCCATTCCCATCAGTCCCTGCCCCAGTGAGCTTACAATCTAAGGCCCCTATCCCATTCCCATCAGTCCCTGCCCCAGTGGAGCTTACAATCTAAGGTCCCTATCCCATTCCCATCAGTCCCTGCCCCAGTGGAGCTTACAATCTAAGGTCCCTATGACATTCCCATCAACCCCTGCCCCAGTGAGCTTACAATCTAAGGGCCCTATCCCATTCCCATCAGTCCCTGCCCTAGTGGAGCTTACAATCTAAGGTCCCTATCACATTCCCATCAGCCCCTGCCCCAGAGGAGCTTACAGTCTAATGTCCCTATCACCTTCAAACACATATATAAATCTGTAAAAGAGAGAGAATTTTTCGTAGTAAAAAAACATGACATATTTTCCATAGTAGAATAGGCCAATACTTCGGTCCACGTCTAGGACCTTTATCAAGATGTGGACCGAAACGTTGGTCTGTTGCCCTTTTACTCTTTGGATCATAAAAGCTAAAGGAGATATTCTCCGGTGTTTATCTATTTTTGCAGAATTTTTATAATGGCTTAGATAGCATTGGGCTTAAACACACAACTTCATTTGGACTATTGGACAGTATTTATAGTTAACTATATATAGACATACATAATATGGGCAGGGTGTGGAGAACTGGGCACCCACTTTTGGCTATATTCATAAGGGGCAGGTGGGGGGAGGCACATAGGTGTCCCCGGTCATTTAGGGTAGGAGATTTAGGCACATTTGGATAGAGATGAGGGCACTAAAGGAGTCATATAGGAAAAACTAAAAAAATCCTCTATTATGAACCTCAATTAGGAATAATTTATGGTGCTTGTTTCATTTTGGTCAAAAAATTATCTGTAAAAATGGCTCCTTTATTAGAGTTCCCTATAGATCCTCTCATGTCTCTGTCTGTGATTCAAATGAGGGGTGGGCGTGTCCTAACGGTCCCTGCCAGAAGCAAAGCAGGAGTGCGAGAGCCAATCACAGCCCTGCAGTCACACAAGCAAAGACAGACTTTGGTTCCCTATCAGGTCAGCCTAGTTGCTGATTGGTTCCTATCCTACAGTGCAGTGTGCTGAGTGCCGCCGCCCCCCTGCACAGCCTGGGAAAGAAAGCAGCAGGAAGTGGAACAGATGGGCGGGACTTGTGGGGGTTTTGTCTACATTTTCAATTAATCAACACAATAAAGCACATTCTTTCTATATTTAGACAAGTACAAAGTTGTTTTTCACTCAATATATCTCCTTTAAAGGACAAATGTGTTGAGCCCGGTACTTGGGTAATGGGTACCATTTTTGGACCGGTCATATTAATTAACGAATTGTGCGCTGGGTTAAGCTTTTCAGCTCTAATGATATTATCCCCAAATTAGTATGTGGGTTCTTAGTGCAAACTGTTTGTATCACACGCGGCTTCTCCTTGTGCAGCTTTTACACAACCAAAATATTTCAATCAGTTTTAATTATTCCAAATGATCAAATTAAACCGCTGATGGCAGCAGATTCCCTTTATTTTGCCGCTTGGGCAATTTGTGTACTAAAATAAACTTGAAATATTTCTGGGGGGGGGGAATAGACAAAATGTGAGTATTTCTAAATATAATCAGCGGCACGTACAAAATTATTGGAACAAATTGAATAATAAGCGCTAATTTGGGCCTTGCAGAATGGAATAAGCACGGGGGCTGAATGGGAGCGGAGTTTCTGAATGTTCTGTGAACTGAATAGCGCTTCTTAGAACTGACAATTATTACACTATGATTACTTTACTAATACATGTGGCAGGGAACATGCTGTATTTTACATAGAAAAGCCCATGGGACTGTGCCGCCGCATAATGAGTGTAATTGCCTTAGAACAAGCTGGAAAAAGTTCTGTTGCAATCCTGTCTCCAAAAAACAAACAAAAACGGTTACCATGGATACAAGGTTTGTATGGGAACCTATCAGAAAGCCACCCCAGGGTGCATGATGTATATTGAAGCATTAATTATATTTATTATACACTAGCGAGGGTGGCTCCCCCCCACCAGAAGCCTTGAACGCCTACATAAATGTTTGAAGTTTGTGTTTGAGGACAGGTATAGGTATGGGACCCATTATCTTAGTTGGGATCAAGTACAGGTACTGTTTTATTATTACAGAGAAAAGGGAATCATTTAACCATTAAATAAACCCAATAGGGCTGTTCTGCCCCAATAAGGGGTAATTATATCTTAGTTGGGATCAAGTACAGGTACTGTTTTATTATTACAGAGAAAAGGGAATCATTTAACCATTAAATAAACCCAATAGGGCTGTTCTGCCCCCAATAAGGGGTAATTATATGTTAGTTGGGTTCAAGTACAAGGTACTGTTTTATTATTACAGAGAAAAGGGAATCATTTAACCATTAAATAAACCCAATAGGGCTGTTCTGCCCCAATAAGGAGTAATTATATCTTAGTTGGGATCAAGTACAGGTACTGTTTTATTATTACAGAGAAAAGGGAATCATTTAACCATTAAATAAACCCAATAGGACTGTTCTGCCCCAATAAGGGGTAATTATATCTTAGTTGGGATCAAGTACAGGTACTGTTTTATTATTACAGAGAAAAGGGAATCATTTAACCATTAAATAAACCCAATAGGGCTGTTCTGCCCCCAATAAGGGGTAATTATATCTTAGTTGGGATCAAGTACAGGTACTGTTTTATTATTACAGAGAAAAGGGAATCATTTAACCATTAAAGAAACCCAATAGGACTGTTCTGCCCCCAATAAGGGGTAATTATATCTTAGTTGGGATGAATGGATTTCCGGATAATGAATCCCATACCTGTACTAGGAGTTCAACTAGGTTTTATTTTAGAGGGGTGCAGGTTTGGGACCCTTATGTATAATATATTTTAAACACAGTATAATAGCATACCCCCCCCCCCCAGCACTACGAAAATGAAGAGCAGGACCTTCATGTGGCACACTTTGTAGCCATGTCTCCCAATCACCATGCCTATTTATCAAATTGCTCCCCTTTTTATATTATATTTGGTAAAGCTCAGAGGTCCCTTCTGGTAAGTCTCAAGTTGGCCATGGGACCTGGCACTTGTCAGTGAGTGACGTCACAATCTGGCCTCCTGCGAGCTTTACACTATAGACACATCAGTGCTATAGGACTGAGAAGTAGATGGCAATGCAATAGTTGACATTGCCTAGCATCAAAGAAGTCTTGGTTCAAATCCAGCCAGGGGACTATTGCCATAGCTGGATGCAGTTATCCCAAATATGTAAGCAATGTACAGACTAATAGCAGTATTAACATGGGGTATATAATAAAAGGTGCTACAGATTTAGTCATTTATAGTAACCAATCAGCAGTTAGTTACCCATTGTGGTCCCACTTATAACACAGAGCTTCAGAAGACCATATTAGCAGTGTGATGGTATGATGTTTAGGTTACTTGTCAACCAAAGACCAACCCACTGCTGAACTTTAAGTTAAGATAACATGGGATTTGCCGCAGTGATATCACCAATGGGGAGGGGGCTCCAGTCCAAAGCCATGTCTGGGGCTATGTTGGCCCAGACCAACCCAGACTTGGTTCAGCCCACCCATTTCTAGTGGGATGTTTGACACTGCCTGTTGCAGAAGACCCATAATAAAATAAAAGATGAGCGCTCACTAAAGGTTAGGGGAGTGGATAATGTAATGTGATTGGTAGATGCTGTGGTCTATCATAGGGCTCTCAATAAAGGTCCCCATACACGGGTCAATTGTAGCTGCCGATATCAGTCCCTTAAAACCGATTCGGCAGCTAATCGGCCTGTGTATGGGGACTACCGACGGGCCTGCCTGACCGATATCTGGCCTGAAATCGGACAGATCTCGATCGGGCAGGTTAGGAAATCTAGTCGGGTCATTGATGCGGTCCCTGAACCAACTGCCCCATTGCTGCCAATATAATTAGATTGTTTTTCCACAAGGCCAAACGATCGAATTAGCCTACAAGCTCCCCGATATCGCCCACCCGTAGGTGGGGATATCGGGTGAAGATCTGCTCGCTTGGCGATCTCGCTCGCTTAACGTGTAAGAATCAAATTAAGAATCAAAGGAGAAACAAAACTCCCATCGTCCCTCAAAGGTGATGCAGATTAAGAGCAATAGGGGAAAATACAGGCATTTATATGGTATAATTAGTATTATGTAGCACAACATCATTAGAAATGCAGAATTAATAATAACAGTCTAATCCGTTACACTTGGGCTTCTTTCAATAACAGTAGGGATTTTTTCTCCCCCAAAAATGATCTCTCTTGCATTCCAAAATCACATTAATGTTCTTTTTTTTTTTTTATTTGCTAATCATCTGCTATAAAAGAAGTTCCATTTTGCAGTCAGTGTGTGATTTGGATGTCCAGGCTCCCTGAGGATGAAGCAATTGCTCAGATGCAGATCAAAGCAAAGAGAACTGCCAGAGCCAGACAGTCGCTCGGCTGAAGTGGCTGCAAAAAGAAAGACGTTTTTATTTTCTCATTATATAGATATTCAGCCAAACAGGAAGGGAAGAAAACATCATGTTGGGGGGGAAACAGTTTTATTAATAACCAAATGAAAGCAACCAAAATATGTTAGAAAACAATGTACACTTAAAGGGCCAGGGACACTAAAACATGAAAGGGCTTTGTACGCAAGTAAACATCGTGTAATGTCACCGTGTTCTAATAAATCTGGGTTTGCTTCAGAAGTCCTAATGCTCTTTACGCAAATAAGCTGCTTTATAGCGGCAGAGGCAGCCCTGCAGGGCTCGCAGAGCATAACTAATAGCAGATAAGCTGGTTTAGGATGGTTTTAGTATTTAAGCAGTGATAAAGGCAAACCTATCAACCCTCCCAGCTACGGAGTTACTGTATTTATATTGGGCAAGAGGGAATTGTCAGGGTGGAACTGAGTGTGGCCGAGGGGGGGGGGGGGGGCGTGGATATGGAAGGGTGATGGCCTTGTGAATAGGGGTTAATGTCACTTATGACTTTCTACATACTGTACCTTTCTGATATCCATTTGTCTGGGGAGGTCACCAAGGGAGCCCATTGTCACATTGATGGCATGTAGGTTTTTGGAACAAGGACCACATCAACAAGCCGATGCACTTCTCACCCCAATGGGATATTTAAACCCAACCAATTGACATCTGGCTCATTTCTGGGCAGATATCAGTAATATAGGCCCATCTGTGGCCCCCGAACACCACAATAAGATGCCGACTCCATCTGCAGCTTTTATTGGCCTTGTATGGCCACCTTAAGGCTCGTGCATGGCCACCTTAAGGCCCCTGTATGGCCTTCTTAAGGCCCGTGTATGGCCACCTTAAGGCCCATGTATGGCCTCCTTAAGGCCCGTGTATGGCCACCTTAAGGCCCGTGTATGGCCACCTTAAGGCCCGTATATGGCCACCTTAAGAATTTTGCTGCCAAGAGACACTTCTTTGCTGCTTTGCAGACAACCACAAGGGCTGGTTTACAATTGCTCGGTGCAATTATGGGTAAAAAAATTGTGTGCACAGAAATGGTACAGGTAATCCCAAAAATAATTAATTATATCTTAGTTGGGATCAATTACAAGCAACGTTCCCTCTAATTTTTTATAGGCTGTGTGCGCAAAAAATATAATCCGTGCGCATTTTAAAGCAAGATTACATTTTTGTGCGCTACAGAATGTTTGTTGGAGTTCAGTTATGGGCATTTTTGCGCAGGTCTTTCAGTTTGTCTAAATCAAGTTACAAAAACACGATGTTATTTCAGTTATCAATAACACTGTTTATTCAAACAAGTTTCATTGTTAAATGCTATACCTATTAATAACGTGTAATTATATTTTATAGGTAGCATTTCGAAACTAAGAGTAATTTAGTTTTCACAGTTTTTCTCTGCGATCTTTCATATTTATCCAGTCTGAATAAATTCTGTCAAGATCTATCGTGCCTCCATTTTGAAGGTTACTTAATACACATCAGCATTTCCAAATGTTCTAACTGTAAACGGTTCCTTTGCTTCGTTTTCAGATTGTTCATTAAACTAAAACCACGCTCACAATCTGCACTCGAAGCTAAGAATGTGGCACCAATGTCCATCAATTTTGCTAATTCTGCAAATTGATCATTCTGAAATGAAAATTCGCTGGGGCGAAAACTGCCTATAAGGATTTACACATTTAGAAATCAGGACAGGACTTTGTCTTTCCCCCAACCTTACCCTCACCTAGCATTCCTTCAGTGAAGGACCTTCACTATACATTGTGTGCCTATGCCACATCTCCAACTACGGTTGCCCCCTGGCTGGTAAAAATGAAGCCTGATGCCAAAGTTATTAATCCCCCATTGATTTGTTTGCTGCTGAGCCAGCACTACCAAAGCAGAATCTCCATGTTAGCTGGGATGGCAGTGTAACTGTGCTGTACATACTTGTATACACCTACCTGGTCCTCATGACGTGCCATCCAGCACTTCCCACAGCGCAATGCCTTTGGAAATAACTCAGACGTCTCCTCGGTCTCCCGCCCTCGTTACCCCGGCAACAGGTACTTCTGGCTCCTGTCCGGTGCTGAACGTGCTCCTTGCGCGCACCCCCCCCCC